>NC_141686.1:113153896-113753896 GCF_964263255.1 Lissotriton vulgaris
TGTCGGACAATTGCGAGATGGCCACCCCATAGTTCATACGAATCGTGTCTTCTTTGTTGAGGGATACTCCAATGCCCAGGTACTTTAGGTCAGAGTCGCACCATTCCAAGGGGTAATCCAGCGGGAAGCGGGCCACTGAAGCCGTGAGGGGATAGAATTGCGATTTTTTCCAATTGATGTGCACCCCAGAGATGCCACCAAATAAAACAAATTCTCTCAGCAGCGTATTGAGATGGAGCTGCGGGTGCCGCACATACAGGGTAACATCGTCCGCGTAGAGGGATATGCCAATCTGGCGTTGATTGCAATTAAAGGCGCTAGCCTTATGTAACTGCCGGATTCTGCAGGCCAGCGGTTCGATGGACAGGGCGAAAAGCAGAGGCGACAGGGGGCATCCCTGCCTAGTTCCCCTCGTGATCGGCATCTGTGCCGATAGCACGCCATTAATGACAACTCTGGCAACTGGAGAAGTGTACAGTAGTGTCACCCAGGCTATGAATATCCGGGGGAATCCCATCCTGCCCAATATGGCCAAAAGATACCCCCACTCTACCGAATCGAAAGCCTTGGTGGCGTCCAGAAACACTGCCGCAACCGGGAGCTCGGGCGATATGGTGGGCACGAGGGAGAATAGCGTACGGAGGTTATGGGAAGTTGCCCTCCCCGGGATAAATCCCGACTGATCAGGCAGCACCAAGGTGTTCATGAGGAGGGACAGCCTAGTCGCAAGCACTTTCGCCAATATCTTTGCATCGCAGTTTAAAAGTGATAGGGGCCTATAAGCATCAGTATCCACTGGATCCTTCCCTGGTTTCAGTAACGAGGTGATCGCCACCTCCCTCATGGAGCCTGGTAGTATTCCTTCCTCTAATGACTCTTCGAATACCTCCTTCAGTACTGGTGCCATGATGTCTATATAGCACTTATAGAATTCAGCTGGTAGGCCGTCAAGCCCAGCAGCCTTACCATTACTGAGCGACATGATCGCCTCACGTATTTCCTCCAGCTCAAAGGGACACCCTAAGAATGCTCGGTCACTGTCGCTTAGCCAACAGAGCGCTATATCATCCAGGAATGAGCCCAAATCCACCTCCCCAGTCCGTTGTGTAGTGTATAAACGTTGATAATGCCGAAGGAAGGTATCCTGTATCCCTTTAGTGTCCCTGTGGCACCCGCCCTCTCCATCAGAGATTTCCAAAATATGCGTGGCAAATCGTTGATGTCTGGTAAGGGCTGCCAGGACTTTCCCCGGCCTATCCCCCTCGCAATACCGTCTGGCTGTCCAGTATTTGCCCCGAAACTTCGCTTCTCTGGCTGCTTCGTCCTCGTAGGTCGACAGTTTGGTTCTAAATGCCTTCTCCAGGTCCGGGCAGGGGTCGCGGACCATCTCCGCCTCTAGAGCCTTAAGTTCAGCTTCAAGGGTAGTCAAGGTACGCACGATCTCCCGCAGAATGCCGCAGCTCTTGGATATCGTGACGCCTCTCACTGTGACCTTAAAGGCTTCCCATATCGTCTCGACCTTGTCTACAGACCCCTTGTTCCTAGGGAAGAAAGCCTCAATTTCCTCGCCGAGTTCCTGCTTAAAGACAGGATCAAGTAGGGCCGACGGGAAGAGCCTCCACGGAGGACGCATCCTCGCATAGCCAGGCATCTCCATGACGGCCAGCACAGGGCAATGGTCCGAGTATGTGCGAGGCAGGTGCTTCACCTGGACGAGTCCTCCAGCTAGGCCTCGAGAAATAAGACAGTAGTCGATCCTTGCCCAGGAGCGCGCGTATGTGGTAAAGTGTGTACCCTCTCTAGTGCCCGGGTGTAAGTGCCTCCAGCTGTCTAGTAGACCCGCCTCCGTGAGTATTCCCTGCAAAGTGTCCCTGGCTTTCGTGTTATACTGTCCACTCCCGTCCGACCTGTCCATCCCCGGTTGCAGTGAGAGATTGAAATCCCCCCCCCAGACTATGTGTGTGGCCTCGACCTCTAGCATGTGACCCCAGAGTGTTAAGAAAAATCCCGGTGTGTCGATGTTAGGTGCATAACAATTCACAAGCATTATCACATCGGTACCTAGCCGTCCCCACAGAATCACATACCTCCCCTCTCCATCCATCCGAACTCCCATCTTTTGGAACATCAACCGTTTATTTATAAGGATAGCAACCCCCCTAGAATAGGTGGAATAGGAAGAAAATTCTCTCACGGCTGCCCACCTGCTTGCGAGGCGGGGAGCACAACTCGGGCTCAGATGTGTTTCCTGGAGCATCGCTATCTGCACCTGATGCCTATCCAAATATGCAGTTACATTCCTACACTTCCGGGGGTTATTAAGTCCTCGTACATTCCAGGACAACATGGAAATAGTAGCTAATGCATTATCACCCGCCAGTATAATCACATTCTAAAAGCATGCAAGATGCCAGTGCCTCAGCCCTTTGCAGAAGCGTAAGCAGTACCATTCTCAACATATGCAGGGACCGACTTCGCAATTGATCATCCATGCTTACACCCCCCACATCCCCCGCAACAGCCCTCACATCATGCAGTTCAACCTCAATAGTTCTGCCACTTTCAACAAACCCCAACCCAACAATCCCCCCCCCCTCCACGCCCAGCATCCCAACTCCCTTAGTACCATCCCACCCCCCACCCACTGAAGCAACCCAATCTTGCCAGTAACTGATTCCCACCCCCCACCCCAATCCCCAACCTCAAGAACTGTATCCAGATCATGTGGGGCATTCCCTCCTGGGGGCAAAAGAGGTACGCACCCATACACCCCTACACTCCCCTCCAATCCCACGCACGTCATACGGGGAATACAGAGAAGAAGGGGTGGTGCCTGGCATATAGAACTCCTGTGGGCAGAAGCCGAGACATCGCATCATCATAACACCTACTCGCCTGTCCACAACCTTGGTCAATAATGAGAGCAGGGGGGTCAGTCACGGTCCCAACTGCGTCCCCCCTCCCTTCTGCACCCCCTACAACTTGCGCAGTTTCCAATCCCAGCGACAATGCACAGCGCGCAACACAGCCATCCCGCAGCAAAAAGTCTATACAGCTCCCAAATGTCTACTCTTGGCACCGCTGGCAGGCGAGGCCGATCTACTGGGAGTAGGGCAAACATTCCAATGCGAGTCTCCACAGTTCTCCAGTGGGCCGATGACCAAGCGTTCGTGAGGGCCCCTTACCTCCAATGCCCCTCACGTCAGGCAGTGTGCAGCGTAAGAAAGTCCGCACCATACACACCTCCCACCTCCCACTTGTCTTTCCGCTGCGCCATACCTCTGATCGAGTCCAGCACCATGCCAGCAGCGGGTCCAAACGCTCAGGAGCCAACAATCGCTCAGCAGCACACCAAGGATGTAAGGTAGCCCTCACCAGCGGCTCCGCAGGTAGGGCAAGGTGGACCTAGCCTCCAGGGTGTATAAGCTCCTAAACAAGCAGCAGTAGTTCAATAAGGAGTGGACGACCAGCCGCGGATCAACCCCCCATCCTTATTCATCCTGTTCGGCTTGATTGCCGCCTGCCTCATCCTCCTCATCGTTGCGCCTGTCCCTCCTGGCGGCGCGGATCCTTTTCACGTAGTCCTCAGCTTGCTGCGGGTTCATAAAGAAGTGCTGTTTGCCCTGATGGGTCACCCTGAGGCGTGCCGGGTACAGAAGAGCGTAGTCCACCTGCATGTCTCTTAGTTTCTTTTTCACATCTAGAAACTTTCTCCGCTGCTCCTGAACCATGGGCGTGAAGTCCGGGTAAAGGGAAAACTGCACTCCATCGCAGGCTAGGTTCCGGCTCGTGCGAGCTGCTCTAAGTGCTACGTCCCTGTCGCGGTAGTTGAGCAGCCGGGCGATAATGGGACGCGGCTGCGCCCCCGGCTTAGGCACTGGGCCCAGAGAGCGGTGCGCCCGCTCAACAATGAATTGATTAGAGAAGGCCTCCTTGCCCACCGCAGTGAGTAGTATGCGTTCCACATAGTCCTCCATTCGGCCGGTGTTGGTGGATTCCGGAACCCCCGTGACGCGGATGTTATTGCGTCTACTCCTCGCCTCCAACTCCTCGTTCTTAGCTGCGATCACCCTAAGGATATTGTCCATACGGGTCAGGCGCGTTTCGTGAGAGTTGGAGGTGTCTTCAGCAGTGGAGATACGCCGCTCCGCCTCCGTAAGGCGCTCCTCGTGGACTTCAATCTTCTGCGCAACTCCGTCCATCCTAGAAGACAAGCGATCCACCTTGTCTACGATTGTTGCGAAGCCCTGTCGCATCTCATCGATGAGCAGCCTCAGCTCCGGAGCCACCGGGGCAGGGGACGTCTCAGCGCTCGACGGTCCTGGGGCTCCACTGGGCCCTGTGGTACCCCGCAGCGGTTTTCTGGTGGCGGGGGGTTCGAAGGATAGCTTGGGCTGTTTGGCGTCATTCTTGCCCATGGCGCCCAATCAGTTGAGTCCGAGCGGGGCTGACCCCTGGCGAGCAGCAGAGTATGGGTCCACCCGCAGGCCGACGCTCCCGAGCCAGCAGCCCTCCCCGTGGCTAGCACACTGTTGTAGGGTTCAGATATGAGTCGGGTCGGTAACCACAGTAAATACTCCCTTACTCAAACAGGGTTCGCCGCTAGTATTCCTGTCACCGTGTCGAGCCTCTTAAAGACTTCGTGTCACTCTTTGACATTCACCAGCTGGCATTCTTCTCTTCAGCTGACATCCGACATTTGCCACAGCGCCGCTCGAACGTCTTAATGGCTCCGTTACCACGCGTTAGTCAGCTTGCATTCCTCCCATCAGCTGTCACACGCCTCTCTTTTACTGTACCGCTCATTCACTTCAGAAGCAGCTGTCACACGGCTCTCCTCTTTGGCGCCGCTCACTCGATGAAGAAGCACTGCAAGTGGACTACTTCATACAGTCTACTCTCCTCAACTGTGATGATACATCAGCTGTCATCCAGCATCTCTCTTCTGCGCCGTTCTCCTTTTCTCTGTTAGGGAATGTGCGCGTCCTCCTCATTCATCAACAAGCACTTCTTACTTGTACGCAAAATGCGTGTGGGAGGTTTTCACCGCTGCGCTTCCGAATTTTCGTTTCACTGCGCTTCTTAGGTGGCAGGGGCACGGGGCAACAGATCACAGGGGCCCACCTCCACCTCCCCACGCCGTTATCCTAATGTCCAGGGCGCTGTTGGTGCACGCGTCCCTGCAGGTGGGACTCAGCGTGCTCGGATATTCCCGAGCAGTGATCAGGGGCAGGAGTAGTCAGGAGGCGGCCGTCAGCATGGTGAGGTGAGACCCCATCCGCTCCCGCAGCGCTCGTAACTCTGGCGCCAACACCGGCTCACCGTCGTAATAAATGCCGCAGCAGTGTCCAGTCGCGTCCCGTCGGAGGACCAGGAAAGCCAACGGGTGCGTGTGCAGCGGGGGCGGCAGCACCGCAGAGTTCGCCAGCCGGCCCAGGCGGGACGCACTGATGATAGCGAGAGCACCCGCTGAGCACAGGTGCTGCGTGCCTGTCCGCCCCACTACCGCGGCGCTGCAACAGTCGTCCAGACTCACCGCAGTACGCCCCCGAAGTGCTGTCCGCCGGGCTCCCGCCTTCCAGGCCGTAGTGGGTGATTCCGAGGCCCAGCTGCCTCGTGTGGAGCCGCGGCCTCGCGTAGGTCAGCGACCCGCGTACCGCAGCAGCCCCTCGCGATGCCTCCTCCCGGCGGTCACTACCAGCTCCGTAACTCGGGAGGCGGACCACGGATCGTCACCAAACTCGGGTGGGCGCTGCAGTATGGGTAGTTCCACACTCGGTGCGAGTCTCAGGCCTCTACCCCCAGGTCAAGCGGATGGTTGCAGGATATTACTGGCCAGGCTGCCAGAGCCTCACAGAAGTGCGGCCATTAGCTCATGCGCCCTCTAGCGCCCCCCCTGGGCCATAAACTTTCACGGCCATCCGTTCCCCAGCTCCAGCACCTCCCCTCTCTCTCCCCGCACACAGCCTTACTTGGATTTCTCCTCCCCCCCAGCCAGCTTCCCCCAGGCCGTGTTCCCTCCCACCTTTCCTCCTCTCTGTCCCTTCTTTCATTCACAACTTGTTTTTGTAGTTTTGTAGTTTTATATAGCGCGAACTCGAACAAAAGTTGTTATAGCGCTTTACATGAGGCCCAGCTACATTACACACGGACACATTCAATATTTTCTTGCGTGATTTCATTGCAAAATGCCAGCAGATAACTTTCTTTCATGCTCTTGTTAATAGTTCAATTTACAAAAGGGGGTGGTGATGAACAGAGTGTCTGAATTGAGCAGACCACTCTTACACAGTCCAAAGATCAGGGCTTGATCCATCACCGTTATTTATCTCACTGCCCCATCCCAGCTCAGAACCTGGCTATATGCAAATCAGTCTGTCCCTGGCCCAGTGCATCATGGGAACAGGGCAGACTAAACTACCAAGCCAATTCTTTACCAGAAAGTTAATAGTTCAGGCACTTTTGTCAGCTTTTCGAACTAACCCTGAAGGTAAAAGTTGTTAGTTTCCACCTAATTGTATTGGACGCGTTACATGAGATTTTAATATTTATTGCATCGTCAGTTTTTAGAGTTCAGCCAATACTCCATGGGTTCATTGTGCCAGCCCCATCAGGGCATGTATTTACAAACGATTATCGGCATTTTCAACTGTACAGACACACACATGGAGCTTGCTAGCCCCGTCTGGGCATGTCTTTAAAAACGAATACCGGCACTATTTCACTTGACCGCATCATTGTAACATCAGGCACTGTGCACTTTTAAAGATCCTGGCATACAAGGCGCTTATGCTGTCAATGCATTTTCTCCCCGTTTTTAACTCCTTCACGAGCCTTCACTGCGCATCAGGCTCAGCGCGCCTCCCAGCCATGCATTTATTGAACCATCTTGCATACGGGTTCATTTCTGTTTCGGTCGTCCTTCTCGACGTGTTTTCTTTTACTCCCTCCCCCTTCTTCCCACTCCCTCATGTCCCCTCTGATATGTTCCTTTGAATTAACCCATTTGCAGAACGTTCACCGCGCATTAAACTGCCTAGGGGTTCCTATTTCCTCTCGGTTTACATTTCCCTCCCCCTCGCGCTTTCTTTTCTCTCTCTCTCTCTCGGCCCTTTGATGCTTGTTATCTTACTCTTGAGGAGCGGCGCCCATTGTACTGAGGCCGAGTTCAGCCACTACAGCAGATTCATGGCGGCGGGGACGACAAAGTGCCTTCATTCGAGGCTTATTTATTCGCACAGCTGTTCCCGCTGTACAAAAGGGAGGGGAGGGAGCAGGGAGAGCCGGGGTGGGTGAGCCACGCAGATAGCATAATGGCAGAACCCAGATCCTGCATAATCGAACCTAATTTCCCCCCTACTTCTATCCGTGTTCTCTCTCGCCAGCCTCTTCTACTCCTCTCTACTACTCACCCCTACCCTTTTCTCCTTTCTCTGTTGCTCGTTTACACCCATTACACCCTTTCTCCTCTCTCAGCCTCACTAGCCCCTTTTCTCGCCCCTTCATTCTGCATTGCTTTTCTCTGCTATTTTATTCTTCTGTCATTCTAGCCCTTTCTGTTTCGGTCGTCCTTCTCGCCGTGTTTTCTTTTACTCCCTCTCCCTTCTTCCCACTCCCTCATGTCCCCTCTGATATGTTCCTTTGAATTAACCCATTTGCAGAACGTTCACTGCGCATTAAACTGCCTAGGGGTTCCTATTTCCTCTCTGTTTACATCTCTCTAACCCTCGCGCTTTCTTTTCTCTCCCTCTCTCGGCCCTTTGATGCTTGTTATCTTACTCTTGCGGAGCGGCGCCCATTGTACTGAGGCCGAGTTCAGCCACTACAGCAGATTCATGGCGGCGGGGACGACATAAAGTGCCTTCATTCGAGGCTTATTTATTGTCACAGCTGTTCCCGCTGTACAAAGGGGAGGGGAGGGAGCAGGGAGAGCCGGGGCGGGTGAGCCACGCAGATAGCATAATGGCAGAACCCAGTGTAAAATAAGGATCCACAATTTGTAGGTAAAAGTAGAGGTTTATTCCAAGAAAAGATCTCATCCACAGGTGAACATCCAGCCAGCAATAAAGTAAGATACAACTGCTTAAGCTTCCACAAGATCATTTCTAACCACCACCACCCTGTTTAAATTCCAAACACGATGATCAGCAGTTTTGATGGCGTTCTTGAAAACTTTGATGACACGAATAGGCTTCTTAAAGGTAGCAGAAAGAGCCTTATTGTTTTTGCAGGGATTCTTAATAAGTACCCAATCTCCCACTTTAACAGGTGTGACCTTAACAGAATGTCTCTTATCAAACATCCTTTTTCTAGACTCAATTCTAGAAAGTTCACGCAACATCCACTCATCAGAGTCATCACGAGGAGGTGGTTGCAAGTCATTGACCCATGCCGGTACCACAAGGGTATTAGGAGTGCGTGATCTAAAAAGTTCAAAAGGAGTCTTTCCAGTAACGGCATGGGGAGATAACCTGTAAACCTTAACCTTCTTAAAGACATCTGTTCTCCAATCTGTACCAGCAGACTTAGCCATTCTAATAGTCTCTTTAAGGACACGGTTAAATCTCTCAACCATACCGTTGGTTTCTGGGTGGTAAAGGGAAGACCTTTTGTGTTTAATTCCTTGCTCTAACAGAAAATTCTCCATCTCTTTAGAGACTAATTGGGGACCATTATCTGTGAGGATGGCGTTAGGGATGCCCTCTCTAGCAAAAAGTTTAGTTAAAAAATCCACTACATGCCTAGTCTCGATACCACGAGTTATGGCAATTTCTGGCCATCTAGAAAAGAAATCAACCAGAACAAGAACATACCACTCACAACCTGCTGAAGTAATAGGCCCCAAAATATCCAAACCCACTTCTTTCCAGGGCGCATCCGGTCTGTCTCTAATCACCATGGGTTGGACTTTAGGTTTTACTACCTTCTCACTAAGAGCACAGTCAATGCAATCCCTAACTTTGCGCTCTACTTCCAAATCCATATTTGGCCACCAATATGAGCTCCTTAAAATCTCCTTAGTCTTAGAGATTCCTAAATGACCGATATGTGCTAAAGACATAAGCTCATCCCGAAGAGCTAGGGGTGGAACCAATCTAGTTCCTCTGAAAAGTAAGCCATCTTGTTCAGAAAGCTGATCCTTGACATGCCAAAATTTCTCAAGACCTTCATTACATTTAGGTTTAATCTTCCATCCTGTCATTAGGAGTTTAAGTACCTCTACCAGAGTCGAATCTTCCTGGACCATCTTCAACCACCTCTCTTTATCAACGACAGCCTCTTCCACAACACAAACCATCTCATCATCAACATCACAATCTTCCTCATCCTCAACCTCAGAACTGGGAACAAGGCGAGACAAAGCATCAGCCACTTTGTTTTCTACTCCAGGTAGATACTTTACACTAAAATCATAATCCTGTAAACCAACAACCCATTTTGTGATTCTACCAGACACCGCATCTATACCTTTTTTCTTTAAAATTTCACAAAGCGGCTTGTGATCTGTCCTGACCTCAAAATTGGTTCCCCACAATAAGTTTTTAAGCTTCTTGACTGACCAGTAAACAGCAAGAGCCTCACGCTCAATCACTGAGTATCGAGTTTCAGCTCCCTTCAAACTCCTTGACAAGAAAAGAATGACCCTCTCAATGCCTTCAAATTTCTGTACAAGCACCGCACCTAAACCTTTCAGGCTTGCATCAGTAATCAAAATAGATTTCTCAGAAGGATCAAAACTGCTCAATTTCGGAGCAGAGGCTAGCCTTTCCTTGATGACCTCAAACTCACGCTGACATTTCTCCCCCCAAATGAAGTCTACACCCTTCTTCAACAAATACCTCATATTGGTACACAAAGAGGCAAAGTCTTTCACAAATTTGTTATAATACTCAGCAAGTCCCAAAAAACTCATCAACTCTTCCTTGTTCTGCGGGGGAGACATCTTAGAAATTGTAGAGATCAGATTTTCCTTAGGCAAAATTCCTCCTTCTGTAATAGTGTGACCTAGATAATCAATGGAAGTTTTTCTAAATTTACACTTCTCAATCTTAATAGTCAAACCTGCATCACACAACCTTCCTAGAACAGCAAATAGCCTAAGATCATGTTGAGGATCATCTATGCCAAACACAAGAATGTCGTCCTGATAGACTCTAACACCATGTAAACCTTTTAAGACCTTTTCTAATGCCCTCTGAAAAACCGATGCGGCTGACACTAAACCAAATGGTAGTCTAACGAACCTAAAAGTGCCATATGGTGTCACAAAAGAGGTTAAGTCTTTCGAATCCTCTTCCAACCTAATCTGATGGTACGCGGACCTTAGATCAATGGTGCTGAAAATTCTAGCACCTTTAAGAAGCATAAGCATGTCCGCAATCTTGGGTAGAGGATAGTGATCAGTAACCACACACTTGTTGAGTTCTCTTAAATCAACACAGAGACGGAGAGAGTTGTCCGATTTCTTGGCTGCGACAATCGGGGCGACCCACTCCGTTCCCTCTACTGTCTCTATAATGCCTCCCTTGACCAGCTTATCAAGTTCATCTTTAACTTGTTCTCTGACCGCTACAGGTACATTACGCACTTTGCAGCAGACAGGTACAGCATCCTTCTTCAAGATGATACGATGACAATAGTCATTAAGGCATCCTAAATTTTCCGAAAAAACTTTAGGGAATTTGGCTTTCAGTTCACTAGTGAAATCATGAGAAACTAAAGAAACAATTTGAGGTGTGCAGGGAAAGGGTTGTTTTAGGAGAATAGGGGGTGTTGAATTCGGATCAAGCATAACACCCAAATCCTTGAGAGCAAACCAGCTTATTATGCTATCTCCTTTTTGAGAAACATAAATTTTTGCCTTGGCCAACCTATTCTTATAATTAATCATACCTTCAAAAACTCCAAGTAGTTTAATGGGTTGGCCAGCATAACCAAATGGTCTTATATCGGGGCGTGAGAGCTCAAGTTTATGTCCCAACTTACTCAAGAAAAAATCCTTTGCTACAATAGTAATCTTTGCCCCAGAATCGAACAAAACTTTGGTAGGATAACCTTCTACCAAAATTTCATCACAAGGGGAATTCTTTGCTTCCTCAGCACTCACAGTTTGAATATAAATTTGCCCACAATCTAGGTGTTCATCTAGATTATCATCATTTTCAAAATCATAAAATATTTCATTCACTCTACCTCTATAGTTTCCCCCTTTACAACATGAGGTGAAGTGTCCTTTCTTTTTGCACTTACTACAATAAGCTTTCCAACCTGGACATTGTCTATCAGTGGCAAAATGTCCTATTTTACCACATCTGTAACACTTCACTTGAGAGAAATCCAAACTGTTCTCCTTTCTTTTATAAGGAATTTTGTTCGAAACATTTTCATTTCTAGAGTCTTTTTGCTGATTTTCACTTGTTCTAGTAGTAGATTTCACAACATTCACAGTCTCTTTCGTAGTTTTGTTGTCACCATTCTTTTTGATGACTTCTACACACTTAATAGAATGTTCTATCCTCTTAGCAATAGTAAGAACCTCCTCTAAAGAAGGTTCATCCTTTTGCCACAATTCCTCTCTCACCTTTTCAATATAACACCCAAGCATGAACTGATCTCTAATATGTTCATCAAGACTTGCCCCAAACTTACATGAGGACGCAAGTTTCCTTAACGCTGTAATATAGTTCTCAATCGTTTCTTCTTCCATTTGTGTTCTCCGACCAAAATGATATCTTTCTAAAATTGTACTGACTCTAGGAAGATAATGCTCATCCAGTTTTGCAATACATATTTCATATTCATTTAAACTACCGTCATCAATGTCGGGTAAATGATCGAATACCTCTTGTCCTTCTGCCCCCAAACAGTGTAAAAGTAGAGCTGTTTTCCTTTCAGCACTCAAACTAGATCCACACACCCTTGCATACCTTTCGAACACTTTACGCCATTTTTTCCATCTAATAGGTGGATCCCCAGGTGAAGACAAGAAGAAAGGGGGAGCAGTGACATTTTGCATTTTGTTGTTGAATAAAGAAAATTAGAGCACAAAATGAGAATAAGAAAAGAAATATCTACTATGTGTGCGTGTCACAGAAGTGGGACACACAAAATCAGCTCCAAGTGAGTGTATCAAATAACAATGTGTGTGTGTGTGTCACAGAAGCAGGACACACTATAATGTGTGTGTGTCACAGAAGCAGGACACACTACAATGTGTGTGTGTCACAGAAGCAGGACACACTATAATGTGTGTGTGTCACAGAAGCAGGACACACTACAATGTGTGTGTGTCACAGTGGCAGACCACACAACAGGGCTTTCCAGTGAGTGTCAAATATTAGAAAAGGAAAGAAAACAGTACCTTAATATTGTTGATATTGAACGTGGCAAATATTGTAGATAATAAGAGAGTTCAGGGTAAAATAGAAGAATAGCGATGACTAGCGGTGTTCATAACGCGATTACCACGTAACGCGTATATTGTGAACTGGAAACCGAAAAGTTCCCCAATCAAAGATGGCGCCCACGTCTGCGTGACTCCCAGGGTGCCTTGCGGCACGTTTGCGTGTCTCCCGGCAGGCTTTGTGAAGAGTCGAGAAGCGAGGTGAAGCAAGATGCCCACGTTCCAAAGCTTCCAGATTCTGGCAATGGCGCTCTCTTGGCAAAGGCAGCTCGCGAGAACACTCGCTCGTGAAGGCGCTTGTAAAGACGTTGGCAGGTAGGAGAGTATTTCAAAAAATGCAGGTTGCAGAGATCGAGTGCGCTATGTAAAATACGCGCAAAAGTGTCTGAATTAATAATTAAAAAGTCAATAAAGTTAACACCGCTAAGTTACACCATCAGAACTATGCAGGAAGAAAACAAAGTGGTTTGTTTTCTTGTTAAAATTTAAGTTGGAATCTTCTTACCCTGAAAACGGAGGTAGAAGTCTCTTTCTCTTTTGAAGTCCAGTGCAAAGTTATTCAATTATGTTCCATGTTGAGTGTTGAATGCCACCAGGGTATCTCGGGTTGTTCCAAGTATCCAGGAATTTTCAAAGGAACAAATCGTTTTTAAAGGAACAAATGTTTTTTTTTTTTAAAAAAAAAAATCTTGAGATAGGTGTTGAGATCTTATCTTCTTCTTCCCATCCTGCGTCGCCAAATGTAAAATAAGGATCCACAATTTGTAGGTAAAAGTAGAGGTTTATTCCAAGAAAAGATCTCATCCACAGGTGAACATCCAGCCAGCAATAAAGTAAGATACAACTGCTTAGTGGTCAAATGATAACATTCCATCTGAGAATCCAGTGTCTCATGACATCAGCGCAGCTATGTCATGAGGCACAGACACACAGGACCAGGATGCCACACCCAGATCCTGCATAATCGCAGGTGTGCGTGAGGCTTGCATAGACGCAGGCACTGATTGCGTACTTTGTGCTCTGAGTTGTCTCGGTGACTACCATTCATCTATACATCCATCCGTGTATCCACTCATTCATCCATGCATCCATTCTTCCTACCACCCATCCATCCATCCACTCAGAGCCTTCCATCCATTCCTCTACCCACCCACCATCCATTCATTTGTCCATGCATCCATCCACTCACTGATCCATCCATTCATCATCCATCCACTCACTCATAGATCCATTCAACCTTCCATCCACCCACTGATCCTTCCATCCATTCATCCATCCACTCACGGATCCCTCCACTGAATGCCACAGCATCCCTAAATGCCACAGCATCACTAAACGCAACAGCATCACTAAGCATCACTCAACGCCACAGCATCACTCAGCTTCACTCAACACCACTCAACCCCACAGCATCACTCAACGCCACAGCATCACTCAGCTTCACTCAACACCACTCAACGCCACAGCATCACTAAACGCCACAGCATCACTAAACGCCTCAACATCACTCAACGCCACAGCATCACTAAATGCCACAGCATCACTCAATGCCACAGCATCACTCAACACCACAGCATCACTCAGCTTCACTCAACACCACTCAACGCAACAGCATCACTACACACCACAGCATCACTCAGCTTCACTCCACGCCACAGCACCACTCCACGCCACAGCACCACTCCACGCAACAGCACCACTCCGCGCCACAGCATCACTCCATGCCACAGCATCACTCCACGCCACAGCATCACTCCACGCCACATCATCACTCAACACCACTCAATGCCACAGCGTCACTCAGCACCACTCAACGCCCCAGCACCACTCGGCGCCCCAGCATCACTCGGCGCCACAGCATCACTCAGCACCACAGCATCACTCAGCTTCACTCAACACCACTCAACGCCACAGCATCACTAAACGCCACAGCATCACTAAACGCCTCAACATCACTCAACGCCACAGCATCACTAAATGCCACAGCATCACTCAATGCCACAGCATCACTCAACACCACAGCATCACTCAGCTTCACTCAACACCACTCAACGCAACAGCATCACTACACACCACAGCATCACTCAGCTTCACTCCACGCCACAGCACCACTCCACGCCACAGCACCACTCCACGCAACAGCACCACTCCGCGCCACAGCATCACTCCATGCCACAGCATCACTCCACGCCACAGCATCACTCCACGCCACATCATCACTCAACACCACTCAATGCCACAGCATCACTCAGCACCACTCAACGCCCCAGCACCACTCGGCGCCCCAGCATCACTCGGCGCCCCAGCATCACTCAGCGCCACAGCATCACTCGGCACCACAGCATCACTCAATGCTACAGCATCACTCAATGCTACAGCATCACTCAGCACCACTGAAGGCCACAGCATCACTCAGCACCAATGAATGCCACAGCATCGCTCAGAACCACTGAACGCCACAGCATCACTCTGTGCAACCATTCAATTCAACAACAACTGGTTCAAATATGTTCTCTCAATGTTTCAAGCTTTATTACAAATGTCACCAAAACAGGTTAATATTTCACTTCTGTTCTTGGATTTTCGTCACAATAAAATACACTGAACATAATCTTCCCAAAAGTTATTTACAAAAGTTTAAGCTATTGCCATTATAAATTACTATAACTTTTAATTAAGTACTAATTATTTAAAAAAATAAAAGCCATTGTTATTTGTAATATCAATACATCTAAGGAACGTAAATACAACACATATTGCATTACAAATGCTATAGGTGTCACATTTGCGAAAGTTAAAACTATTGGCATTGTAAATGACAAAGCTTTTAATTTAGCTATTTTCAAAACCAACACATAAATAAAAAATTCGTCATTTACAATATCAATAGCTCAAACTTTCCTAATGCGAGAACTATTCCATTGCAAATGCTTGTTGTGATTGAGCATCAAAGTATCTCAGTTTGGTGCTTAGTCCAGCCTCTCCTGACATCAGACCCTTTCCCCGGAAGTCTCCTTTCATGGTTGCCATCTTCAGATTTATGTATTTTACAGTTGAGTTTCCTTTGACTGTACTATATGTCCCTGTTTACTTGTTTCACCCCATTTCCTGGGGAGGTGGGTGGGCAGGCACGTGAAGCCAGAAAATTCTTCAAGCTGCAAAACTGCTATAGGCAAGTAAGCATTTTATTTTGCAATGCAAATCTTTTCTGGATTCACATGCTGTGCATTAGCTTCCTGGTGGGTGTTTTGTGTGGTGGCTAGCCTGGAGGGTAGGTAGAACTTGTAAGGATCATGTTGTTTACCCTATAGGCATTTGTTCTTGCATTGTAGTGCCATCTAGTGTTGGGTCCGAATGTGTGCAAGTTGTTTTTCTTCGAAGAAGTCTTTCCAGTCACAAGGCAGTGTCTGCTCCTCTTGGTGATATTGCGCATGGGCTTCAACTCCATTGTCAGATTGTTTTCCCACAGGTGGGTAAGAATGAAGTGTAAAGTAAGTGTAAGTACAGAGATGTCCATGCATACAAAAAGGTAAAGGAACTGAAATGGCCACAGGTATCTGGGGAGGAGGGGGGGCGCAAGTGAATCTACAGCACTACAATGCTAGGACCGATGCTCACAGAGTAAGTAACATAGGGCCCGATTCACAGAATGAACTTAAGACTCAATCCTAAACTTACTACTATTTTGGTATTCACAGAATGCACTTACTACTTTTGGCATTCACAGAAGTTAGGATTTTGTCTTAAGTCTGTCTTAAGTTTTTCTTATCCGTTAATAACGTATAATCCGTTAGAGGCATGTGTGCTGTAGATACGGGAAACATCACTTACAACGCATTTATTACAACGCACTACCATTACAACGCAACCATTACAACGCAAACCATTACAACGCATTGCGCTGGGGGGCGCTCTAGGATAGGGAATATATTTAATTTACTATCCAACACCTTCCCTACTATCCACGGGGACTGGAGTTGGAATAGTAAATTAAATAAATCACTATCCAGCGCTTAAAAGCACTATGCGTTGTAGTGGTATGCGATGTAAAAACCGCGTTGTAACAGCAGGCGTTGTAATAGCCTGCGTTGTAACGACACCAATCCGTAGATACACATGCTTTGCATAGACAGTGCCCTCCAAAGCAGTGGCTAAGCTGTGTGTGTTGCAGTTGTTTGAAAGAGTGTATGTAGCACTGTCTGACCTACATTAGCTTGTTGACATGCTAGAACATCCACACAATAATGTTTAGTGAAACTGTGTGGCGTAGACCATGTAGCTGCTTTGCATATATCAGCTAATCGGATGTTGCCCAGGAAAACCATGGAAGCCCTCATTGTGCGAGAAGAGTGTGCTTTAGGGGGTGTAGATAAAGTCCTTCTGGCTTTAATGAAGCATGTCTGAATGCATTCAACTATCCATCTGGCAATGCCCAATTTGGACTGTACAGCACATTTATTGGCGCAAATTCTACTGTGGCTATTGCTTAACTGTGATTTGAACACTCAAGTCACTTGAAATGTTCACTTCACTAAGCCACCCACTGTATGATACTTGGACTCACACCCTCTTTGTGCCGTTCACACTGTTTTATCCTACCACTTGCGTCGCTATCTCTCACTTGAACACTATTGAGCCAACTATTTTATGGTTGTCATATGATTTCTCTAAATACAGTGCTGCTTTAACTGTATGACCATGACCCTGTTTGATAATTCCTTTTGAATACAAGATTAATAACAACAAAAGACTAATTGAATAATTGTCTCCTTTATTTCTTTTCATGTAATGTTTTCTACATACATATATAATTGTCTATCAAATATTACCTGTTGAGATATTGTTTTTTGTTCAACCTTCTCCCCCTGATCCCAACCAGGTCTATGGGTCTTCCTGTAACACTGTACCAATTTGGATATGGGCAGGTTTGGAAGTGGAATCAATTGAGAGGAGTTTTCTGAAATAATTCACCCAATGTATCACAGCAGAGGGTGGTTTAGCAAGTCAGAGTGATTTATTAATGTGGGTTTATGAGGGGGCGAAAAAGCAATAACGTTGTTTGGTTTGGTGAAAGTCTTTAGTTGTGTCAATGTAATACATAAAGGCTCTCTTAACATCTATTGTGTGGAAAGCCCTTTCCACAGCAGAGTCTGGTGAGGAAAGAACACAGGTAACTCGACTGATGAATGTTCTCACTGAAAGAGTTTTTGCTGGCATTCCCATCAAACCAGCACCAACTGGCTTTTAGTTCAAGAAATCTGCCACAAAAGAGATCCATGGACAAAGAGATACGGGCAGGGTGCAAAGTTCCATCCTTGGTTAGAATACTGCGTGGTTTGCTGCCCGATGAATGAGTGTGTTCAGCAAAATGTGCTATGGACCCGGCACAAGGAACCTCTACATAAAGTCTGCAGAGTTGGAGGATCTCAAAAGAGAGACAAGGATTAGCCTTCAAGGCACATGTGGTCACTGGATAAAACTGATGTCACACACCCTAAAGCACCCAAGACTAGTTGGTTGGATGAAAGAGAGCAGAAGGGGATTGTTGCTGTGTGGAGATGCAAATGACATTAACAAAGCTCCAACCAAGCTAAGGGTCCTTAAGGCCAATGGAAGAAAGTCTTGAATGAAACAGCTACTGAAGCCACCAGGAGGAGCGCTCCATCTGAATGCAGCCCTTGCAGAGTTACTCTCAGAGAGAGAAACAAAGGTACCAAAAGTCTGCAGAACTGTTGGACCGACCACCATTTTAGCATTAGTGAGAGCGATTGTTGAAGATTTTAAAACACCTCCAGTTCTTGATTGCATCTACTGGGGGTCTGAAGGAGCCAAGCTAACATGCCTAGATGGGCTGTTGGAACACCCACACTTGTGCAATTCACTTTAAAGGACTGACAATTATCTCATCCAGTTAGGAGTAGGAATTCCAGGAGAAGGGGATTTTAAACCTCTTTTTGACTGCACCAAAGAGGATCACAGTTTTGAGATCTAAGAGTAAATACTTGCCTGTGTCGTATATATTTATAGGCATCTGTTTTAAGCATAAATGGACATTGGTGGAAGAGTAGCAAGCAAAATGTTCATCATATTTCTCAGACAAAAAAATAATTTTTACATGAAGTTTTGGTAGCATGTGGTTGAATATCAGGCAATTTTAGATTGCATGAAGAACTGAGAGGAGTACTCCCAACACTTTGTCCTTTCGATTCCTTTTTTTCCTTTCCTTGACAAATTGCTTGTGAATAATTTTTCAGCTCAACCTTTGTGACTGTATCAATGTTGGTTGTAATGGGGGTGAGATGAAGCTCTTCCTATCCTAGGTAAATTCGGAGTGAGCATTCAAGGACAGAGAGGATGTCACTCAGATAAAGAAGCAGCTGTTAATCAAAACTTAAGTCATGGGGTTGAGGAGGCAGTGCTAAGGGTAGAATTGGAGGCTGCCAAGATGGCAGCCCCTTTCAGAGCTCCTTCGAGATGTTCGCCATAAAGCTTTTTTTTCATCCCATAGCACATCAAGGAGCTCTGAAAAGATGGTGAGGTAGCACCGCTGTGTTAAACTAAGGGCCTGGGGCGACTGAGCACGTGGAACGGGACGTGCACTATTTTCTTTGAAAACAGCAGGCAAGATGGTGGCAGCGACGGTGTTCTGCTTGATGGAAGCCGTGTTTGATAGGCCCACGAGAAATTGAAATTTCCCCAGCCTAAAGGCACAATTTCACTTTATGCTTGTTACTCCATATTCCTGAAATTGTGCAACTACACCACATTGCATCAACACCTGCTATTTGCAGCAGATTAATATCACAGGAACAACCACAGCTTGCTGTTTGCAGCAGTTATGTTTTCACGTTAGTTTTTTGCCAAAAAAGCATCCTTGCATCAAAAATTGACGTGAGCATTCAATGCATGCTAAAGTACAGCACTAAATGATGGATTTGCATTTTGTGTAATTGCGTGTAATTTCACAAAATTGGCATGAAATTATGCATATTAAGCAGAAGTAAATTAAGCAAAATTCGTACACCCCTAATTCTTGTCTATTAAAGGGGTGGCCTGTGAACCCCCCTGGGTGGCTGCCGTGGCACTGCTTCCTGGTGATAGCAGAGACGCTCCCTTCCCTCAATTCCCTGGCGCATGTAGGCTGTACTTCTTATCATGTCACTCAAGCCTTCTCTGAGGGAAGAACAACTTATTGGGATACATGTGGTAAGAATGAAGCCAGTGCTTAATTTGAATCGGTGATTTCAGGTGCTCGGTACCAGCACTTAATTGTCAACACTGATACTTATGACAGTTGCCACATGGTGGCTCTGTTTGTGTTATTTAGAGGTGCGCAGAACAACAGTTAATAATTAATTCAGTATACAATAAAAACCAACTAATAGCTGCAGCCCAAGCCATCCATATAGTTTTGGGGGCCTCAAATAGTCTAAATTGTCACACTTGCACACAAGTACTGTTATTGGCAGCGCTGGCACGGGCACTGTGTGGTGCAAACGGCAGTGGCCTCCTGGTGAGGGCCCTGGCACTTACTTTTTTTTCTACAAATTAAGCACTGGATGAGACGGACCTGAGGGGACTGGAGGGGGGAGGAGATTACACCCTGTTGCAGTGTGACAAACAGGGATATTTTTTGACCCCAACAAATATATCAGGAAAAAGGTTTAGAAGAATAAAGAAAGACTTATTATACCTCAAAAGAGATGAACACTTTTGAAAGATGAAGACAAGGAGTTTGGGGGCCAATAGAGACTGTAAAATGGGCAGTCAGGAAATTGAGATGGTTACTCTAGACAAGCTATTCTGAGTGCTGCACACAGTAGAGAAGGAGATGGGCAGTGGAAACTCACTTGCATCTCATGGAAAGTAAATTAACTGAGGTGGAGGCTTTGGTGAAGGAACTGAATGCCAGATTAGCGCAGATGGAGAATCAAGTGACTTGTGCAGAGGTAGAGACAGGACCACAGGTGGATTTTAGGAATGGAGTGACCAAAGCGATGTTGGCACTTGAGAAGCAGAGCTGAAACGTTGTAGAATGTGAGGCGTAAACCCCATATACAGGTGTTGGACATCCCTGCTGTCTGTGCTCATACATTAGTCATGCAAGTGAGAAAGTCTTGTTTCTCCCACAATCAAATCAAGCAGAATTTATAAAGTGCTGCTATTTACCTGGGAGGGTGGTCCAGAGGAGCAAGGGGAGGTCGTTCTAGGATGGAGCCACGAGGATGTAGAAGGAGCGTCCTCTAATGTTGCTTCAGGGATGCTGGGGGTGTGCGCAAGGGAGATGGAGGTGAAGCGCATGTGTCTGGAGGGCTGGTGAAAGTTTAAGTGCTGGTTGATGTAAGCTGGTTCTTGGTTATGCAGGAGTTTGTAGGTGTGGCTCAGCATCTTGAATTGACATTTCTTTTGTAGGGGGTGCCAGTTTCTTGAGGGAGGAGCCCTGGTTAAAGAAGCATGCAGGCCACCGTCCAAGACTTCTGACTCCTTGGCCACACAAAACGGAGGCACGATTGTTGGGGTCTTCAAGAATCCAGTCCTGAAGAGTGCTGCTCTCTCTCCTAAAGCGTGACCTGCTATTGGTAGGACATCGGATCCCCTTTGTCCTGATCTGAGATGCAGACTAGGAGGAAGCAGATGCTGCTAACCATAAGCAACTGGAGGACAGAGGAGTTTACGCTTCTGTGTGGTTTTCCACCTGACTGAAAGTGGTGAGGAATGGGACGTCCAATGTTTTTTTCCAGGATGATTCTGCACCATCATTCTTGTCGTCTTTCAAGGCATCCTCTGGAAAGAATACTGATGACTGATGGTCCTGGGCTGCAAAGTGGTGGTATGTGAGCGCCCCCGGTGTGAGAACTCCCAAGGCTGTTTGGGCCCTTTGAGAGGTGGAAGGGTCGGAATGTTTTTAGTTGTCCATGAATAGCTTTTCCTGGTATCATGGTAACATAGGTACTGGAACAGTCACCTTCTTCTTTAAAACTGCCAAAATACCTTCCATTAAGGCCATAGCTTTTGCCTTGTGCATTGGTACAGAAGTAAGGTTGCTTTGTGAACTTAAGGAGCTGCTCTTACCTTTGTAGGGTAAGGCATGCTTCCAGTCTTTGAAAGTCTTTGTGATCATTTGCCCCAACTGTTTTTCAAATCGGTTTTTGCCTTGAAACTAAATCATTAGCAAATCTGCCATCTCATCTTTGCACACAGTCGTTAACCCATTCACTGTTGCAGGGATAACGCTGGTTTCAATTATTTATTTTAGGCGGTGTCTCAGAACTTACAGTCTCAGAAACTTTCATAACAGTATACAAGTAGCTTTAGCTGTTTCATGATCTTATGTCTTCAGTACTTAAAACAAAGTACAATAAGTACAGACAGAGTGAGAGAGATGCTTTTGGATGAACCCCTTTAAGACATTTTCTTTCATGTGCTATTCTGGTTGCCATTGCCTGGAGGGGCTGTCCATTAAGGCTGTAGCATTTTGTGACTGGTTCCATTGTTCCATTTGTAGTCCTGTTAGGTTTGGGTGACAGGGCATCACGTGTCGTTTTGAAGTATGGAGACAAGAAGCAACATGGCCTGTAGCTTGTAATTGTGCAGCTGTGTGTGTTTGGAAACAACCAATCAGGTTTCTTCTAAAGCATGACTACTCACCCATGAGGGTCTCAAAGTGCTGATTGGGGGATGATCTGCTGTTCTGTCGAAGAGCCAGGTCTTGAGATCCTTCCTCAATTGCAGCAGCGATTCTGATTGCCTGCGGTACAGAGGCAGGGAGTTCCAGGTCTTCGCAGCAAGGTAGGACAAGGATCTTTCTACAACCGTGGTCTTGCGGATCCGTGGGATGGTGGCCAGGGCCAGTTGGGCGGAGCAGAGATGTCTAGTGGGAGTGTAGAAGGAGAGGCGGTGGTTGAGGTATTCGGGTCCAGTGTTGTGGATGGTTTTGTATGCGTGCATGAGGAGCTTGAAGGTAATTCTTTTTTGATTGGGTAGTCAGGTGTTCGTTGATATTTATACTGTGCTGGCCTAACAAAAGTTTAATTGCTGGTGTATGGTTTGTTTAGGAAATGCATGATGTTTGAATACTTTGGCCAGTCATAAAGATGTAGTTCTATTCACTAAACACCCTTGCACGTTTTTTTTTATCTTTGCTGGCAAGATATCATGTTATTGTTACCACTGTTTGTAAGCAAAGATGTGTTGCCCTTTCTTAAAAGTGCAACAGAAATGCTAGCTCCTAGTCAATAGTATCCACTATGTAATTGGTTGCTCTATTTGCCTTTTAAGATATCTGTTTTCCTTTTGTAGGACAGCTGGGGGGGGGGCAACATACACTCAAAGTTGTCCAACTATTAACCCACCAATCTATCGTACTCACCTGTGCATAACGTTAGCAACTCAAGATATTTTGTAAGAGTAAACAAGCATTGAATGTAAACAAAAATGGCAATGCCGTGTTTGTTCTTGATGAAATGAAAAGAGATAACCAACAAAAACAGGAATCTGCATTTAATTTTTATAAGGGTACTTCTGCTGTCTCAGATGTGAATCCTGAATATTAAACTACGGCTCGAAAATATACATAAACATCTTACAAAAAACCTCTGGAAATTAAATGTATAAATAGTGATGAATACAGGGGGAAGGGCTTTTATCATTAGAAATGCTGAAACAAGGTCAAAAGTGTTGGCTATGCAGAATGTGCAGGAGTAAAATCGTCTTCCAGGTTTGGCACATAGGCGTATGGGACAAGGAAAGCAAATTATTTGCCTCGGATCACACAATGTGTCAAGTTGTGAAGGTGGGATCAGAGCCCTCACCTCATTATTTGACCTGAGTAGTGGCATGTGGACACAGGAGATTTTTAACGTCAAAGCTAAGATGGGCAAAAGTGCCTTTGGCATTTTTAAATTTGATTCCAAACTGGGTAGTAGACGAGTACATGACATGTTGCATATATATCGTCATAGATGTGTCTCAGTAGCTCTTTGGTTCTGGAGTTTGGGGACACTGTCCTCATGGGGATCTGCAAGTAGAGGAAAATAAATTTCTAAAAAAACTCCTCTGCCTCCCAACATCTGCCTCTACTGGGCTGACACACCAGGAAGTAAGGTTGGAGTATTTAACAGACCTCATTGGACTAAGACCCCTACTAGCCTGGCGATCGATATGGGCCAAGGAGGAAACAGGCTTCACCAGGAGAATCATTAATGATTGTCTCCGTTTGGATAAATGCTCCTTGATCCCCTGGCTTAATTATGTGGTAACATCTTTTAAAGATATATTTGACCTGAACGTTTTAGAAGATCCAGTCAGTGCTATTGATATTCCCAAGAAGGAGCTAAAAAATACATATCGGGGGGAAAAAGCCAAACGGCGTAGTGACGCCTCAAGCCAGCTCTTAACCCATCAATTTTATTATGATAACAACTTAGTTAGTTCTGGCTTTCCAAAGTATTTAAAGGAGGTCACTTGGCCCGCTCATCGGTACGTCCTCACTAGGTTAAGATTAGGTATTGTACACAATTTGGTGGCCTTCCCTTGTATAAAAAAACATCCCTCTGTTTTCTGCCCATTTGCCCTGTGTACTTGTACGTCCGTATTGCTTATCTTAAACCACTTTTTTTTTAAATACTCTGTGTCGTCTGTTAATTCTGCTATGAGGCTGCTATTTGCACTTGATGAACCTGATGTGTGTTTTTTTACAGCTGTATATATCCTGAAATCTGTGGCTGCTAGGAAAAGCATGGTCTTTTCTTTTAATTACCCAATGGTCATTGCCCATGATTGATGTCCCCCTATTTTATTGTCATGTTAAACTTGTTGTGTTTTTATGTGCTTTTATGATTGTTTTTAATGATCGAATAAAGCTTTCCAAACTGAAACTGAAACTGACCTGAGTAGTGTTGTCTGTACAATGCGATACAATTTGTGAGGTCGTGGTTTTTTTTTTGTAAGGGAGACTCATTGAAAACTTTGCTGTAGACATCTTTTTAGTTCCTGTAATTCAGGACCGGTTGCAACCAATCTGATCTGGTGTTTTATTCCGCACTGTTTCTATTGGTCATCGCCTTTAAAGCTGCACAATGAGGTATCTGTGCAGACATAAACAGACATCTTCACAAGGAAGAGGCGTGTGCATGGGGCTGTCAGGTGCAGGCTGTCTGGGGGAGGCAGATGAGGGATGGAGAGGGGTACGGAGCATGTTCTCTGCTTGCAGTAGGGTGCTTGGGGTCGAGCTGTGTGCTGACATTCCTGGCTGACAGCAGGATGACATATTGAACCCACACAGATATTAAAAACGCAGAACACATGGGCGATTCTAAGCCACCTGGCTTGAAGATAGGCTACTGCAAGAGGACGGACAATAAATCAGGGGCGGCTCCTTCATTAAAGTGGAGAAGAGTCACCCCACTAAAAAAATGCCCACAAAGATCAACAAGCATTTGCAATGCAACAGGTCTCGCATTTTCGAGAGTTAAATCTATTGGCAATGTAAATGACAATGCCTTTTATTTATCTGTTTTGCTAATTAACACATGAATAAAAGGCACTGTCATTTACAATGCCAATAGCTTTAACTCTCGCAAATGCAAGACATGTTGCATTGCAAATGCTTGTTTTTAATTGCTCTCTGTGCATGTTTTTTTCATAGCAAAATTTGTATTGACTTTTTTGGTACATAATTTGAGCATGCACTTTGCGACACATTGTATGAAACAAGGGAAAAACATCTGCACTTCACCCAATAACCAAATGGCACATGTTCCGAGATGCCACCCAAGCCACCTTCAATCCAGTCCGTAATTAGCCCACCATTTACCCCATATATTTGCATGTTTCCTAGGGTACCTATGTGCAGATTATATAGGTTCCTAATATTTTGCACACCAATCTATTCCAGCTCTCCATTCTGCAATGGGGGAGGGAAGGGTGCTCCAGCAGGTTTCCAGTGGTTAGCAATCTCTCTTTTGCGATTAACTTCTCAAGCCCCATGAGTTTCTGCTCTTTCCAGGGGCTCCCAAGATCGTAGTGTATGCCCAAAAGAGCACTACCTGCCGAGGCTGAAATCTGAATCCCATTACACTCAACATGGGGCAAATGTCCTTGACCAGTATTGTGTTATGATCAGACATCCCCAGAAAATGTGAAAAAAGCCTCTTTCACGTTCTGGGCTTCTAAAGCAGGTGGGTGGAGACAGTCTATGGGCCTTGCACAGCTGCTGGGGTGTGGTAAGTGTGATGGAGGAAGCTTATATGAGTAAGATGCAGCCATGTAAAATTGCTAAGGCACGGGGTGCCATGCACACCATTCTCCAGTCGTTATCATCCAGGGAACCCAGCCACCCCTCTCAATGTGCTCTCAAACTTGACATGGTCTCGCTAATGGGTTACAAGTGCCTTGTAAATATGGGATAACCCTCTTTCGCAGGGGACCGTTGAGCACACACACGTCCAATGGATTATATTCAGGGACTCCGGCAAGGTCCTCCTGTTAGTTTAACAACAGGTGATAGTTGTAGTCGATATTGATAAAATTGGGATCTATGTATGGTGAAGTCAGTCTGGAGATCCTAAAAGGACTTCATGTAAGTACCCTCTCTTACGTTCCCCACCTGTGATATGCCAATCTGGTCCCAGCCCAGGAATGAGTGCCATGGACATTGCAGAGACAAATGTTATGTTATGTTATGTTATTCTTGCTTATATAGCGCGCGAATCACCGAGGGGCATCTCGGCGCTTTTTTCTCAGTCGCAGTCACAGGAGGCATAGCTAGACAACTAGAGCTGGTACAGATGGGCTTTTAGATGTTTCCTGAAAGATTGGTAGGAGGGGATATCTCGAAGGGTCACAGGGAGACTATTCCAATACTTAGGGGCCAAGTAAGAGAAGGCCCTACCCCCAGTTCTACTTCGTTTGATGCGAGGGACATAGAAGACACCGCGAACTGGACCTCAGTGGGCGGTTGGGCGTGTATTTTTTCAGCTTTAGTTGGAGATACAGTGGTCCGCGGTCCTGGAGAGCCGTGAAGGTCAGGCAGCAAACTTTAAAAGAGGATCTTTGCTTCACTGGGAGCCAGTGTAGGGTTTTCAGTAGAGGCAAAGATGGAGTGCCCGCCGGTTGGTTCAGAACCAGCCTAGCAGCCGTATTCTGAATGACCTGCAGTTTCCTTATGTGTGTTGCACCTACTTCAGCAAGCAGAGCGTTTCCGTAATCCAGCCGGCTAATAATTGTTGCCTGAGTCAGCGTTCTGCGATGTGTCATGGGGATAAAAGGAAGGATCTTCCGTAATAATTTTAATCTATAGAAACACGCCCCGGCTACCGAGGAAATGTGATCTTGCATTGTGAGGGTGTGGTTCAATTTGATGCCCAGATTATTCACACTCTGAGATGGCGAGGGGGGAGAGCCTAGTTGTGCTGGCCACCAATCCGGGGACCAGGATTCCTCGGCCTTACCCAACTGCATGACTTCTGTCTTGCTCGGGGGGCGTGGCTTGGACGCCAATGGCGATGGTCGCCTGAGAGCTCGGCTCCGGGACTGAGCCCGCGTTGATCCTGCAGATCGGAGTCCGCGGGGCACCCTAGTCCCCGCAAACCGATGATCGGACTGATTGGGACCTGCTGAGGCACCCGGTGGAACTCGAAAACCGGTTGATCCGACGGAAAACCGAAGTTTGGGGACCCGCGGAGTGAGACCCAAGATGGCGCCCGGACCTTCTCGACTCCTTGGCCGGGACCCTCAATCCGGAGGAGCATTGTTGGGCACGGCGCACCCTCCACCTCCTATCTCCCTATGATGTGATGGTCTGGATGTCGCTTTGATCAGAATTTGAGCACGGTGACCGATCCCGGACGGTCTGAGGACCGGACTATCGTTGACCTCGGAACACGGACGCCTGGCGGCCCTGTGTGTGGAGCCGACCCCCTGTGCCGCACCCGGCAGCACCCCGCCGAGTGACTGAACTCCATGGGCAGCACGGCGCCTTGGCGCCACAAAGTCTCCGGCGGCGTTGGTGACTCTCGTTCCAGATCCTCATCGGCCAAGCGGGCCTACCCGACCTGGCGCCGATTGTCCCCGCCTCCTCCTCAGTGCCCTCCGACGACACAGTGGTGGCGCAGCCCGAGGTTGCGGAAGACCAACAGGCCCTGGAGACGGAGATCGACGACCCTCGGCTCAACGACAGCCTGCCGAGAGGGACATAGTCGACGCCCGCACTCGGGGGTGCCTCTAACTGACTTTCCACCGTGGGACTCCAGCGCCATGGGAAAACCGAGAGGACCCAAGGGGACCACCCCAGCCGCCTCGGATTCGGAGGCGCCGGATAAAGATGATCGTGGGGACCCGGAGAGCTCTGGTGGCCCTCACTTGCAACAACAATTTGACCGGGTCCTGGAGGCGATCGCGACCATGCGCTCGGCCCTCCAGCAGGACAATGCCCAGGTTGCGACGAGCCTGGGCCTCCTTAGAGCGGACCATGGCAAGCTCTCGGATAGAGTCAAGGAAGTGGAGGGCTCAGTAAAGACCTTAGAGCCAGCGCAGAAGACCCTGGCCGCGACGATGAAGGATGCCCTATCCCGGATTGAGGCCCTGGAGCGGCGAGCGGAGGATGCGGAGGGAAGTAATAGGCGAAACAACATTCGAGTGGTGGGCCTGCCGGAAAAGATTGAAGATGGCGATATGGTGGCCTACTTGGAAGCCTGGCTCCGGGACACAGTGGCCCCGGAAGGCCTGTCCTCCTTCTACACCCTGGAGCGAGCACACAGAGTGCCAGCGAGGCCGCCGCAGCAGGGCCGCGCCCCGCGACCGGTGGTGGCACGTTTGCTGCATTTTCGGGACAGAGACCTCATCCTTAATGCCGCCAGACATAATGGCCCTTACAAGGTGGAGAATAGCCAGGTGAACATTTTCCCGGACTACACGTATGAGACCCAGCGCAGACGGTCCTCTTTCCTGGCGATCAAGCGCGAACTCTGGAGCGAGGGCATCCAATACTCGCTCCTTTTTCCCGCAAGGCTCCGCATAATCGTTGATGACAAGACTCAGTTCTTTGATTCCCCGGAGGAAGTCTGTAGCTGGCTCGAACTCTATAGGGCTGGTAAAGATGGTTTCAGCTCGTCATCTCAGCTGGCAGTAGAACCTGGACAGCGACGGCGGTCCAAAAGACTTCGGAGTCGCCGTGGCCAGACAGGCAGACCTTCGACTGTGGAGACATCGGCGGAACGGAAGTGTTGGAGATGTTGTCTACGCTGTCTGGTTCACGAGAAGGCCCCATTATCGAGGTAACGGACCCTGGAGACGAGGGGGCACCAACGGACTCGGAGGAATCGGTGACCGACAGTGTCCACATGCCGGTGATCACTCCAAACTCGGTTGAGGACATTTTGGATGGACAGGGATGACGGGGTGAGCTACTTCCATTTGGGTGGGGGTCTGCAGCGGGGGTGGCAGGGGTAGGCGATCGCTCATGAACTCCGGTGAAAATAGGGGAGGGGTGCCCTGCTCGTGACATAGCTTTTTATCTTGGGCTCACTCTAGTCTCTGTAGCCCGAGAGTCGAGGGCCCATTACCGGCGCCCAGCCCGCACCTAGCCCTTAAGGCCTTCCTGCGGTGGCGACTGCAGGATTAGTCGGGGACTGTGGGATTGTTGGGGGTATGGTTTGGATGGGAACTAGATGGTACTATTTGGGTCCTGTTCTGGGGAGGGTGGGCAGGGGTTTGTTTAGAACGGGAGTTGTTGTTTTTTGGTTGGGGAAAATGGCCGCCATCAGTGTTGGGTTGATTGTTGCTCTTTCTTTGTTGGGACCGAGGTGGAGAGACCCGGAACGAACGATATGGGACAATGGCTGATGTTGCTAATGTGAAATGCATCACTTGGAACGTACGGGGGCTTCACACTATGTCTAGACGCCACAAAGTCCACGCTTATTTAGTGTGTAGAGGGGTGCAAATGGCGCTGCTGCAGGAGACCCATCTCAACAAGGCGGATGGGGCGGCGCTACAGCGTGGGTGGAGAGGGCAGGTCTTCTATACTTCGTACTCAGCGTATGCCAGGGGGGCGCTGATTTGGATCAGGGCTGGGGTTCCATTCCAGGTTACGAAATCAGTGGTGGATCCGGAGGGTCGCTACGTGGCCATCTCAGGCACACTGGGAGGGAGGGACCTGAACGTTTGCTGTGTTTATGCGCCTAATGTGGACCAGCTTGCCTTCCTTTCCAGGTTATCGGGCTCGTTGGCCTACTTCTTCTCTGGGCCCCTCCTGCTCGGAGGGGATTTTAATTCAATAGTGGACGTGGAGGCCGACCGCTCGCACCCCCCCTCCCTGACTCTCCGGTTCGCCGTGTGGCTAAAGGTAGGAGGGAATGGCAGACGCACTGGGGGCTCACGGACATCTGGAGGGCACAGCACCCCGACACCAGGGACTACTCCTACTTCTCGGGCCTGCACGAATTGCACGTCCGACTGGACGGGTTTCTGGGCTCGGCGGAGTTGGCTTCCGCGGCGGTCCGGTCTGAATATCTGACCAGGACTATCTCAGACCATAACCCTCTCCTGCTGGACCTTCGCTGGTTTCCCGGGGTTCCCGCTGTGCCCACCTGGAAAATGCGCCCGGAGATCTTGGAGGACATAGTCTTTAAGGCGGACCTAGAGGATAAAATCTCGGAATATTTTGCGTCCAATGGGGGTACTGCGGGATCGAGGGCGCTGGAATGGGACGCCTTTAAGGTGGTGGTCAGAGGCTACTGCATTTCTAAAAAGGTGGGCATGCTGCGAATCATCCTTGATGACTTGGCTGCGGCTGATCGGAAACTCCGTGAGTTGGAACTCCGCCGCCCCGGGCGTCCTGAACTCCAGGAGCGCACGGCAGCGGCAAAGGAGGCGGTGGCGGCGGAGGTCTAGCGGTTGCGCTGCTTCGACTACAAGGCCTATACTGCTAGGTCGCTCGCGGAGGGGGATAGATTGGGCGCATTGCTAGCGTGGGTAGCTAATCCCACACGCCAGACCTCTCTAACGACATCCATGCGCACGGCGGAAGGGGCCGAAGTGCACACTCAGCCTGAGATCTTGAGTTGTTACCTGCGCTACTATGAACGCTTGTACCGCAGTTGCTCTGCCAGGGACCCCGACCTGATTGAGGACTACCTGCGACCCCTGGAGCTCCCAACGGTGGAGCCGGACGTAGCGAAAGCTCTGGGCTCCGACATCGGACTGGGTGAAATTCGCAGCGCCATTAAAAGGATGGCGAGGAATAAGACCCCGGGCCTAGACAGCCTTCCGATTGAATTTCATTCCGCCTACGCTGACCTCCTGGCACCGAGGCTGCTGATAGTTTACAGAGAGGCGAAACGGCTGGGTCGACTCCCCGGCTCGATGTGTGAGGCCTTAGTGGTTCCCCTCCTCAAACCGGGAAGGGATTCGTCCGACCCGGCGTCCTACCGTCCTTTATCAATGTTGACGGTCGATTATAAGATACTGAGCAGCATATTGGCATCGAGGCTGCTTGGTCACATGCGCTCTCTGGTACATGAGGACCAGGCCGGATTCATTCCCAAGCGAAACACGACCATGAACATCCGCAGGCTGTTCCGTTTGCTGGGAGAACCGCTCGTGGACGCCCCATGCCCGGTAGTCCTTTCGGTGGATTTGGAAAAGGCCTTTGACAGCCTGGAATGGGACTACCTGCGCAGTGTACTACGGCGGTTCGGCCTAGGAGAGGGCTTCGTCGGGTGGACTACGGTACTGTATGCCTCGGCGTCAGCCAGGCCCGCTGATCTCCTCGCAATACCCGGTAGAGAGAGGCACGAGGCAGGGTTGTTCACTGTCCCCGCTTCTCTTCGCGCTAGCGGTGGAGCCACTGGCGCTGCTGCTCCGGTCGGGGGCCCACTTTAACGGTTTGCGGACACCATCGGGCCCACATTATGTCTCGCTGTACGCTGATGACCTGTTGCTCTTCCTTGAGGACCCGATTGCTGCCTTGAATGGGGCTCCATCTGCGCTCACGGCATTTGGGGAGATCTCGGGCCTTCGGGTGAATTGGGCTAAGACCTGTCTGTTCCCGGTTCGCAGGGGAACGCCCAGCCCCGACATCAGTAGGGAGATTAGGTGGGAACCTGACTGCTTTAAGTACCTGGGGGTGTACATCTACCACGACCCGACTGACCTCCTGGATGGGAACATAGCTCGCAGCACTCGCGCGCTGCGTGGTAGCATGGACTTCTGGGCTACCCTGCCGCTCTCAGTGGCGGGGCGTATCGCTCTGCTAAAAATGGTGGCGCTCCCCCGGCTGCTATACTATTTCCGTGCGCTGCCGGTTTGGATCCCGCCGGCCACCTTTCGTCTGTTACGGTCAATGGTGGTGGGATTCCTCTGGGGTTCGGGCCGCCGGAGAGTGGCCCTCAAGACCCTGACAAGGCCGAAAGCTGAGGGTGGTCTTGCGGTGCCGGACTTCGAGAAGTATTACTTGGCAGCGCAGCTACAGACCTTCACCCAGGAGGTCGCCAGAGAGTTCCGAGGCCCAGAGACCGGGAGGGGCACAGGGATGGCTAGGCACGTTATCTCCTTCATCGCGCTGCGACAACGTCTGGCCTTGCAGGACCTGACGCTCGAAGAAAGGACGATTCGATTATGCTGGAACCGTGCCCACGCCCGGGGACAGTTGCGGCTGCCATATGCACCCGAAATACCTCTGGGTATGTTGACGGCCCTGCCTCACGGCGGTGATTGGTCACGACTAGCGGACTGGGAAGACGCGGGTCTGCAGCTGGTGGGTGACCTTTACGAAGACGGGGCGCTACTGCCCATTCAGGAGCTCATTGACCGCTTTGATGTTCCTCGTGGCGACTTTCTTTTGCACACGGCCCTGGTCCGAGCAATTCAGGCGCACTGGAAAAACGGACTGGAGGAACCTCCTACATCCCCGGTGTGCCAGTATGTTATGATGTCCGCGGGAACGGTCAAAGCGGTCACTTGCCTGTATAGCAGACTGATCAACGAGGGGTTGACCCCCCTCACCACCTTAAGAACCCGCTGGGAGGCGGACATAGGGAAGGAGATCCCCGAGACGACCTGGTCACAACTCATGAGGCGGGCCTGGAAGGGCACGCGCCACGCCCGCTTTCAATTGGTCCACTTCTATGTACTCCACAGGGCATATTTGACCCCGGCGAAGATCCAACAATACTTTGCCACGGACTCTGCGGACTGCCCCAGGTGCCGTGCGCCTGGAGCAGACCTCCTCCACATGCTGTGGTCTTGCCCGGGGTTGTCCTCCTATTGGCTCGGAGTCGGGGACACCCTGAAGAGGGTGACGGGGAGGTCCTTATCGGTTGATGCAGCGGTAGGGCTCCTACACTGGTTTCCGCATACCCCCAAAAATAAAATCTCTAGTAAATTTATCGATCTAGGGCTTCTCCTTGCTAAACGGGAGGTGACCAGGAATTGGAAGGCAAGGGTTGGTCCAACGGGGGTTCGGTGGCACAGCGAACTTTTGAAATGGGCGGCGGGGGAAAGCGCGCTGCGATACCAGTTAGCTAGGAGGCAACACAACGAGAAGGCGCAGGAGGCAGCGCTAGAATGGGAGACATTAGTGCAGGCCCTCAGGGATTATTGCGCTTCCAGCGATTCCGAAAGTGAGGATGCAGCTCGTCCCGAGTCCCGATAGACAATTGTACTTTACATGTCTGTAGCATTCCCGGGGGATTCTCCCATGGATCCTCCTACATCTATTACCATACACTGATGGCGGGGTTGGGGGGGGTTCTGCCTAGTTCATAGGGTTCTTGGGGGGGTTTTCTTTTGCTTCTTTTTGTAGGATGGTTTAGAAAAGCAGATGACGGACTATGGATCATCCGGACCGGCTTCAACCTCCTATTGGGTCCCCACTGGTAATCGCCGCCCGACCCTCGGGTTGTGGGCTGAATGGCTGTGTAACAGAATATCTTGCCGAGGGGGGATGGGATGTGTTCTACTATTTTCGATTGAACTTATAATGCTGGTCCACTTTGTAATTTTTTACTAATTCCTGCAATAAAAATATATTTCACCGTCTGGCAAATGCTACGTGGACCCTCTGTATACAGTGGCATGTGCTGCGATGTGAAATAATACTGCACTGGTCTGTGTGGACCAGGGGGGCAGCACGTGGAGGAGGCATTGTGCCAGAACTGTGGCGAAAACTGTTACCTCTGTATTTATGACGGACATCGGACGATAGGAGGCACATCGTTCAGGAGGCCTGTCTAGATTTGCAACACCACTGTAGTTTAATTCCAGGTCCATCTCTAGGGACACTGGCTTTTGCGGATCGATTCCAGGTACAGTTCCATGATAGGCAGTAGGATAACTGGATGGAGATTGCGGTATTTAGTCTGAAACCCTCACCTGGCACTGGGATCTAACCAGTGTTAAGGTCAATGAGAGCTTCACCTACCTTCTCCAGTTTTAGAGGCTGGGCTAAATCGTCTCGTTTGGAAACGGTCAGGCTGGGCATCGGCAGATCTGCGGAGATTGGCCCTCTAGGACCAGGTGTTTGCCTTTTGGTGTAAAGGAAACTGTAATTTTCTGGGAAGGCATAGGCTATCTCAGAGGCTGTTACCACCGCCCTGGACCCTTCAGTATTTCATGCAACCACTCTGTATCACATGTCTTTGGTGGCTGTCAAGGGGAGGAGTTTCCTTGATTTATCACACAACTTAAATACCAATCTAGCAGAGGCCTCCCAACACTAGCAGGCCTTGTCCTGGGAAAGCTAGAGTAAGGAAGTCCTATCCAGTACTAGTTGTCGACTCACTTGCTCAGTTTGATGACCCTGGTTATTTTTACAATGGCTGTGTCAGAGCCTATGATCTGAGCATATTTCTCCCTGGGACTTGCCTATGTGGTAGGACCGGGCAGTTCCCCTCAAAGTGGCTTTGCAGGCCTCCCACAACATCCCTGACAATTATCTGTCCTCTGGTTAGTCTCTAAGAATGCTCTCAAATTAATGAGCATGAATGGGGGAAACTGGACGTCGGATAGGAACCATGACTGGAGGTGCCACATTGGACTCCCGCCCGTCTTCCTGTCATCGAAGTGAATAGACAGGAGCTTGGTTGGAAATACTCCTCAGTGGTATATGGGTGAGCATTGTGTGTTAAAAAAATGGGGTTCGAAAGCAGCAAGAGATCAATGTGAGAGCGCAACCTGTGTGCTGCCGAAGCACAAATGTAGCCCTGGGTCCCAGGAATTCAGACCCCAAAGCATCACATAGCACACAGGCCCTTCACCCAGTTGGCCAATTGTTTTCCAGTCCTTTACATGGGCTCCGGGGGTCCAGATGGATCCATAATGTAACTTAAGATCTCCCCACCAATGATCGACTTGCTTTGGGATAGATGCAGGGTTGTTTGTGTGATTATGGTTAGTGCGGGTAAGATGTAAATACTCGAAGGTTTTTAAGGGTTCCCTTCCAGAGATCCATCGAGAAGCCCATATTTGTATATGTGGGGTGTGAGGAGCTCTTAAGAGTTCCTCTTGGGCTGGCTGGGCACTGATTGGATCCCACCACTGCCATAGGTGGGGTGAGATAGTGCTGTTGTGGGAGTGCAAAGTACAGGAGTATCGCTCTGCTCAGAGCGGAACCTGAAAGAAACAAAACATCTTAACAAACCAAATGAACCCCAGTGCCCCCCAAGTCTCTCGCTTCATACTCCACCCTGAATAGGCCGGAGTCAGAAGATTAATGCTATGAAAAGATAGAAGGTGCTCATGCGTGCAAAGCACAGCAAGCGGGGTAAGTATATAATGTTTCCAAACAAGCATCGGTCCATGACCGCGGTGTAGCAAGGGTCAAAGTAGTACAAAATCGGGGTAGTAAAGTTGCCAATGAGTTCGTATGAACGGTGACCGGAAAAATAACCTGTGAGCAAAGACCGGTATGCACGCTCAATGTCAGTTAAGCAATATCGTCGTGTCATGCAGTAGAAGGAAAGGTCACAGAGCGCGAGATAGCACAATGAAAAACGAGTGGCCAAGTGAAAAAGAGTAAAATATTCACGGGGTGACGAAACGGTGATTGATATGGAAAAATGTACATGTTATGAATAGTAACGGAGTGTTTTGTAACAAGGCTAATGGTGTCAGTGAACATGCATACAACGATTGAGTTTACGTGACCAAACTTATATAAAAGACTTGACCGTATTCTCTATGGTCTGGTAGAACACTGTAATAATAAATAATAAACTGAGCATCGTAAAGGATGGTTAGAGGAGTGTAGCCAAGATACAAATTAAACGTAGAGTTAATTGCGAAAATGCGCTTACTCGTATTAGAGAGTTGCAGGCATGTACGGTTGTTCTTACAAGATGCAGGCGCGAGAAAGTGATTTAGCGTTAGTAATTAGTAGGCGCGTACGACCGGAAGTGTAAGCTTGTCCGGACTGCCGTGGTAATGAAATAGAACAACAGACTGGTAGTCTTTAGCAAAACTGAAAATTCGAGTGCAGACTGTGCAAAAGGTATGGAGGCAAACTGAAAGTGCGCGATGCGCGTGCTGCCAGCCTCCAGGGACAGGAGATGTGCACGTCCATACTCGTGCACATCTCCTGTCCGCGCATGCCACCTCCTGTCTCCCTTCGGGACAGAAAGCGGTAGCAATAGTCTCGCTAGCAAAGCAGCTGCGCTGCGTTTGCACGCGAGACCTAAAAACAGAACACACTAGAGATGCTGATCCACCTGGGCTTGCAGCTAGCCTACTGCAAGAGGACGCACAAGGAGGAGTTATGTGCATTGTATGTGCATTGTATGTGCCAGTAAGGCTCTAATATCCATTGGACAGAGGTACTCACACATTGAAACAAGAATGCCAAATCCTATAGGTCTGGCTTTAATGTGCTGATGAATGCAAAGACGGGTATGCGCAAACACAAAAACTATTTGTTAAATCGCTGAGCAATCTGCCTCTTTCTGTGCCTCATATGCCCGTGCCCTATTCCACAACCATGTGCTGCGTGGCACCAGCACTGTAAAAGTGAGGAATAAAGAAGAGGGATCTCCATCAGCACAAGGACTAAAATAACCGGGCACAAACTTAAGGGGCATAGAATGAGACAGGGCGCACAAAGACAGAGCAGCAAAAACAGTCTTTGTGTGTCTTTGCATCTGTTAGCACATACTTGCAGATATTTTCCCAGCGGCCAAAAACTGTGGTCTGTGTCATAATTGAGGGCCACGTTGAAGCCAGCTGAGGTGGGCTGCAATTGAGCGCCAGTAGCATGAGCAGTGTTGAAAAATCAGCACAAACGGCACCATGTGTTGAGCAAGAGTCCATGGCCATTCGAGTAGATTTGCTGCTGCTCCAGTAGAAAATCTATTCGAGCGGCAGCAAATCTACTCGAGAAGCAGCACCATGACCCCAGCGTTAGAAAATGGCACTAAGGGACGCCCATTCTCACTCGCATTTCAAGAGCCTCTTGGGAAAAAATTAGTCCACATGGTGATTGGCGGAATTTGATCGGAACTCTGCGTTTCAAGAGTAACGCAGAGTCACCAAATTCTGCCGATTCCGCAGGAGGATTAAAACATTCGGCCCACCCCTAATGCTAGCGTGGTGAGGGTAGTGTATGGTGTGCATCAGGAAAGCATTACATGTATATAAAGCGAACAGAAAGTCATGAAGTTAGTTTGTGGGTCAAGTCATATCCATCCCATACCCTTGATTGCAATCATGTTGATGTGATAGAGGTGGGTGAGCCACAGAAGCCTTAAGCCAGATGCCTGACGCTGGCTCAGCTCGAGGTCCTCTCAAATCCTAGGGTCCAAAACAAACCGAGTCTTCGTGTGGCTTCTGTCTCCCACCCAGGCCCTAACCTCATGCACCAAGAATTAAAGGCAACGCATTAACTGTTGATGTAAAATGTGAGAGGGAAAGAGATATCCTTATAGTGGCTCAATCACAAAATGTAAAAACAAAAAACCTGGCTTCCCCACTAGACCAAATTGTGTATTCAGAGGCAATTGTTTCATTTCACTTTGCCTCCTTTTCTTCATTACCACATGTGAGAGCAACAGTGGCGTAACGAAACTTGAGGGGGCCCCCCTGCAAAGTACATGGAGGGGGCCCCCCATTGTCCGCGCCAGTCAAGAGTTCTCAGGCCAGCGACCTGCCATACTGCAGGGGCTCACCCCAGCCATATAAAAAGGATTCTGGTTTCTCCATTGGTCACATCCGCCCTCTCATCGGAAATTTACATACATCAGTAAATACTGCTGCTTCGCCCTCCAGCAAAGTTACATAACACTGCATCCAGTCGGCCCACCAAACACATCCTCCTACTTGATGACCCACCTTCAAGCGAAGCCCGCTCAGTTAACCACATTCAAACGCCTACCACATCCGTCATGCCTGCTACTAACGCATCCATTACACTCTACTCTCACCACTACGAAACACGCAATTATGCTTTCTGCCCACCTTTAAAACGACCCCTCGTATATCCCTATGATCCCATGACTGGCGTGCACTGCTCCCCTGTCTATCACCAACGGCAAAGACAGGAAGACTGATGACAGGTCCCCATCTAACTGCCGTCCTTCTCAATGCCACTGTGGAAGTTTAAAACATGTTAAACAATCTCTTCAACTAACCACTCCAAAACAGTTCTTGCTGCTTTTTGTTTCCACACGCCAACATTAATTTACACTATGTACCCCACTAAACCGTACCTCCTGTCAAAGGCAAACCTGATCCCATGTGTAGCACCAGTCAGCAACTACCCCACGGACAAACACCAGAGAGATTGCGTGATTCATGTAATTAAACCTATAGTAACAGAATAGCATTTCCCACCCACTGTCAGCCCAGCAAAGTCTGCAACCGCACAGCAGCCATCAATACCTGCAACATCTAAAGCACATTTCCACTTCCTTTCAATGGCAGCCCCTGATACATATACCTATGACTTCTGGGCGGCATCTACCACAGACCACAGCATTCTTTGTCTCCCTAAGACTAACCGAATGCTGTCGGTGAACACTTCTCTTCCCCCTTCTTTACTAATAACTAATGGAGGATAACGAAAAAAATATATAGTATTTTCTTATGCAAATAGCATTTGCTGCCCGCAGTCCTCACCAGATCCATACATATCAATAGTCTGCTATTGCACCATCCTGTCAACCCTATTATTATCTGGAGATGTTTTTATCCCTTCGGTGAACTGGAAAAAGCAATACCGTGCACGGAAACTAGTCCCTTTAAAAACCTTGCTACATATACAGGCTTGCAAAGCACTTACTTGTTTTACTAACTATCGTAAAGCAAACAGGTAACTCATTGTTATATTAAATAGATTGTAGAACGCGCAGCTACCCCAGCAGAGGGGCATCCGGACGCTCAAATGGAGAGACCACTAAAAAGGGCACGAGAAGCTAAGGTGACAGGAAAAAATACGTTTTTATTGCCGTACGGAACGCCAAGTAGTTTTTCAAACTGCGAATAGACAAAGGGAGAGAATTCCATAATTTGGCTGTCCGAGTGCGGAAAGCGCGCCCACCGCCCTGTACTCTCCTCACCCTCGGAACTACCGCCAAATGTTGGTCCGTAGAACGGAGTCGGAGGGAGGGAATGTAGGGTGCGATGAAGGTGGCTAGAATGCCAGGTGAAGATGAATTCAAGATTTTAAACGCGAGGCACAGGGACTTGAACTCCACAGGTCTGGCCACTGGCAGCCAATGAAGCTGGTGGATGGCAGCAGAAGTGGAGCAGGTTCTCTGGATCCCATTCTCAGATTAGAATTACTGCTTAGAAGTGTTTTAGTTAATACTGAGACCTAGGATTATTTTTTTGCACGTCTGCCAGACATTTGTTCTTCCCTGCATGGGCACACTATTAAACAATACAATTTAGCTTAACAAATTGTTCAGAAATGTACCAGAAGGTAAAGAAACAGCCCATATTATTTTTCCAAAGAAAAATGGACAATCGTCAACTTTATACCCCATGATATAAAAGCCATAGCTGGTCCAAATCCATGCCACCTAAATCTACCACACACAGCACATTTGAACAGCTCGATAAAACTCATATTTCCACTTCTCTCCATACCACATAATACCAGGTCACATAATAACTTTCCACACAACTTAATACCACTCCAAACCACATAATTACACTCCTCACAACATATTTACACTCGGCTCCAAAACACATAGTTACCCTCCACAAAATACAACTCTGCAACATGCTGCATAATGCCACTATGCACAAATATACACCACAACATACCACATAATTCCACACATCACACAATTTCAAAATTCATACCCACACAATTCATCACAGAACATAATTACACGCCACATAATACCACTTAGCACCACATAATTAACCTCCACATAATTAAGCTCTACTTCATACTGGATAAATAAAGTCCACATAAATCCAGTCTATGCCACGTAGCAACAATCCACATAACTACACTTCACACCATGCCTCATAATACCACTCAACATAATTTTCACTCAACACCACACACTTCCACCTCGTCACAATTCAACTCTACAAATTTCCATTCCATATCACATAATTCAACAACAAACTACATAATTCAAACCAACAACACAATTTCTCAACATACCACATGCATCCAATCTACTCCACAAAAATCCACATCATGCTCCAATATTTAATAGCACACCACATAAGTCAAATCCACTACATACCACTCCACAACACAAAAAACCATTCCAGATAATCCCACTCCAGGACACACAATCCCAAACAGAAAATGCATAGGTAAAATACAGTGTCCTTTGCAACGTCAATAGCTCTAACTCTCACAAATGCGAGACCAATTGCATTGCAAATGCTTACTTACCTTCCAATGTGTCCCAGCAGATCCTGTTCCAGGAGCTGCAAACATTTGCCTGTCCCTGTCAGCATTTTGCTGCCTCATCGGAGGCGCATCATCCCATAACACAATGCAAAGCAATACTCTACAAAAACATGCAAATAGGCTTGGTTCCTTCTACTGTTTTATATTCTCAGATCATAAACTATCTCGAAAAGACTCCTCCCAATATATTCCCAAAAGCCTGCATCAACAACTGACCTTCAGTTAAAGTTATTTACCTCTCCTTACTGTCCACCCTCATCTTCCCTTAAGGTTCATGTCTGCCTGACACATTTTCTCCTCCTCTATCTATTCCAATTGTCACATCTCATTTCACAGCTCACACTCTCGATCTTTAAAATCATATCCCTACAACCTAAAAATACTTACTCTCCTCTAGACTATCTATACTCGTCACAAAGCATTTCTATGCCTCGTTCAGGGGGTAGTAAGTGCAATTTCAATGCAAACACAAAAAATAAAAAAAGACAGTACCATCAAACATATATTTTTCTTTCTTTTTTTTTGTAGAGTTTTATATAGCGCGAACTAGACCCGAACCGAATCAGGTATCAGGGCGCTTTACATAGCACCAGTTACTTTACATGAGGGTACAAATTACTTCAGGATGCACACTTCCAACAAACTTTCCATATCCAACTGAAATTCGTCGTGCATGGCGAATAGATGTTTTACAACTTTCAGTTGGAACTTAATGGAGGCTTGACTTTCTTTTTACAGAGCTGGCGACAAAGATCATCGCCCAGATAGACCGATGACTTTTAATAGTATGCATGTTCCATTTCTGAGAGAACTTTATCTCAGTGGCATGTTTCTTTTTCCAGAGATAAGGAAGTAATCTCACTCTACTCAAAATTGAAATGCTTCCGTTCTTAGCGCTCAAATCATTGATAGTGGAAAGTTAAAACAAATAGGGTTGTACCACTGCTCCTACTTCCAGCGACCACTACGAGTACCTTATTATGCAAGTGAAGACAAAACAGAGAAAACCATGTCATGCGTGAGCTTTGTACAGTGTGCGATTACAGTGACTATTCTTTTATGAGAAAGAGATGGAAAAGTTTGGGTCTCATAACAGATTGCATAACAAACAAACCTGGTTTCCATCCAGATTTAAATGAACACCGTCAGGAAATGAGTTGCACCTTTTGTGCCATTCACATGGCAGGCAAGTTTAAAAAGGTTAAACTGGGGGAATATGGTGTAGAAAGCAACTTTAACTGGGTAGACAGATTTTCCGAAAACGGGACATACATGCGTCTGGTCGGTCATACATTAGCCATACGAATTACACCTGAGGTGATGCAATACCTAAACAACACTGTTATCTACACAAAGCTGAGCGGGTATAAGTAAGAGGTAAAAAAAGAAAAAATACAATAGAATTATTTATTTAGCTATGCAAGATGCTGCACTGACCGCTACTGTGCGCTTTAACACTCCAGAAATTAACACATACGAAGAAGAGCAATTAATACCAGAGCTCCTTCCAAATCAACTGGTAAAGACTCGAGAGGCTGCTAGCCGAGGAGCTCTTTTCACAGTTGTCCTCACACACTGAAGCACTTAGACCTAGAGGTGGGCGGGCCACTTATAGCATGGGCTCTGGGTCAGCTCCAGGTTCTCATGGAACCTCGAGCCCAAACAAGCCAAGTTTTCACGTGGTTCTGTCTGCCACCTACGCTCTACTGTAGCTCACAAAGTTAAAAACAAAGCACCAACAGTTGTGTTATCCCCTTCCATGCTGATGACGGCCCTCTGGCCATCATGCATCACAGTGCTCGTGTGCTGATGACAGCAGTGGGTCATGAACCAGCCCACTCATTAGAAGTGCCGCAAAGGCGCAGAATCGCGGCCGCGCCCAAGGGGTTAAAAAAAGACAGATATCCCTTTAGTGGTTGACTTGTACAAAGTGAAACCAGAAAGCCCAGGAGGAATCTCAACTTCCCCACTTAACCACACTGTATTCTTAGGCAAATATTTTGCATCAGCCCCCTTTCTTCATTACCTCTCAATATAAACCTATAATGTAACTTTTTAATGTCAAACCTGTCGCATGTCAAAGGAATGTCCTATTTTAATTTTGAAGAGAATGTACTATATTTTGAATGACGGTAACATTTCCAGGGCTCGGCTGGTGCAAGGGCTCTAAGAGCCAACCCAGACCCTTGGGAGCAGATCTAAAAGAAAGTGCTGCAGCGGGCACCGCAAGACTTTTGGCTGCGCCAAGCTCCAGCACTTTCAGAGCACAGGAATGCGACATATTTACAAGAATATGTCGCATTCCTGTGCTCTCCCCTGCGCCGGCACACAAACAGATGCCATGCGCCGGCACATGCACCCTTGCACCATGGTGCAAGGATGCCTGCACCATGGGGAGATTGTTTTTGTGCAGGAAGGGGCACCTTCCTGCACAAAAACAATCACGAAAGGCGTTTTCCTCTTTCAATGCGTGCTGTAGAATGCAGCATGCATTGAAAGAGGAAAAAATGAGGAGAAAATAAAACATTTCTCCTCTTGCACCTCCCTACGACACCTCAAGGATGGCGTAGCATTCAGACGCATCTCCAGATTTACGATTTCTCGTAAATCTGGAGATGTGTCTTGTTCCATGGGTGTTGCTTGGGAACACCCACAGCAACACCCATGGAACGCCCATTCAACGCAAAGTGCTGCGTGTGAAGGGGCCGTATTTACAAGGAGAGGAAAAGTCACGCAGGGTGGCTTTTCCTCTCCTTGTAAATATGGAGGAGCCCCCTGCGCCACCAGTACATCACGAAAAGTGACGTAGTGGTGGCGCAGGGGGCTGTACTGGTGGCGCAGGGGGCTTGTAAATCTGCCCCTTGGACTCTTCCCTCTTAATTTGTTGGTGTGCCACTGCCCACCTCTACTAAGACTCTGGAACGTCGAAGATGGACCCACTGGCTCCAACACACATCATCCACAGGCATAGAAACATCATTTTAAGGTCTGGAAACACCCTCCCATCCCATGAGCCTGTTAACTTTATTTATTGATTTATTTAATGCGATTTTATATAGCGCGAACATTACCCGAAGGTGTCAGGGCTCTTTACATAAAAACCAGTTGATCATAAGCTCATAAACTCATAAGCATTGATACAGGATAACTGTATTGTCCTTTTGATGTATGTACGTTTATTGAAACCATCAAGGGAATAAATCAATCCATTGAATAAACAAGAATAAGGATTCCCTGATGTCTCTTTGCTTGACGTTTGGAATGAGAGAGCCACTGGGACAGCAGGTATTTTTGTTAGTTCTGCAGTATGCTTTCGTGATGCCCCATTTGAAGCATGCAGTAAGTGCAAATGACAAGTTAAATTTCACAAGACTTTTGAAGTATCTGAAATGCTGTCGTGATATGATACCAAAATGGACATCTGGGGTTGATAAAGAGAGTTTTCTAATTTGGGAGGAGATGGTACCCTAGCCTGTTCCAACTGAGAGTAAATAGATTAACAGACAATAGATCTGTCTGCAGCAAATTCTTACGTAGGCACGTGTTTCCCGCCACAAAAGGTAGCCACCAGTCACCGTACCTTAGTGCACTTCCACAGCTTTCATTTTTTATAAACTAATGTATTCACTGTTTCTTCCTTTGTCACCTTTCAGTTGATGTCTCAACATTTCAATCCTTGCAAGAACTCTTAACAATTAATAAAAATGTTCCAAATTTTGAAATAAAACAAGCATTGGCATTGACAATGGGTCTGGTGTATGAATAAAGGTGCCTTAACTGCACTGTACATGAAACCATCTGGTGGGGCCTTAGTCGGGATCCCCGGCCTCACAAAAGCTCATCAGTTCTGACAAAATCTAAACACCTCGTGGCAGCAGCATGTGGCAGTTCACCACTGTTGACCGAGAGGATAAGGACAGAGCGTGTTTCAGTCACTCACCAAAAGAACAGCTTGGAGCAGAAGTTGGCGTCTGTAGGGGGTTGAGTTTCTCGTCCCTGGCCGTGGCTTCCATACTTCATGCTCCTTTAGCAAGAGCAGGCAGCCGGGTCTGCTGTAGTGCACCAAGCAGCGAAGGTTCACTTCACACACAACTAGCCCGGGACTGGAGAGGCACCGAGACAGCCCCCACTTCCTGTCTAAATGCTCTGAGATAATGATGTCAGGTCTCAGAGGCCGTGCCTGTGATGAAAGCTCATTCTGGGGCCCCCACCCCCTTCCTCCTTCCGGGCCTGGCTCTGACTGAAGAGAAACAATGTCAGTTGAAACATTGTTTCTCTTCAGGCAGAGGGAGGGGGCGAGGGGCTCGGAGCAGGCTGCAGACAGCCGACAGCCTGCACCTGCTTCAGAGCCTCACAGAGCTGATCTCCACTGAGGAGCTGGGGGGCCCCCTTCACCTACTCAAGGCTGAGGGCCCCCCCCCCCCCCCCCCCCACTGCGGGGTCTGCAGGGGTGTTTGTTACGCCCCTGGAGAGCAACCTGAAAAACACAATCTCATGGAGCATGCAGTAAAAATCTTCTCTTGTGTTTGATTTAATAAACAATAACATTGTTCTAGCATTACAATAATCTAGGCCACCTAGAGGGTGCACATGACAAATTACTTGCCTATTGGTTCACTAATGGCATTGTTGGCAGGTTTGAAAACTATCACTGCTAATAAATGCATTCAATGCAGTAATATAATCTGATGTCCTCAGGTGAAATGTTTCTGCGTGTTTATAAAATACATTTTGTTTTAGTTTTGAAGAGAGTTCATCATATGTTTACATGTTTGTTGCACGATGTCTTTTAAAATGAACTTGTTACGAAAGGTAAGTGTTGCAGACAGTTTCTTTGCTTCTTTTCCTTTACTTTAGTTAACATGTAATAAACACTTAACAGCTTTCTGAATGTGGATACTCTGTACTTTGACTATCCCTGTGTTAGCACCTTGAGCCAGACCTATTCACTTGTTGAGAGGAGGTGGCTGAGATCTACAGACTTTATCACTGATATCTCTAGTTCAAAATGGGCACGGTGCGTTAAGGTCAGGATATCGAAAAAGACGTGATCTGATCCATCCAATTTGTAAGGGTTAGATATAAGTATGTGGTATTTCTATAGCTAAGGTAGAGCTCTAATTTTATTGTAGACAGTTGTCCAGTTGTCCAGTATTAGTGGAGTGGTGTGGCTCATTGGTTAGAGGCAACAGACCCGGAAGCAGAGGACGGCCCGGGACCAGGGTTCAATCCCCGACGCGGCAGGGTCGTGGACCAGGGTCAGCGGACTCGATAATTCTCGCCTCGGTACCTACCCTAACCAGGGATCACACTCGGCAACTCTGGGCATTGGCTTGCCTCATCTCCACAACAGCCCCCCACAAACGCCGGGGATGCCTGGTTTCACCTTGGAGATACCCAGGAGGGAACATCTCACAGGGAAAGCCAGGACGGGTTCCCCAGCGGTCTATAGTGCCAGGACGCCTCCGGGTAGCAGTGCGCTTTACAAGACACTTACATTACATTACATTACATTATAGTTTTAAATAGCAAGCTATGAGTGTCTTTGTCTTTCAAAGTGGAGATTGGAATGGCCCTGGAAAGTCTGACCAGAAAAGAAGGTGTGTTCATCAGTGCAATTGTAAATATAATTGTAAATGGATTTATGTAGCGCTTATGACCCCTCATGAGGCACTGGAGTGCTTTATTGCAAGTAGCATGCTACTCCAGACCCCAAGAATAGTAGTTAGTAGGTCAGCAGAATTCCTTTTGTTTTTTTCTTTGGCATTTGTTGTGTTAGGATTGTGCTCTTGACTTCTTGAGTGTTTAGTAGAGTGGTAGGTAGGGATAGAGTGATAGGAGTGGATTTGAAATGGGGAGGTAGGGAGTTCTTTTGTGAGTAATGGTCATGTGTGCTCGTTAGTTGGGTGGCATGGCTAAAAGAAGGATTAAAAGATTGAGAAGTATGTTTGGGAGTTCATTGTAGTCAGAAGGTTTGCGATAAGTCACAAGGAGTATAGATGGAAAAGATGGATGGGTTTAAAAAATCTATTAATAATAATATTTGTTCTCCTGCTGGTTTATATCCAGACAAACTGTGACACAGCACCATGTAAACTTGACACATTGAATGTTACCTCTGAAACATCCCTCTTGGATGTTTTAAGCACCTGTCTGCCTTCAGGCTCTCCCTTTGATCTTGCACCGGCGTCCTGGGCACATTCGATTTGCAGATCCTTCATACAAGAACAGGTAGCGATTTCAATAGCTTTCTGGCATTTTTCCAGACATATGAATCATTGCAGCTGTTGAACTTTTATTGAAAATGACTTGCTTAGACTTTGCTGATTCGAATACTTACAGGCCTATACCACTTCCACCTTACTGGTCAAAGAAACCAGTAATATAAAAAGATTTTGCTGCCAGGTGAGCGGCATAAAATGTTCAGTGTCCGTGGTTTAGGTGTTTTGTTTCTAACCTCCAAAGTGAATGTTAATGTTTGAGATTTATGTTGCACAGCAAAACTTAGACCTCAGCAGAGGAATCCAGGCCCGTTTGACACTGTGCCAGTAGCAGCCATGAAGGAAAAACCTGTCAAAATACAGAAAAGAAACCACAAAGAGGTCTGCTAATAACCAGATTCAACAGACAGATCTTCAGCTGTTTTTGGACCTGGGAAAGTTTGTTAGAGATCTGAACTTGAGTGGCATCGGGTTAGAGGCCTGTGGGATAATCACAAAGCATCTGCCCTCCTATTCTTGACTTAGCAAATCTGGGGATACTGAGCTGAAACTGAGAGCCAGATTTCCAGGCGCTAGGCGGGGTACATCTGGAAAAGTTATGCTACTCTGACTGTGAATTGCATTGTGGCATAAGCGCAAAGTTTTGTAAAGTTACCTGTAAAGTTACCTGTTGCGAATCTGCAGCTAGTGCAGTTTATATAGATGGTTCGAGACCGACTCTCTCCAGCTCAGATTCAGCACCGCCTGGCTGTTAATTCTGGACAACTTGCATGTTTTAGAGAGATCTGTTCTGCCAGGCTTAGCAACAGAGAATTATTAGTGAGACCCTGGAAGGAAGAGGAGTTGTGGTATCTCCCACCCGTTTCCCCCCCTCCCTGGCAAAGAGTCAAAGGAAGATTTGGTGACGGAGTTCAAAGAAGTATTTAGTGAAGAACTTGGGTGTTTGAAGAATTACTGCCACAAGATCAAACTGAAAGAAAACGCGAAGCCTGTAGTAGCCAAGGTAAGGAAGCTACCCATTGCCATCCAAGAAGCGGTGAAGGCTGAACTGGAGAAACTGTGCAAAGCAGGGGTCATCAAACCTGTGGAAGCGACAGAGTGGCTGGCGCCAATTGTAGCAGCCCAGAAAAAGGATGGGTCGGTCCGGTTGTGCATTGACCTTAGGGCCTTGAACAAAGAGGTTGTGGTCGACCGGTTCCCACTGCCCAACATCACCCAGATGATGAGCATGCTAGAGGGCGCAAGGGTATTCTCCACACTTGACCTTACCTCAGCTTATTTTCAGATCAAGCTGCATGAAGAGTCGCAAGAACTCACGGCGTTTGTGATGCCTATGGGCGCATTCAAGTTCAGGAGGATGCCTTTCGGTTTGGTATCGGCGGCAGCCGTGTTCCAGAGACTCATTGGGAACATCTTTAGAGAGATCCCTGGCATCCTATGCTACCAGGATGATGTGCTGGTATTCGCAAAAGACCATGAGGAACACGACAAGAGGTTGAGACAAGTGCTGGTCAGGTTTAGGTCGCAAGGATTAACGGTAAGAAGAGAAAAGTGTGTGTTTGGCTGCAAGGAGCTGAATATTTTGGGACATAAGGTACCAGCAGAGGGGATCCGTCCCAAAGCAAAGCTCCAGAACACCATTATGAACTTGGTGCCCCCAAAGAGCAAGGACAAAATCAAGTCCTTCATGGGAATGCTGGAATTCTACAGCAAAATTCATACGGAACTTTGCAGGAAGGACATTTGCAATGCGACAGTTGCTAAAAAAGGACACAGTGTTCAGTTGGTGTGACGAGTGCCAAAGAGAGTTTGAAGACGTGAAGAATGCGCTTGCAGAAGCACCCAGCCTCAAGTCTTTCATACCCAATCGTTCGACTGTAGTCACCACCGACGCAAGTGCCAAGGGGCTAGGGGCGGTCCTCACCCAAGTAGGAACAGGCGGAGAAGAAACAATAGCTTTCGCCTCAAGATCTCTACCGAAGTCAGAGAGCAATTACTCTGTGATTGAAAAAGAGGCCTTGGCTGTGTTCTGGGCATTGGGCAAATTCAGGGACTTCCTATGGGGCACAAAGTTCATTCTTCGAACGGACCACAAACCATTGGTAGAGGTTTTCGGCAAGAAGGGCCTGGATGCGATCTCCAGCAGGATCAGACGCTGGGTGATAAGCCTCCAAGAAAACACATTCTGTGTTGAATATGTCCCTGGAACACTACATTTTGCTGCAGACTGTTTGTCACGACTGGTGAGGGAAAATAATGGCAACGAATCAAAAGACAAAGTGGAAGAGGAAATTGAAGACTACCAAAATGAAAATGTGTGCGCAATAATTCAGAGAGCCATAGGAGAAGAAACATGGAAGGAAGCACTAAAGTCAGACGAGGTCTTGGATGATGTGTGCAAAAGAGTAAGGAGCAGATGGCAACCTGAAGATAAGCGGGACAATGCTCTACGGCCATTCTGGATCGTCAAAGATGAGCTGTCTGTGGTCGACGAATGTCTGTTCAGGGCTACGAGGTTGGTACCTCCCACGGCAGTGAGGGAAAATCTGGTGGATATGGCTCATGATGGCCACCTAGGCATCACCAAGACCAAACAAAGATTGAGAGAAGACTACTGGTGGCCACGCATGTATATTGCCATTGAAAGAAAAGTAAGAGACTGTATTCCGTGCAGCATCAGCGACAAAGTGCTGAGACAACTTACACCTCCAATGGTGTGTAGGCCACCCCCATCAGGACCTTGGGAAGAGTTGGCGTTGGACATCGTTGGCCCACTGACGGGAGAAGTACGCACGCCGTACATTCTGGTGCTGATGGATCTGTACTCTAGATGGCCGGAAGTGAAGTTTGTAAGCGAAATCACAACGAAGACCGTCATGGATTTCCTTCAAGATTTATTCATTAGAGAGGGACTACCCAGCAGTCTACTCACGGACAATGGGGTGCAACTATGTTCGAAAGAGATGGAAGACTTCCTTGAAGAGAGGGGAATCACACACAAACGTTGTGCTTTGTACCACCCTGAGACCAATGGCATGGTTGAGCGTTTCAACAAGACTCTCAAAGAGAGCATTCAGTTGGCTAAGACCAGCGGCATGAACTGGAAGGAGGAAGTATGGAGACGGGTAGAAGCTTACAGGCTTACCCCGCACCAAACAATGTGCGTCACCCCTTTTGAGTTGCTCCGTGCAAGAATACCCAACACTAAACTATCGCCAGGCTGGATGGGGTGGCACAAGGGATGGTCGGACCACTCCAAAGAAGCGAAGGGGCTAGAGAGACAGGGGGAAGCAATGGTTGGGAGGAAAGAAAGGTTTGACAGACTCCACTCTACACAAGAGGCTGGGTTTAAAGTAGGAGATGACATTAAGATCAGAACACCTACTGGCAGGGCAAGTTGGTCTAAATACAGTAGGCCCACTAAGATTACTAAATTGTTTAGGAATGTTGTCAAGACCAAGGAAGGAAAGATCTGGAACCTGGGAAGAGTATTGAGGTATCACCCCCCCGGGCAGGATTCCTTTAGGGAAGGAGGGCGTGAAAGCAATTCCGAGGGGAGTGTGGGTCCCCCCAGGGAACAGGGGACGGTGCCTCACCCGGGTGGTAGGACAAGCCGGAGAGTGACCAGATCGCCCAGACATTTGGAGCAATATGTGATGATGTAATTTTCTGTTGTACACCTTGTTTTCTTATGTTTCATTTTTTATGTCTCTTTCCGTAGGGAAGGGGGATGTGTGGTATCTCCCACCCATTTCCCCCCCTCCCTGGCAGCTTTGCATGTAATGGAACTGGTCGCGGTGACATCACTTAGAATGTCACCGCGACCAGGGTTCCAAGGCGAGCGCCGCGGAGGCAGAGTTAAGCTGTCACATGTTGTGGCTGTTGCGGTGGCTGGGGTCGCTTCATCCCTCTACTCACAAGCTTGAATAAACCTTGGTTTAACTTTCTCCGATGGTGTCCGACCTTTATTATTGACATTTCACAGGAGTCTACTGAGCTCATCTATTTGCATTGACGGTATCCTCATAAAAGAGACAACCACCCACTTTTTATCCAGCTCATTCGAGTAGGGGATGTTGTATCCTAGAAGTGTATGGATGATGAACAGAACCAGGTTTCTCAGAGTTGCATTAGAGACCTCATAACAAAAATATAAGGAGGCAGATTTGATGTGATGTGATGTGACGTAATGTGTAAAAGATGGGTCACTGGGTTGAGTCAAGGTTATTCTTCTGAGGCTGCTTCGGCAGATTGACTATTGGTTGTGTTTAGAGCATATTGTTCAGAAGATTGTGGTGACAGGAAGCGTTATGGGATCTGTGATCACAGAGTATTCAAGGGTGTAAGTGCCTGGTGTGTTAGAGGTGATGTGCATGGAGGAATGTCCTAAAGCATTGGGGTTGGTGTATGTATTGGACTTTTCTGAAGTAGGTGTGTCGAGTGAAGTATAATGGGGCGGGACTTAGTAGAGCTGTCCTCTAAAGAACAGTGCTGGTAGGTGAAAGGTGGAGATTGTGTTCTGCAGATTTTGTACCATCATAGGCAGGTGAGCCAGCTTCAGTTTAATGTTAAGCATTTTATTTTGTTGAGTGGATACGCAATTTGTGCCCTAAGAGGCTGTAACAAATTTTGAGGTAAATTATCACACCTTACATGTAAATCATCACATCAAGAAACAGGAAAGATTAGAGTGACAAATGCAGGAAGAGGAAGAGTGAATGTAAGAAAAAAACTCTTATGCGGATAGTCACAATGAACATATGTGGGCTGAATGATGCGAAAAAACGAAGAGATCTGAAGGAGTATTTAAGGATAATGCATGTCGATCTTATCTGTATGCAGGAAACTCACATTGAGGTATCCCAAAAGGGATTATTAGAACAACTGGGCTATCAATTATTAGCATTTACAACACAAGGGACAAGGACGCAGGAGTAGCAGTACTGGCGCGGGGAGGGTTTGTGGTAGCAAATAGACAGAAGGCAGATGCCCATGGCCGGTGGGTCATGGTGGAATGCCAGGTGCAGGGATTCAATTTCACTCTTTGTTCGGTCTATGCCCCCACAGTGGATGATCCGGAGGTTATCGATCACATCAACGCACAAATGACCAATTGGCCCATGCCAATTATAGTTTGTGGGGATTTGAATATTAATGGCTTGAATGGCTTGTGGAAAAATGACCCAGCAAGATTCTCAGGACGAAAGAGGAAAAGCCATAGTGCACTGGTGAAGTAGTATGGCTCACTGGTTAGAGGCGGCAGACCCGAGAGCAGAGGACGGCCCGGGACCAGGGTTCGATTCCCGGCGCGGCAGGTTTCTGGACCAGGGTCAGCGGACTCGATAATTCTCTCGCCTCGGTGCCCACTCTGATCAGCGATCACACTCGGCAACTCTGGGCATTAGCTTGCCTCATCTTCACTAACGGCCCCACCAGACCGCCGGGGATGCCTGGTCTCACCCTGGAGATACCCATTAAGGGACCATCTCTCAGGGAAGCCAGGAAGGGTTTCGCAGCGGTCGAAGCGCCTTGGGACCCTACGGGTAAGTAGTGCGCTATATAAATGCCAATACATTTACATTTACAATTGATGCAAGATAATGGGCTAGTCGACATATGGGAACAGCAAAAAACCATCGGGGGGTAGTACTTATTACTCTGCTCCACATAAAGCCTTAGCAAGGTTGGATTATTTTTTGGTATCACCCTCGATAATATCCATCGCTAAAGTTAATAAGCTGCCACTGGTAATGTCAGATCACAATCCACTTACCTTAGACGTATCTATCCCAAATTATCAAAAAAAGGTTACGAACTGGACATTTGAGAGAGCCTTTCTACAGGACGCTAAATATGTCGCCCAGATGAAAGGGTGGATCAAAGTGTTCTTTGAGATAAATAGAGGGACTGCTTCTCCGGCGGTAGTTTGGGACACTATGAAGGCCGGTATAAGAGGGGAGACAATTAGTTATTCTTTTAAACGGAGTAAGACAGAGAAGAAGGAGGTAGAGGGGAAGGTAAGGGCAGTTGTTATCATTGAAGGAGAACTTAGCGGAGCGATCAGGGCAAAGCAAGATGTCACGGGAATAACACACAACCTAGCTATAGCTAAGGCAGCTTTAGGTGAGGTATTTGCGTCTAAAGCAGCAGGGAAATATCTGGCCTGGTAGAAAGATCAATATGAGTACAGCGAGCAGATTGGCCGCATATTAGCTGTCCGAACACGCCAGGCTGCTACCAAAGGGGATATATCAGAGATCAGGTCAGAAACAGGGGTCATAGCAACAACACCAGGGGAGATATGTGCAATTTTCCAGGATTTTTATCAGAAATTATATAATCCTGATGAGAGGGTGGACAGTAGCGAAATAGAGAGCTATCTAGGGAGCGCTGCACTAGAGAAGTTAACAATGGAGGATAAAAGGGCTCTGGAAACCAGCTTCACTCTAGAAAAAATGCAGAGAGCAATCAAGGATCTACCTGCGGGGAAAGCAGTATGTCCAGACTCCATCCCATTGGAATTTTATACAAAATTTCTCCCCTACTTAGAAGAAGACATTTACAAACTTATGACTAATACACAAAGTGGAGTGGCACCCCCTGCGTCCTGGGGGGAGGCCACTATGGTGGTGTTTCCTAAAAAAGATAAGCCCCCAACCGACCCTGGGTCTTATAGACCAATAAATCTAATGAACAGCGATGCAAACATTTTCTCTAAGATGTTGGCTAATAGGCTAAGCGCGGTAATCGGTAAGATCATCTCTCCCCGACAACACAGGTTCATTCCTGGTAGGGGCACTGCAGAGCATATTAGAAGAGTGCTTACACTATTTGACGGAACGGCAGCCTCACGAGATCCTATGGCATTAATATTGTTAGATGCTGAGAAAGCGTTTGATAGGGTCTCGTGGGGCTTCCTTTGGGCAGCATTGAAGAAAATAAACCTAGGGAATGGTTGTGTTGGAGCCTTGAGTGCATTATATTGCAACCCGAGGATAAGATTAAGAATCAAGGGAGAGATGAGCGGGATAATAAACATTGGACGGGGAACCAGACAAGGGAGCCATTGCTCCCCGCTACTCTTTGCTTTTTATATAGACTCATTCATAAGAAGGATAGACAAAATGGAAGTATCCTGCCAGTAACTCTGAATGGATATGAAACTAAAATTCTAGGGTATGCTGATGACCTGGCCATTACATCTAAAGACCCTGTCTCGGCTCTAGTGGAAATTGAAAAGGAAGCAGCAGTCTATGGAAATCTTTCGGGGTATAAATTAAATAAGAATAAAACGCAAATTGTAATTAATCAAAAGATTGCTATGGTAGACCAGAGAATAACGGAGACAGCAATTTATTTAGGGATAAAAATAACATCTGATTTATCAAAGGTAGTGGCAAAGAATTTGAATCTAGTAATAAAAAAGGCTAAAAAAGACTTCGATAGGTTAAACAATTTACACCTAACAACAATAGGCCGGTGCAACATAATAAAGATGTTGGGGCATATTATCAAGGGGGTTTATCTCCGCTTTTTTGGCTTTAAAGGCCAAGAAAGCGGAGATAAAATTATCTCCCTATTACCAAGCTGTCGCTAACACCAGTTAGTGACAGCTAATAGGAGATAGCGACCATCTTGGGCCCCGCTTTGCATGTCAGTGATATTTATCACTAATGACATGCAAAGTGGGCGTGCCAAGATGTTAGCGACTGAAAACAGTCCCTAACATCGCTATCTCCTATTACCAACTTTTGGAGATATTCGCGCTAAGCGCGAATATCTCCAAAAGCTAACACCTGCCCTGAGCAGTTCTTAGCCATGTTATCCAATGGGAGGTGGATAACATGGCTAAGAGCATTTGCTCGGTAATGCATGAATATCGCTGACTTTTCAGCGATATTCATGCATTGCGGCCGTTTTTTATCGCATTTGCGATAAACCTTGCTAATAGCAAGGTTTATCTGCGATAAAAATCGCCGATGTGCGGCGATAATTTTTGTCTCTAAACAAGTTAGAGACAAAAATTATCGCTAGTTGTTGGTAATATGCCCCGTTGTTCTTGCCAAAGGTGTTATATTTATTTCGGACTATCCCCCTAAAATTCAATAACAACTGGTTCAGCGAGCTAGAGGGAGTCACAAACAGATTTATATGGGCAAAAGGCAAAACACGTCAGGGCCTAACATTTTTGTCTTTATCAAGAGAACAGGGTGGTCTAGCGGCGCCTGATTTTAAAGCCTATTATTGGGCCACTGTCTTACAGTACATCAGAGAGCTGCTAGGCGGGAACATCAAGGATAGATGGAGGGGTGGAGAGGGCGTCCCGGATGTACATGAACTGTTAGTTTAAGACTCTAACAAGTAGCTGCTCTCATTTAATGAAAGAAGCTACTACAAGAAAGTATGGTTTAAGACCTTAGGGACAATGTCAGTCTGGTCAGGGACCAGGAAGAAAATAAAATTAGGGAGGATTAATTACTATACCCCTCTATTTAGAAACCCATCATTACCCGTGGTATTTCACGACCAAGTAATGAAGGGTTTGGATCTCTTAGGGGTAAAAACCATAGGGGATCTCATAGGCTCGGCAGGTTTAATAACTTTTGAACAGGCACAACGGTTATATAATTTAGAGCATCGAGATTTTTTTAAATATTTACAGGTCAGGTCAGTCTTATTAAAAAAGCAGGGGGGCGATATCAACTTTAAAAGAGTTGAACTCATGGAATATCTAAGAGATGAGGCAGGGTGCTCTAATTGTATGGTGAAATTAGTAAGCATAAAGAGGATGATTGTGGGAGGATGTATGAAAAATGGCAAACTAAGTTAAATTTATCAGGGAATGAGGCTAAAAAGTCACTCAAACTGTCAAATTCAGTGCTAAGAGTAGCAAATCTCCAACCTCAGCAATACAAAACCATGTTTGAGCTGTACCACACAACGTATAGAATAGCACGATGGGGTGGAACGAGCGGGGTAACCTGCCCGAGATGCCAATCTACTCAAGCGGACACAATACATATGTTTGCTTCATGCCCTGCTTTAGATGTATATAAACGATCACTGGAGCAATTTTTCGAGAAAGCATTGGGGATCTCTATCTCTTTACCAGACGAAGTTATGATCTTAGGGGTAACAAGGGAGGGCATCGAAGTTCCCCATTATGAATTTTTATATTTAGCAATGACACTCAGTCTGCTATGCATCGCTACGCTCTGGAAAGACCTAAATCCACCAACTCTGCAACAGTGGATTTCTCGATTGCTGGCTATATACACCTCAGAGAAAGCACTATATGAAAGAAAGGGAAGGATGAGAAAGGAAGCAGGGAGAAGGATTTGGGCCCCAGTTACAGAATGGAAATAGAGGCTGGAAGAAAGGTAGAGGAGGAGAGGAGTTCTGTCAGGTCTCAATAAGAAATCCTATAGGATATGATATATTCTTAAGTTATTATGTATCATGTATCATGGCTGTTCGCATACTGGCTGTACTTCTCAGATGGACTTTTTTCTTTTTACTTGTGGTTTCTTAATTGAAAATAATGATTTATTATTTACATTTTGTGCATTAATTTCACTCTGTAATGTACAATGAATGGCTATTCTTGATGATGATGAATTAAAAAATACAAATGTAAAAAAAAAAGTAAATCATGCTTGTCGGTGGTCACATCCTCTGTGGAGAATCAGTTCCGGTGCGGTTGTTTTGGTTTGTGTGTATATATATATATATACACACACACAAACCAAAACAACCGCACCGGAACTGATTCTCCACAGAGGATGTGACCTTGTGTGAGATATATATATATATATCTATATATATCTATATAGATATATATATATCAAACAAAGTTTGCCCCTAAGCTGGATGGCACACTCAGGATCGCTCCAAAGACAGGTAAGTTGCTGCGCGCTACTCTCCACTAATATTAGCCAACGCGTTTCGGGCGTAACCCGCCCTTCATCTTGGGCTTGGAATCGAGAAAATGATGACAACATCGCAGTAACAGTAACATCCCTCATTTATTTCATCTGCATGCCTCCCAATGCATTCTGGGACTGGTAGGGCGGAATAGTTCACCCACATGGGCGTCGTCACAGTCACATTCGTGAAACAATCAATTAGGGATATACGCGTTCAGTCCACCTCCCTGTGTAATACTTCGGGCATCTCCTGTTCCATTCAAACTGTAGATCAAACAGCAAACGGACCTGCATGGTCCCGGAGGCGGGCTTCCCTTGTTACAGCTGCCACACTGCCACACTGCCACACTGGAATCACCTGCTTCGTGCGGCCGAACAATCTAACAGCTCAGGAACCCCCGGGAACCAAGCGGTGGTACCAATCCGTGACCAAGGGCTGGTCACTAATTAATCGAACAAAGTTTGCCCCTAAGCTGGATGGCACACTCAGGATCGCTCCAACCACAGGTAAGTTGCTGCGCGCTACTCTCCACTAATATTAGCCAACGCGTTTCGGGCGTAACCCGCCCTTCATCTTGGGCTTGGAATCGTGAAAATGACGACATCGCAGCAACAGTAACATCCCTCATTTATTTCATCTGCATGCCTCCCAATGCATTCTGGGACTGGTAGTGCGGAATAGTTCACCCACATGGGCGTCGTCACAGTCACATTCGTGAAACAATCAATTAGGGATATACGCGTTCAGTCCAACTCCCTGTGCAATACTTCGGGCATCTCCTGTTCCATTTAAACTGTAGATCAAACAGCAAACGGACCCGCATGGTCCCGGAGGCGGGCTTCCCTTGTTACAGCTGCCACACTGGAATCACCTGCTTCGTGCGGCTGAACAATCTAACAGCTCACGAACCCCCGGGAACCAAGCGGTGGTACCAATCCGTGACCAAGGGCTGGTCACTAATTTAACAAACAAAGTTTGCCCCTTGCTGGATGGCACACTCAGGATCGCTCCAACCACAGGTAAGTTGTGCCATCCAGCTTAGGGGCAAACTTTGTTCGATATATATATATATATATATATATCACATATATATATCACATCACACAATGTCCTGTTCTGGAAGGGAGCACTTTTCAGGTGATGCTCGTGTCAAGACCAGGGCATCATCTTGATTATTTATCTTTCCTCAAGAATGAATTGCACGGCACACCTCTTGGCTGTTTAAAGATGTTATTTATTGCAGACCATACATTCTCTTCCTACGCGTTTCGAACCGAAGTCCCTTCTCACGGTAAACTGTAACAGTTTGTCCCTACTCACTTTCTATATATATAGTGCAGCACCCTACTACATTACTGGTGCATTGTGGGTAACGTGGTTCAATGCATTTGTTACGTTTTGAACCAACTTTATTGAGCAGCCATATCATACTTATGCATTTCCATGTGTAGTGGTTTTGCTGTTTGACTAATTATAGCTTTACTTGCTACTCTAGTTGCGCCAATTACAGATCTTAGTATAGCACAAGGTTGATTCATCAAAGTATGAATCATGAGTCACTCATAACATTTTATAATGACTTATACAATGAAGCAAATTACTAGACTGAGTGTCTTGCTGTACAGGGCTAAGTGCCCGTTAGTCTACACAGTTTCACCCCCACTCTATGGAATGTGTCGCTCTTACAGATCTAATTTGAAACCAGTAAAATCAATATATCATCATGTCAATCAGTGATTTGCATTATACATTAAACCTTTAACACACAAGCGATTCCAGTTTACTTCAGCACCATAGTCCTGTCCTTTGAGTGCATTACTGAGTTCTCTGATTATTGCCATCCATATGGTGTTAAAGATGAACATGCATTTCCTCATCCCCATTAAGTCCCTGGGGGTGCATACTTTTGAACCTCATTATCAGTTTCGACTCAAGTCTACGTAGTTTTAAGATACGATTACCACCTCGCTCATTTGGGGGGATAGTTGCCAGTCCTGAATATTTAATGCCTAGCCATGTTTTTCCAGTGTGTAGATTCATGTGTTTGGCTATGGCGTATGTTTGATCATTGTTCTGTATTGCTCGAGTGTGCTCCAAGATCCGCTTTTTTAATGGACACATAGTGCTCCCTATGTATTGTTTTCTACAGAAACACTGTAAGATGTAGACTGCATGTGTTGATTCACACGGTATAGTTTCTCTGATTTCAAAGTTCCTTCCTGAAGGATCTTTTAGGTTTTTAATGTTTTTGCCTATTTTACATGCTTTGAACGTCAGCCATCTTGTGAACCCTTTTGATTTGGCTTCAAGCCATGCTTCTGGTTTTTTCATTTCAAAATGGCTTTTTACCAAGTGATCTGTTAGGTTGGGAGCTCTCCTGTAGGAAACTAGCGGCCGGTCCCCTATTTTGTTTCCTATGTCCAAGTCTTTCTTTAATACATTCCAGTATTTTTCCAAGGTCTTTTGGATCTTCTGGCTCTCTTTGGTGTAAGTGATTATAAGTCATGGTTGATCACTGTCTGATTGAGTTGTTTTACTGGCATTATGTTGATTTTGATGTGTGTCTTCACTCACTGTTCCCTTTGTTTCGTTCTTTTTCTTGTTTATCAATGTTTCTGCCCTTGTCTTTGTTCTAGCTTTGAGTTCTCCTCTCTTTATATCCGCATGTTTGTATCCACGTTACATGAACTGTTTTCTTGTCTCCAAGAATTTGTTTTCCATTTCCTGGTCCTCAGAGCAATTTCTCCTCATCCGCAACAGTTCTCCATACGGAATGCTCTTCTTCAGAGTTTGTGGGTGGAAACGTAGTCCATGTAAAAGACTGTTGGTAGCTGTCTTCTTTCTGTGTACTGTGGTGTGCATACAGGTATCTTTTATATAGACCTTTGTGTCTAAAAACTCTATTTCCTTTGAACTTATGGAATGGGTGAATCTCAAACCCACATCATTTTCATTGAGGAAACTCTCTTTCTGTCCCTTTCCACAATATGAATAGATCATCAATGAAACGTAGCCATAAGGACACGTTCGTCATGTGATGGTTGTTTTCCTCTCCCACCACCCCATCATGAGATTAGAATAGCTTGGAGAGAAGGAAACTCCCATCGCAGTCCCACAGCATTGGGCATATATTTTCCTGTTGAAAAGAAAGATATTGTTGTATAGACACATCGTTATCATCTCAATGATCATTTTTGAATGTTCCAATTCACTTATTGATTTTTGGTTCAAAAAGTACTGTATCGCTTGTAATCCTGTTTCGTGATCGATGGACGTGTACAACGACACCACATCGATTGTCGCCAGAAAGTATGTAGGTTGCCATTGTGTATCCATGATGGTGCACAAGAAAACCCCGGTGTCCTTGATGTAGGAACTGAGCGTTGGTACCAGCGGGGCCAAAAAATAGTCCACATAAATTGCTACATTTTCATACAGGCTCCCACAGCTTGAGATTATCGGGCGTCCAGGAGGCCTGGTCAATGTCTTGTGGACTTTCGGAAGAAAGTAAATCGTTGGTGTAGTTGGATTCTCCATTAATAGAAACTTCCTTTCTTCATCTGTCATTAGGCCCTTGCCTTGCCATATATCCAGTCTTTTATTAGATCTACCAAAAGTTCTTGTGTGGGATTCTTCTATAGTACTTTGTAATTCTTTTCCTCACTTAGCTGGCGCATTGCTTCCTCTATGTAGTGTTGTTTATTCATTACTACAATATTTCCGCCTTTATCATCTGGCTTGATCTCAATTGTATTGTTATCTTTCAACGTTCTTATCGCATTGCACTCTTCCTTGGTTAAGTTCTCCTTGACGTTCCTATTTGAGATGTTTTGCATGGTTTTAAGTTCCCCCAATACAAGGTCATAAAATATATTGACCTTATTCCCGGGATAGAGAGCGGGACAGAATTTTGACTTGTTTTTGAAAGGGGTAGGTTTCCGTTTGTTAGTTTGTATCCCCATTTCCTCAAATACTTGGGTATCCGTTATTTGTGAACCATTAGTATCATTAGACAACTGATAGGCAGTCCTCAAATATGGCTCTTCTGTAATGTTAGATGTTTCCAGATCTTCCATCTGTGTGACTTGATCTTTGTTACTTGATGTCATACATGCTCTCTTGGAGAAGAATATTTTCAACTTCAGTTTTCTCACATACTTATATAAGTCTATTTTTGTTTCAGTCATGTCCTGATGTATTTCCGGACAAAAGGATGGTCCCTTATTTAGTAGATAATTTTCCGCTTTTGATAGATTGTAAGTTTATGACCAGATCTGGTGTTTTTGGACCATGCAATTTCATTTTCTCATCACTTGGCGGTTTCTTAGATTGTATCATCTGCCTTTGCCGTTTGCTTCTTCTGGTTTTCCTTCTTGGTCTCTTGAGGGAAAGGATCCCCTTCCCTTCGCTCTTGTTCTTCCCGTGCCTCGATTTTTCGGTTTCTCTCTTGGTGTCTGCTGCTCCTGATAGAGCAGCTTCATATCTTCTAAAAAAGAGAATTTGCGCAAGCCACTTGATCTTTGTTCCCCCTCACTTAGGTCGGATTCTGTTTCTCTTGTTATTTGACCTGTGCTTGGGTCGATGTTTGTTTTGCTAGTTTCCCATTGTTTTTTAAAGATTTCAAATTTTTTCGCAAAAGTGAGGATGGTGCCATATTCCTAGTCATCCTCATCCCTACGAAATTTGCGTTGTTTTCTCTCCTGAACATCATCCTCATGCTTGTTCAAGTTTCGTTCCATATCTGCACGTCATTTTTTGATAACCTCACTTTCTTCATTTATTGCTTTGATTTGTGTTTCTATATCCGCTATTTTTTGATGGAGTTCTTCTACATCTTTTCTTGCATTTTTAATCACAATGAGCATCATATTTCTCGAACATTCCATGTTGTTCCTACCCCATTCTTCAAGCATTTCTGGCTTGGTATCGGGGTGATTTGGAAGGGTAAATATGCGTAGTCCTCTAGGTATCATACCAGTTTCTACATATTTCCCGAGGGTGATAACTTCCCATACTCTGGAGATTTCTTTACGCATTAATTTCTCCAGTTGTAAGAACAATTGTTTAGTCGTGCTAGCTTGGGGCCGTGATGTTGTTTTCCCATCATTGGCTTTTGATGTTGTTGCCCCTCGTTGAAACATATTTTCCGCTTTCGATGCTCTTTTGGCAGCTCCTTCCTCCATTTTAATAATAGCGTTTATTATACTTTTGTATTATGCACCTTGTTTTTATATTGATTTACACAGTCTCAATTGCCCACTTGTGTTCTTTTTAGTTTCTGCACTTTTTATAATACTCCGCCCGAGACACTGTTCAGACTTGAGTGGTTCTGTTAAATGAAATCAGGTGCTCATTTAAAAGAAGCCCATTGTTGCTCCCTCACGTATGGTCTTCAGTGCAATTAAACCAAACCAAGAAAAGCTTTACAGAAGCAGATGGATATATTGCCCCTGTTAGTGTATGGTTCAAGCGTAGCCAGTCGTGTACACTTCGTAGCTTCCCTGCAGCATGCGCAACGTTCCCGCGCAAAACCTATTGCCTTACCTGGGAGTCTCCCGATCTCGTCGGCGTCCTCCGACTCCGCACGTCGGCGCTCAACCAGGCGGTTGCGGCGTGGTCTGTTGCTATTTTCGTCTGTTTTCCGTTCAAAGATCAGGTCCGTAGCAATCCGATTTCTCTATTCTGTGCCTCTTGTGGCCGACAAGCATTCAATCGCGTTGAATTTTTCGGAGCTCTGTAACTGCGGGAACGATGCTGGACTCTCCTTCCTTCTGTTTTGTAACGTCTCACAGAATGTCCTGTTCTGGAAGGGAGCACTTTCCAGGTGGTGCTCGTGTCAAGATCAGGGCAGCGTCTTGAATATTTATCTTTCCTCAAGAATGAATTGCACGGCACACCTCTTGGCTGTTTAAAGATGTTATTTATTGCAGACCATACATTGGGAGGGATGAAGGGGGCAATCAAGACCGACTACCATTTTGTGTGTGTAAAAGGCCGCTTTATTTGAAACAGGTGCACATCACATAATTAGGGCTCCCGGTTTTATGTTATTTATTTTTTGACCATTTCCGTCTGTATTTATCCATATTTATTTTTTGGGCATTTTTTCTGTATTTATCAACATTTATTTTTGTCACACGCAAAAGACGCCACTACAGCTAGTATTTTTCTGCATTTATTTAAATTGACAACGCACACCAGCACCCGGTTGTTATTGGTCAACACAATACATTCATCTGAAAACTTTGCCATTGTAGTACAAGCACATGTGCATTTCAAAAGACTTTGCAGACATTGAGGTTCTTTCTGGTTTGTTAATGAAATTAAGACCACTGAAAACCCGTTCAATATTTACTGATGACACTGGAATGGCTCCTCCGAGCCCTGCTAACAACTGATGGCTATGGGAGGGACTGCTTGTCCTCACTTCTACCTAATCAACAATGTTCAGGTGAGTTTAGACAGCAAGCGAATGTGGGCAAGTATAGCATGCAATGGGTATGACTGTGTGCTACCCAGCAATGTGAGGTGAAAGGGCCACTTTAATTCTGCTGTGAGATAGCACCTTCCATGCAGTGGTAACCCCAGCCAAAAGCTGAAATGTATGTAGGGGCAGCTCGACCCTGCACACCTAGCACCATCAACCGTATCGGATGCTGTTTAAATGCAGGTGTAATCTATCTCTCCACACAGAAAGCCAGTAATCTGCATTTTAAACATTAACGCAAAACATTAAGTCTAAAAAAAAAAGCTCAGCCATCTTGGAAGTTTTGACAAATTACTATGATATGACATATTACCCCCATACCCTCTGACATTTATAAACGGGTCATTTTGAAATCACCTACCACTACCATATCCAGGGATCAACTGGTTTAGAACAATCTATAGGGGTTTATTAACTTACATAGCATAGTTTTTGCCCAGATTAAAACGGCAAGCGGGGCAGGTGTGTACATCTGCCTTTGGGTGCATTTCCTTACATAAAGCCCGAGGCTGCAGAGGGACAAAGAGAGGCAGGAGCGGCTTTTAAGGCGATCGATCTGTCCACAATCATAGGGCACATACAGGTACCTTGAAAGTGTAAATGGCGGCGGGCTGGCGCAGGCTAACTCTGGCGGCAGAGTCCTGGATCCCTGGAAGGCTGGAGGTATTAGCACGCCCACACTGACGCTTCTAAACAACCGGGATTGGCTCAGGGTCACTTGAAGACCCTGAGCCAATAGGTCCACAGTACGTCATTGGAAGGAATTCCCAGAATCTGAGCGGGGCACGGCAAATCTAAACAAAGGCATCAGCGTGGCAAAATTGACTTGTTTACTCGTATTTTTACGCTTTTACATATAAATACAGACAAAGGAAAAATACTTTTCCGTCTGTATTTATATGTAAAAATCCATAAATACGGAAAACCGGGAGCCCTACACATAATTAAAACTGGCAACCGCCTCACAAAACTAGAACCTCTCTAAACATCGAGTTACCTGACCCCTTAGGTTTTCTCTCCCCCACCCCTACGATCCCCACATGATACAATCCCCCCACCCTGCATATACAAATATACAATTCAATTTTCTCCCCTACGTCCTAACTCCTAAACCTGCCAATACCTACAGACCTATCAGCCTTCTTGCAACTGTAACTAAGTACCCTCTAATGTTACTCCAAAAACTGTTTACCCTTTCCCCGCTCCCGTTCCCCAAATCCCCAAACATAAGGATAAAGAACCAAACTCCAGCCAAACTTGGCCAACATCCCCCCAACTCCGCCTGCACCTGTTCAAAGCAACAAATACATACAAAATCCCATTTGTGCACCTGTCCCAAATGCCGCCTCCCCAGTAAACATTACCCCGAAAATAAAACCCTCCACCAGCAAAATCCCAAGGGTGGGAGGGCGGGACAAGCTACTTTGCGCTCCCAGCCACCAGGTTTCAATACCTAAAATGGTGGCTGGGAGGAAGCGGAACCCTGGCTATATTGCCTAATTGGGCTGGTTGGGCTAATATTGGGCTGTCTTTGGGCTAGTCCCAGGCAGCCCAAAGCGGCAAAATGGCCGCTCCCATGTTTCCCCACTTCCCCCTCCCAAACCTGCCCGGGGGCAGACCTCGAGGCTCGGCTGCCCCCCAAATCCCCCTTGGGAGGGATGAAGGGGGCAATCAAGACCGACTACCATTTTGTGTGTGTAAAAGGCCGCTTTATTTGAAACAGGTGCACATCACATGATTAAAACTGGCAACCGCCTCACAAAACTAGAACCTCTCTAAATATCGAGTTACCTGACCCCTTAGGTTTTCTCTGCCCCACCCCTACGATCCCCACATGATACAATCCCCCCACCCTGCATATACAAATATAAAATTCAATTACATCCTCCTAGTATCCAATTTTCTCCTCTACGTCCTAACTCCAAAACCTGCCAATACCTACAGACCTATCTGCCTTCTTGCAACTGTAACTAAGTACCCTCTAATGTAACTCCAAAACTTGTTTACTCTTTCCACGCTCCCGTTCCCCAAATCCCCAAACATAAGGATAAAGAACGGAACTCCAGCCAAACTTGGCCAACATCCCCCCAACTCCGCCACCCAGGGAAAGTGGGGTAGGTGATTACACCTCCTCCCCCCTTTCCCTGCCCCCCCAACCCTCCCCCCCCCCCCCGGCACAAACGCTCATCCATGAAAAGTCCTTACTCCCGGCGAACACCCAACAACTTCGCCAATACCACCTGTAGCTCCAACAAATATAAATCCATTCCAATGCAGGAGAGGTGTACCCCGTCCCCCCTGAACATCTCCGGCGCATCGTACTTGATGTCCCTGTGCCATATGCGCGCAAAGCCCAAATGCCGGCAGAAACGCACCATCTCCACATTTAATTTCCGCCTTGCCTTGTCCACCGCCTGCGGCGTCACCGCCCCCGCCACACTCTACGCGGCACCAGCTCGGTCCATACCACCGCACAACCTGCCCAACACCTGCGCAGCTCCGCCAAATCCCGCCGCATCGCTATCATCAGCACCAAACCCGACTCCTGCACTAGGTCGTTCTCCCCCAGGTGGAGGACCAACACGTCAGGGCAACGCCCCCCGCACACCAATCCATTCAATGTAGTGACCAACTCCTTCCATCTCATGCCCCCCCTCCCTGACCAAACCACCTGAAACAAAGCCGGATTGAAACCCAGGTTATCCCCAAAATAACTGTCCTGTGCCTGCTACTTCGCCCTCTTCACAAAAGAATGTCCCACAATCCAGACCAACATGTCCTGGGGCCCGCCACTGAACCTGAAATGAGAAACAAATGGCAATCAACACTGTCCCCCCAGCTCCAAATCGCGCGCTCCTGTTGGGTCTGCGCTGCGCACATAAAGGCGATAGCAATCCGAGGTCCATCTACCCAAGCGCATGATGGCCCCCCTCCCACACCCCTGATGATGCGCCTCGGACGCCGCCTCTATCCGAAAAGAGTGCGTGCCAAATTGTCGTCCATCCACTCCCAGTCTGCCCAAGGTCTTCTGAAACACTCCCAACAGCTGTGCGCCGTTGCACCTTTCCCATTCTCGTGCTGAAACACCAAGCCACTTGCTGTGCCTTCACCCTTCCATTTCCTGCCCCAATGCACCGGGCACTCACCTCCTTCCTCTCCCCCTCTCAGGACCACCCAGGCCCCAACACCCCTCTGATCCATCTTGGACTTACGCAACCACAGGCGCACTTCCGACTGTTCCACCTGCACCTCCGACCATTCCACACCCCGGCCGGCCTTGGACCCCAACAGCTCCGATACTCGGAATGCATCCACACCATCAGCGTCCCGAACAGGCATGCCTCCCTTCCATCCCGGCACACTCTTGGCAGCATTCCCACCACTCTGCCCAACAGCTCTTTCGACATCGGCCGCCGCACCGCCCCCCCCCGCCCACATTCCCGTGCCCAACCCTCCAACATCCTAGTTCCTAGTTCACCTGTGGACGGGGCGTATCCCCAAAACAGCTTCCCCATGAATCTTATCCCCGCCAGCTTACCCGCTATCGTCACTCTTGACAAACCCCTTCCAATCAGGTCCAGTAAGTATTGTACCACCTCTTCCTGCCTGTCCCTGCCCGGTGGCCACCAACGCACCCCTGTCACCACGAACTCCCCCCAGGCTGCCACATACGCTGTTCTGGTTGACTCCGCCAAGGATCCTAGAACCAGTTGCAACATCCGGTGTTGCCTATGTCCCACATCCGCGTCGGCAGTGGCGTCGGGTCCCGTTCCGCGTCCTTGGCTAACCCACGGAATCTCCCCCACTGCGAACGAGACAGAGCGTCCGCAATGTCATTGTCAATTCCTGGGACATGCACCGCGCGAAAAGCAATGTCATGGCGCAAACAGCCCAACACAAACACTCTCAACAGTTTCAACACTTGTTCATCTCTGGAGGACTGGCGATTCACCCCTTGCACCACCGCCATGTTGTCCACATTGAAAGTCACCCGTCGATGGGCCAGCACTGCCCCCCACAGCCAGATCGCCACCACCAAAGGAAAAAGCTCAAGGAAGGCAATGCTCCTCCCGCCCCCCGACCACTCTGGGGGCCACCTCTCAGCACACCACTTCCCGTTCCAGTAGAGACCAAAACCCCCGCTGCCCGCCGCATCCGAGAAGATCTGCACATCCCAAACCAAGTCCTCGTCCCGCTGTAAGGGCACTCCGTTGAACTGGTTCAGGAAAAACCGCCACATCCGCAAATCCTCCCGCACACCCGCCGACAAGCGCACATGGTGGTGTGGCGGCCTCCGCCCAGCCAACGCCCGACCTAGCCGTCTACAAAACGTCCTTCCGACCCGCACCACCCTGCACGCAAAGTTGAGATGTCCCAACAGCACTTGTACCTCCAACACTGTCACTTTATTTCTGGCCACCATCACCTCCAGTAGCCCCAGCATCTACTGCTGCTTGCCCACCGGCAGCCGTTCTTCCATCAACCGTGAGTCAATCTTAATACCCAAAAATGACAGCGCCGTGCCTGGCCCCACTGTCTTCTCTGGTGCCAACGGCACCCTTAGGTCCTCCATGATCTCCTGAAACCTGTCCAGAGCCACCTGGCAGTTCGTGGAGTCTGGGGCCCCGACCAATAAAAAGTCATCCAGGTAGTGCGTGACTACTTGGTGACCCGTGCGTTCCGTAAAAAACCACTGCAGGAACGTGCTAAAACATTCAAAAAGCGCGCAGGACATGGAGCAGCCCATCGGCAGCGCCTTGTCCACATACCAGCGGCCGTGAAACTGGATCCCCAGCAGGCCCCAGTCGTCTGGGTGAACAGGCAGCAACCAGAAAGCCGACTTGATGTCGCACTTGGCCATCACCACACCTCGTCCTTCCTTCACCACCAAAGCCATTGCCGCCTCCACAGAGGAGTACACTACCGTGGCCTCATTGTCATTAATATAGTCATTCACCGACCCGCCGTCCGGCCATGACAGATGCTGTATGAGCCGGAACTGCCCTGCCTCCTTCTTGGGCATCACTCCTATCGGGGACACTATCAGTTCGGCCATTGGCCAATCCACAAAAGGCCCGCCATGCGGCCTTCCTGTACTTCCTTGTCCAGCTTACTCTGTACCACCTCCGGGTGCTCCCGTACCGACCGCAAGTTGTCCGCCCACCGCCGCACCCGAGGACCCTCGTACCCTAACCGAAACCCGTCCCGAATCCCGGCCTCCAGATGTTCCGCGGCCCCCGCGTCCGGGTACATATGCAGGGCAGCCGTCAACCTGTCCAGTCTAACCGGTGTACGAGCCCTTTGGCCCAGGCCCTTTCCCCCCCCCCCGCCGCTGCCTGACGGCTGGCCGCTCCCGGGGCGCGCTGCTCCCGCTGCCGCATGTGTACTCCCATGCTGCTGTCCGGTAGGGCCCCAACAGCGCAGCACTGGGTGCCCATATCTGCCGCACCCAGAGCACTCGTGTCTAAAACGGCAATGCTCTCTGGCGCATGCCCCTTTATTAAAATCCCAGCAGGGCCCCGCGGTTCCGGCCTGGCTCTTAGCTCCGACTCCCACCCCCCCCTCGGGTGGGGCGCCCTTGAAAGGGCTGATATATGATCGGGAGCCCGCTGGCGGTAAAGATAGTTTTGCCCGACCTCGCCAAGCCCATAGTGTGCTGCCAAAGATCGCAATCCAGCTCACCCCACTTTGCCTCCGGATCCCACGCCATCCTTGCCCTGAACTCCTCGTCGTCCTGCGCCCACGCAAACCCCCACCCCCCCGTAATCTGCGCCTTCCGGATAACGTCTGTGTACTTGAAAAGGGACACCGATCTATCCGGGAATTTCTCACAATATACACTCGTGAAAATCAAAAACGCCGCCGACCAATTCTCTATTGTCAGCGGCACCCTCGGGCACTTCTGCAGCTCATATTCCCCCTCTTTCAACCCTTCCTTTGACCGAACCTTGCGGTGCAACAATTTCAACAACTCCACATACTCTCCCTTCCATATCTTCTCTTTAGTGGCCGCCATCAAATGCGCCCCTAGCGGTTTCGTGACCCCCATGTAAGGGAGCCGTTTAAACTTAAATTCCTTGCTCTCGGGGCGTGGCTAAGATGGCGGCCTAAGAGGACGCGTTTCTGCGGAGCTCCTCGTCCCGATCCCCCCATTACACAGCCACGCTACAGCGACTACCCCAATTTGGGTGACCACGACACCCCACGCTCAGAGGTTCTGGGGTGCGGCCGTCTGTCCGCTGATTCAGCCCCGGAAGCCCCGGGCGGACCCCTCCATCGTTGGCGCGCAGCAGACCCGGGCCAGAGGGCGCCGGAGAGGATGAAGAAACCAGGGGCAGAGCAGCGGGCCGGGCCCACCGGAGCAGTGCCGGGCACCGGAAAGTGACGAGGTCTGATCGGAGGAGCAGTGGTGACCCGCGTCGGTGGCCCCGAGTTGGCCCCGTGAAGCGACTGGCGGAGGAGAGAGCCACAGCGGCCTGACGATCTACGCGAGGCCCCGGCTTGGGCCTTTCCCCCATCGCTTGGCAAGGAGGTGAGGAGCAGGGCGCCGTCGGCGTGGGACGCCGATCCTCGGGGGGCAGACGGTCAGGCCCCGGTGCTCCCGCGCGCAGCTCCGACGGCGGGGGGCGGCGGAGAGCCAGCCCCGCGCTCACCACAGCTTGGGCCCTGAGACTGAGGACGCTACTTGTCGGCCGTTAGGCGGCCATTTTCCAAGAGGCCCGGTGGAAGGCGCGAACTGTGTGCCCCCGGGTCGGCCGGGACATGTCCTCTAACAATCGCAGAGGGGGCCGCACTATCCCCGATATGCTGGCGAAGGGGGCCTCGAAGGGGGACAAGAGCCCTGATAAGCCGGTGACGGTCCCTCCGCCTAAAGTTAAGGAGCGAGACGAGGGAGACGCCCCAGCCACCAAAGCTTTCATGGAGGAGCTGTTCTCCTCCCTCAAGGCGGACATCTTGACCCTCCGGCAAGACATGGCGGGGGAATACAAGGAACTCCGCCGCGATGTCGACGATATTGGTGAACGGGTGGCGGCCGTCGAGACCTCAGACCAGGCCAGGAGCGCGGAGGTGGAACAGTTGCAGCAAGAAATCCTCCGGCTTCACGACCAACAGACACAGCTCCAGGCCCATGCTGAGGACCTGGAAAACCGGTCCAGGAGAAATAACATCAGGGTGCCGAACGTGCCGCTTAAAGCAGAAGGAGGTGACATTGCCGCCTATTTACGGGACTTGTTCCGAGAGGTCCTGGGAGAGGGGGACGACTTCGACATCCGAATTGACAGGGCCCACAGGGTGGGCCTAGCGCGCAGGGCGCCTGCCCCCCCCCCCGCCGACATCTTGGCCTTCTCGCCAGACTACCCTCTCCAAGAACGCATTCTGAAGGCGGCGCGCCAAAAACAACCTCTCCACTTCAGAGATCACGCCATCGAGCTTTTCCAGGATTTGTCCGCAATCACTCTGCAAAAGCGGCGGACATTAAAGGTGGCGACCACTTTCCTTCGAGACAAAGGTGTCCCGTACTCCTGGGGTCACCCCTTTAGACTGATCTTTAAGTGGAATGGGACACTTCATCAGCTGCGGTCCCTGCGAGACACTTGTGCAGTGCTGGGCCTCACCACGGAGGAGGAGGGCCAGGGAGACGCCGCGGACCTCGAGCCTTCCCAGACACGGTCTCCCCGCTCCCAAGCGGACGGCTGGCAGACTGTGAGGAGTCGTCGCACGCCTAGGAAAGGGTTCAGGCCGGACCCAATGGAGATCGCGACTGAACATGCGGTAGCGATTCAGAAGGTCACCACGGACACTGCGGCTGGGCCTTGACGAGCCACGAGCACAGAGGTAGACTAACGACCAGCACGTTGTGTGGGGGGCGGGACGGGGGGCTCCGGGCCCGCCATTGCCACGTTTTCCCGCTTTCAGAGACTTCACCAGGGGCCTGGACAATTGCCAGATAGGCCCCGGACAATGTTTTCTTATTGGGGTTTGTTGGTTGGGGCTCAGGGTGGGTGGGGGAGTGTTTGGGGACGGGGCTGGGTACTCCGTGTGTTCAGTATGGGTGACAACAGCCAGATGTGGGGGGGGCGGGACAGGGCCAGGCCCCCAGCAGTCTATCTTCACACTTTCCCATGGTCGCTGATGGCATCCGTGTTTTATCCCTTAACGTGAAGGGGCTTAACAACCTGATCAAGCGGAGGGCAGTTCTTTCCTTTCTAGAACATTCTGGGGCTGAGCTCTGCTTGCTGCAGGAGACGCACTTGTTGGCAAAGGATTGGCACCGCATGAAAGCTAGGGCCTTCCCACAACAATTTTTCTCGGCGACCTCCGAGAAGAAAGCAGGGGTGGCCCTGTTGGTTGCTAGGCATTTTAAGGGGCAGGTGGGAAGCAAGGTAGCCGAAATCAAGGGTAGACTCCTGGCACACACAGTCCACATAGGCACACTCTCCTTCACGCTTGGCTCGATCTACGCGCCTAACGCTCGCCGAGAGGCCTTCCTTCGGGGGGCCTTGTCAGAGGCGCTAACGGGTGACCTAAGGCATGTCTTGATTGGGGGGGACCTGAATCTTGTCATGGACAATGAACTTGATAGATCCGGCAAGAGGTTTGGGGACTCGGGGGCGCTTTCCGCAGCAGGGAAGCAATGGCTGACAGACAGGGGGTTGGTTGATGCCTGGCGGGAACTACATCACACGGCTCCGTGGTACACTTTTTATTCCTCAGTACACCGCACCTACGCCAGAATAGACCACTTCCTGAGCTCCACTGACCTTGTCCCCATACTTAGAGACATTGACACTACACCGGCGGCACTGTCGGACCACGAGGCGGTGATCCTTCAATTGACCGTCCCTCACACACCCCCACACAAGGGTAGATGGCGGCTTAGGGAGAGCTTGCTGTCTCGGCAGGGGGCGGTACAGCGGCTTTCCCAGACCATCACTGATTATCTAGGGGCGAACGACACGGGGAAGGTGGCCCACGCGACGCTATGGGGAGCACTCAAGGCGGTGGTCAGGGGCGATATTATAGCAATTGCGGCGGCAGACAACAGGGAGCGCAGGGAACGGCGGAGGGACTTGGAGGAGCAGGTAATGGAGCTAGAGAGGGTCCACTGCCGCATGGGCGCCCCTCGCATTTGGCGCAAACTCAAAGCGGCCAGAGCCCAACTGCCGAGCTTGGATCTCGACAGGGCAGAATACGCGGCGCTTCGCCTCCGCCACGCATACTATGTGGGTGGCGACAAAAGAGGTCACCTTCTGGCTAGCACACTCAAAGCTAACACAGTCCGCTCTAGGGTTCCGGTTATACACGGGGACGGCGGCGAGGAACTCCGGGATGATACTAGCATAGCAGAAGCTTTCCGGGCCTTCTATGCCCAACTCTACGCCGCAGACCCGGCCATCGAGGGTGAGGCTGGACAGGCCTACCTCGAGACCGTGGACGTCACCGCTCTAAATGAGACCAACGCCAGCGCCTTGGACAGCCCCATCCGTCTGGAGGAGGTTGTGTCGGCCATTGCCAAACTTAAACCCCTGAAGGCCCCAGGCCCGACGGTTTTTCCGCAGGGTTCTACAAGACCTTCTGCCACCTCCTGACGCCGGTTCTTACGAGGCTCTTTAACTCCTTTGGGGGCCCGGGTTCGATCCCAGCGGAGCTGCTGGAGGCGGATGTCGTGGTCCTGCCGAAGCCGGGTAAAGACCCCAAGAGGTGTGCAGCATACAGGCCGATATCGCTGCTCAATATCGACCTGAAGCTCTTCACGGGCATCTTGGCTTCGCGCCTTGGCCCGTGTCTTCCGGGCATTATTGAACCCGACCAGGCGGGCTTTGTCCCCACCCGACAATGTGCAGATTATACCAAACGCATACTACATGTCATCGACAAAGCCCACTTTAACGCCTCGGATGCCGCGCTGCTCTCAGTAGACGCCGAGAAGGCGTTCGACAGAGTGGATTGGCGGTTTCTAGACCACACACTGGCGAAATTCGGGGTTGGCCCTCGCTTTCGCTCCTGGATAGCGGGATGCTATGCGACACCCAGGGCGTCGATCAAGGTGAATGGGATTAGCTCCAAGCCGTTTGATATCCGGCATGGCACGCGGCATGGCTGCCCGCTCTCGCCGATCTTGTTCGCCCTCTATATCGAGCCATTTGCTCAGCGTGTCCGTGACAACAGGACTATCACCGGTGTCAAGTTCGGTGGAGTGGAACAGACAATGAGCCTGTACGCGGACGACATCCTGGTCGCGGTGGACAACCCTACGGTTTCCTTGCCTGCCTTCCTGTCCGAAATTGAGGCATTTGCCGCGGTGTCGGGTTTTAAAATGAATGTACAGAAATCGGTGGTCCTCCCACTGGGTCGCAACACCAAGCCGGCTAACAGATGCTCGCTTCGCATCGGTGGGTTAGAGGTCAACACTGCTTTACCATACCTGGGGATAGATTTGACTCCCGCAACTGCTCAGACGATCGACCTTAACTACACTTCAGGGGGACATCGCTAGGTGGAAGCACAAGCCGCTCTCCTGGTTGGGTCGCGTGGCGGCCATTAAAATGACACTTCTCCCCAAGATCCTCTACCTCTTTCAAACTCTCCCGGTCACCCCCCCACTGGGGATGATCAAGAAACTTCAGGACGCCCTGAACCACTATGTGTGGGCGGGCAAGCGACCCCGACTTCGGCGTGACCTCGCTATGCGGGTGACAGCTGACGGGGGCCTGGGAGTTCCGGACCTGCGGCGCTATTTCCAAGCGACACAACTTCGGTATCTGCTGGAGTGGTCCAGGCCCACCACCGAAAAACACTGGTTGTTCCAGGACAGGGCCATGGCAGGCATGTCACTGTGGAAGGTCTCTTTCCTGGCGCGCCTGGACAGGCCGGCATATCTGAAGAAATCTCCTATCACTAGGACCCTTATGCAGGTCTGGAATGCCACCGCTGTCCCGAGGGGCCTCACGACTTTCCCATCACCCATGACACCTTTGCTGGACAACCCGGCCTTTCCCCCGGGGTTACCGCCGGGCTCGTTTCCCCAATGGCGGCCATCCGAGTGCCGCTCGGCAGGTTACTTGTTTGACACAGAGGGCTTCCTCCCGTGGGACGTGGTGGTGGCTGACCTCGACAAGCCACACCGCTTCCAGTATTTCCAACTCCGCCACTGGCTGACGCATCCTGAGGTGGCTCCGCTGGTCAGCCGCCCAATGACCCCGTACGAGAGGTGGCTCATGACTAAAAAGTCTGACTCTGGGTCCATTACCGAACTATACCTCATGCTGTCCCCACCCCCTCCTGAGGAGAGATCTGCAGGCCAGAAACGATGGGAGAAGGAGCTGGGGCGCACATTGTCGGATAAAGAATGGCGGGATATATTTTACAGGGCCCACCACACTGCGAGGAACACAGCCAGCAGGGAGGCGGCGGTGAAAATCGCCTACTACTGGCACCTGACCCCCGAGCGCCTACACCAGGGAAACCCAAGCAAAGACCCCGCTTGCTGGAGGGGGTGCGGACACACTGGGACCTTGCTACACATACTGTGGGAGTGCGATGCAGTTAAAGAGTACTGGGAGGTGGTGCTGAGGGACATTGACACTTATTTTGAAACTGACATCCCACGCTTCCCGGCGTATGCGATCCTGGGGCTCCCCAATAAGCTCATGTTCCCTCTCAAGTCACTGCGGAGACGGCAAATGGGGCTGGCGATGGGGGCGGCGACTCACCACATCTTATCGTTATGGGGCACACCGAGGAAACCCACACATACAGGGTGGCTACACAGGTTATGGTATATCATGGGGATGGAAAGGATTCAGGCCTCGCTCACACAGACCTCAGACGCTTTCCGCGAGACATGGCAACCACTTCTTTCATTACTGTCTCAGGAATTCACGGAGCTCACCTGCCCGAAGTACCTTAGGGTCCTGAAGCTGGCGGAGGACTTCCGCAGTGGGACGACCAAAGCGGAACGTAAGGTTTAATCTGGCCCTCGCTCGGCCTCCACCGGACTTGCTTAGGAACACACCAAGGGGGGGGGCAGGGGGGGGAGGAGGGTACTGTTGGGGGACGGGAGTTGATTGGGGGTCCGGGTGAGGGGGGGGCACAGTTTTGGGGGGGGGTAGAAAAGAGTTCTTGCACCAGGCGTTGGGCTTGCTTCTTGCCGTACGATTTCACATGGACGAACAATTTATTCACTAGCTGGACTTTCCGAGGACATGCCTATTTTCGTAGCACTTGCATTGTAGTCTTACTCGCACTGCCTTTTTTTGTCTTCTCCTGCTGTATGTTGTTGCTCTGTGGAACTCAATAAAACATATTTGATCAAATTCCTTGCTCTCAGGCTTCGTCGCGCCCCCATCCTCCGCTGCTGCGCTGCCCGCACTCCCCTCGGCCTCTGGCTTTGCAAACTTGCCTGCCGCCGGCAACCCCTCCAGGCCCCCGCCCCCAGGGCCCCCTGCCTCCTTCCCTCCAGACACCGGCGCAGCCACCTCTGTCCCCACACCCGATCCACCACATACCTCCCTTTGCAAAGCCGATCCTCCCCCCCACCTCCCCTCCCCCCCCACACCATCCGCGGCGCCTCCCTGCCTTTACCTGTAACCAAAGTATCCCCTCGCCATTCCTCGCCTCTCCTGTCCGGCGCCGACCTGCCTCCCGACTGTGTCCGGGCCGCCGCAGCACCAAGGCCCCGTGACACCTGCAAAAAAGAACTGACACCATTACCGGACCCCGTTCCGCCCGGCCCATCCCTTTACGTCCCCTTCCTCCTGACTGTCCTCCTCTTCTTCCGTCAACTCAACACCTCCCCACCAATACTTCCGGCGCGCCGGTGGCGGCGCAGACTGAACCCTGCCAGAGGCCCTCCTCTCGCCTCTGCCCCCACTCAAATCAGAATAATCCTCTTTGCCGGTGCTCCAGAATCTCTGCTGGTCCCCAAGCCTCTGGGGCCCTGTGGGTGCGGGGGCCGGCGAGCCCGCCGGGGGCCTTCTTGAGCCAGCCACGCCGTGATCCGTTGTGGTCTCCAGGCTCGCCGCAGGAAGGTCCGCCCTCCCTTCTCCTTGGTGTCGCTGGGCCCCCCCAAGCCTTACCAAGTCCGCTCCCCCGCGCCGGCCTTCCCCCTGCAAGAAAAAAGGTACTGTTGGTGTGCCGGGTCCCTGCCACTGCGCGCCACCGCCCACCCGGTACCTTCCCCCCAGCCATCCCCCGCCCCACCCTCATCCTCCTCCTCGCTCCAGCTAAGCCCCCCTATCGCTGCCCCCCCATCCACTGCCAGACCCAGCCCCTCCCCGGCCCACCCTGCCCCCCCAGCTCCCCGCCACCATCCTGCCCAGTCCCTCCCCCCTGCCCAGACGGACCCGCCTCGTCCCCCTCCTGCTCTGCCCCCTCCGCCGCCGCCATGCGCGCCTCCCAGAGACCCTCTTCCCATGACGCGAACACATCCAGCCCCTCCTACTCCCTCTCACTGCCCTCCGATTAAAACAGCGGGGACCCTACCCCACCCGCCCCTGCTCTCCCTCCATCTCCACCCCCCCCACCCGCTCCCCCAAGGCCATTCCCCCCCTCCCCGCCCCCTGCCTACTGCCCCCGCACCTCCCCTCACCCCCCTTTTGCTCCCTTTTTGCCTGCGCTCCTGCCCCTCCCCCTCATCCCCTCTGCCCCCTGCCGGGCCGACGAGGGGCTCTCATACTGCCTCCTCGTGGCCTGCCCCCTCTATCTTTCCCCCCCTTTTCTTTTCCACCCCCCTAACCCCAGTCCAGACCTTACTCCTGCCTCCTTCCCCCCCACCCCGCCCCTCCCCGCTCCTGCTCGCCCTGCCCTCCCTGCCTCCCGAGTGCACCTGAGGCCTCGCTTTCTCCCCGAGCCCCCCGCCAAGCTCCACAATGCCCGGGCGGCCGCGCGACTCTACGCGCGGCCGCTCGGACTCGGGGCCATGTCTCCCGCCCGCCCACAACTGCTACAGAGAAGCGCGGCGAGGCGCCCCTGGTCACGCGCCTCGCCCGCTCTCCACCAGCCCGCTCCTCTCCGTCTCCCGGGGCCGCGCTCCTGACATCGGCGCTGCCCCGGAGACTCACCTGAAGCCTTGGTGTCTTCCTCGGAGGCGAGCAGGCCATAACTGCCGCCGCCACGCCGAAGGAGGCCTGCCGCACCGGCCGCGCCGCCCGCGGCCCCACCAAGAGGTCCATCCGCCCTGCCTCACTCAGCAGGCGGATGGCCTCTAACACCCGAACATCTTCTGAAAACGCCATCACGAACGCCTGACAAATCACTACAAACGCCTGACAAGATAAACAAGACAAGCTACTTTGCGCTCCCAGCCACCAGATTTCAATACCTAAAAAGGTGGCTGGGAGGACGTGGAACCCTGGCTATATAGCCTAATTGGGCTGGTTGGGCTAATATTGGCCTGCCTTTGGGCTAGTCCCAGGCAGCCCAAAGCGGCAAAATGGCCGCTCCCATGTTTCCCCACTTCCCCCTCCTAAACCTGCCCGGGGGGCAGACCTCGAGGCTCGTCTGCCCCCCAAATCCCCCTTCTCTTCTGACGCGTTTCGAACCGAAGTCCCTTCTCACGGTAGTCTGTAACAGTTTGTCCCTTCTCACTTTCTTTATATATAGTGCAGCACCTTACTACATTACTGGTACATTGTGGGTAACGTGGTTCAATGCATTTGTTACGTTTTGAACCAACTTTATTGAGCAGCCATATCATACTTATGCATTTCCATGTGTAGTTGTTTTGCTGTTTGACTAATTATAAATTTACTTGCTACTCTAGTTGCGCCAATTACAGATCTTAGTATAGCGCAAGGTTGATTGCCCACTGTTGCTAATACTGTCTGTTTGGACAGCCTCTCAGGCTGTCCAAACAGTCAATATTAACAACAGTGGGCAAGCCACTCCCCCAAGCCACTCCCCCCTGCCCTGAGGCTCGAGTAACCAGGAAGTTCTGCTGACTGTTTTCTCGCTGTGCGAGAAGGGCAGGCAGAAACAAATGGTAGTTATAAATAAATAACTACCATTTGTTTCTGCCTTCTTCTCGCATGGCGAGAAAGCAGGGGGGGCCGGCACCCAAACGCCCCCATGGAAGAACCGCCACTGTTCATTTGGAGGAAATTATGAATTCAGCAGACTGATCCACTTTCAAAAGGTTCTATTTCAAACCTGTGGTGGATGTAGCTCGGCTTGTGATGAGCAAGTTTTAAACTGGCATAATCCTCACCTCCAGTCCTGACATAGAATGAAAAATGTCCTAGCTATCGTAACAGAAAGTTTCAATTCTATTAAGGACTAGGAGGCGAGGATTATCTTCCCCATAGAAAATGGATTTGGTTCACCCTCCCCGTGACTAGTAAGTATTGACTTTTTTGCTCCATATTTGAACGGGATGTTGTTGTCATGTTGACATTGACCCCTTGTGGTTTATGGTTTTAGAACAATCGTTAACCTGTAGATTACAGCTTTAATTCTATGATTGTCCATCTTGCATGCATAGTGTTGTGCTGGTTTTTACAAATGAAAACATTAGCATGAAGGATTTCTAAAATGGTTCTCACTTGTTTCCCAGGATTGGATTTGGGAAAGCAGGAGACTTGGCGGCAGAGCTATGGCATGATTTCCACTTCGAAAGCGCATGTGAGCTCGCAGGAACACAGATTTCATGGGAGTCCTGCGTAGTGACTGAACAATAACGGATTGTTGATGTAAAGTTGCCTGTTGTTGATTTCAACAAAAATTCTCTTTGGTTCATGGGAATTGTAGTCTGGTGTTTATTAATTACATGGCTGCTAGAAAGTGAAGGCATAATCCTCGCCTCCTAGTCCTTAATAGAATTGAAACTTTTTCTGTTACGATAGCTAGGACTTTTTTGATTCCCTGGCATTGAGCACTTCCAAATCATGTCTCATGATGTATGTGCAATCTAAGAAAAGTCTTCAAATTAGCAAAGGTAAGGCTGGATTCACACAACCTCTGAAGGGGGTACTATCTTAGCGCTTTAAGTAAATAACATCAGGCACAAGCGATGCAGGGTTTATTTCAAGGCAGGGTGTCAGCAGCAGTAAGGGGTGGGCAAAGTCTCACAGTCAGGTGGGTCTCACCCCAGGGACACAACCCACCTGATTCCAAAATTGAAGAGATCCCTACCTGGTAGTGTGTCACTATAAAAACTGTCTCTCACTGTATAATTTTAAGACAGATCCTGCGGGTGGGTATAAGACACACACACTCTATGGACCCGTGCCGGGCATTGGGAAATATGCAAAGCAGGCCACAACCTGTACAGATCCTGAAGCTCGGGGGTCTCTCTCCAGGAGGGCAAGGCTCACAGTCTTCAACAGCAGGAGGAATGGCGCACAATTCAGAATTGGACATTGAGGTGAATTTGAAATAGCACGCCGAACTATAGAAACGCCCTGCTGCCTATCTGTTTTGAGGCCATCCACATATTTTTCTGAAATATTACCTTTATGACCATTATAGCCTCTAGCAGTTTTCCCTGTAGTGGTAATACTTCCAGCATTCACATCTCCCCTTTTATGGAAGAAGTAACACACTTAAGAATCCATAGGCGATGCTCACCCTAAGACATTCAGACTCTTGCTCACCATCCGTTGGTCTCTTAACGACCTACTTATTAACAGGACCCTGAAGTTCATTTCTACTCTCTGGTCCTCTGAGACTCCTGCTCGTGCTCATGTCCTTAAGGTTCCAGCTCACTCGTCATCTAGTCACCTGATTTCTCTGTTCACTGTAAGACCCTGTAGCTCTTGTTTACTCCTACCTGGAAGCTCTGGGACAGCCTCATTTCCCTATGGACTAAGTTTACCTTAAGATTCCGAATTACTTATATATCCATATAGCTTCCTTGATGTTTTGCTCACCCTAAGGGCATGAGGTATACTTACGCCACCAGACGTCTGAAGCTCCTGCTCAACCACAGTTCTCACAGTGGGCATTGTGGGTGAACATATGCTTCAGGGGCATTGCTCAGTTCCGGTCCCTGAGCCTCAAGCTCACCCTCACGGTCCTGAGGTTTAAGCTCACTCCAAGGTCTTCAATGCTCCTGCATATCCCAATGGTTCTTGTTCACCAGGGGGTGCTAAGGATCATGCAAAGTGTTATTTACTTGTGGCTCCTTTCCCCACTCAAGTAGCCAGACGTTCCTTCTCAGGGACATTATTCATAGGAGCTTCAGTCCACCTTACGCCTGTGGGGCACATGGCATCCTTAAGTTTCCGAAACCCCTTAATTTCACATACCAGAAGATCCTGTTTCCCTTCAGATCACTGACTTTCCCAGTCACCCTGAGGTCTCCTGATATAATAAGTATGAAAACTCACTGCTAAACTTCAGGCTTCAGTGGCAGTATGCATCCAAGTCTTTCATGGACCCTTTTGATTGCCACACAGAAGCATTTCTGAGTGTGATGTCTTAGGGGGTGTAACAGAGCTTAGTACTTGTTGACTTGTATACTGTGGGAAGAGACATGATCTGAATCTGCTTGACATGCTGAAAGAAACCTCTTGAACTACAGCCATTCTATTTATTGTAAGTATATTACCTGTGCCCTTGCTCTCTCTTTCGCCCCGCACACATATGACTACGCCACCCCAGTTCGGACATGGCCATATGCAAATCAGTCTGACCCTGTGCCTCATGGGAACAGTCCAGCCCGAACTGCCAGGCCATGTCTTCCCTGGACCGGAAACAAGCATCCTGGGACCGGTTTCTGGCTAATCAGCTGTTATCAGCCAGGCTAGCTTGAATCCAGTGGCAAAGTGAGCAAGGGACCCACGTCTGGGCATACCCTGCCAACTTAGGGCGAACAAAGCGATACAAAAGGGGATGATGGATGGAGTGTTGAACATTGCAAGCACTCACCCCCAGTCAACTGATCTGGGTTTAATCCATCATTCTTCTTTTTGCTCTTCTTCTTCTTTCGTTTTGGAACACAAGGGAACCCAATAGGGGGCCTTCGGACCATGGGTTATTTAACTTATTTTAAAGAACAGGGGTCCTAAGGATTTAAAAATGTGACAGGAGAATAACAATATAGACTACAATCAGTGCTATATTTTTAAAACGCCCAGCCGGACGTAAGTTTATTTCAGGAATAATGTAGAATCGTGTTGGCCCAGAGAGGGGGCAAGGTTAGTAGCAAGATAGGGTACAATCCTGTACCTATCCCAAAAGGTTAGAAGAAACAAATCAAGGACAGGGAGATAGAAAAAGGAAAAAGTTTTTCAGGCAAGCGAAAAGTTTTTGAGCCAGAAGGTGACTTGCAATTACTGTAAATGCAGTTTCAACAAATTCACCCTGCAGTGTCAACAATTTCAAATATACATGTTAAATCATATGCTACACTGCATATTGCGTCGACGTTTCGATCCCTAAGGGCTCATAATACACTGGGATCATCATCAGGACAAATTTACAATTAATGCCTGCATTAAATTACGAGAGCCTTTCAGGACCCGGAATTGAGGGTATGATGGCTCAGGATATTGTTCCCGGTTCAGGAGGCTAGGTGCTGCTGGCGCTACTGATTGCAGTCGCCTTGGGTTGGAATAATTCTTCTGACCGGAGGAGAGGTATTTCCTACCGGTTTGCAACATCAGGTACTGGCTACGTGTAGTGTAGCCGTTTAGGCGGGGAGTCTGTTTTCTTCCGTATCGGGAAGGGAGGGATGTGTCCTTCCTGATGGGTCCTCGTGGTTGCTGGCTACGCTTGATGTAGCCGAACGGGGGGGGGAAGAGCTGGTTCCCTTCGTGGGGACGAAAATCAATTACGTCCACGAGGTAGCTTGCTTCTTAATTGAAGCGGCGGCGGGGCGGGTGAAGCTCGATCGACTTCTACCCCCTTCACTGGCAGCGCAGGTCCGCTGTACCCTGCCAACTTAGGGCGAACAAAGCGATACAAAAGGGGATGATGGACGGAGTGTTGAACATTGCAAGCATTCACCCCCTAGTCAACTGATCTGGGTTTAATCCATCATTCTTCTTTTTGCTCTTCTTCTTCTTTCAGCATTGTCTTTAGGCTCACCCGATAAGAGGAGCCCAAAGTGCAGGGTAAGGGCGGAACTCATGCAGTATGCAACAAATTTGCCAGAACCCTGCTCAAATGGATACAGCAGCCTCACATAAGATGCTGCAGGCGGACTACTAAGTGCTGTTGTTACCCATGCAAAAGGGAACACTATCAAAGGTAAGAAACAGTGAAATGCTGTTGGCTAATTCAAATTGTGACTGACTGCCCGTGGAGCCAATGCCTGAAGGGGACTTGCCTAAACAAGCCCATAGCTAAACAGAGTTGGCCAAAAACCTATTTTAATATATGTCTATGCATATGTACGTTAGATGTGTAATGTGCATAGCAACACTAGTTATAGTATCTCTTGGTTATTGAGTTCTGAGCCGCTGACCCCCACACTGCCTCCTGTAGCTAGACCTAATCATAAAAAGGTTATATTTCAAGATAAAAACAGTTTTTGCATGAAAACGATATGATTTCATTTAGGCGAATCAAGTTTATTATTCCAAGAGGAAAAGCAGGTGTTTGATGGAAAATGTATGTTGTCATAAACCAACAATCTGATGTTTGAGGGATAAAATGTTTGGCTTTTCAAATATGTGTCTAAAGTAAAAAATCAAGCCTAGCTGTGCTGTCTAATGCATGAGATTGCAAAATCTGTATGTTATTAGCTATCCTTTCACGTTTCAAGGACATTATTATGAATAACAAGGTGGACCATGTACGTGAAAGGGACAGGAAGGGAAAGGAAATTAAATGCAAAATTTTTGTTACATGTAATGATAAATTTCAAGTCACATAAAATTACATTTTCTGACCAACCCATTTGCTTACGACTTTTTAGGAACATTTTGATGCACTATTTTGCCACCATGTTTTCAAAATGATCTAAAAGGAGGCGAACCTGTAACACTATGGGAGCGAGTCAAGCTTAATTAGCACATCAGCTTAGTACTGGAATATTTCATTAACACCCTCTCAGAGCCTATGCTTTTATGCAAATCTATGTGAAAAGTGTGCTTTAAAATACCTACATCTGGGTAAATAGAGATAACATGCTTGATGAAAGGAGCCTTTACTTCGAGCTAGGGATAATGACTTAGAACTTGGGTTTTCTGTTTTGTAATATGGGTTAATATTTTAAGTCCAATATCACACACCAGTTTCATGCATTAACTCCTGAAAACTTTTCCCATCAATCAAGTCAGTAGGTATGAAAACAAGTGCTTTCACAGGCAATACCCAATGCTTAAAAGGCCATACAACCAGTGCTTTATTTTTAAAATACTTAGTTCTATTGTCCAAAGCGCTGCTCAGACACCCGTGGCCGGCAGTATAAAAGGCCAGTGTGCCGAGTACCAAGGGTGCGTAGTGCTGAATCCACCACGGGCCTCTTTAATTTGCTGCCAGGCTCTGCCTGCCCCCTTATCTCACTCTTACAGGTTTCTCCTTTCTCCCTTGGTGGTGGATTTTCTGTCTTTCTCCGTCTTTCCTTTTTGTGTGTTTCTCCCTCTCTTGCGCTCAGGAAATGTCTGGTGAGGAGCAATAAGTACCAGCCCACAAAAATAAGAGCCAGGGGCCCAGCTCAAACTAGGCACTGCCTACAACTTTAATGCAATCAGTTGACATGGATCTGTGTCGCATTTAATTATGCTGTGTGAATAAAAGTACTTTGTTTTACAAGACAATCATTGTATTGGACTATGAGTTATGGTGTCTATTGACTCAACGTTGAGTTCTGAACTCTTGACTCCCACTCTACCTTCTTGAGAAGCCTGCGACTGCCCGCTCTTGCTACCCTGACAGTCAAGTGCAGAAAGGGTTGCACTTGGCCAATGTTGCAGTCATAGTGGGTCGGGCCTTAGGACAGCAGAGGCAAAAGGTCTCAACTCCCCTGCTTGGGGCTGCGAAGCCCCTGTCTACCCTGTACCCTCTGCCTCCAAACAGGGCCTGGCACCTTCTTTGTAGCACAGTGGGTCTGCAGCATGGATCCCTTGACAATGATGCTGATGACAGCTTATCAGAGGCAGCACAATGTGGAGAGGAAACGGAGACGTAGTCTCTTCCGTTTTCCGGAAGAAGTGACCACGTCAACTTCTGTACTTGCAGATAATGATGACAAAAACTAAACAAGAGACAAAAAATAAAATAATGATGATTAACTGCTGCATGTAGTTTATGTGATAAACTTTATATATGAGAAGGAGGTTCTTAACTCCGCCCCTCAACTGAATTTGCAGGAAGGCGTTTAAGAATGATCAACAAAATACTCTGGTTAACTCCACCATGACTTGAACATTTAGAAGGAAAAATATGACGCTTCAAATAAAGAGTTTTGGGCAAAGGCCCAAGCCACATCCTTTTAGAACTGCGACACTCCATAAGATTAATGCTCGAAAAGCGAATAACTGTACTATAACTTTCCCCATCTAAATTTACTGACAAATTTGCAAAGGAGGATGAAGTTGATATCCATGAAGTGCAGCAGAGCTGCAGATGTCCATCCTAGAAGATAAAAGAGGAGCCGGTAACGAAGTGTCCACACCGCAGTCGAGTGTTATAGGACCAGAGGTGTGCAGCAATGCCTGGCTGGTCAAGCAGCAGCTCCACTAACAATGTGAATGGGATTCAGAAACTTCCGGTCTTCACGTGCCTGCCGGAAATGACACGATTTGTGACCATTAAAGACCCTGGGAATAGAGTTCCTTGAGGTATACAAGTCACTTTTCTGCACAGAGGCCCCCATCCACAACTACCTTCCCTCCTCAAAGTGTGTGGCGGGGAATGCCACATGACTTACTACCGCAATGTCTCACATGTGCGTCATCAAATGCGCGTGCAGTGTGAGACCCGTGATGCTGTCACATCATGTTTCTCAAACTGCACGGGCATTTGATGATGCACGTGGATCAGTAGGTGTAGAGAAAGAGGCAAATACCACACAATAGTTACACCTGAAGACTGTCCACTGCTCAGCTTGCCCTGTAAACTGAGAGCACGGCCACGCTCGTGCCTGCATCCAACAGAGCACGCCCCTCTAGTGTGCCCTCAACAAGAATGCTGCATACACGCCTTCACCAGGCTAAAGGAAGGCGTGGATGCATTCAGCAAGGAGCAGGAAAGGCTAGACACACACCTGAGGACCTTTGGATTACAGGTTTCAAGGACTTTGATAATCTGGTCAATTTCAGACTCTTTGGTGGAAAATTCTCAGTCTCGACTCACTCGTTGTGCTCAATAGGTGTCATTTTGTCTTTCACGATAGCGGATGTGTACTTGTATAAGCTATGTATAGCTGTTTCACCTATATCTTTGTTTGCTACACCTTGTTTTCAACATTTGACTTGTAAAGCGCTCTGATACTCGCAAGGGTCTTGTTCACGCTATATAAAACCCTCAAAATAAATAAATATATGTAACACTCCATTTAGATTGGAAGCTCACAATTTTTAAAGAGGATAGAAAGGGTAAATGTACCCTTCTCCCGCTTAAAACTTTTTCCACGTGCATGTTAATGGAGAAATAAACAGATCCTGGATTTCATTTTTCTAAGTGTCACTCCTTTCTATTCCCTCATCTACGGATATGTGGTGTTGGCTCCCTATTATCAGGTAAGCAGAATCCAGAATCTATAGTCAGTATGTGAGCGTCACAAAATAACAGATATATTTCCTATACACCATGCTAAAGGGAGAAAAAACTACAAAAGTCTGAGAATTTGTTCAATTGAATGTTACTTTACAAATCCATACATCTTTTATATTTAAGGCATGCAGGGTTTCCCGGCTTTGCACCCTTCCTCAATCTTCGCATATAGTTAGGGTGTGTGAACCTTTTAAGGAGCCCCGGGGCAGACACGGGTTACTGGGATGGGTTTGTGCCAGTTGAAGCTTTGTACCACTGGTGTCCTGGGGATTAACCTTACTGTTGAGCCTAAAACCAAGCACCAGGTTCACAGCTTCACTTGATCCTCTGTATAGTGGAGTTCCTCAGTACAAGGCTTCCTCAGGGTGCGGGTGTGGGGCTAGAAAATCAGACTTAAATAAACCATCTAACGGTGAAAAATAAATCAAGGCCCAGTCAGTGCTTTTAATTAAAAGGAGTAATCCACTTCTACACAACCAACACAATGTTGTAAATAAGGTATGCACCAGTTAGGTTTTATTGGTGTGGTTTACTGTTGCACTTTGGAACAGCCCCTGCTGTTGCTTCTCAGACAGAGTTCATGTGGTGGCTGCACAAGTTCAAGTCCACCTTTCAAGGGGGTGATCGGGTCTTTGACTGGTTCTACCTCTTGCTTCTCATTGGATCAGGTCAAACCCTCACTCCCTTCAGAAGCGCAATCAAGTTTAAGGCTGGTATGTCGAATAATGAAAGGTCCCCCTTTTCTCTGCAATACACCCTGAGTTGTGCAATACCTCTGGTCTCTGGTGCAGCTTAGGCCTGCCCTAACCTTCCTCAGTGTTTAGTGCACCTACTAGTCATGGTGGCTTGGCCCAGCCTTGTCAACTCTGCTCCAGTGCGCGCCTCGGCAAGTGAGAGTCAATAGCACTAGCGATGGTCCGGCTATATCAAAGTTGCACATGGTTTGGCGGTCCTTGGCTTTTCAGTTTCATCTTAGGTCTTTTGAAACAGGTGATCATCTTTAAGGGATGCCGGTTCCTGAACACAGGTGACCTCGGGGTGCGGTCAGGAGTTCTTCAGCCTTGAATGGATCCACCACAGGGCACTTTGAATAATCCTGCTGTCAGAAACCCTGCTGAGACCAGGACTTAAAAAACTAGAGGGAACGATGGTTCTCCGTAGGAACACAGGATGTGGCGGGAGGGGGTTAGCATATGCAGACAGTGCCTAAAGCCTGGAAGAAAGACAACACAAGCTGAAGACTCAAGATGGTTGGTGTGGACTAGAATCTGAGCACTAGACAGAAGCTGGGTGCTGCCAGTAGAAGATACAAATATACAGAAAACAGATATACCATATAAAACAAATGAACAAGCAACAGAGAAGAACAAGTAACTATTATAAATGATAATATGTAGGCACCATAGGAAATGATCTGTCTGTAACTTTAACAGATGACATTAAAGGAAAAGAGCAGAGTCATGAAGGGCACCCAGCATCTCTCGTGGGAGAAGAGCGCTAAGTGAATCTAAGACTCAGAACTCACTGGCACCATCTAGTAATAGCAACAAAGCTTTGAACACAAGCACAAGAGAGGACAAATGGAGTGGAGCAAGAGAAACTGAATTCAGAAACGAGGCACAGGCAAACCAAACTAACTAAATAGGGAAACTAGACACACATATGAAATCAGGAAAGGGCGGTATGAGCAGCAAGGATGAATAACATGAAAATAGAACAAGGGACCCTAGAGTACTAGTCAAGGGTCTAAGGCAAAAGAGCATAGGGACAGAGGCAGTATAGCATCAAGGCAAGATATGGGAAACCAAGAAACAAAATAAAGCAACCACACCTTAGTTAGGAGCAGACCTTCAAGTAGAGCACTCAGCAGTTGGATGAGTAAACACTGAACTCAAAGGGAAGATATAACTGGCAACTCAAAGGAGGAGTGCTGGTACATGGAGAGAGCCTTGTGAAAGCAATCAGCCAGGTGCTAAATTCAGAGCTCATCAATAGAGTGAAGGCAGCTCTGGTACCTGGAGAGGAAAGATTAGAGAAGGTAAAAGGCACAAGAAGAGAAACAGGAAAACCAGAAACGCAGTCAGCATTGAAGCTGATGGAACAGCAATCATGATACCACAGCAAACTCTGCATATAGGACGTGATCTTGGCATCTTTGAGTAATTAAGGAACCACGTAGATCATAATGTATCAATATGATAGTTTATACTGTGTCAAATATGGTTTGTAGTATGTCAAGTAGTGTTCTCTTATTAAACTGGGGTGAAGACAAGATCTTCTAAGGCCCTCAAGATGGCCACATGGTGACAGGATGGTAGAGCCCTGACAAATCTTCAGGAAGGCCCACAGACACGGGCACTTCCAAAGTAAAACAGCTGCTGGGGGATACTTGTGACTCATGGATCTCACCCGTCGGTGTGAGTGGCGCATGTCCTCCCGAGCTGTAGAAGCGGTTTCGTTTGGTCCAGCTTGGGCTCCAAAGGGGTCCTTCCCTTCGGCAAGAACCTTCCTCTTCCATGAGCTCTTCCAGTGTTCCTCCTGACCTTGGTAAGCTTTCTCTCCTTCAAGCAGGGTTCAGGCAGCCCTCCCTGACAGGCTTTTAGAACTTTTACAGGTTTCTGGCCACAAACCTGGCAACGAGAATTGGCAGTAGATAACACAAATCCACACCATGAGTACCCAGTGGGCGAATAAGCTACCAGAGCAGGAGTGATGCAGACTACCAATCTGTGGAGGAGTCCTCTCTTTTGAGGATGGTTACCCTCACCCATCGTGTGGTGGCGTGCTTCATCATAGGGTACCTCCTCATGCTGGGGACGGGTGCCACCAGCGTGGGCTACAACCCTGAGAAACAGGGGAGCTCTTGTGGATGTTTTTGTCTGGGGTAGTCTGCCTACTATAAAGGGGTGTACTGAGGGGAGCCAATAGGCTAGGGATGGAGGTAGACCACACCACCTTTGATGCAGAGATACTAAACTGTTAAAAATACCTAATGTAGGACAAAAGGTCCTAAAGGAAATATTACTGAATTGACCAGTTGCAACGGTTGAAGTATAACCCTTTGTGATTTAACTATACCACATGAGGACATACATTAAAAAGAAATAGCCCAAAAGTTTCCAGTCGCAACTTGTGTGTTCCGGATAGATACATCTTGACATCCTGGCTAGATGTTTCTGCTCCATCTTTATACTATTGTGGCAGAAGTAAATTTTGTCTCGACTTTCTTTTATTTTAACAGAAACTGCTTCTGAGGCTCTCACAGAGGATTTTCTCTTCTAATGTCGTGGACAGATCGCTGGCATCCTCCACACTGCGGTGGTAGTATGGTGGACGTCAACTGATCATTCACTACACTAGAAGGGTTAAAGTGCCATGTCTTTAGCGCTTTCCTGAATTGGAGAAGACTTAGGGTGATCCTGATAGATACAGGGATGCCTATCCAGATCATGGGAGCATAAATTGAGACAGCCTGTTTCCTTGTTATCTTTTTGGTATTTCTTTCCAGTCTCATGGTATTCGACTCAAGGGTATGCCAAGAGCCAGCAGAGGTGGTACGCTTGTCAGCTAAATAGGCGTGGGCGGGGTGTCGATCTAGAAGGCCTTGTAGATGGTGTCGCTGGTTTTAAAGAAGCTTTGGCTGTCAATGGTTGCCAGTGAAGTTCCATCAGGGTGGAGGAGATGTGATTATGTTTCTTCAGGCCCTTGATGAGGCGTGCTGTGGCACATAGGATGCCTTAGAAAGGTCAATTTGTAGTCTGGGCAGGACCGGACTGGGAACCCAAAGCAGCCCTGGCAAATTTTGTCAGACCAGCCTGTACAATGCAAGGAAAGTGCAGTGAGCAAGTTTGGCCACTACAAGGAGGGGGGTGGGAGTTCTCCCTCCAAGAAAATGTGGGCAAAAAGTGTGTATTCTACAACACATATTTAATTATATAATCAATTGTATTAGCTGCATACGACCATCTTTGCTGGGTCCCTTCAATGATTCCCTCACTATCACTCTCCAACAGAGCCTCTTTATTTTATTTATTTATTTTATTTTATTTATGCATTTTTATATAGCGCAGACTTTACCCGAAGGCGTCAGAGCGCTTCACAAAGGAACAGAAAATTACAAATGAACAAATTACAAAAGCAGACGATAAGTTACATGAAGTAAAAGTGACAATTGTGAGCAAACAAAATACATGAGGTAGCAAACAGTGCAATACAGGAGGAGAGAGTGACAAGTGTGCAGGTTACAAGAGAAAACAAAGTACATTTAGAGGTAATATACTGCAATATATGCTAGACACAGAGGCACAGGAACAAACGTTACGTAGGCAATGATGGGACTTGTGCAAGTATCAAAAGCAAACAAAATGTGAGAGGTAGCAAACAGTGTGTTACAAGCGAAAAGTGGCGGGTGCATGTGACAAAAGAGAACCAAACACAGATACAAGGATAATACTGCAATAAATGGCAGACACTCCAACCACACGAACGCACTGGGAAGGCACTTCCATAGTCATGGAAAGTACAGTTTTCATTGATGGGAGGTCTTCCTTCAGATAATAGCAAGGGCGTGAATTACTTTAGGAGGTGTCTTTGGAGGAGGAGAACTTTGAGGTCCGTTTTGAAGACCTGGGAGGAGGTGGTGGTCCGGAGCTGAGGCGGAAGTGAGTTCCATATTCTCACCGCGTTGCCTGAAAAGGATTGGGCCATCGATCTTTCCTTCTTGAAAGTGGGAGGTTCAAGCAGTAGATTTTCCGCATTACGTGATGGTCTAGAGCTTCCAGAGAGTTTCAGCTTGTTAGCCAGGTAGCGAAGGGAGGAGGAGTGCAAGGCTTTGTGGGTGATCCAGGCAGTCTTGTAGATAGCACTAGCCTCGATGAGAAGCCAGCGGAGGGTGGATAACATCGGTGTGATGTGGTCGCTTCTTTTGGCCCCATAAATGAAATGAGTTGCTGAATGGAGAACAGATCTAAGGGGGGACAAGTGGGATTTGGGGAGGCCAGTAAGAAGAGAATTGCAGTAGTCCAGTCTGGAGAGGACGAGCGATTGCACCAGGGTTTTAAGGTCCTGCTCCAGGAAAAAGTGACGAATTCCCCAAAGAAGGCGCAATTGGTATCGAGCAGACTTTTCAATGGAATTGATGTGGGAGATTAGATTGAGTTTTTTGTCGAGTATGACACCAAGGGATTTTGCGCTGTCAACAATGATGGATTTATTGTTAAGTAGATTCATCTGATCCATCCATGATTGAACCGGGGGAGGAGAGAGTGAGGAGGAGAGGAGGAGGAATTCAGTTTTGGATGGATTCAGAATCAGTTGATGAGTTGACATCCAGTTTTGAATGGAGTCGAGAGTTGGGCTTAGGATGGAGAGATCGTGAGTGGAGGCGACCTTGAGGTAGATTTGAATCTGCATAGAGATGATAGTGGATCCCGGATTTACTTAGGAGATTTCCCAGTGGTTCTAAAATAGAGATTGAACAAAGTGGGTGCAAGTAAAGAACCTTGAGGAACACCTTGACCTACTGCCACAGGAGATGAAAGACTGTTCTCTATTTTGATCATTTGGGTTCTATCTGAGAGGAAGGAGGCAAACCATTTAAGCACAGTGCCCTCCAAGCCCATTCTCTGTTGAAGAGTGTTGAGGAGGGTGTTGTGATTGACAGTGTCAAAGGCTGCAGAAAGGTCAAGGAGAATTAGAAGACAGGACCCCCCCGAATCAAGTATCCTCAGTGCATCATCAACCACTTGCAGTAGGGCTGTTTCAGTGCTGCAGTTTTGGATGAAGCCGGACTGACAATTGTCAAGAAGATCATTGTCCTTGATATGACGAGAGAGTTGTTTCGCTACACATCTTTCTGTGATCTTCGCAAGAAAGGGTAGATTAGTGATGGGGCAGAAGTTGTTGAGGTCTTTGCATCAGCATTGGGTTTTTTAAGCAGAGGGGTGACCTGCCCAGTTTTGAAGGAGACAGGAAAGGAGCCTTGACAAAGGGAGAGGTTGACCAGAGTGGTCCAATAGGAAAGAGAATGGGTGTAGAAGTCAATGGCAATGGCACTGGGGATGGGGTCCAGAGAATGGTTAGCGGGCTTTGTTTCGTGGATGCACTTGAGGAGGTCATCTTCAGAGATGGGGTCAAAGTTCTGCCAAATGGCTGAGGATTTGCGCTCCTCTGGAGGGGTAGGATGAGCGACCTGATCCACAAGTGATTTCACTTTTTCATCGAAGAATATAGCGAAATCCGCTGCTTGCTTTGTAGAATTTTCCAACTTGGAGGTTGGGGGGGAGCAGTTAGGAAACTTGATGAGTTTGAATAGTTTTTTGGGTCTTGAAGTGCGATGCTTTCCCAAGGAAGATGTGCTTGTGGTACTTGGATCTTGCTGAGCGAAGCATGGCCAAATTATCTGTGGAGGGCACTTGCCTCCATTGTTTCTCCAGGAGTCTTACCTGCTTCCTTTCTTCATGGAGCGATTTGTTGAACCAAGGAGCTGAAGGAGTGGGCCTTATCTTTTTGCTTTTGAGTGGAGCGACGTTATTGATTTCGGCTGCAAGGACTGTGAGGCATTGGGAGGTGAGTTCGTCAACATCTAGGTTCGGGTCTAGCCTTGGAAGTGATAACAAAGCTGATTCACAGAGGGGTCCGACATTAATATTTTTCGCATCATGGAACCAGGAGGTAACCCTCTTAGGTTGACCAAGGGTTCTAGAGTGTGATAGGTGAAGAGAGAATGGGATGAAGAGGTTGTCGGACCAGTCTACCTGAATGGGGGTAGTGATAGAGAGCATGCCTGCTTTAGAAATAACAAGGTCCAGGATTGAGCCCTTAGAGTGTGTTGATTCTGTGCAGTTTTTGATAAGATCGTTTGCAGAGAGGAAGGTGGCCAGCGAGTTCACCGAAGAGTCATGCGGTACGCCCCAGTGGAGATTGAAGTCACCCACGAAGGTCTGATTGTCACTTCGCGAATATTGGTCTCTGATGAAGTCAGTGAGTTCCTCCATAAATGAAGGGTCACTACCATGCGGGCGGTAAATGACATGGAATCTGAGGGGTGAGCGGTGGGGCAATTGAAGCTCAAGAGAAAGGCATTCAAAGGTGTGGAAGGAGCTGATAGGAGAAGTCTTAAGTTGAAGGGAGTTTCTAAAGATGACTGCAGCACCTCCCCCAATGTTTTCAGTTCTGTCATTCCTCAATATAGAATAGCCTCTGGGTAATAGGAGATCAAACATAGAGTGAGAGGTATCTTTGAACCAGGTCTCTGTGAGGAAGAACATGTCAATATTGTGAAAGGTGATGGTATCGGAAATTTCAAGTTTGTGTTTTACTGCCGATCTGTAGTTGTGGAGCAGACAGCGCAGCTCTGTCAAGACTATTTTGGTGTTGGGGGCAATTGGGCCCTGAAGGGTGATCGGGATATTGTACTTATGCGGGGGTGCTCAGGAGGGTTTAGGTGGATGGCTGGTTCTGACAGAGGAGATTGTCGGAATAGTGTAGATAGTAGGGTTACTAGGGGATGCAGGTTGAAGAAGGGTGGCGTTCAAGGGCTTGTGTGAGTTAACAAAGTTTGCGGACGACAGGTTAAGCTTGGCTGCATTGGGGTGAGTGGGCGGGGTGCATCTCGTGGGAAGTTGGGAAGCAGTAGAGGTGCATGGAAAGGTAGAAATCTTGGAGCTTAAAAGTGAAATGGCAGCTACAAGCTGGGAGATGGAGGTGGTAAGAGAGCCTAGCTTATTTTCCAGAGAGAGTAAGGCAGAGTATGGAAGGTTGGGTGGCTCGATGGAAACAGGAGGGGGTGGAATTGGTGGTGAAAAGCAGGGAGAGGTGGGGGGACAGGAGGTGAGTTGGGGTATGGGGTTCAAGAGTGGGGAGAGGTGGGGGTTGAGAGAGGGAGTTGGTGAATCGGAGGCGAAGGGAGAGTTGTCTTTGTTGGCGTTGCAATAGGGAGAGGAAATCAGGGTATATTTAGGAGGAGATGGGTGCGGAACAAGGCGATAAGGTGGAAGGAGAGAGGAGGACTGTGTGGTAAAATTTAGAAATTCGATGTAATACATACATTGATTGTACATATTTTATAAACTTTTATACTGTACAGGGTTTTGAAAACCGAATAAGCTTTTAAATTTTATTGTATTTATATGTATGAATGTGTCTATAATTCCCCTATTTTGCTTAGATTGACATGGCACTGGCTTTTCTTGACTTATATCTGTATTCGTGTTGTGTTTTGTATCTATTTCTTTTTAACAAATGTATGCTTTTATGATATCAAAGTTTATATCGAAATAAAGCTTATTTTGAATTTGAATTTGAATCTGTGTGGAGTCATCGGAAAGTAGGAGGTTTGGGAGGAAAAGAGGCGAGGTGGTTGTAGAGGTCCTGTCAGCTAGGAGAGGTGTCTGTGAGGGAACGGGCATCTTGTAGAGTGAGGGGGGTTGAGAGAAAGGGAAGTTGAGGAAAGGAAGTGGTTCTGCTGGGCCCGAGGGAGGGAAATGGAAAGGGTTACCAGGGGGGGAAAGGGAGTGGTACATCAGTGCTGGAGGAGTGGGAGGAATGAGAGAGATGCAGTGGGATTGTGGAGAAATCGGGGTAAATAACGAGGGGAGGGAGTAGAAAAGAGGGGGAGGGAGGTATAAGGGGAGTGTAGGGAAAGTTAACTGGTGGAGAAGGTTGGAGGAGAGGTGGACTAAAAAGGGGATTGACAGGAAAGAATATGGGGGAGGAGAAGAGATTGGAGTACCGGGATGGTTCAGAATGGACGAGGAGCGTTTTAGCTAGAGGTAAGGCTGAAGTGATGCGGGGGTCATACTGTGAGGAGGGAGGAATAGGAGAGGAGGACATAGGGGAGGGGGAGGGAGGAGGGCTGACCTGTGCTTCTCGAGAGTGCAGCCAATTGGAGTGTAGGGGGTTCAGGGGAGGAGAGAGGGAGTAATGGGTGGAGCTAGAAGGAGAATCAGGGGAAAACCCGGTCGCAGAGGAGGGGAGTAGGGAGGGGAAGAGGTGGTCAAAGAGCGAGAGACAGGTGTCTTTGCCTTGGATCATGACAGTTCCGTTGTTATAGAGTGAGATAGTGAGGTAGCCCTTGAAACACTCAGAGGGGGAAATTTTTAGTTGTTTCCCATGAGGGATAGAGGAGGAGGAAGTGACGTTAAGGGAATTGTATAAGCTGGTGGACCAAGAGGGGGTGTCGTGGGTGAAAAAGATTAAATCGTTTTTGAGCCTTCCAAAGCGACCATTGTAAAATTGATCAACAAAGAGGCAATCCGTGAAACGTTCAATATGTAAATGTAAATGTACAGGAATTTATATAGCGGAAATCACCAAGCGGTTTCTAAGCGCTTGCTTAGGGAACCCGTCCTGGTATTCCCCTGTGAGATGACCCCGGCAGGGTATCCACAAGGTGAAAGCCAGGCATCCCGCCGCGAGGGGCCGTTGTGGAGATTAAGCAAGCTATTGCCCAGAGTCGCAGAGTGTGAACTTGTGAATCGAGTAGGCACCGGAGCGAGAATTGTCGAGTCCATGGACATTTTAGGACTCAAGACCCCGCCGAGCCAGGAATTGAACCCTGGTCCCGGGCTGACCTCTGCTTCCAGGTCTGCCTCCTCTAACCAGTGAGCCACACTTCTCCAATAGTGTTATGCTTTAAACGTTTTATTGCAGCTTTCGTTTGGTTGGGAGGATAATTGATTTTGTAGCAATTACTTCCAGCCTTAACTCGAGTGGTGGTCATGTTGGGAAAGTGAGGCGGAGGAAAGTAGGGGGGATATGAGAAGGGTGCTACTGGGAAAGTGGTGGTGAGGAGAAGTAAAAGGGCAAAAAGGGGGCACGTATTCCAGATGTTGGGTGAAGATATCAGAACTAATGTGCCGTCCGGGAAGTGAGGTGGATATTTGTTGGGCCCTTCATCTAGGAATACATGATACCACCTGGCACTAGATAATATTTACGAGGGAATTGATTACATATGATAGGACCAACTTGACCACTTTCAGAACCTTCACAAAGCAAATATAGTTGAGGTAGAACAGAATATAAACGAGCACCCAGTAACCATTGGTGAACACTGTACTTAACACCAGCCGGTTAACAGAACCACATTCTGCACCAACCGCATTGTACGCCCATGATCTCAGCAGACTACTATTGGACCCTAAGCTCCTGAGAATCACTAATGTTAGGGTGGAGCAAAATCTGATTAGCAAAATCTAAATATCCACAACAACCTCGTCATCTTAAGACCACATGTAGAGGTATTCAGAACAGTGTGCGGAAATCATATTACATGAAAAACAATTCCTAGTACCACATATACGTACAAGGGCCTGGTGCCCTACAAACCTCGCAGTCTCCCTGGCCAACTGGCCCTGAATCCATAGTGTCAATGTTGCTGCCAATGCAGGGGGAGTCCTGACTCAATCAGAACTGTCCTCTCCACAGCCCCTCTCTCACATATATTTCACCAGCCAATGAATCATACATATGTAAATCAGTGTATAGAAAATATTACATATGACAAAGGGGACTACAAGGTGTAGGATCCATGTCATCCATACCAGTGGACATTTTTTTATTAAGAGTGTTTGGTCTGGTCAAGCACAAACTCAGGTTTCAGAACGTAACACAGTGGTTAGGGTTTGCTTTACTCCTAAGAATTTATTTCTACCCGAGCAAACCCTTTTAATCAACATTAGGATATTGAAAGACTTGCAAAAAAGCATAACTTTCTATCCTCTACCGTGTAGTTTGCATGCAGCTCTTTGATGACACTTCATAGCTCACTGTGCTCGAATATGATGTAACTTATGAACTGCACAGTAACAAAAGGGTTTCTGTGACAAAAGCAGAAACCCACTAAGCTATGTATATAAAATTCTGTTCTGTGATCCGTATGGTATACATCCTTTGCAGCAGGCACATTAACCCTCTGCGCTACCTTGGATGACTCAAAACTGCCACTAGACAAAACTCCGATCTCTCTCCAGCAGGTGCAGTAATCACCAGAGTTATCTTGACACTTTTATTGTTCCCTGAAAACTAGTGGCTATACAAGGGACTCTGCAGCAGGTGCTTTCCAAACGTCTGCACTGCTACAAAAACGGCCCTAAGTAACAAACCTGCCCCCCACCCTTCCAGCGTTCTGGGGAAACATCCGACTCCCAGTCCAGCCAGTCCGGCCATGGGTCTGGATGTTGTTACCATTGAGATGTAAGAGTTTAAGGACTTAGGCAGTAGTTTTGCATGAGCTCTCTCAGAGTAATGGTTTCACTGCCACCAGTAGAGATATCTGGTACAAGGTTGTCTTAGTTTTCTTGCTGATGTCTTTTTTTGATGGTGATGTAGGGAGCTATTGTATATAGGAGCTCCTTTACTTGTACTCCGCTAGCGAATGTCGAGATAGAGGGGGCGAAAAGTCTGGGTTTTATCTTAACTCTTTCGGCTCAGCAATCCATGGCAGGAGTAGTAATTTATCGCCCTCCTGGTCCAACTAAGAACTTCCTGGACTCTATCAGCCACTCTATCTCTCCCATTGCAGCTAAATATAGCCATTGTATGGTCTGGGAGATTTTAATATCCATATGGATAAATCCTCGGAGCCCGACTCTCTAAGACTGTCTGAATCCCTGGATATTCTTAATTTAATCCTGTTTGTTTGTGGACCTACGCATGAGAAAGGCCACGTATTGCATCAGGTTTTCTCTTCTAACTAGATCTATATGGATGCCCCCTTGGCCTTAACCTGGTCCGACCATCATTTGATTAATTTTAAAATTTGCAGAGAAACTGCTAGATCCCAACCCCTCGTGACAGCCAAGGTGAATCACTGCTTGAGACCATTTCACCTGATAACATCTGAGGCCATTCAGCATGCGATGCAGCAGAAGCCGATTCCCTTAAGTGGCGTCCTGGAACAGGATGTGAAGACTTTGTAGGATTGGCTGCAGCAGCAAGCCACTGAACTAGCCCCCTCCTGTGCGAGGCCTGTTAAATCCACGCAAGCTTCAGCTCCCTGGTTTTCTGAGGCCTTAAGGGAGAATAAAAGAGCCTGCAAACTCCTTGAAAGAGAGTGGCGGAAGAATTATAATTCCTCAGACAAATTGAGTTACAAATTGGAACTGAGGAATTATCACACGAGTATACATGAGGGAAAAAACTCTTTTTGTCCACAAAAATAGATATGGCAGCTAATAAGAGTAAAACCCTCTTTAATGTGGTAAAGAGTTTCACCTCCCCTGCCTCTACAAGCCAACCGTTTGTTCCCATTAGTAGTTGGACGGAACGTATGGCCCTCTTTTTTTATGAAATAATTAAATTGATCCAGGATTCTTTTGAAGCCCAATCACTGGAACGAGAGGGTACCGATGGGGGCTCCCTCCCAGCTGCATGTCCCAGCCCCAGTGCCTCTCTAAGGGAGTTCCCAGAGATTACTTTAGAGCATCTCTGGGGTTTATGAAAACTTTGAAATCTTGCTCGCCCACAGATCCCTGCCCAGCCAAAGTACTGTCCTCAATAGCGGATGTGATCAACCCTTGGGTGAATCCTATCTTGAACACCTCTTTACGGGAGGGGCTGATGCCACAGGGGTGGAAACATGCTAAGATCCTTCCGCTACTGAAGAAACCTTCGGCGGACCCTGAGGCAGCATGCAGCTATAGACCCATCTCGCTTTTGCCTTTCTTTCGAAGGTTCTGGAAAAACTTGTTAATAAAGTCCTAACTAACTATGTGGAGACCAATGATTTGATACACCCTAGCCAGTCTGGCTTCAGAGCCAACTTCAGTACCAAAACGGCCCTACTGGAAGTTACAGAAATAGTTAAAGCTACCCTGGAGAGAGGAGGGAGAGCTGTTTTGGTGCTATTGGATTTGTCCACAGCTTTTGACACCGTGCCTCACCCGAGATTACTGGAAAGACTCAGAGATAGCGGTATTGGAGGCACGGTGTTGAGTTGGTTTGCATCTTTTCTTGCCAATCGCTCTCAAACCATCTGGTCGCCTCCTTTTACGGCGGAAATCCCCCTCTTGAATGTGGGGGTGCCTCAGGGCTCTGTTTTGAGCCCTACACTTTTTAATTTGTACATGGCCCCCCTGGCCCCTCTCGCTGAGAAATCTGGTGCCAAAATAGTGCCATACGCTGATGACACTCAGCTGTTGTTCACCTGCGAGAAGGGAATCGAGTTTAATGGCAATTTGATCAACACCTGCCTTTCCAAAGTCTTCTCCTGGATAAGTCATAACCATTTAAAATGCAACTCCGAGAAGTCTGAGATTATTTTCTTCTGGCCTCAGCCTCCGGATATTTGGCATAAATGGTGGCCCCAGGATATGTCGCCCCCTGTGATGGCCGTTTTCTCGGTGAAAAATCTGGGAGTCAAGCTGGATTCCACTCTTTCTTTGAAGGACCAAGTGCACTAGGTAGCTGGGGTATCCTTCGGGTTGTTGAAAATGCTGCAAAACATCCTGCCATTGCTTTCGATCCCTTACAGGAAGACAGTGATTCAGGCGCTGATAATGTCCCGATTGGACTATGTTAACTCCCTGTATCTTGGTCTTCCTGAATATCTTCTGAGCCGACTTCAAGTGATTCAGAACTCGGCAGCCAGAGCCATATTTTTAACAGGCTCTAGAACCCATACGACCCAGCTCTTGTCTTCTCTTCATTGGATTCCAGTACGGAAAAGAATTGTGTTTAAAGCCTTGGTCCTGGTTTTTAAGGCTTTCCATCAGATCGGAGCCCCGTATCTTAGAGATAGATTTCAGCCTTATCTCCCTCAGCGCACCTTGAGTTCTTCATCCCAACTCCTGATCATCACTCCTAGGGTGCTAGGTGCCCAGATAGGGGGTAGATCTTTTCATGCAACTGCTTCACGACTATGGAATAGCCTTCCGCTTCTGATCAGACAGAGTCCGGATCTTCTTTCCTTTAGAAAAAGTCTTAAGACATGAGTCTTTCAGCTGTGAGTTCCTAGCAGTGGATCAGTTGTGTTTTATGTGATGTGACATCTGGATGTTTCAGCGCCGGGACACTCCTGTGAGTAGCTGTGCGCTTTATAAATAAACGTTAACACATCATAACATAACATGTGGATGTTATAGCTGAATCAAAATAACTTGGCATTTGGTGAAAATTGGTGTTTGAATACATGCAGCTTATTGCTGTTCAGCCAGGTTTGGACCAGTGGCGGCTCCCCCTCTGTGGCGAAGGAGCCTTGCCCCCCCTTAACCCCGAAGCCCCCCTCCAGTAAGCAGTGAGGCACCATTGAATAATTTAAAAAAAATCCAAGGCTTCCAGTGTTCAGCATTGTCAATGTTGTTTCCTACCTAGTGTGGCCTGCGGGCGGTGTTAACTTTAAGGCAGGGCTCTCTGGTGTCCTTCGGAGCGCTGAGGCTACCTGACCCAACCAATCCTTGCTTTGCTCTCATGCAGTTTTTACTATAAAATTCCTGAGAGCAAAGCTTGGATTGGTGCTGGGTAGCGGTGCGTCCAAGGCAGCGCGCTGAGCGCGGGGTGGGACGGTTAAAGGGCATTACCAATCACTGTGCTGTTTTAATTTTAACTCCTGAGTGATTGCTCATTCTTCTTTAACGCTCTTCCAATAACAATGCTTTTCACCTTTTCCCATCATGCTCAGAGCAGTTATCCCCCTTGTTCACGGAGGGAATGGAGAATAGCAGTCGCCTCTTCTAATGTGCATCCTGCAGGCTCCTTTTGTAGACGATGCTAACTGAATAGGAAAGTCCATCAGGCCTTCCAAGATCCACAGACAGCTCACACTGCAGCAAAACAAATACCAGGTACAAACACCCGCTCACATTTTTGTCATCTCGAGGGTGCTGCTGTCTGGGCTCTGAGGAGCCCTGCTAGAGGATCTGGGGGATCCTCCTGAGGTTAAACGACTATTAGAGTACCAGTGGGGTCTGGTGAGGAGCGGGATCCGAATGGGTGTCTGTGAGTATGGGACGGGGAAGGGTGAAGGGCTCTGTTTAGAACAGAGTAAAGAGATGCCAGCTGTGTGCACTCTGTCATTACACCAGGGACAAGGACGTGTTTACCCATGTTTGGCGTGCTTAAGAGGGCTCGGATATTATGTATGGACGAGGTCCGTTGGGTGGAGGCCCCTTCTTTTCTCAGGCGCGTCCCCGGTGTCTGTTGGGGTCCCCGATGTCTGTTGGGGTCCCACTAGAGGGTCTGTGTACCTGCGTTCAGACCTGGAGGTGTCTGGTTCACTGGGAATGTCCCATACGCCCATGCCAGGATCCATTATCCTATCCCAGTCCATTGACCAGACTCAGTGCAAGTGAGACATGGGCATTTGGTAGTTTACTGACCGCAACGTGACCCAGTGAGACATCTGGCTGTCACTCTTGCTGTCTGTGGTCATGAGGAATGTGACACAAAAACCTCATGGGCAACAGATCTCACCCAAGGGCTCTCTAGTGAAGGATTGTATCTCATGGGATGGGCTGCAAAGTCCACTGCAAAATGTGGCTGTCTGGGTGCTGCTTTTCTAGGACTTTTTCCTATTTTTGATTTTTTTTTTTTTAACAACGCCGACTTAATATCATCGGACCGCTTTACAAACATTGATGAAAGTAGTCTGTTTATGGTTAGATCCTATGTGCTTGTACTGAAAAAAGTTTCAAGTGCTGCCGATAAGGACTGAGTGGCCTTGTCAGAGCTGTCTGGGTTCCGGTACCCACATACTGAAATCAACCCTGGGGTGCCCTGGCAGAGCCGTGCGCAAGAGTCCGTACTGGAACAGGGGATGCTGGGGCCACTGTTGGATGTGCAGGACAGAGCAGTGAGCGATGACCAATGCAGGAGCAGGAGCGGTTGTTAAGCACTGAGGTACATTGGTAGAGCTCCTTGTAGATACTATCACTGTTACATCAGGGATTGTTCCTGTTCCATATTGGGGAACTTTGGCAAAGCTATGTTTACAACAGAGCTGTAACACTCAGCATTGAGGGGAATCAACTGAGTCACATGAGGGTATCAGTCAGGGCACGAGTCGAAGGGTACACGCGGGTGGACGGCGTCCACCCACTTTATTCACAGGATGGACGCCGTCCACCCTGCCAAGAAGTTACGACCCACTGAAAAAGATGCTGAATTCCTCCCAGTGTAATTTCCAAAAACCAGGACCACGTTGTTATCTGCTTTCGATCTGCAACAACGTGCAGGCGGGGACAGGGCTATCTTATTTCTGACTCCTTTTTTTGTATTTATATTTGTGGTATTTATACACATATATACATACAGTGCACAGGGATAACTTTGTATGGGTGACCATTCTATGTGGTACAAGGTAAGCGGTACATAGTAAATACTTTGGATGCCCCGAGTGGAAAATGTGAATAAGTGCTAGGCCCATCACAGAGGCCAATTTTGAGGAGTCATCAGGCCTCCTTTTGTTTGAGTCTCTTGGCTGGCAGCAGTCAGGAGCCTCCCACCAAGAAGCAAATGCAGCAGATGGGAAACAAAGGCTCACACCTTGTTAGCACTTCACACACACTTAACAGAGGCAGCATTTCACTTTGTTCAGGCTCTGTTCAGGAGATTTGCATGCACTGTTAGACCATCAGATGTGTTGATTTTTCCTAGTATTTCCATAAAAAAGATGCCATTTATATAGCGCTTCCTACCCCTGAGGAGGCGGTGTAATCATTTAAATGTCACTATTTTTTCTTTTAAAGCACTATGGGTAGAGGAAGCTTTTCGCTGACAAAAAGCAACATTGGTTTATGTGAAGCTTACAAAAGTGTGAGTCTTCTGCCTAAATAAGGAGGATTTGCAAGTGTACTCAAAATGTGCTCCAATGTACTTATGATAGACCTGCTAAACATATATGTGAGGGTTTAAGATCTGATGTCACCTCTTGTGATGCCACTTCTAGTGATGTTACGCGCTATGATGTCACACGCCGTGATGCCACTTGCATATAGATTAATTGGGTTTGTCCCCCACTTTTTTTAGAACTTGTGCCCTGGTATCAGTGCTGGAATAGAAAGCGTTGATGCTGCTCAGCATTGAGGTGCCCTGGCAGAGCGGTCTGTGGACCGCCGGTCCAAGAGGAGCAGGAGTGCAGCCCGTGCAGGTAAGAGCGATGGTGGTCTCCAGCCAGCCACCATGGAGCGGGCATTATTGCTCAGAGGTGCTAGGCTAGGCAGAGCCCCCTTCTAAAAATGACCGAAAATAACATTACATAACTCGATCCGCCAAGATGGACAAGCTGTCGGAGCCCATTGTAGATAGCAGTTTGTAAGACGCGTTTGCAAATACATTTGGCACCACAAATGACCTTACAAAGGCCATTTAAACACTGTGTGGCTGGAATTAAAGGGGCGCGCTTTTAACAAAGAAAAGCACTTTAAAATTTCCCATATTCGCATAAACACGAGGACCACGGCAGCTGAAGTGTGCAGTTTGGTAGCACAAGCTTTTTTTTCAGTTCTTTATTATACCACAAAGGTATTGGTGTGGTTTACATGTGCACCGTTGCCCATCCCTGTACTGTATTCGGAACTAAGGGCTCGATTCACAGAATGAACTTAAGACTCAATCCTAAACTTACTACTATTTTAGTATTCACAGAATGCACTTACTACTTTTGGCATTCACAGAATGAATTTACTACTTTTGGTATTCACAGAAGTTAGGATTTTGTCTTAAGTTTGTCTTAAGACAAACTTAAGACAGACTTAAGACAGACTTAAGACAAAATCCTAACTTCTGTGAATACCAAAAGTAGTAAGTTCATTCTGTGAATGCCAAAAGTAGTAAGTGCATTCTGTGAATACCAAAATAGTAGTAAGTTTAGGATTGAGTCTTAAGTTCATTCTGTGAATCGGGCCCAAAGTGTGTGCGTAGCAGAGAAGCGTACATTGTTGTTTGTGGTGTACCTTTCTGCTGTGTTGGATGTGGCACTTGCATTGTTGCTGACAGTAGTTTTCGGAGTTAAAGAAAGGTTTACACTGATGCCACTTTAGGTACAGCAACTGGAAAAGATGGAGCCAGCTATAGAACTGGGGATCTAAGTTCCAGCGTTGTCTCAACATCCTGTGATTCTGGGCAAATAACTTAATCTACCTGTGTCTAAAAAAAGTAAATCTGACTTTGTGTGATGTAACTGGTGCTTTTGTAAAGCGCTCCAATGCCCCATGGCCGAATTCGCACTGTATAAAACGGAAGAAAAGAAAATCATGCAGTACGGGCTTTGTACGCCAATGTCTGTTTCGCCCAGGGTGCTGCTGGTGTAAAGGCTGGCCCTGTCGACAGGCACACAGGCGGGGCTCGAGTCGGGGTACCACGAGGGTGGACGGCGTCCCCCCACTTATTTTACCGGGTGGACGCCACCCCCCCTGCCCAAAAGCTGTGAAGAAGAAACTTTCATACACGGCCCTTCGATGCAATGTAATACATTTACACATCCCAAGAGAGCCGTCGGAGTTTCTGGCACCCGCACTGTACGTGCCCGCCCGCTCCCCAAGGGGGGTCAATCTGCGTGTTTTTGTTATGGGTCCCCTGGCCCGTAACTTATTTACATACCTATTCACACGAATCGATCACCAATCATCTGCAGGTGACTCTGAGGTCTACTGTAACACTTTGTCTATTTGAAGGTTGAAATGCGTGACATCAAGACTGATGGGAAACCATTTCTTTTCACTCTGAGACTCCACCAGTTTCTTTTCTAAGCGGGTACTAATTCCGATAGCGACCTTCACACCTGCGAGCGCTAAGAGGCGCTTTCAGCAGCAGTTAACACTTTATCGGCCGCCCAAGAGGGCTACACGTTTGCGCAAGTTACTTGTTCTGGAACTTGCAGGTTTTTTGGAAGTTGTGAACAAACATAACATTGGTTGGGGGTTATATACATTAGACGCAAAGGGCAAAACAGAACAAAGCATTCGTTTTCTGTCACCACGGAAGGGAATACATTTGCCAGCCACAGTGCCACCGCACACATTCCATGCTTTGCGGCAGCCGTGCTATATATCCATTCATGGGACTTGCCTTTACAAACATGTGCCCTTCGGCATTTTCTGGAGAAATGTTTTTCAAATTAACTCACTGGAATAAGACACCCAGATAAAAGCGATTTAGAAATAGAAACCACAAACTGTCTGCCCAGTATCTGGAGCAATGCAGCGATACAATGGCAATATTAGCCAACTGTGTCTTTAATTTAATTTTACCAACAGGTCGTTCTAAAATGTCCTAGGTCCAGGTGCGAGCTGTTCACCCAGTTCCTGCATTATCAGAATTGTAGCCCTAGCGATCTCGTTGTAAAATTGGACTATTACATGTCCTAAAATGCAAAGAGAAAACGTGGACTGGACCAGCTACTCGTGCATGGGCCTGGGTGATGTAAGAACCCTGCCTCTGCCAGTGACACTCCCCCCACGAATGGCTCATCCAATCGCATAAAATAAAGTAAACTGCTTTATTATCAATGACGCTACATTCCACAGTGGGTTAATGGCGTGCCCCCCCCCCTCCGCCCCCTCAGGTGAAGCTGGACTCCCTGTCATAAGAGGTGACTGACTACCTTTCGTAACCTCACTTCCGGTGACACCACCTAACTAGGAGCGCCCCCCCCACTTCTTTTTTTAGGACTTGAGCCCTGCACACAGGAAAGTGCGTCGCTCCCACATCAGGCTTGGCAGGGGCAGGGGGAGGGGCTACTATAGGTGTCAGTCAGTCACATGCCTGGCACTGTCCTGTGTCAATAGCAGGGTCCGTCACTTATCAAGCATGACTTTTAATTAGGATTTCATGAAGGGCTTTTGGGCTGAGTCAGGTTCATCGAAAAATTGGCAGTGCGTGCAGGTAAGAATTAAAAATCTTACTTGTTGCACTGTTGAAATTTGCATGCTTAAATAACTGTTAAACATAATTAATGCACTAAGCTATGGGGTAATCTTTAATGTTTCTAAAGATTTCATGTTCAGAATTGCTTTCTATATCTTCTTTCTTTTCTTCAAAATTCATTATTAAAATTGGTTTTAAAATGCACCACTTGCAGCTATTTTTTCCAAACTTTTCTATGGGGAAAGATTACTTCTAACTGCCCTTATGTTAGTCGGGCACAGTCCCTTGCTATGTAAAAGTCATCCTCAACTTTTATACCCACCACTTTGAAATGTCACTAGCCACCACTGGTTTGGACAACTTCTTGGCAAATAGTAGGTGGGTGCTGTTGAGCTTCAAGTACATGCTGGACATTCAGATCCAAAAATCTGAAAGAGGAGACTTTGAAGTAGAGGTGTGTGCCGGCAAGCAGAGTTCATAGCGGCACTATGTTCCCAAGCATAGAGGTTGTAGATGATGGGGTACCAGATGGAACCCTGGGGGACACCGGAAAGTATAGGGATCATTAGGGATCTGGAGGTGCCCAAGTAACCAAACTGATTTTGGTTGAACGAGGAGAATCAATGAAAAAGGTTTCCGGAAAATATAATTTGAGACTTTAAGTTGTGGATCAGGGTTGAATGTTAAATGGCGGCAAAGGCGGCTTAGGGTTCCATCAAAACCAGGAAGCAGGGGTCATTTTTACCTGTTGTCATGAGGGCATCAGCTGGGATTTGTGACGTAGCTCCCTCTGTGATGCAAAGTGATCTGAAGCAGGATTTGTAGCCTTTCGTGAGAATTTTGGGAATTGTTGTGAACTTGGAGTTGTGAACAGACAGTTTTTTCAATGATCTGGTCAATGAATGGTGGAGGCTTGATGGGCTAATAGTTATGGGGGTCACCAGGGTCTAGTGAGGGTTCGGAGAGGGATCTACCTTGTCTTGAGAGCTTCTGGGAAGAAACCCTGAATGAGGGAGGATTTGACGATGGTGAGTAGGGGTAAGAAGGCTACTCCAGAGAGGGCTTTGTTGAAAGACCAGTGTAATAATCATCTTAATCATAGATTGTTTGAGGGATATGAGGATGTTTTTTGATGTCTACAAGAAACAGTCATAAGAACGTTAACCATCTAGAAAATGACCACTGTGGGATGCGGCGAGGATGGGAAGCAAGCTTGGTGTTTTTGATTAAGCATGGGCGGAAAATCCGTTTCGCTCGCGGATTTTGCGGATTTTTGGGAAATTCGCAATCCGCGAGATTTGCGAATTTCCCGCAAAATCCGCAAATTCGCACGCAGCGGATTTTTTTTGCGGCGCGCGGCGTTGGTGATACAATTTTTGCGGCGCGCGGCGTTTATTATCGTTTGCCGGGTTGTTTTTCTCAATAGTTTGCGAGTGCTGCACCATTTTGGATCTTGCTGTGTGATCCCGCGGGAATTGGCGAGCGCGATTACGTCATCGCGGCTTGCCAGCAAGAGTTTGTCAACGCGATTACGGCGAGATCACGTCTCGCGGTACTTCGCAATTGCGAGATTTGAGATGCGGCGAGCGAAAATATAAAATTTGCAATTCTGCACAAGAAATCCACCAGCAAGCAGCATAAACCTTCTTGAAATGATAATTTTTATCTGAATAACTCCTTAGGTTGACATTTGCCTGCACTTTTTTAGCGAGGAGTCCATTTTGGGGAGGGGTGGAGGGGGTGGGAGGAAGGAAGTGCCCCACAGTCTTCAACTTCCTGTTCCTGTTCAGCAGGCTCCTCCCAGTGCTTTGTCCATCTCCTGGTCACTTTTCATTTGGATCTGGAGCTGGAAGGATTACTTTTTGTGGATGCTGCTGGATATTTGGATTTGAGGCCTTTTTGACTTTCTTTGGATCACTGTTGGATTCGAAATTTTACAAGTAAGTTTGTTTGGGGCATTACAGTTGCTGCAACTAAAATGTGGGAATTTTCGATTTTTGGGCTGTTTTGGGGCCTTTTGCCCAGGGGTACTCAGTGGTGGGTGGACTGAGTCTTTCTGTGGGGTGTCTTGAATTTAAACATCATGGAGGGGGTGGATGGCTTGGGATTGTGCTTATTTTTCAGTGATTTTCGTTTTTTTGGGCTGTACTTGTGGCCTTTTCACCAGGGGTATTTGAGTCTAGCATGGGCCTAGTCTTTCTGTAGGTTGTCTTGAATTTAAACATCATGGAGGGCATGGATGGATTGGGATTGCGCTGATTTTTCAGTGATTTTCGTTTTTTGGGGCTGTACTTGTGGCCTTTTCACCAGGGGTATTTGAGTCTAGCATGGGCCTAGTCTTTCTGTAGGTTGTCTTGAATTTAAACATCATGGAGGGCATGGATGGATTGGGATTGCGCTGATTTTTCAGTGATTTTCGTTTTTTGGGGCTGTACTTGTGGCCTTTTCACCAGGGGTATTTGAGTCTAGCATGGGCCTAGTCTTTCTGTAGGTTGTCTTGAATTTAAACATCATGGAGGGCATGGATGGATTGGGATTGTGCGGATTTTTCAGTGATTTTCGTTTTTTGGGGCTGTACTTGTGGCCTTTTCACCAGGGGTATTTGAGTCTAGCATGGGCCTAGTCTTTCTGTAGGTTGTCTTGAATTTAAACATCATGGAGGGCATGGATGGATTGGGATTGCGCTGATTTTTCAGTGATTTTCGTTTTTTGGGGCTGTACTTGTGGCCTTTTCACCAGGGGTATTTGAGTGTAGCAAGGGCCTAGTCTTTCTGTGGGCTGTCTTGAACTTAAACATCATGGAGGGCATGGATGGAATGGGATTGTGCTGATTTTGCAGTGTTTTTCGATTTTTGGGGGTGTTCATGGGGAGGGACAGGCCATGTGGCTGGTGGTCATTTGGAGTGCAGCTACAGGCACTGGCCATGTGCTGGCAGGCAAGTGGCCATTTTGAATGCAGGCTTTGTTGTTAGGCCTGCAACCATTTTGCCTACTTTTCAACCTTTATTTATGCCCAGGGGTAGTGAGTCTTGCATGGGCCTAGTCTTTCTGTGGGTTGTCTTGAATTTAAACATCATGGAGGGCATGGATGGATTGGGATTGTGCTGATTTTGCAGTGTTTTTCGATTTTTGGGGGTGTTCATGGGGAGGGACAGGCCATGTGGCTGGTGGCCATTTTGAGTGCAGCTACAGGCACTGGCCATGTGCTGGCAGGCAAGTGGCCATTTTGAATGCAGGCTTTGTTGTTAGGCCTGCAAGGCTGCAACCATTTTGCCTACTTTTCAACCTTTATTTATGCCCCAGGGGTAGTGAGTCTTGCATGGGCCTAGTCTTTCTGTGGGTTGTCTTGAATTTAAACATCATGGGGGGCATGGATGGATTGGGATTGTGCTGATTTTGCAGTGTTTTTCGATTTTTGGGGGTGTTCATGGGGAGGGACAGGCCATGTGGCTGGTGGCCATTTTGAGTGCAGCTACAGGCACTGGCCATGTGCTGGCAGGCAAGTGGCCATTTTGAATGCAGGCTTTGTTGCTAGGCCTGCAAGGCTGCAACCATTTTGCCTACTTTTCAACCTTTATTAATGCCCAGGGGTAGTGAGTCTTGCATGGGCCTAGTCTTTCTGTGGGTTGTCTTGAATTTAAACATCATGGAGGGCATGGATGGAATGGGATTGTGCTGATTTTGCAGTGTTTTTCGATTTTTTTTTTGTGGTGTATAACTGAACTGATGTTCCTCTGTCTTCCATTGTTTTTAGGTGCACAAGACTCAAGAGAACCACCAGTGCCAGGAAGAAGTCCTGCAGCGGTGTGTGTGTGCAACATAACGTCACGCGACGTCACGTCTGGCCTCAGACAACTCTACAATTCGTGCAACTGCAGCCTGCTGTCTGACCTGCTCTGAAGAAGATGGCCCCAAAAAAATTTCTCCGTAGCTCCTCTAGCAAGAAAGTTGCTAGTAAGGAGCAGAAGAAGCAAGTTACCAAGGAGGCTGGTCTGCCACCCGCCACGTTTTTTGGGAGCAAAAAAAAAAGTACGCCTGCAGCAGCAGGATCTGCTGGGGACCAAGCTGGGAGCAGCACCCCTGCTCCATTGGGTTCAGTGCCTCCACCACCACGCCAACTTAAGTCAAAGCCCTTGAGTGCTTCAGAGGCAGTCAGTGTACTTCTCCAATCACCATCGACCAGTGATGTTGGCTCATCGCAAGAAAGTAGCAGCAATGTCCCTGAATCAACACAGGTTGTTGTAACTCATCTGACAAGTGTTGAACAACCACAGCCGCAACAACAACACCATGTGCAAGTACACGCCCAAGTACATGTGGAAGGAGAGGCAGCAAAAGGAGATGCGCAAGCAAAGGTGCATGGAGGTTCACAAGTGCCCACAATAGTTGTTCCTCCCGAAGTAGGGGCACATCAGGAAATCGACAATGAAGCCGAGGTATCATTGGAAGCCACTCCTCCTGATGATCATTCATTGTCTTCCACATCCCTAGCAAGGAAAAGATCAAGGGGGGTGTCTACATCTTCTTCAAGCCCACCTCCTTCTGATGATACGGATCCAGCTTGGGAACCACCACTGCGGTCTGAGGATGAGGCACACCATGATCTGACAAAGGTACCTAAGCTTAAAAGGAAGGTCGTCGAAAAACTCATACCTATGGAGTGTGATGAGGCTCAACAAGAAGTGACAGATACTGCTGGTGATAAAGCCTCTCACGATGACGACGAGCCAGTCATCACAAAGGTCACTGCAGCCCCACCGGGCATGCAGCAAAGAGACATTTTGACCCTATCCCGAGAAGCTGCTGAGCGTGATGATGATCTCGACGAGGAGGCAATGGAAATGGAATCATTAGATTTGGAGTTAAGTAGTACACCAAAACCTATCGCTTCCATATTTCTTCCTCGCAAGAAGGTACCCACCTCGACCTCAATTCGTGGTGGTGAAAGTGCAAAACGTACTGAAGTTCGGCAATCCACATCCTCCACTTCATCTGGCATTAGCAGCAGGACCACCACCACCAGTATCGCCGCCTCCTCCGGCCCCCAAAGACATTTCAAGTCTCCAGTTTGGGACTTCTTTAGTGTTTGCCCAAAAATAGAAAACGTAGCCATTTGTAGCCTTTGTAAGGTTCGAGTTGGTCGTGGTAAGCTTGGTTCTAACTATGGTACCGGAGGCCAGAGAGGTCATCTTAAGAGAGCGCACCCTGTCCAATGGCTTCCGCACCTAGAGGCGTTTATGCAAGCCAGAATTGCACGTAATGAAAACGTTGATTTTTCATCTGATGATGACGAGGAGGAAGAAGACGATTCAAACACTTCACTTACACCCAGTACCCCTGTCAGCAGCACACCCCATGTGAGCCACACTAAGAGTGTGGGAGAGAGTGAGACATCAATGCGGAAAAGTTCATCAGCGAGCGTAACTGGGTCGAAGATATCATCATCATCCCGTAAATCCTTGGTCCAGGGCAACATTAAAAAGATGTTGTTTACAGAAGCGCAATATGAACGCAACCACCCAATGACGCGTCTGTATAACACTAAGCTGGCTAAAATGCTAGCTCTGGACCTTCTCCCTTTTTCTTTTGTAGAAGGGGTTGGTTTTCTAGAATTAGTGGCAGCGCTCTGCCCTAAATGGAAGGTTCCTAGCCGGTTCTATTTTGCCCGAGTTGCGGTTCCAGCACTACATGAAGATGTTCTGAAGGTGATTGGGGCAGCTTTGCAGAAGAGTGCTGTTCACACTATACATCTGACAACAGACATGTGGACCAGTGGCGCAGGCGCTGATTACATGTGCATCACTGCACACTGGGTCTCTTTTTCAGGGGCTAAAGCAAAGCTAAACACAGGTGTTGACACGGACATTGTTTTTAAAGCTGCTCGGAAACATGCAACACTAGCCATGTTTGGTTTGGAGAAACGTCACACAGCAGAAAACATTTTGGATGTCTTTAACACAAAGGTCCTTAACTGGCTGTCCCCACTAAAACGCCGGGTTGGTTATGTTTCTACGGACAATGGCGCCAATATAGTTAAGGCCATGAGGGACGGTTACTATTTCAGAGTGCCGTGTTTGGCGCACTGTATAAACCTGGTTGTCCAAAAATTCTTGGCTAATAAAGCCAGTGCAGCGTACAGTGTATTGGACACCTGCCGAAAAATGTGCAAGCATTTCAGCCATTCTTTTAAGGCCCGGAAGAAGCTGAGGAGCCTGCTATATCAACGTAAAATGCCAGTGAAAGCACTCATCCAGGAGGTGGTAACACGTTGGAACTCAACCTTCTACATGCTTGAGCGTCTGTATGAGCAGCATACGGAACTCGATCAATATTTCCTTACAGAGGGTACAGAGGAGCTGAGGATGGGTGGGCCGCAATGGAACATAGTTCAAAGCCTGACACGCATGCTTCGTCCTTTTGAGTTCTTCACGCGTGCAGTCAGCAAGGAGGACTCTAATTTGGGAAAAGCTATCCCATTGTTGTACATGCTGGAGGACCAACTGAAGGAGGTGTGTTCTGTGTTTGAAAAAGATGACAAAAACCAAGACTCTTTGCTTCTGGCTGAGCAATTATTAGAGCTCCTACAAGGTGATGAACGTCTTAAAAAGATCCACTCAGAACAGCATTACATTTGTGCTACTATTCTGGATCCACGCTACAAAAAGGCGCTGGCAGGCCAAGCATTCTTTCCTTTTGATGATGAACATGTTCCAAAGTACAAACGTTGGCTAGCCTTGTCAGCCAAGAGGTTTGAAACAGAATGGCTGGAAATTGAAGGAAATGGCAGTACATCAGCAGGCCATCCCCAGTCAAAACAATCCACTTCTGCACCTGTGGCTGTGGCACAAGTGACCTCTCAGCCGTTAAAGACACCGGCAACCGGATCATCTGCACGAAACACAACAGAAACATTGGAGGCTGAAGAGGATTGGCTAGCTCTGCGTGGGTTTGGTTCTCAAAAGGTCAGAGGCACAGCAAGAGCTAAGCAAAGTGGAGGAACCTTGGATGAGGACCTTGAGTCGATGGTGAAGGACTATCTGAATGACTCAACAGAGGTCTATGTTAATTCTGACCCATTGGCGTATTGGCATGGGAAAAAAGAATTGTGGCCACAGCTCACCAACCTGGCTTTAAACTACTTGTCTTGCCCACTCGCAAGCGTGTCTTCTGAACGGGTTTTCAGTGCGGCTGGTGGCATTGTAACTCCCAAACGGAGCCGCCTCTCGCCCAAAAATGTGGAGAGGTTAACAATGATCAAGATGAATCAGCACCTCATACCACCAGATTTCAGAGTACGAGAGAGCGTGCCGGATGAAGAGGAGGTGGCCAGCAACATAGATGAGGGAATTTCTACTCTGTCAGGTGACACTGAGCTCACCCTGCCTGAATTCGCAGAGTATGATGACGAAGCCTTATTCTTATTCCTGGACCGTGATACCGAGCCCTGAAAATGAGACTACGAATCATTAACTTTCTTTTTCGTCCCTATTCACTTTTATTCCTGTGTGTCTGTCTTTCTTTGTTGTGCACAGTTAATATATTTCAAACTTTAATCAGATAATCACAAAATCAAGCCCATCAGCAGAACTGTCTTCACTGGTTTGCTAATTGATTTGAAGTTGCCGCAGTCTGCATTCCTCAGGTTCACAAGTTCAGAAGAACATGCTCCTCTATCCTCCTCCTCCAGACTCCTATTTCCATCAAACCAGAGGGCTGGTTTACGCCCAATGAAGAAAGACTCAGCACTTGTGGGGGTGTTGTTGTACCTCTTTGCAGGTGAGTTGACGGCTCTGGGACCATTGTTGGGAAGCTCTAATACCGGATAAAAGTGGTTTGGACCAAATCCCAGGAAGAAATTTTTTTGTGTTTTTGATGACTTGCTTGCCTTTTAGGTGCTCTTAGGGAAGGTTCCGTCTGTTTGTGGGTGAGTTTCGTGGTCTGGGAGCATTGCTGGGACACTCTAATCTTGATTGCATTTGCTTTTCAGGAAATCCGTCGTGGCAACCCTGACTTATGGCCTAGCTACGCAGCGCGTTTGGACCGAAGGCCGAGAAATATTGCAAGTATGAGATTTTGCTTTTGGCCTGTTTGGGGGTGTTATGCTTCTTGGCGGGTGGGTTGGCGTGTCTTGGGGCATTCCTGGGAAGGTCTAATACCGGGTAGAAGTGGTTGGGACAAAATCCAGGCCGATTTTTTTTTGGCTATTTCTGACATTTTGCTCAATGTAGCGTTTTCGGGGGCCTATTTGGGGGGCTTCCTGGTGTTTGTGGGTGAGTTTCGTGGTCTGGGAGCACTGCTGGGACACTCTAATCTTGATTGCATTTGCTTTTCAGGAAATCCGTCGTGGCAACCCCGACTTATGGCCTAGCTATGCAGCGCGTTTGGACCGAAGGCCGAGAAATATTGCAAGTATGAGATTTTGCTTTTGGCCTGTTTGGGGGTTTTATGCTTCTTGGCGGGTGGGTTGGCGTGTCTTGGGGCATTCCTGGGAAGGTCTAATACCGGGTAGAAGTGGTTGGGACAAAATCCAGGCCGATTTTTTTTGGGGCTATTTCTGACATTTTGCTCAATGTAGCGTTTTCGGGGGCCTGTTTGGGGGGCTTCCTGGTGTTTGTGGGTGAGTTTCGTGGTCTGGGAGCACTGCTGGGACACTCTAATCTTGATTGCATTTGCTTTTCAGGAAATCCGTTGTGGCAACCCCGACTTATGGCCTAGCTACGCAGCGCGTTTGGACCGAAGGCCGAGAAATATTGCAAGTATGAGATTTTGCTTTTGGCCTGTTTGGGGGTGTTATGCTTCTTGGCGGGTGGGTTGGCGTGTCTTGGGGCATTCCTGGGAAGGTCTAATACCGGGTAGAAGTGGTTGGGACAAAATCCAGGCCGATTTTTTTTTGGCTATTTCTGACATTTTGCTCAATGTAGGGTTTTCGGGGGCCTGTTTGGGGGGCTTCCTGGTGTTTGTGGGTGGGTTTCGGGGTCTGGGCGCACTGCTGGCTATATATACTTTACTTTGCAAGAGGTTTGAAGCAAATCCATGGTGGCAGAGGGGAGTTAGGGCCTAGCTGCAGAGCGCGCGCGGAGTGATTTGGGAAATTTGTGAAAAATTGACTAAGTCCCCATTTTTGTACTTTTGCTCTTTGGCTGTTTGGGGGTCTTCTACTCGTTTTCTCCTGGGTTGACGGCTCTGGGGCCATTGCTGGGAAGCTCTAATACCGGATAAAAGTGTTTTGGACCAAATCCCAGGCGGAATTTTTTTTGTGTTTTTGATGACTTGCTTGCCTTTGAGGTGCTCTTAGGGGGGGTTCCGCCTGATTGTGGGTGAGTTTCGTGGTCTGGGAGGACACTCTAATTTTGATTGCATTTGCTTTTCAGGAAATCCGTCGTGGCAACCCCGACTTATGGCCTAGCTACGCAGCGCATTTGGACCGAAGGCCGAGAAATATTGCAAGTATGAGATTTTGCTTTTGGCCTGTTTGGGGGTGTTATGCTTCTTGGCGGGTGGGTTGGCGTGTCTTGGGGCATTCCTGGGAAGGTCTAATACCGGGTAGAAGTGGTTGGGACAAAATCCAGGCCGATTTTTTTTTTGGCTATTTCTGACATTTTGCTCAATGTAGCGTTTTCGGGGGCCTGTTTGGGGGGCTTCCTGGTGTTTGTGGGTGAGTTTTGTGGTCTGGGAGCACTGCTGGGACACTCTAATCTTGATTGCATTTGCTTTTCAGGAAATCCGTCGTGGCAACCCCGACTTATGGCCTAGCTATGCAGCGCATTTGGACCGAAGGCCGAGAAATATTGCAAGTATGAGATTTTGCTTTTGGCCTGTTTGGGGGTGTTATGCTTCTTGGCGGGTGGGTTGGCGTGTCTTGGGGCATTCCTGGGAAGGTCTAATACCGGGTAGAAGTGGTTGGGACAAAATCCAGGCCGATTTTTTTTTGGGCTATTTCTGACATTTTGATCAATGTAGCGTTTTCGGGGGCCTGTTTGGGGGGCTTCCTGGTGTTTGTGGGTGAGTTTCGTGGTCTGGGAGCACTGCTGGGACACTCTAATCTTGATTGCATTTGCTTTTCAGGAAATCCGTCGTGGCAACCCCGACTTATGGCCTAGCTACGCAGCGCGTTTGGACCGAAGGCCGAGAAATATTGCAAGTATGAGATTTTGCTTTTGGCCTGTTTGGGGGTGTTATGCTTCTTGGCGGGTGGGTTGGCGTGTCTTGGGGCATTCCTGGGAAGGTCTAATACTGGGTAGAAGTGGTTGGGACAAAATCCAGGCCTATTTTTTTTTGGCTATTTCTGACATTTTGCTCAATGTAGCGTTTTCGGGGGCCTGTTTGGGGGGCTTCCTGGTGTTTGTGGGTGGGTTTCGGGGTCTGGGCGCACTGCTGGCTATATATACTTTACTTTGCAAGAGGTTTGAAGCAAATCCATGGTGGCAGAGGGGAGTTAGGGCCTAGCTGCAGAGCGCGCGCGGAGTGATTTGGGAAATTTGTGAAAAATTGACTAAGTCCCCATTTTTGTACTTTTGCTCTTTGGCTGTTTGGGGGTCTTCTACTCGTTTTCTCCTGGGTTGACGGCTCTGGGGCCATTGCTGGGAAGCTCTAATACCGGATAAAAGTGTTTTGGACCAAATCCCAGGCGGAATTTTTTTTGTGTTTTTGATGACTTGCTTGCCTTTGAGGTGCTCTTAGGGGGGGTTCCGTCTGATTGTGGGTGAGTTTCGTGGTCTGGGAGCACTGCTGGAACACTCTAATCTTGATTGCATTTGCTTTTCAGGAAATCCGTTGTGGCAACCCCGACTTATGGCCTAGCTACGCAGCGCGTTTGGACCGAAGGCCGAGAAATATTGCAAGTATGAGATTTTGCTTTTGGCCTGTTTGGGGGTGTTATGCTTCTTGGCGGGTGGGTTGGGTTGGCGGGTCTTGGGGCATTCCTGGGAAGGTCTAATACCGGGTAGAAGTGGTTGGGACAAAATCCTCGCGGGAAAGCCTTTTGGCACTTTTTCTAACTTAGGGTTCGTTAGGGTTAGCCCTAGCAGCAGGATTGCATGTGTTTCGGGGTGTTCTCTCTTAGAGCACTCGTGAGAATGTGTAATTTTGGTTTCAAGTCATTTGAAAAAAATCCATGGTGGGAAAGGGGGGATTTGGCATAGTTAAAGAAAGCCTTTGCCACTATTCTTAACTTAGGGTTCGTTAGGGTTAGCAGTATTTCTATTGCATGTGTTTGAGTGGGGGGGATTTCGAGTCTTGGAGCGATGCTGGCTATGGCTAATTTTGCTTGGTTGCTTGCAAGTGGTTTGAATGCAATCCACGGTGGGTAAGGGGTAATTAGGAAGGGGGTACTTCGGCCTACTTTTACTTTCAAAGTAAGTTTTGTCACCAGTTTTCTGCTAGGCCTCGTTTTTTGAGATTTGATTGGGGGTCTTCTACATTTTTGCGACTGGCTTTAGTAAGGGTCTGGGTGGGAGCACTGCTAGGAAGATCTAATTTTGTTCTAAAACACAGTTTACAGTACACCTAGCTTGAGGGGAAAGATCCGCTACATTAATTTGCCCATACTTATTTATCCTTCAAAAGGTGACTCAGACAGAGTACGCACTTTCAAAAATATTGAACTGTCTACTAGGAAAATCAAATTGTGACTTTTTGCACTCCACAGCCTACATACCTTATATTTATTTATCAGTGGTGTTGTAATATTATATCACTTCCTGTTTTTCGTTGAATAATTACAGGCCGGGTTTCAGTCTCTGCAATGGGGAAAAAAGGATGGAGTCAGGCTTCACAGTAGCGAGCCACAATTCAGCATCAGGCAGGCAGTGGACAGGGTGTCTTCTGGTGACCAACATCGATGGACGAAGCGTCGGCTGCAATGGAGGAGTGGCGCTAATAAGAGGATTTTTTTTCTGCAGGCAACTTACTTACCACTTCCAACAGGACCACTACAACCACATAGATACAGTATCCCTTGCCTTTTTCTCTGACTGTGACTGCATTTCTTGGATCTCTCTCTGCTTCTAAATTGATCCCTTAACACATCACTTAGTCCACTCCACTATCACATCTGCACCACACATAGTCATTTGTAAGTGCTCCTACGTAATTCGCAAGTCGCAGCACGCCCCAGGCCGTAGAGGACTGGGATGGCCCCAATGATGAAGCATGTCACCAAGGGGCAACCCTGGTGAGTGAGGGGACACCTAGAAAAAAAGAAATTTCTCCTTTTCTATCTACTATACCTTCCAGACCAACCCCATTGAGTGTTGTTGTGAATGGATTTATAGTGACCAGCAAGGCTCTCGGGTATCTGGCTACAGAGACCTTATGTTGAATATCGTTATCAATAATTCCACACAGGCCCTGTACTGTCGCATTCTTTCTTCCACAGTTGTCGAAAGCACTACTTACTTTTCACTGACATGCATGCAGTAGTGCATGCACTTTCAAAGATTGATGGATAGGTTTGTACCCAAAGAATTGTTTATGTTCAATTGTTTGTCTATGCTGTGCTTTTTTTTACAGGGTGTCTTCTGGTGACCAACATCGATGGACGAAGCGTCGGCTGCAATGGAGGATTGGCGCTAATAGGAGGAATTTTTTTTCTGCAGGCAACTTACTTACCACTTCCCACAGGACCACTACAACCACATAGATACAGTATCCCTTGCCTTTTTCTCTGACTGTGACTGCATTTCTTGGATCTCTCTCTGCTTCTAAATTGATCCCTTAACACATCACTTAGTCCACTCCACTATCACATCTGCACCACACATAGTCATTTGTAAGTGCTCCTACGTAATTCGCAAGTCGCAGCATGCCCCAGGCCGTAGAGGACTGGGATGGCCCCAATGATGAAGCATGTCACCAAGGGCCAACCCTGGTGAGTGAGGGGACACCTAGAAAAAAAGCAATTTCTCCTTTTCTATCTACTATACCTTCCAGACCAACCCCACTGAGTGTTGTTGTGAATGGATTTATAGTGACCAGCAAGGCTCTCGGGTATCTGGCTACAGAGACCTTATGTTGAATATCGTTATCAATAATTCCACACAGGCCCTGTACTGTCGCATTCTTTCTTCCACAGTTGTCGAAAGTACTACTTACTTTTCACTGACATGCATGCAGTAGTGCATGCACTTTCAAAGATTGATGGATAGGTTTGTACCCAAAGATTTGTTTATGTTCACAATTGTTTGTCTATGCTGTGCTATTTTTTCTTGTCTACCAAAACCTTTCCCAAAAACCCCCGTACCCATCCATTTTTCAAACCCTAACCCTCTTCCCCCGAGCTGTGTGGTTTTGATTGATGTGTGACTAAATTACAGCAATAAATCCACACACTTGCTGGGGAGGATAAGGTGATAGCAACAGGCTGGTGAAGAAATCCGAGGATATATTCTTACTCTGCTTGACAAAGAACCATTGCTAATGTGAAAGAACTTCAACCGAATTAGTAGTTATACTTTACCATTTGTTAGGCTACAATGTGGCACTGTTCTACTGTACTTCTGTCACCTGCTATATTCTCAGTTGTACCGTTGAATTGCTCAGGAGGACACACCAGATTTCATTTTCTTTTTTTTCATAGGCATGCAACTGCCACTGTGTCACACCACTAGTACCACCGCTATGAGGAAATTTTATCGGACCAAGATTGCCAACCTTATTCGCTGTTTCCCGTGGAGCCAGCCCTGGGTCTAGCCCTACTTTCAAACACAAATTACAGGTAAGATAAGCGTTTGGTGGTTTGGGGGTATAATGGAGTATTAGTAGGAGAGACGAGAGACTGAAGGTAGTACTACTAAAGTCCTAGGACTCTTGGATTCACTTCACTTAGTCTGTGAGAGTCACTTAGTGTTGAAAACATTTGGGCATTTACACTTAAAGGAAGAAAATGGAACTAAACTTTCAGGAAAACAAAGTCACTGTTAAACCCCCACCCACCAGGCAAGCAGTAAGAAACGGGTATGCTCAGATAAAGTTTGAAAAAGTATATTTATATCCCTAACAAAATAATCTCCCGCAAGATCCTCCCTAACCCCAACGATTGTCCTTCAAAAGTCCCCAAAAACCCAACTCCCAATTCCCACCCCCCAAAAGTCTCTAAAAAAGGGGCAAGGGACACTATGGGTGGATGCTGTCAACTTTTTGGGCCAGGGCATCATGCTCCTGGCGGAGCAAGGCGTGCTCTACGCGGAGCCCCTCCAACTCCTTTGAAAAGTGGTGGAGCTCCTGCTGGAGGCGGGACACCATCAGGGTACTGCGGCGCAGGCGTGCCTTCAATGCCTTGTAGGTGCAACGGCTGTGAGAGGAAGCTGTTGTCCTTGCTACTCGGCGGTGGCGTTTGGCTTTGGCAGCCCGGCTCAGTCTGGGTGGACCACTGTGCTGGGTGGCACTGGCAGCCCGTTGGGGAACGGAGGCCGATGCAGACGACGTAGTTGTTGTGGTCGACTGCACACTTTCTTCGTCCTCCAGGGCCACCAGCCGCCGATATTCGGCCACAGTGGCATCGATCCTCCGTTGCCGGGCCGCTCTAGCCAGCTCCTTCCTCCTTGTTCGTTTGGAAGGAGAACCTATATGAAGAAAGAAAGACATAGTCTGTAACCAATGCTCTTTAAGATTAACTCAATCATTCAGCAGAAATTTGTGTTGCACTACAACTAGCAACTTGCAAACGCATTACATAACTATTGAGGCCAGTATCTATCTAACCTCACACTTCTTCATCCTTGCTCTAACATTAGTGGGAGTTTAAGGAACAAATTCTACGAGCACTATGGACTTCCATTGGAGTCGACTATGAAAGTACACCAGTCTTATTCTTCTTCTTGTCTCTTGTTTAGGAAAATTGGTACGTTATCTTCTGCAAGCCGGCATAATGCCAGCGCAGTAAACTTGCACCCGAGAAAAAGAGACGCACGCCATGAGGAGTGACCTAGACTTGCGTTGCGTTACTGTACCCGTCCAGTACATGCAGGTGGTGAAGCTCTTACTTTTCTATTACGGGTGGCACTGAGAATACTCTGTTACAACTCAAGGGCTTCTGCTTAATTAATTTAACTTTCACCCTACAGTGGAAATGAGTACTAGAAATGGAAAATTGAAGAAGATAAATAATCTGATTATCTATCACTTCACATGGGATGTTTTTGCTTATACATGGGATGACTTTAGGTGCTTTGCTTTTTATTGGGTGACCAGTGATACATCCACACATGAATGACTGAGTACTACTAAACTTATTAAGAGAGGTAGAGAGTGGCCACCGTAATAACCGGATCTATGCAGTGCTTGCAATACAAACTACTGCTACTATTGATGGTAGTATTTGGACAAAAATAAAACTTCTTTTCCTTGCCTTTCCTACACTGGAACGGACGTGCGGGTGCAGTGTTACATGCTCTTCAAAGTTACACTTAGTTCATCCACTGACCGTCTACTCTCTCTAGATCATGGGTACTCACAAACTTTCTCTCAGGGGCTACATTTACAGTGTAGTTTGGGGCCGAGGGCCGCACTGGTGGGGGCGGAGTCAGAGGGGGCGGGGCTAAAGCAAAACGATAACTTGTGACCATGAGGTTGCACACAGGTCCCTGCAGCAGATGCCCTCATCCACTGAGCCACCAGACCCAGCATTTACATACATCTCTCTCCCTCCTGCTCTCCCTCCTGCCCTCCCTCTCCATCTCTCTCTCCCTCCTGCCCTCCCTCTCCCTCCCCCTCTGTCATCTCACTGTGTGTGTGTCTATCTGTGTCAGCCTTCAGCCCGGGTTGAGACCCCTTCCTCAACGCGCACACACAGACAACAACAACAAAGTACTTAACAGGTCTTTAAAAGACCATTAACATATTATTGAGGCTTTGTTTGTTGTAGCGCCCCTGCTTCTCCACCCTGACAATCACTGCTTGCCCGGCCCCACAGAGCAGAGGCTTTGTTCTATTTCACCTCTTTGTGGCCTTGCATCTCCACTCTGCTTTGTGGGGGCCGGGGGAGCAGTGATTGTCAGAGTGGAGATGCAGGGGCGCTAACAGGTGAAATACAAAAAAGCCTCTGCTCTGTGGGGGCCGGGGGAGCAGTGATTGTCTGCAAGGTCTGCGCACCGCCAAGGAAGGCTTGCCGGGCCACCACCGGCCCGCGGGCCGTACTATGAGTACCCCTGCTCTAGATACACATATGCTATCTAAGAGTCAGATAGTAGCATGATCCAGGTATATGGACACATACAGTTTCTGTGTCACCCACCCAGGCTGTTGTCCTTCCACCCATCATTGCTTCATCATTCACCCAGCCATGCATCTCATATTCTTGCCTTCCCAGCTAGTCTTCAATCTCAATAAGTAAGGAATATATAAGAGCTTACCTCTGGCCGCCACCACCACCGTCTCAACTCTCACAGCCGCCGCCTCCTCCCCTGAAGAATTGCCCTCCGCCTCCGTGTCGAGCACCACCACCTCCACACTGGCCCCGCCACCAGATGTTCCACCTACAAAGTACATTTAAGAATGTTAGAATAAAGCACTCACTAGTCTTTGGTCTAGGAATGAAGACATGTGAAAACAATGTAATTTGTGACTGTCTACGTTAAAGTTTAAAAAAATGTCCCTTTTTCCAGGGAAGGTTGTCTTGCTGCACTTTTTGGCACAACTGATGAAGGCTGTTTTTTTAACACGCACCATTTTTCTCCACACAGACAGAAGATGGACTTCTAACAACAAGATCAAGTTGAAACCAGGTGAGAGCTCGGCTCGACCACAAGAAATGTCTTCAATTAATCGTCAGCACTAACCACTTTTCCATTATCAGTTAAACGTTTAGTTTTATTATGACTTCATTTTAATAAATGTGTTTACTTTTAATAAAGCTTTTAAACTTAAATACAATCTGTTTTTTTTGGTCCAGACTAGAGTGACTGAGCGAAAGGTTTTGCAATTTTTGCAAGCATGAGTCCAGATAGAACACTTCAAAAGACATTATGGACAATCCCGGAGGACTGCACTAAGTTGATAGAGCTATTGCTGACTAGAATCATGGGAGTTTCGCCAACCGTGCAATCTTAGTTAGCTACACAGACAGACTAATAAGAATAATCTAGTAATACCACAGGGAGTCATAGTAGAGGCAGGATAAGAATTTAGATACAGTCTACAAGAAGATCAAAGACAATTTTGAAAAAAGTCAAATGAGGAACGCTAGGAAAAATAGGTACTAGTCTAAAATGAAAACTTACTGGGGCCAGCAGAGGAGCCCTCGCCTGCCCGATCCTGGCCCTGTTGAACAGCATCCGCCGCCTGCTGCTCCTGTGTCCTCCTCTCGCCCCTGGGGGGAGCTGACGTACAACATGAAAGAAAGAACAGAAAACATGGATGATTGTTGCTTGTCAATGTCAACCAAATCAAACATTTCAAAAGAACAATAACAAAATATTTCCGCGAAATTATATTGATTAGGGTTAGTTTTCATTTATTTGCGGACCTGTGACTTCGAAAGTCACGTAACTCACTAAACAAAGTACTGAAACGTTCACCTAGGACTGGCAGGCAGCAGTCCGCAGGCAAGACGCAAAGTGACAGACAAACTCCATTGTGATTTCAGTCAGATCAGTGACAACACTAACAGTTGCCTGCTACATTACCAGTCATTTAAATAGTCAAACTATCAATCCACCGCCACTATTTTTCTTATTGTCAAGGGTACAAAGGAAGGGGCAGATTTAAGCCCCTTGCGGCTCTTTTGCGCCGTTCTTGCGTGACTTTTGTGACGCAGCAGCTAAACAAAAAAGGGCGCCATGGTGCGGCGTATAATATTATAACAACGTGACGCATTTGGGAGATGCATCCCGTTATAAAGCCCTGCGCCATCAGGGGGCGTTCCGGCGCAAGGGAGGGCATTCCTGCGCTGGAACACATCCTAAAAGTGGCTGAGGGAAATCTACAAAATTTCAATCAGTCACCTTTAGGACAATGATGCGTCACACAAACCCTGCACCTGCTTGAAGCAGACGTACGGCTTGACCCAGCATTGGGGAGATAGGGTACCCCAGAGCATTGCTGGAGCTGCGCCATCGTTGCGACGCAACTCCAGCAGTAAAGCTTCGGTGATGTTTTGGGCCCATGGTGCGCCGCATTGCAAATAAGGCGCACCATGTTTGGTGGTGGTAGCGGGCCGCACAATTAATGGCGCATCCCTGCTACTTTGCAGGGATGCGACGGTAATTGCAATTCTGCCCCTTAGGGGCATACTTACTTACGCGTTCTGGCGCATCTCCAGAGATGCGCCAGATCAAATGCGTCACGCAAAACTACCCTTGCGACACGGCAGATGCGCCTCATTTACAATGCGGCGCGCCCTGGCGCAAGGGTAGGCACTTGCGTGACGCATCTCGTCACGTAAGAGCGGCGCATCGCTGGAGTCACGTCGCCAACGCAATGCAACTCCAGTAATGCTCAGGGCCACCCAATACTTAACATGCTGTGTCAGTCCTTTCGCCTGCTTCGAGCAGACATAAGGAATTGAATTGACGTAGCAGCGTCGCAGAAGTGCCTGCGTTAAATCTTGTAGATTTCACGCAGGCAATTTTGTGAGGCGCACAGCCGCCGGACCGCCCACCCTGCGTACTAGGAACGCACCCATTGTGGTGCAGGCCCATGGCTTTATAACGTGACGCATCTCCCTAGATGCGTCATGCTGTAAATGACTCGCAGGGATGCGGCACGTTTACGCCGCTGTTGCGTCACGCAAGGCAACGTAAACGTGGCGCAAGGGGCTTGTAAATGTAATCTGCCCCCTAGTGTCTAGCATTACGCAGTTCTGTAAAGTACACTCATACATAATAGTTACTCAGGCCAATGAGACCATGAAATAGAAAACAAATAAGCATAGTAGCAACGCCACTGAGAAGGAGAGCAGTGCACCTGAAATGCACAGAAGATTTTGAAATATAATTTAACTACAATGTAATCGTCATCAGCGGCATTATTGGCTTGCTCCATGTAAAAAACAAATATTTGCAATACAACAACACAGAGCAGGAGAAAACATCATAGTAGTGAGTGATTAAATGGCTACTACTATTCACCAAGCCCGGGGATCTCCAAGCCGAGCTGGTCCAGCAGGTCGCGCTCGCGGTCCAGGAGGTCCGTCCAGCGATGGGTCACCTGACTGTAGGTGCGCTGGACCCCGTAGAGGTGGGATATGGCCCAGCACACCTTCTCCCACCGCTTCCGGCGCTCCCGCATGTTGTAGCCACCGGCCGCGATCCTGCCGCCTCCCGCGATGGTCCTGGGCAGGCGGCGCTGGACGAAGTAGACCAGCGCGCCCACTTCCTCCGGGCTGAACATCTCCCGTCGCGTCACCTGCTCCCCCCTCAATCTTCCGCATGCTGTCCTGGCACTGGGTCCAGCACTACTCCCCGCCGCCGCTGCGGCCCTCAAGTGCCTGGGCAGCTTCACGGCGCCTGGCTTGACCATGGTCTGGGCAGGTAAGGTAGGAAGAAGTAGAAAATTAAGAAAGAATAGGATAGGGAAGAAGAAAAGAAAAGAGTTTAAAAAAGTAGTTTAAAAGTAAAGAAAAATAGCAGAAAAGACAAAAATATACAGCTAGGAAAAGAGAGGGATAGATAAGAAGCAAAATCGTAAAAAAAACCTGAAAACAAGCAAAGGATGGCAAAGATACCAAGAGGATTAAACACCATGCCCAGACACAGGAAATGAATGAAAAACAAGATGGCCGGCGCCCGTTCACGAGCGCGAAAGTAAGTTCGCGCGAGATTTTCCTCGCGATCTCGTGCGAACCTCTAGATTTCCCGCGCGATCTCGTGCGAACCTCTACTCGCAATGCGCTTACTGCGCGAGATTATACATAGCGGGCGGAAACGGAAATACGTCACGCAAACAAAATGGCCGCGCCCGTACTCGACCTTGGGGTAAATTCGCGTGTTGCGCTGCAAGCGGCTCGCGAATACTGCAAAAAAACTCGCGAAACAACAAGCCGCAAAAAAATAAAATGCTCATTCGCACGAATTGGCGGCTTCCGCGGTCGGTTTCGCACGACGCCGCGCCCCGCGAATAGCGCGAAAAAAACGAAAAACGATTTTAGCAAAAGCAAAAGCAATGAGCAGGTGCAAAAGGTCAACCTCATGATTTGTAACGATTCTCTGTAGTGCTTCCTGAGGGGGCCCTCCAGAATTCGGTTGCCTGCTTGCAACTATTGTGTGACCCTGCTCTGACCTTAACTGTATGCCACAAAGGTCCTGATTTACAGCTAAAGGAGCAGACAAGCAGGTGCCAGGCTGGAACTTGAAATTCTTTCAGTGACACATTAATTAGCCCCTAATTCATTATTGTCAGTTGGGGCAGGGCAGGTGTTGTTAATAAACTAACCCCAAATTAATTCATGTCAGTTCAAGCAGGGCAGGTGGGCTTGCTTTTCCCCCCCATCTTCTACAGTGATGATGAACCAGAGGGTGGCATTGATGTAACAGAGGGTGGCATGGGTCAAAGAGAGGGTGCCAGTGGTGAAACAGAGGGTGCTGGGAGGCTGTGATGATGAACCAGACGTAGAAACAACATAGTCGCGACCGTTGCGAGCCGACAAGTAAGTTCGCAATTGCGAACTAGTACCAAATCCTCGCGAACTGGCAGAAACACTTGCGAACACAAAAAAAAAAAAATCCGCAAATTTGGGGGAATTCGCGGATTTTGCGGATTGCGAATTCGCAAATCTGCAAAATTCACAAACGCGAGATTCGCAAAATTCGCCCATGCTTATTTTTGATGTTCTGCTTGATCTTCTGAATTGTTACTAAGAAAGACAATGATGGCATTGCACTCATTTGTGGAGTGTGGGATTGGAGGGCCAGGCATGTAGTGCGTGGCTGCATGAGCATTTTGCTTATGTTCGCAGCGTCATTGATGGAGCTGGTGTAGTACTAGGACTGGTGTGATGGGTTGTCTGTGCATTCTGCAGAGGGACTTCAGTGCATTTGTCGAAGGTTCTGCCTTTCTTCCATTTTCTTTCCTGTCTGCAGATGGAGCGTTGTTGTTTGTGAGGTCTTCAGAGTGGATGTATGACGTTAAAACGCATACTTTTACATCGCATACCATTACAACGTGATTTTTACAACGCAGGATCCTTTACAACGAATGCCTTTACAACGCATGTCATTACATAGCTGATGCTATTACAACGCATGCCATTACAACGTAAGTATAGGTAAGTATATCTTTTTTTTAAAAATTGTAATTAATAAATATTTAATTAATTTAATTTATTTAAAGTACTTTTTAAAAAAACTGAACCCTTAAAATACCCCTGTACCCATGTACCCAAAACCTATCCCTAATCCCTGAAGCTACCCCTGTACCCCAAAACCCAAGCCTAGCCCTGAACCCTAAAAATACCCCTGTACCCCAAAACCCAAACCTAGCCCAGAACCCTAAAAATACCCCTGTACCCCAAAACCCAAACCTAGCCCTGAACCCTTAAAATACCCCTATACCCCATAACCCAAACCTAGCCCTGAAACCTAAAAATAGCCCTGTACCCCATAACCCAAACCTAGCCCTGAACCCTAAAAATACCCCTGTACTCCATAACCCAAACCTAGCCCTAAACCCTAAAAATACCCCTGTACCCCAAAACCCAAACCTAGCCCTGAACCCTAAAAATACCCCTGTGCCCCATAACCCAAACCTAGCCCTGAACCATAAAAATACCCCTGTACCCCAAAACCCAAACCTAGCCCTGAACCCTAAAAATACCCCTGTGCCCCATAACCCAAACCTAGCCCTGAACCCTAAAAATTCCCCTGTACCCCATAACCCAAACCTAGCTTGAACCCTAAAAATACCCCTGTACCCCAAAACCCAAACCTAGCCCTTTACCCTAAAAATACCCCTGTACCCCAAAACCCAAAATAAATAAATGTATTAAAAAAGATAAACTTACTTATACTTACGTTGTAATGGCATGCGTTGTAATAGCATCTGCTATGTAATGTCATGCGTTGTAAAGGCATTCGTTGTAAAGGATCCTGCGTTGTAGTAGTTGCGTTGTAAAAGTAGTCCGTTGTAACAGTTGCGTTGTAACTGTTGTTTCCCCTTCAGGGTACCAAGCTGCTGAAAGATATGACTTTTGTGTTTTGAATAGAGCCAGGAGTTCAGAATGTACCTACGCTTATTAGAAGGGAATTGACATCCAATATTGATGTGGCAGAGTTCAAGCTTTAGGTCATCAATGAAGAAATCTTTGTTGGATTAGTAGTTTCCTTGTTGCCTTTTGGTTTGATGTAAGTGTGTTGGCTGGATGCTGAGGAGAGTGATGCAGATGGCAAGGAAGTCAGTCCAGTCAAAGGATATATGAGGCTTGCATTAGAAGGCAAGTAATATCGAGAAGAGGAGGTTGAGGGTTTGGCTTTTGGAGTGTATTGGTTGGGTAACATCCTGTATCAGGTTGAGGTCGTTGATGAAGGTGTCTGATCTGGATGTAATAGGTAGGATGGTTGAATAATGAGGGGTGCTGGACTAGGTACATAAAGACAGTTTACCTGGTAGGCACTAATTGAGGTTGCAGTGGAGCAGGTGTAGTACCCTCTGTCCCCATTCCTGGTATGTCTGAGCCGGTGTCTGGAAATTGGGAGATAGACAGTAGGAGGGAGAATGGACCCCGGACAGGACTTACTTGCTTGTTTCTGTAACCCAAAGGCCTAACTTGAAAAAAAGAACTTACCTTTATGTTCCGGAAGCTTGTATGAAGTCCCTGCGCTCCAACCACAACATTTTGAAAGACCTGAGTGAAAATGCTGCAAGAATCAGATGGAAGTTGGGAGCCTAATGGCAGAGAAGGAGGTCTGTTGTGAGAAGGAACATGGTCCAGTGGTGCAACCTCGAGATGCTAGACAGGAGGAGGGTTGACGAGGTCTGCCAAGGACAACGAGCCAGCTAAGGAGCCAAAATAAAATGTAGTATAAAAACACATAATGGATCGCATGTGTAATGAGGTCCTACATTGCCATCTTGTGGCTGCAGTCACATTTGCAAACTATTCAGCCTTCAGCCGTGTGGTTTATGATGTCACCAGAATCCCTTCGATTGCAGTACTTGAATATATTGTACAATTACCCTTTTTATCAACATTAGGACAACGAAAGACTTGCAACAAAGCATACGTTTCTAACCTGTACCATGTAGTTTGCATGCAGATCTTTGATGACACTTCATAGCTCACTGTGCTAGTGTCATGTGTAGACTACATGTTCATGTTCAGGTGTTTTGATGCACGAACTGCAGTGCTATAAAACCATATTTCACAAAAACCTGTGAAATATGTGAAAATATGTCACGGTTCTGTATGAAATATAGCTTTCATCATCTTAATCACAGGCACCAACTCATTCTTCAGAGCGTTTTTGATTATCAGTGACAAAAGGACTGTGCAAGGAGGTTAAATTATGAAGCAAAAAGGTAAATTATGCAACAGATTCTCTGGCAGGATCTATTTCAGCTAGAAACAATTGTGTTTGTAAAATATGCAAATTATGAGGCAAATATACATGCATAATTATTGTACATTGTTTTATCAGCAAATTATTCATGAAAGGTAAACCAAAACATTTTAATTCCAATCAGTGGCCATTTTAAGCTGCACTTTGAAGGAAAACGATTTTTTATGCTAACTACTCCAAATAAACATGTGATATAAAAATTTTATAACAGGTAACTTGTACAGTGGTCTCATATTGCCATTTAGAGGTTCTGGTGACATCTACAAACCATTTGGCTTTTGTCCCCAGGGTTTATGGTGTCACCAGAACCCCTCAATGACCATGTTGGGCCGAACAAGGTTTCCCATTGTACCACTATGTATCCCCTCTCTCAATAAATAAATATATATTGCTATTCTTTTATCGGGGACTACTCAAATCATTGAGTGCTGTGTGTCTCCTTCATGGAGGAGCTATAAATATATATGTATATACAGTGGCAGCTGCCACTATGTAGCTATGGTCCAGACAGAAGAACGTTTCAAGAAGGTATTTTTTGATTTGCCTATAATATTAAACTCATAGACAGATTTGTGCGAAATACAGCAAATCAACAGGTTTTTTTCACCTAAGATCCAGTATGCCATTTGACAAGAGGGGGGGGGGGGGAATAAGTGATTTCCCATTTTCTCTCTCCATGGAAATTGTGCACACGGCTGAAGCCTACATAGCTGAAAGTATTTACATCAAACTTGGAATGACAGTAGACCTTTACTGAGAAAGTATGGTTTTGTTTGGTGTAAATCCATTCAGTAGTTTCTGAGATGTTATTGTTTAAAAAATTGATGATCATCTGAGGTACTCTGAGGAGTGGAAAACTTTACGTTGAAAACAAAAAAAATAAAATTCAAAACAGCACATGGCTCCCAAGACAAAAGGAAATCCCCAACATTTAGTGACTGACTTGTGAGTCAATTCTGTTTCACGAATTTCAGGCAGTGTTAGCAATTTATAGCACAAGCAAAGCCAGACAGTATATTGAGTCTCTATGGGGGTTGGCTGATAGCAGGAGTTTGGCTCAGGGTCTTGCCAAAGTTCAGGCGTTGAGCCCAGCCTCTGCTGATTATGTCCGTGGGGGCAGGGGCTTGCTGATGGGAAGCCGATTGCGCGCAGAGTCTGCATCCAACCCCGTCTGAGCACAGCCGAAGTGGGGACTGAAAATTAAGTACATCATAAAAAAGATCACTGAAAAAAATGATGTTAAAAATTAGTTCTGGTTCTGGATAAAAGGATTACAACCAGGGCCGGACTGGCCATAGCAGGCACCGGGCGTTTCCCCAGTGGGCTGGAGGGGTGGGGGCCGGTTTTGTACCCGTGGAGGCCGGTTTTGTTACTTGGGTCACATTTAACAAAAATGGGAGGCAGTGCTTCTCCCTAGCACCTAGCACCCCCTCCCCCTCCTAGCTCCCTGGCTCAGTCGTGCAGCAATCTGCCAGGGCTGGTTGCTGTTCCCAGTCCGGCCGTAATTTACAACCACAGAAGAAAGCCCTGTATCCAGCTCTTGGAGTTGGCTAGCTGGCTGGACCCTGGTCCAGAAACCTGCCGCGCCGGGAATCGAACCCTGGTCCCGGGCCGTCCTCTGCTCTCGGGTCTGCCGCCTCTAACCAGTGAGCCACACTACTTCACTGTAGGGTTTGGCTGCCAGCAAGGCGGTGACTGCAGACTCTGGGTGTATACCATAACATGAATTTATTTGTTTTTCACTCTTGAGAAATTCACAACTTAAGATGTTGCATTCATCCTGCTGTACCAAATCGACCATAAATCCCATTCTTGTTAGTATTTGAAAATTTTTAAAATAAGATGTGTTTTAGAGAGTCATTAAGATCACAAGTTGTCGGACTGATAAAGTAAAACACTAGTAAATGTTGGTTCTGTTTAGTGATAGGCAAAAAAAATCCCATCTGCCTCTTGTGGATTAGACAAAAGTATGAATGCAGTAGAAACACCCTACAAAACAGAAGTTGTTTGTTCTGGACATTGAGGAATGCAAGGAACAAGGAATAGAGATCTTGTGTTGCTCAGCACTGTGTGGGGCAGGCCATTATAATTAACCTAATGGTACCCCCATTAAACTTTCTAAAATGGCTGCCCATGTGCTTCTAGAAGAACTTCCCCAGATTTGAAGCTTGAGATGGCCACTTGCCTATTAGGAGGATGCCGCAGGCAGCCTCTGCAAACACATCTCTCTACTGGGAAAGTTGCTTTGAAGTGCACTGTGAGGGCTGGGCTGTGTATTTACCTTAATGCAATTAGTACAGTATTTCAAAAAGCGATGATGCTTTTTCTTTTGTTGCAGAAATAAAGGGAGAAGTTCTTGTGTTTCTCGCTTACTGCACAAGAAGTTTGCCTTTCCATAATTGTGTGTGTTAGAAATAGGGGTCTCTAGTTGGCAGAGCTAGGTACCTTTGTCCAAATAGGGACCCTTGCTTCTAGTCGGGGTAAGGGAGATACACTCCTAAAATAACCCCTGCTCACCCCCTTGGGAGCTTGGCATGAACAGACAGGCAGGCTTATCTCAGAGGTAGTGTGTAAAGCATTTGTGAACACATACAGTAATACAGTGCAAAACACTACAAATGGACACCCCTCCAGTTTAGGAAAATATGTAATCTTTATCTAAACCAAACAAGACCAAAAGACAAAAATCCACAATACAATAATAGACTTTCAAATGATAGAAATAGTTCAGATCAAAGCAAATTGCAGATGCAACACTTTTCACACAAAGTACCTTGGATGCGTCGCGCACACAAAAAGGGCCGCAGGGAAGGTGATGCATTGGTTCCTTGCTCCGGGGGAGGTGATGCGTTGGTTCCTTACTGCTGCACAGGGGAGGTGATGCGTTGGTTCCTTGCCGGAAAGGAGGTAATGCGTCGGTTTCTTACTGTGTCCCCCAACAATGCGACAGACCTGGCGCCTCGATGCGATGCGACGATCGGGGACGATGCTTGGGTTCTAGCAGCCGCACAGCAGGCCTTGCGTCGGAATCAGTATGGTGATCCTGGACTTCGGAGATCGGTGCACTTGATGCGGCCTGCGGTGATTTCTCAAACCGCGGGCAGGCGTTCTGACGATTTCTTCGGCGATGAGTTAGAAACAGGTGCGGATGCGTAATGCTTCTTGTTGAGTTGCTTTTCCAGTTCCCAACAGCCAGAACACCCTCCAGCGGCCCAGTTCAGCTACAGGCACCTCTTGGCAGCTCAGACCTCCCAGCAAGGAAGTTCAGGGGAGCTGGGGGTGAAGTCTTTGTGTCCCTGAGACTTCAGAACAGGAGGCAAGCTCTTCTTCAAGCCCTTGGAGATTTTCCTCAAGCAGGGGATACAGCAAACAGCAAAGTCCTTTTTCTCTTTCCATGGCAGAAAGTAGCCACTGCAGGCCAAATCAGACAGCAAACAGCATAGGGGCAGAATTCCTTTTTAGGTCTCGGACTAGCGATGCAATGCGCAGCAGTGCTCGTGCAGCCGAAATGTAATGTTTTTTAGTATGGGGGCTTAAACCCACCCCTCTTCTCCATTGGATGGCTTCCTAAACGGAGGCCAGCCATTGGAGGAGAGGGGCGTCACTCGGTTCAAGCCCCATCTTTTCCAGATTCGGGGCGTGTTTTTTCTCTTCTTTCTTGTTTTCGTTTTCTCCTCTTCCCATTGGCTGGAATTTTACCTTCCAGCCAGTGGCAAGAGGAGAGAAAGAAAAACACGCCCACGAATCCCAAAATGAGGCTGCATTTCTACGAGGCATTTCTGCATCGCCTCAGAGAAACATGGTGGTGTTCAGGACCACCCTCCCTCTCGCCGAGGTCCCAGTCTATTCCTCATGTAATGTACCTTTTGCTACCTCTTGTATTTTGTTTACTCACGATTGTCACTTTTGCCTCATGTAACTGAACGTTTGCTTTTGTAATTTGCACCACACTGCCTTCCCACTTCCTCCTCCCCCCGCCCCCTCTCTCCTCGTTTGTCCACAGCCCTCCGCTTCCTGTGCACTCCGTGGCACACTGTCGCCTCCCTGGCACAGCTTCCACCGGTCACCGAAGTGGAAATTGTTTCGAGTTCTTCCCCTCTCGCTGTTGCCGGGCGCAAAGGGGTTAAACCTGGGGGCAGTGAGGAAGTGCAGATCGCAGCGCTGTGATTGGCTGCCAAGCGGCAGGTAGTCCCTGGGCCCTGGACGCTCATAGACAGCCGCGGCTGCTCGTCAGGGCTCAGAGTGTGGAGGGGGCGTATATAGAGGATCTGTAGGAGCTTCGAGGCGAGCCTCAGAGGAGAAGCGGCAGAGCCGAGGAGCGGTGCCGGGGGATGGTGAGTGCAAGGAGTCTGAGTGCTTCATGAGGCCTGGGGCTATGTGTGTGTGTGGGTGCCAGCTCGGGGGATGAAGAGTAATAAGGCGTACAGGACAGGGGCAGGTATTTTTATTTATTTATTTATTTAATGCATTTTTATAAAGCCCGGACTTTACCCGAAGGTGTCAGAGCACAGAACAGCTCCTCAACCCCCCACTGTTCACGTAGCGCCGGCCGTGGCTCCGAGAGGATGGTGGCATGCCGAGGATCTGCCGAAGCAGTCAACAGGGTAGCTGGGAATGGGGAATGGGAGCCCGGGCTGTTGGTTCCTTCTGCTGTGGACTGGAGGTGTTGAGGCTATTAGAATTGGACAGGAGACCTGGATGGGCGAAAGTCATTCAGTGCAGGGGTTTCCGGCGCTTGTTGGGGGTCTCAGTGCTCCTAGCACAGGGGGTTTCTTATTGCGGGTGCATCCCTGCTGTCGGGCCTGTGCCCCTCTCTCTAAGTTGCATGGGTTCTGGGGCGCCCAGGTTCTCGCTGTAAGGCGCTTGAGTGCAGGCGTGCTTTTCGCGAGGCGCTTGCTTGCTGATTAGAAGTGCCAGACGTGCGGTTGACCTGGAGTACCTGTGTGTCATCTTTGGTTCAGTGCGGTGCTCTCTCTGGTGGCAGGGCAGGGCAGGTCGTGCCGCTCTTTATCTCAGATGTCTGTTTGGATTTCCTTCTATCCTTCTAGAGGATTGAACACAGCTGTCCCATCACAACCGATCCCGGGACGTGGGGGTCACAGAGTTCTCGTCCCAGGGGTATCTTATGGGGATACAACTTACCTGGTGGGGGGAGATTTATATTCCTTCTGATTCATGAAGTTTGTGCCACGAGGTACAAACAGAACAGAAAGCATGAACCCCTGCTCGTATCACCAGACTCTGCCCCCAAACCATCAACATCCCGGCTCCAGGGGCGAAGCTCGGTCAGTAGGATGGGGAGGGGCTGGTTATGAGACTCGGGGAATAAGATGAACGTAAGGAGCAGTAGGAAGAGAGAGGAGTGCAGATTGTGAGGAATACTTTAACTCAATATGTTGTAAAATAACTTTTTAATATCTTTAAAACAGAGACGACAGTGTGTTTCCGTCTGCGTGGGGCATCGTGCTGCTCTGCGAGCTGGGCCTTCCATGTCCGGCTGGCAGCCAGAGCAGGGGTAACAGGCTTCTCCTGCGCTCATTGGCATTATTTACAGGCCAGGAACTGGCCGCGAGGACGCTGGAAGGGCACCCAACACACCATGCCTCTTGGCAGGCCATACTTCAGCGGCGAAAGGGTGCCCCGTGAGCTGGCCTGTTTCCTACCCATCTGTGGTGCTAGCGTCGCTCATGCCGTGTTGTGGGTTAGGTTAATGTCATTCGCCATACAGTCGGATCTTCGGATTGTTATGCATTGTGACCAGTTGCATGGTCTGGACAGTTGGATCATTGGAAATTTAGTTTTGGCCTCCACGTCAAGGGGCGATAGACTTGTTTGTTGGGAAGAGGAACAGTTTGGCCTCTTTATAGGTACTTCTGGGACAGCTGACTCGTGCTACCCCAATAGTTAATGATTGGGCACATTCTATGTGTGTGTGGCTCTCTGTGTGTGTTGGGGGGGCTCTGTGTGTGTGTAAATGTAAATTGATACTTGTATAGCGCACTACTCACCCGCAAGGGTCTCAAGGCGCTTGTACGAATATCGCTGTGGAACCCATCCTGGCTTTCCCTGTGAGGCGTCCACTCCTGGGCACCGCCAAGGTGGAGGCCAGGCATTCTTAGCGTTATGGGGGCCGTTGTGGAGATTAAGCAAGCTATTGCCCAGAGTCGCAGAGTGGGACTCCATGATTGGAATAGGCACCGAGGCGAGAATTATCAGGTCCGTGGAATTTTTAGCCCAAGACCCGCAGAGGCGGGGAATTGAACACTGGTCCCGGGCTAGACCTCTGCATCAGGGTCTGCAGCTCTAATCATTGAGCCATACTTCTCCCCTGTGTGTGTGGGGCTCTATGTGTGTGTGTGGGGATCTGTGTGTGTGGGGGGGGGCTCTGTGTGTGTGTGGGGGGATCTGTGTGTGTGTGGGGCTCTGTGTCTGTGTGGGGCTGTGTGTGTGTGTGTGTGTGTGGGGCTCTGTGTGTGTGGGGGGGGTTCTGTGTGTGTGGGGGTGCTCTGTGTGTGGGGGGCTCAGTGTGTGCGAGGGGCTCTGTGTGTGTGTGGAGGGGCTCTGTGTGTGGGGGGTGGGCTCTGTGTGTGTTTGGGAGGCTCTGTGTGTGTGCGTGGGGCTCTGTGTGTGGGGCTCTGTGTGTGTGTGTGGAGCTCTGTGTGTGTGTGTGTGGGGGGGGGCTCTGCGTGTGTGTGTGGTTCTGTGCACATGTGTGTGGCTGTGTGTGTGCGGCTGTGTGTGGGGCTCTGTGTGTGTGTAGGGGTCTGTGTGTGTTGGGGGGCTCTGTGTGTGTGTGTGGCTCTGTGTGTGTGTGTGTGGCTCGCTGTGTGTGTGTGCGGGGCTCGCTGTGTGAGTGTGTGTGTGGGGCTCAGTGTGTGTGTGTGGGGGGCTCTGTGTGTGTGTGGGGGGCTCTCTGTGTGTGTGGGGGGCTCTGTGTGTGTGGGGGGGGCTCTGTGTGTGTGGGTGGCGCTCTGTGTGTGTGTGTGTGTGTGTGTGGCTCTGTGTGGGTGTGTGTGTGTGTGTGGCTCTCTGTGTGTGTGTGGCTTTCTGTGTGTGTGGCTCTGTGTCCGCAAATACTCTCTACTACTCTCTAATGCTCACCTATTGCCATTGTAAATGACAATACCATTTATTTATGTTTTTTTTTAAAATGAAAAAAATGTCATGAGCAATGCCAATAGCTCTACCTTTAATAATGCCGAGACCATTACTGTAAGTGCTTGTTTTACCTTGGCAATGGTTCCTCTTGATTTCCCAGAATTGATCTAAAAGTCTGGAGTCTGGCCCCTCTTTTTATACAGTAAACCTTTGTTCTCTGCTGGCCCAGGGCTCTGAGCTCAGTGCAAACCAGTTCTGGGGGGGCACTTTGCATGTGCACAGTAACCTCCATTGTCAGTGTGAGCCCTGGCTCCAGACACACCACAGGGGGGCGGAGCCATCATTGTGGAAGGCAGGCACAGCCCTATTCAGGTGCAGGTGCTACTCCTCCCACCACTCTAAATGCAGACCAAGCCTATTCAGCCGAGCACTGACTCATCCAGACTCTCTGGAGCCACTGCACATCCCTAGCCCCTGTCACTCCAAAGCCAGTCATTACACATCCTAGCAGAGGCACACTGGATGGTTATGCAAGAAAATACCTACTTTCTGAAAGTGGTATTTTCAAACACAGAATGTAAAAATCACCCTCACTAAAAGATACATCTTAACATTCTAAGTTCAGGCATATCAAACTTTATTTTCCTATCTTGTTTCCATAGGCAGCAATGCTCATAAGATGTTATGAGCAAACGCCCCATTCTATCCTATGGGGACAGATAGCCTTACAATAGTGAAAAACGAGATTGGCAGTATTTCACTATCAGGGGTACCTTGGGCCTACATTAGGGGTGACTAACATGTAAGAAAAGGGGAGATCAGGGCCTGGCAAGTGGGTGCACTTGTCAAGTCGACATGGCAGTACTAGACTGCACACAGGCTCTTCAACGGCAGGCCTGAGTTGCATTAATAGGCAGCTTATGTGGGTGGCACAACCAGTGCTGCAGGCCCCCTAGCAACATTTTATTTACAGGCCCTGGGCACACGCAGTGCACTGTACTAGGGACTGACTAGTAAATCAAGTAAGCCAATTATGGAAACACCAATCCATAACAACAATTTACAAAGGGAGCACTTGCACTTTGACATTGAACTGCAGTGGCAAAGTGCCCAAAGCATCAAGACCAGCAAAACAAAGTCCAACACACAGCAAAAACACAGGAGGCAAAGGTAAAAATACAGGGGAAACCCACACCAAGAATACCAGGTCTAACAGTGTGGGTGTAGTAAATGATGATTGTTGTGTTGGTAGTGAACATTTCAAGGTGTGTGCATAACTGTTGCCTCCAATTTAATTATCACCGGGATCACACCTGGTTGATACCATTAGTCCCAAACTTAAATTCTGTCTTTTTGAAGAAAAGTGGAACTGGCATGTGTTTCTCATTTGCTCATCAGCAGGTTATGCTTTATGGGAAAGGGAGTGTTAGGAGTCAGGTAAACCTGCCAGAGAATCTCTTAGCTACAGGTGATGATAGATGGAATCCTCACATATACGCCAAACTCGGTTTGGGCACAGTGGTTGGAAATTTACAATTATATGATTATTTATTCCATAATATTAGTCTACAAATCATATGTATCAAAATTATCACAATTATTATGAACAACTCTGCAAATAGTAAGCATATCAAGCTGAATGTTATATATATCCAATCAAATGTCATCACTCATCCCTAACTTGTTAACCTATTCTGTACCCAAAGTGTCCGTATATGGTCAAACTGCCTTAATTATGCCAATCCTTGTCCCACATACCTAATACTGTGATAGGGTCATCAGTCAGAATTCATCCCTTCAGCATCTCCCCTCATTAACAAGCCCACTTGTCTAGCCGCATCCATGTAATAGTACACTGTAATCCTTTAATTCAATTTAAGTCTTATGAGCGAGGAGGGGTTCACTCGTGCTTCGCTCTGCTTTACTAGAAAAAAGACTAACAATCCCCCTTTGCGGAAGCTATGGAATGCTACTTTTCTCTTCTTCCTTCCACAATAGACCTCCAAAAGATCATCTTAGCTTGCCAATACAAGCACTAATTAAGAGGAAAGTTTTCCTTCTCTTTGGTAATTTGAATGGTGTCTGAAAACATGAGTTTGTTAAACTAAAAATGTGGTGATCGAGCACAGGTTTGTTGTTTTCTAGCCCCATGCCTGTTAAACACATTCTCTAATATTAAATGCAGTCATGATAACATGTAATCAGGCCTTGTATATAGCGAAGATTATTCATTCAAAAAAGTTCTGAGACATACGCCATGATCTTATCAACATGACCTTGTATTAATTGGCGTGGTTGTATCGTCATGGCTGTGCGGTTTTCTCACTGGGGAATGTGGGTGTGTCATGTAGTGGTGGGTGTGTGGACATATAATGGTAGATTTGTGGCTATTTATAATGCTTAAGTGCAGAATGTTAATATAGTGTCAAAATATTGTCAGAAAAGAATATTGTTGAAAAAATATTGTAAAGACAAGAATCTTGAAAGACACAAAATTGTAGTTAAGATTATAATGTTTAATATAAGTTTTTATTTATACAATAGTTTTACAATTATTTTGTAATGTTTTATGCTCTTGTGAATTATAAATTATTAGTATGTTGTTAGTTTATACATTTTTTATGTTTTTAATGGTTTTTCTAATAGTTCTTACAGTTATAAAGTGTAAACATAACATGTGTATTTGAAAAGCGCACTTTCACCAGTGTGTCTCAAGGCCTAAAATAACAGATTTTTATTTTTACCCAATTCCATGATACTCATTTTATCGACCTCAGATGGATGAAAGGCTGAGTGGACCAGCCGGGATTTGAACCTGTGACCATGAGGTCGAACAGAGGCTCCTGCAGTGGATGCATTAGTCCACTAAGCCACCAGACCCGTCCTCGGGAGTGTAGTAGTTCTTGATTTTATTTTTTTGATTATTGGTGTGTTGGGTGGGAAGCGTGTGTGTGTGGCCGACGATGTACAAGAAAATCCAAAGAGAAAACACAAAGCACTCACTGAGACAAATTTAATTAATTTATTTGTAAGTTATGCGTTTAGGAGTTTGCCCTCCTCCAGACTTGCTTTCAACAGTGTGACATAGAAACAGTGTCTATTAAAAATGTAGATGGTAAGCTCCCATTGGAGGATCACTAATAGGGAATAGAAGCAAGCTGTTACTATCTCAGTTCCAAAAGGACATCGATGGCGGCCATGCCAGTGTGGTTCACTTTACATAGATTCAAATGGTAACCCCCACTTTGCGCCAATCATAATAATTACTGTCTCGTATGACTACTAAACACTAATACATGCTAATCCTATGGTTAAAAAACCTACTAGAATAACAGACTTTTTAGATGAGCAGATTTAGAGGTTGCTGGTGTTGTAAGGTGCTCCATGTAAATGAGCTGCTCTCTGCCTAAATTTGGGAACCACCCAGATCTCCTGGCTTCCGGTTTTGCATAATTTATGTGGCAGTGTAAGCCTGAAAGGGTATTGTCATTTTTTCAGTTACTTAGATAATTAATTATATACATTTAATGGATACATCATTTCTACATTTTTTTTATTTTAATTGGATAATTACAGTTTTTAGAATAGTTGTTTGTAATTTTTTTTATTTATTGTTATTCATTTAAATTTTTTTTAAATTTTGTTCGGATTGTAGAGAAGTAGGGTAGGAAGTGTTTTTTACTGTACATGTTTTTTAGGGGTTTTAATTGGAAAATAATGTTTAATTTGGTTATTTTGTTTTTTAAAACTTTTTTTAATTAATTTATGTTTTGTAGAGGGTTCGGTTGTTTATAAATATTGGCAAATATTTTTATGTTAATTTTTTATGTGTTGCTTCTTTTTCATATTAAGCATTCCTTATGTAATGATTTTCTTTTTTTAAATTTAATAATGATTATAGTTTTTTAACAATTTCCCTACTGGCTCCCCTAAAGTCCAACACTTTCCTTACTGTTTCTTAGGTTGGAGTGAGAATAGTAAATATATTCTTCAAAAGTTCAAAATGTACCTATTGTTGCTTAGTTTGGAGTGGGACTAGTAAATCTGACCTCTGAAAAGTCCAAGACTAGACTTACTGCTGTTTCGATTGGATTGGAAATAGTAAATTGACCCCTCCAAAGTTCAACACTTTATGTACTGTTGCTTAGGTTGTAATAGGAACAGTAAATCTTATTCTTCCAAATATTAACATTTTGTGAATTTTTTTCTGAAAGGCTTAACTTCAAAGACAGGTATATAAAGCATTGAAAAACACCAATTCAGTAAATAATTAAGACGCAATACAAAATAAAAATCCAACACCAATTTATAAACATAGGAAATATTTTTATCTTTTAAATGACACCAAAACTAAATAAATCCACTGTAGGGAACTAGAGATATGAAATTTTAAAGATTTTAGTTTATTTAGATATTTTACTTTCTAGTGCTTAGAATCCAACAGTGCCCCTTTTAGTCATTTTGTTTGCTCTGACAGGGTCACAGTAACCTTTAGCAATTATTCTGGAGGATCTCTTATCACTCCTGTGCAGCCTCCTCCAGTAGGCTGGGTCCAGTAGAACTCCTTCCTGAAGTTCTTCTTGCGGGTCCCAAAGTATCCAACACACAATCCAAGGTTCTGGAATCTCCAAGAGGGTCCTTGAAAGTGTGAAACTTTCAATTCCTGCAATCCACTTGGTCAAAACCCTTACAATTCTATTGATAGGACTGCAGGCTGGGGATTCTTTGTGGTAATGGCCAGGTGAGCTCTGTTAACCTGTAACATGCCATGAGTTCACTCTTTAGTCCTTTTGAACCAGGTTTGATCCACAGGGTCTGTAGTTTCAAATGGTGTAAAAAGGCGCAATCTTCAGAGTTCAGGCCTTTGGAAATGCACATCAAACTCTTCATCGCAGACCCTTCTGATTCTCTTAAGTCTCAAGCAGCAGATTTGAGAGCACCGCCCCTCTCAGATACGTATTCAATGTTCTCTGGGGTCAAGCAGGAGGGCACTCCTGTCCAATGAGCTGCAGGTTTCCACCCAAAGGTCTGACCACTTCCTGCAGTGTGTGGCAAACCTCTAACCCAGAAACCACTATTCTTCCAAAATTCAATATGTCAGCAGGGAGGGGAGACCTGGCTAGACACACCCCAAGGATGGCTATTCTCCATAGTCCCTCCCCCTTGCATCTGCTCATTCCTTCCTTAATACTAGCATCTGACTGGAGGTGAATAGGGGTCCTCCCCTCCGCTTGAGGTCCATGGTTTACGACTCCTCCCCCTGCTCTGGCATTCTTATGCCCAGCAAACTCTCCTCCCAGAGAGGTTTCCTAACCCCAGGGGTTATTTATTACCTCTTCAAAGCATCCAGGCTTATCCACGTATCTCTGACCAATCACGGCAGAGCAGTACAGGGTTGAATTTTGGCTTACAACCAAAAAAAGGTCTTATAACTTCTTGTGTGTACATTTTACAATAAATTCAACAATACCATGTTGTTGGATTTATCATTACCATTGTACTGAGTCCTTTCAGCTTCGTTTTATGGCTTTTGTTTCTCCACTTATTAACTAATAACCTTTTCCAATGTTAACCTAGGGCATGGGATTTACAATGGGAAAAGTGACTTGGGCCATTTTTCCAGCACTGGGGCTTATAAAAACATATTTCATAAGTTCGCTAAATATATCTACAGGACCCCACCCAGGGAACACCTAGGTGAGACTTTAGGGGTTCTGAATATGTAAAAATATTGCAGATCCTTCCTCCACAGTGCTCCTACCACCAAAGTAGATTTTAGGCAGCACTTTATCACAATGTGGGGAGTGAAATGTGCAATTTCACTTTACCCAGGGCATATACAACTCATTTTATGAGTCTACCTTATAGATACCTGACCCCCACCCCTGAGACACCTAGGCGACACCCTAGGGGCACCTAATATGCCCGAACATTGTAGGTTAACCATTTTTAACTGCCACAAACACAAAAGTCGAGTTTGGGCACAATTTACTTCAGTCCTGCCACACAGCCACTTTTAAATACCTCAGTCTTCAGCAGTGCACACATGCAAGTGCAGAAAGGTCTGCTGACCTTTAAACTGCCATGCCCTATTATATACTAGGGACTGATAGGTAGTTTCAATCCCCCTGCCTAATATGTACTAGGGCTCTATAGGGTAGGTCATGCCAATCACAAGGGTACCCCACCCCTTAGTGTACCCTAGTGTATGTAGGTGTTTTCACTGTATTGTAAGTGCTTTCAGTATAGTACTGGCTCTGAGCCTGGTTAGGCAGATCCTAGGGTCAGTCAGAGTCAGTTACCACCAGTACCAGTCAGCAAAAGGTTGGGGGTGCCCACGGCACAGGATGCCTCTGCAACACAGCCCCCCCCCTCCCAAACGAAAGGTGATGGGTTACTAACCTACACCCTGGTAGTCCTCATTAGTTAGGTGGAAAAACCTGGAAGGTCCATGTGCATTTGCATGGACAACCCCAGGTCTGTGTTCCACTGTAAAGTGCATTCCCTGTAGGGAAATGGACCACCTTAACAGCTTGGGAGTCTCCCCTCTCAACTGCATGAGCCATCTGAGAGGCCTGTGGTCAGTTTGAACCCGAAAGTGATTCCCAAACAAATATGGTCTCAACTTTTTCAGGGACCAAACCACAGCAAAAGCCTCTCTCTCAATGGCACTCCACCTCTGCTCTCTGAGAAGAAGCCTCCTGATAATAAAGGCAACTGGCTGATAAGGCCCTCTTCATTTAGCTGTGACAACACTGCCCCAATCCCTTGTTCTGAAGCATCTGTCTGAGCCACAAATTCTTTTGTGTAGTCAGGGGCCAGCAACACTGGTGCTGAACATATAGCAACTTTCAGCATGTCAAAAGCCTTCTGACACTTTGGGGTCCAATATGCCTTTTTGGGCCTCTTCTTAAAAGTGAGTTCTGTTAGGCGCACCATGATGGTCCCATAATTTTGAAAAAGCCTTCTATAATACCCTGTCAGCCCAATGAATGCCCTGACCGAGTTGGGGTAACAGGATCTGTCCAATCCAAAATAGTTTGGATTTTCGCTTGGAGAGGCTGTACATGGCCCCCACTTACCAGGTGGCCCAGGTACACCACAGAACTCTGCCCTATTTGGAATTTACTTGCCTTAATAGTCAGACCTGCCTGAAGCACTTCCCTTAGGTGGCTTAAGTGACCCACCCCCCCAAGTAGAACTGTATACAGCTATATCATCCAGGTAAACTGCACTGAACTGTTCCAACCCAGACAAGACCATGTTCAACAACCTTTGGAAGGTGGCAGGTGCATTCTTTAACCCAAAGGGCATTACCTTAACTGATAAAGTCCCTCTGGTGTGGAGAATGCTGACATCTCCATTGGTCCATCAGTGAGGGCAATCTGCTAGGAACCTGAAGTCAAATCAAAAGTACTCAGGTACTTAGCAGCCCCTAACCTGTCAATGAGCTCATCAGCTCCAGGTATAGGGTGAGCGTCAGTCTTGGTAACTGCATTCAATCCTCTGTAGTCCACACAGAACCTTAACTCCTTGCATCCCCCCTGAGGATTAGGTTCGGGCACCAGCACCACTGCACTGGCCCATGGACTCTCAGATGGTTAAATTACTAAGCATGGGCGAATTTTGCAAATTCGCGATCCGTGAATTTGTGGATTTGCGAATTCGCGATCCGCAAAATTCGCGAATTTGCGGATTTTTGTTTTTTTGCGTGTTTGCGGGTTTTTTTGCGTGTTCGCTGGAATTTTTGCGTGCCGCTTGCATAGCGAAGTTACCCATGCAGTCGTTTATGGGAGAGGGAGAGAGAGATAGATAGATAGATAGATAGATAGATAGATAGATAGATAGATAGATAGATAAATAGATAGATAGATAGATAGAGAGAAAGAGAGGGAAAGAGAGAGGGAGAGAGAGAACGAGAGAAAGAAAGAGAGGCCGGATCTCTGAAGGGCCAGATTCCTGAGTTGCCCCTACAGAACATACAGCTTTTTATTTTTAGCAAAATGCATATGAAAATTGTGCTGTAAAGGTCTCTTTTAGTTTAACCCCTCCTGACAACTCAAAATGGGTGTATTTGCCATCCTCTCTCTTCTTCCTGTTTTTTATATCTGTAAGTGGTTCCTGATGAGGTTTAATTCCTTGGACAGGTGCCTCGTTGCCTACTTGTAACTATTCTCTGACCCTGCTTCAAGGGTCAGAGCAGGGTCAGAGAATAGTTGCAAGTAGGCAACGAGGCGCCAGGAAGCAATTAGCAGCAGGTGTCCAAGTTGAAGTTAATTTGTTTGTAACCCTTTTGTAAAAGGTTACAAAGAAATTAGGTTCAACTTTTGCACCTGCTGCTGTAACCCTTGCTTGGCTGAAAATTCGTCCCCGCTGATTCGCGGATTTTACCGCGATTTCGCGAGATTCGCGGATCGCGAAATCGCGGAAAATCCGCAAATTCGCCCGCGAAACGGATTTTACGCCCACCCTTACCCTAAACTCAGCTTTATTGCTAGCTCTGGCATGATCAGACAGCCAGTACAGTTTATTTTTTACAGGTAGGCTGTCACCAGTGTCAATGTGGTGCACACACCACTCAGTGATGCCTGGAGTCAAAGAGAACAGGTCAGAAAATTGCTCCAGCACCTGCTTACTATCTCTGTGCTGCTGGTCTGTCAAATTGGGAGAGAGCACAACTCCCTCCACTGACCCATCTTACACATTAGTGGAGAGGAGGTCGGGCACAGGCTCAAGTTCCTCCTCCACACCCTCATCAGTGACCAGTAACATGGTCATATCTGCCCTGTCATGGAGGGGTTTCAATCTATTCACATGCAGGACCCTATGAGGGTACCTGGGGATGCCAACGGCAAACAAATAGGAAACTTCACCCTTCTTTTCTAGGATTGGATACAGTCCACTCCAATTGTCATGGATAGCCCTGGGAACCACAGGCTCCAACACCCACACCAATTGTCCTGGAGTATACGCCAGCATAGTAGCCTTCTGATCATTCCAGTGCTTCATGAGCTCCTGGCTGGCCTCCAGTTTCCTGTTTGCCTTGTACATGCCATTCTAGATCTCAAGCCTAGCACATAGTCAAGCACATTGTCCTTTGCTTCTTTAAGAGGCTTCTCTAAAGACTCTCTCAACAGGCTCAATGGCCCCCTCAAAGGGTGTCCAAACAACAACTCAAAGGGACTGAAACCAACCCCTTTCTATGGCACCTCCCTGTAGGCAAACAGTAGGCATGGGAGGATAACATCCAATCTCCTCCTGAGTTTCTCTGACCCTTCAGGGTTTTGTTGAATCTCTCAACTACACCATTTGCTTGTGGTGATAGGGGTTGGTGAACTTGTAGTTGATACCACACTTATCCCACATAGCAGTTAGATAGCTGCACAGAAAGTTTGTGCCCCTATCTGACACCACCTCATTCAGAAAACCATCTGTGGTGAACACACCAAGCAGTGCCCTAGCCACTGCAGGAGCATCAGTGGTTCTGAAAGTGATTGCTTCAGGGTACCTAGTGGCATGGTCCACTACCACTAAGATATTCCTATTCCCCGATGCAGTAGGTGGGTCCAGGGGACCAACAATGTCCATCCCCACCCTTTCAAAAGGAACCCTGACCACTGGCAGTTGTATTAGGGGAGCCTTTGTCTATCCCCCTGCCTTGCCACTTGCCTGACAGGTGACACAGGAGCTGCAAAATTCCTTTATCTGTTCAGACATGGGGCCAGTAGAAATGGTTCACCAACCGGTTCCATGTCTTTGTCTGTCTGAAATGTCCTTCCACAGAGATATCATGACCCAAAGTCAGGATAAACTCTCTGTACTTCTGGGGTACCACCAACCTCCTGGTGGCCCCCTCCTTGAGGTTTCTGGCCTCAGTATAAAGCGGTGCATCTTTGGGAAATCTCTCCCGCATGAAAACTTCTTTCATGAACTCGAGAATTTCTTTCGAGTCAACTTTAGATTTAGATAAATTTGACCTCCGGGCATTTAGAATGATAATCGACCAGCACTATGGCATAATGTGATTGATTAGGCAATGTGTTGAATGGTCCCATGACATCAATACCAAAGGAATGGGAATGAGGGGCGGATTGGCTGTTTGAGAGATTTTTTCACTACTTGCACACATAGTGCAATGTTGAACAAGTGAGTCTATCTCTCTAGCCATCTGAGGCCACCAAAAATATTCTCTTACCCTGCGTTTGGTGAGTGTAGCACCCAGATGACTTCATGTGCATTGGTAAGGAGTGTCTTTCTCATGTTAAAAGGTGGTACAATTTTGTCTGAATAAAATATGATGTCATCTTCTACAGACAATTCTTCATTTATCTTATCAAAAGGTTGAACATCAACATTTAAACATTTCTCTGTAGGCCACCCTTCAATTATGTATTTCTTAACACTCTTTAGCACATCATCACTACCCATGGCATCATACCAATCAGTTTCATTAATAGCACCAACATTTTGTAATTCAATATTGCCAATTATACAGTCCTCTTGATCTTCTTCACCGTTGTTTATGGCACTCTCAACAGACTTGTCTTGCACAGAAGGCAAACGGGAGAGTGCATCAGCACGAACATTCCTTCCCCCAGGTATGTTTAAGACCTCAAAATTGAATTGGAGGAGTTTCGCAGCAAGACGAGCTATATGTGGTGTTGTGTTCCGATGACTGGAGTTACCAAGGACGGCCACCAAAGGTTTATGTTCATTTTGCAGTATGAACTTTCTGCCCCAAAGATAACATTTGAACTTTTCAATTGCCCACCAACACCCCAGAAGTTCTTTTTCGATTACTGAATAGTGTGTCTCAGAGGTTCTCAGTACTCTTGATGCAAACCCAATGGTGTGTTCTTGAGACCCTGCCTGCTGAGTCAAAATAGCACCAAGACCGTAACAGCTTGCATCCACAGTTAAAGTACATTGTAACGTGTGATCAAAAGGTCTAAGTGCCTTGACAGTGGTGAGCTGCGACTTAAACCATTCAAATGACTTATTGCACTCTTCATCCCATACAAAATTAGTCTAGTTTTTAAGCAGGTTGGATCTTGGTCGTACATATGTCGCGTAATCTGGTATAAAACGAGAGTAAAATTCTGTCAAACCTAGAAGAGATTTCACCCCAGTTTTGTTTTTGGGGTGGGTGCATTCAAGATGGCTTGAACAAGGCTAGGTTTGGGAGTTACTCCTGCACTTGAGATAGTGTGCCCAAGATACTCAATGGAGCGTTTAGGTACCACCTCATAGTCTTGGAAACGTGACAACACTTGATTGAGAGTTTCATCATGAGACGCTTGGTCGGTACCATGGATGAGCACATCATCTTGGAAGATGGCTACGTTTTTTACACCTTTGAGCAGATTTACCATTAACCGTTAAAAAACTGACACCGCTGAAGCGAAACCAAACGTCATGCGACAGAATTGATACATGCCTGAGGGTGAGTTGAAAGCAGTGAGATGGCCCGGTTAATTTTCGAGTTCCACCTGGTGATATGCTGAAGTCAGGTGGAGTTTGGAAAACACGTTAGCCCCAGTTACCATGGCTAGCATTTCTGAGATGTTAGGAAGGGGGTGTGAATCGATCCAAATCTCTTTGTTAAGATCACGCAAGTCAATGCAAATCCTGAGTTTGTTGTTCTTTTTTCGTGCAATGACTAAGGGAGATGACCAATTAGAAGATTCAACTGGCTCGATTACACCCCTCTTACACATGGATAGCAGTTCTTTCTCAAGGTCTTCTCCAATGCTAAGCGGTACGCTTCTGAGTTTATGTGTGGTGGGTAATGCACCTTCTCTAACTTTTATTTTATGCTTGAACCCCTTTATTTTGCCCAACTCCCCAGAGAATACTTTGGGAAACCTGTTGAGTAACTCTTCCACATGGGTGGAATCACGAATAGCCAGCACTGGTTCTTTTGCCCCGGGACACAACATCATGTCAAACAACCCCTGATGAAACCACCCAAGGATGTTCAAACCCTGTATGGCCACATATACTTTTCCTGCAATACGCCTACCCTTAAATTCCATGATGCCCTCAAAATATCCTAAGAGATCGATCTTACGTCCCTCGCAGGATACAGGAGCACGATCTGGAGGAAACAGCTGTCTACCACCCCAATTGGCATTAAAGAGTGACTCTGAAATCATAGTGATGTGTGCTCCAGAATCCACTGGAAGACGAAGCATCTTATCACCTACTACTATGTTAGCATATGGGTCAACGCATTCTGAAGGATCGCCAGTCCTTACATCACTATCAGAGACAACAAGAACCATGTCTTTTAGTTTATCTAAGATGTATTCTTTTTCACGGTCACTTGTTTCTATGACTATATTTATTCAGGTATTCTCCTTTTTATGGATCTGGCATACCTTATCGTAATTTCCAATTTTCACACAAGATCTGCACGATACCTGTCTAGCTGGACAAGGTTTACCATTTCTGGAGTGAGCAGTGTACCCACACCTGAAGCATATGTCAGTTCTTTTGAAAAAAATGTTCTGAGAAATATCTCTTTTCTTTTTGAAATTGGTGCGTACAGGTGCAGCGACTTCCTGTGTCTTGTTTTCAACCTCTTTTATAGATACTTGCAAAGTCTCAATGTTTTGAGCAATCCTGATGTATTCTTCTAGCGAGGGGTTCTCAAGAGAGAGCAGTTTTTGTCTTATCGCTCCATCAGAACATTGGCTTATAAACTGATGTCTTACTAACTGTTCACTAAAATTTTCAAACTCGCAATCTGCTATCATTTTCCTAGGAGCAGTAATGTATGCATCTACATCCTCCCCGCTCTTTTGCACTCGCTTGAAAGATTTGTACCTCAACACAACAAAGCTAGGCGGTACAGCATATCTTTTTGCTAGTTTTCTAATGGTGGACTGATATTCATCAAGATCTTCATTGTCTTCAGCCACAACTTCAGGCAGATGTTTGAGAGTAGCCCTCCCCCTCAAAACCTAATGAGTGTAATAGTAGAAATGTCTTCCTTTCTGGTCTAAATCTGTGTGCTCCTATTGCACCCAAATAAGTTTCAAAGGCATCAAGCCATTGTCGCCATTTGATAGGCGGATCACCTGCTGAATCCAGAAAAGGTGGTGGTGGATGAACAGCTTGCATACTGAAAATAAGTTTAAAACTGAGCAAAGAATGTAGAAATTACAGTTTTACTGAGTAAGTGTTTGATATACTGAGCTTCACTTTCTGTGTGTACTTTTCTAAGCCATACATTTTCGTTTACAGATAAAATCCACAATAACATTACATACACAGTAGGTAAGATAACAGATCAAAGGAGCAAGCAAAACAAATGTGAGAAAAAAAACTAAACGTGAAATGTTATGGTGTGCGAGTCACCGTTGTACTGTGCTCACACCAATCTGTTCTTAGGTACATGAAAACAATGAGAAAAGATGAGCTCAAATTGTAATTGAGCAATAAATGTTACTCTTAAGGTGAGCGAGTCACCGCGTTGTGGTGCTCACGCCAAACTGACAACAGGATGGAATACTGTGTGGTGTGTGAGTCACTGTGTGAAGAGGCTCACGCTGTAATATCGATAAAAGTTGTTTGAAATTAAATACCTGAACCGAAGGATGGGAAAACGAACGCCGTCTTGGAAGCCAAATACCGGTGGACGAGAAGCGTCTGTCACTCACTGTTGCCGAGGGACGTGAAAACCAGCTGTGTAGATATCCATCTTCAAATGAGGACTCTTCGCTTCTTTTTTTTTTCCTTGTGTTTTCAGCAAAGCACTGGCTCTGGGCCTGGTTAGGCAGAGCCCAGGGTCAGTCAGAGTCAGTTACCACACAGGGGTATGGTGAGCGATTACAGACCCTTCACACTATGACGCAGTAGTCAGACCAACCCATGCTCAATCAGAAAATTAGCCTCTGGTAATAAGGTTGACACTAAAAGCACTTTAACAGTTTCTCGAAGCACCTTAAATTGCACTTTAATTAGCACCCTAATCAGCAGCACAGGGGTGTCGCAGTGGTACCATGTTACCCAAGAGCCACAAAAAGCACTGTTATTAGCACTTTAAGCAGTATCTCAGCGGCTGCCAGTTTCCGCAGCAATCTTGAGTCGCTTAGGAGCCACGATGCTCTCGTAGCTAGAATAAGTTTGTCCCAAGGGGTACAAAAGGATTACAGTTAGCTCTTACATAAACGTAGTAACCTCTTACATCAAAGTAGTAGTCTAGTACCCTTATGATTAGTCATTTGGCCCTCGGCCATAGGGTCAGCTCCCAAGGCATCCCAATAGCATCTCATAGCACTTTAACTACCACATTAACTAGCACCTTAAACCGCAGCCACTTTTATTGGTCACAGTAGAGAGCAGTGTACAATCAACAGGAAGGTGGCTTAGAAACAGGATACGAGCAACAGGAGTATGTGCCATGCATTCATATACCCTTATTCATGGTTAAGAATTGTCTAATATGATAATTTAAAATGTTTTATGTTTATTAGTTTGGATACAAAACTGTATGTATTTTCCCTCTTTAATAAAGTTTAAAAATATATATTTTTATTGAATGTCCAGTCATACAGAAACAACGGTATAAAATATCAACATGAATATGTCGCGCACAATAGCTTTGGAGACCGCCTATACATAAAAGAAGAAAGGATGTTACAGTTCACCTCTTTAATAAAGTTGTATCTAATTTCCTTAATCGTAATGTAATGTGTGTTATATTGGTTTTTCTAATTTGTTTATGATGTTTACTTTTTGTTCCTTTTTTTGCTTCTTATATAATTTTTGAAATTTTTATTTTAATGTGTAACTGTTAGAAATTGGGTAACTGTTTGACCAGGGTATAAACCAGCAGCGGTGCGTCCATTGGGGCGTAGGGGCGTAGCCCCACCAGCCCTGCCTGGACCCGCGGCTGCCGTAAAATAATTAAAATAAAAGTTTTTACTCACTGTGTGACTTTAAATATATTTAGAACGATATTAATTCGGCGCCGCGAGTGAATCGGGAGTGCGCAGGGGGTCGGGCGGGCTGGTGTGGTCACGGTGATTGATTGGCATCACGACGAGTCTTCTTCTAGCTGTTTTCCTGCATGTATGCTTCGGGCAGCAACTTGCCTGAGCATGCGCATGAAAGTCCCCAGGGCCCATTAGCTGGGGGGGGGGGGTGCAGGTTTATGCTGGCGGCACCCCCTGGCAGCAAAAGGGCGACAGGGCGAGCAGTTAGTGTGCCCTCTCCAAGCCCAGGATTGGACGGTCACCGCGCAGCACAGCAGGGGCAATCCATATTGGATGCCGAGCGTGGGTGCCCTGCAATGGCCAATCACTGTCTCTGTAGTCATGTAGTGATTGGCCCCCTGCCATTTGCGGCGCTGCAGTGTCGTTGGATCCGGTTCAGGTAACGGTTCACTTGCCTCGTGGACGGTGTGTGGAGTGGAGACGAGACAGTGCCCTTTGATTGCCTGACGCCGCCGCCTTTCTTTCTGGAGTGGAGTCGACTCAGTCTTCTAGTGTGTGATCGATGTGAGTACAGCTCGTCGTCTCCACTGGTCTCTGTCTTTTTTGTCTCCTATCCTACCTTGACCTTCACGGCTTTACCCCTGTCTCTCCTTCGCTTCTCCCCCATGTCCCGACTCCCGGGCCCTTCTCCTCGACCCCACTCTTCTGAATTCCTCGAGGAACACACACACGCATCCTCCATGGGTTTTACTATTTTGAAAATCACGTGTACTCAGGAGTTAGTACACATTCTTGATTGTAACCGACTGGCCACCCATTAGAAAGCAGTTTTAAATGACATAAAAATGTAAATTTTGGGACTTGATTCATGCAGCTTTGTCTTGTATCTTCTTTCTTTTTCTATGTACAGACAGTATTGTTATTTTTAAGATTCTTTTCTGATGCTGTTGGGCTTGTTTAGTGCTTTAGAAAACTTTTTGCACGCAATACAATGAATGCACGCAGGCCAACCGACTGTTAGTTGGGTCATTAATATACCACACACAGACTATGGGTAAGACAAGTTACAATCATTTATTTCTTAACAGATGGCGCAACGACCGCTAAATGATTCATAAAGACTTCATTATGTACAGCGCAAAGAACTGTGGCTAATCGCTAACTTGCTCAAAGATACTTCAATCCATTTGAGTTCGGCTCTGGCCAGTTCAATCACGCTGGAGCCATCATAGCCCAGCATTGATCATAAATAAAAGTTTCGTGAAATATCAGTTTAATTTGAAAGAAAATGTCCGTCTTTTTATGTCTACCGCTACAGGTTGATCCTGAAGCGCAAGGGGACATTTGAATGAGATTTCTGACAGAAGAAGGTAATGCCTTTACCATTATCGTCTGCATTAGGTGATTTTTAGGAGAAGGCGATTATAGTCAATTATCCCTTTTATTACGCCAACAGGTTACATCGACACAGCCCTGATGAAAATCCAGTGAAATAATAAACGGGATTAGAAACACGTGGGCTTGTACCGTAATATTCACAAAGGGCAATTAACTAGTTAAACGCCTACTGTGTTTTTTCTGTGGAGGACATTTCTTACAATATAAATACCCCAGGAATGTTCCCTTGTGACACCAGTCCCAAATTATTAGGAGTTAATTGAGCTTGATGGAGGCCTGAGAGGTGGATGCAGTTCCACATGGGGTACACAGTGCTGCTGTGTTCGCTGCACGAGTGTGTGGGGATGCCCTTGACTGATGTTCTAAAGCTGTAGCTCATAGGGTGGCACCCCATTTTATCCATAGGAATTTTTGGAGGTGTCTAATTGTATGGCAGCAGCAGATGGTGGTTTAGGAAATGTAGCTGGTTTATCATACGCTGGGTCCAGTCTTATATGAATAAACTGCTGACTGGGAGATAGGTGCAAAGGGTTGTGGTCCGGGATGACCATCGGTGTCTCCACCATTGGAGTTGTTTTATTTTGCCATTGGTGTGATTGCTCGTTTTCTACTCCACAGTAGCTTTTGGTCAGATTGCAGACCGCTACCAGCCACTGCAAAACGCTGTAAAAGGCCTTGGATGAATTCAGGTTCCTGAATTAACAAATACATTTTTTCTAGCAATAAACACACCCAGGTCCTTCTCCACCAGTAGACTGTTATGGTGGCCGAATCGCCTAGGCTGAGGGTACATTAAATTGAGCATACTGCCATAATATTTATTGCAATACTGATATTCCAGGAACACTTTGACTGTAGAGATTAATTCTACTCTACCTAATGCAAGCTTACTGGCAGAGTTCCACAGTAAATAATATACAGAATAATACTGCCACCTGACGGAATGAATATGCTAGTGTTACGACTTGTCTAGAATGTGTAATTCATATCAAGTGGCCTGACCAATAAAAGCAGATGTTTACACCTCCCTGCAGCTGCGCTGCAATAGCCTTCTGTGCCGAGGGCGACCCAAAGAAGTGAATTTGTTTCTAAAGTAGAATTGCAGATTCTTTGGGCAGTGAGTAGAGTTAACTTTTATATAATCATGGCATAATGTTTTCAAGCTCCGGATTTCATTCGACAACACATTTTGGGAACTGTAGTCTTGGTTCAATTCAATTAAAGCAACTTGACTAGCACACATGAGCACAAGCAATAGCAAAGCCAATAGGTCTTGCCTACAAGAGGTATTAGCTGTTTCAATGTGTTTTAGCCAAGTTGTTCTGCAGCTTGGCCACTGTGCAGCATGGCTGTATGTAAAACAAAAATAAACTGCTATGACACAGCAGCACTGGCTGTGTCTTAGCATTTTTGAAAATTGCTGGCTGGACAATGCAACATGGACAATGCAAGATGTGGTTGGGGGAAAATATATGACGTGGCAGTGCTGTCCTCTTTATAGAGCAAAGCAAGCACAAGAGTGACAAGGAAGCCTACCAATGATAAGCAATGGGTGGTCTCCAAGCACACTGTTAGAAAACAAAAGATTGCGCAGCAATAGCACACGAGCTGTCATGGGCAAGCCGTAAAGTATGTATAAAAGGAAAGCCTGAGAATAGGCACATGCTTACATAGAGCAAGCCAACAATTCTAAGTGGAGGTGACGAGACCAGCACTTGTTTTGGCCTCAGTCTTTCTGTTGTCTTGGAAATACTTGGTGTGTGAAGTTTGATAGCACATCTCTATTGATCTACATTTGATTAACCCAGCAGCTGGATAATAACTGATCCTATTGATGCAGCGCTTTGCACCATGCAAAGTTCTGGTGCAAACTCAAGTACACATGCAAAACAACAGTTGATGTACAGAATGCAGAACAATGTCATACATTCACCCCAGTACAGAGATCTGGGCCTAAATCCATCGTTTTTTTGCACTCCACACCACCCCAGTTCAGACATGGCCATATGCAAATCAGCCTTGACCCTGTGCCTCATGGGAACAGTCCAGCCCGAACTGCCAAGCCATGTATTTCCTGGACCGGAATCAAGCATCCAAGGACCGGTTTCTGGCTATCCTTGACCTTCACGGCTTCACCCCTTTCTCTCCTTCGCTTCTCCCCCATGTCCCGACTCCCGGGCCCTTCTCCTCAACCCCACTCTTCTGAATTCCTCGAGGAACACACACACGCATCCCCCATGGGTTTTAGTATTTCTGAAAATCACGTGTACTGCAAGAGTAAGCCTTAGCACGGCCACGGGCTATATGATATGAATCGGGCATGGAGTGATTCAACTCAAGCCCTCATTGCGTCACACAGAACATGCTATGTTGCCCTCCTCCTCCTTCACTTTATAGTACCTTATGTTCACAGACCACCAGCTTCTGGCTTCATTCTTACATCTTCCACTTTCCAGCACTCTGCTCGCCACCTGTAACAACCAAGTCACTTGCCACTACTCCTTCCTGAAGACCCAACTTTAACCCTTGGAAAAGTCAGCAAACCATCATTATGCTTGTGTTTTCCTTTAAACAGAAATATGAGTTTAAAAAAGGCTGGTCTGTGCAACATGTGTTGGCGCACAATTCATTTTGTGAAGTTCTCTGTTCGAAAATTCATTCCATCATCTGGCTAAGCAGTCTCCATTTTCGCTGCGTTGCCAGTGTGTAATGAGGCGACAACAGTTCACAGTGTTTGTGGTGTTACTATGTGTGTAATGTGCACACATATCCTGTGGCTGAACTTACACTCAAGTATGCTCTGCTCCCGAGCGTGACTCAAGTTACACAGGCAAGGATTGGAGCATGGAATCCACGCCTGTGCTTTGCCTTCACTCCTGTATCCTTTAATGCTACCAAGATAGTGTTTGCTTCACTGATAAATCCAAGACAGTGCTTATTCATTTATTTATTCATTTTTACATATCGCCGTCATTACCCAAAGATGTCAGAGTGCTTTATGATAAAGTAGGTTTCATTACAAGTGAAATAAAGTTACAATAATTATAACTGTGCCATTGAATGTCTTCCCTGGTTTCATCTGATTTCTGGTTTTCACGTTCCTGACAATGTTGGGCCACATTACCCTGGCATGGATTTTAAGCTTTATTCTAATGTTTATTTAGGCAATAATGGTGATGTTACAAAACTGGTGCTCATGTAAAGCGCTCTGATGCCCGATGTCTCGGGTCTATTCACTATATAAAACAAAAAATAGAAACATCAGTTGTTGGCCTATATATGTAGGAGCGTTGGCAGTCTGCCAGACTATGTTTCTGGTCCCAGTAGTGAACTAGCAGCAGGCGGCAGCGCAGAAGTTTACTGTGCCTGCTGCAAAGAACATATATACCTGAAACAGATCACAAAATGCAGATGATGTAAATAGGTCAGTGAGGCACTGCTTTTGTCAGAGAGATCCTTTTGTTACTTGCAGTTTCTAAGTTAAAATCCTAACACACAACAGCGAGCTATTAACTGTAATCTAAGAGCTGGATGCAACTGCAAGGAAAAAATTGGAGCATTATGTTTTTTCCCCACAGTCTTTGTTTCATTACCCTACTGTTTCAAAAATAAATTGTTATCTTTTCATTTTCAGCACCTGACAACCGATACATTACCGCATTTTGGGGCAATTTTCCAGCAAACAACAAGATGACCCCAACCTCCTTTGCTGCTCTCTCACCCGACCCCGGCTACAACCCAGCAAACACCAGTGACCAGTGTTAAAGGTAAGGAAACTGATGCTATATATTTTTTTACATGGGAGTTAGGGCTATGTAGTATGTGGTCACTCTCCAGTGTCTCTTTCAGTGCCTCCAGCAACCACTATGACACAGAGAGGCAGGAGGCAGTATGGCTGTATTTTGTATTTATACTGAAATGTCATATTATTGCACTCCACCTAATACGTTGTATGTTGATTATTGACAGGTTTATCAGCAAACAACCAGAGGACCCCAACCTCCTCCTTTGCTGCTCTCTCACCGACCCCGGCTACAACCCAGCAAACACCAGTGACCAGTGTTAAAGGTAAGCAAACTGATGCTATATATTTTTTTACATGGGAGTTAGGGCTATGTAGTATGTGGTCACTCTCCAGTGTCTCTTTCAGTGCCTCCAGCGACCACTATGGCACAGAGAGACAGGAGGCAGTATGGCTGTATTTTGATAATTGCACTTAAATCTTGGCAAACTTAAACCACATTAACTTTATTCATCTCTTTAGATATTGCCACAGTTTTGAAATCACAGAAGAGGTTTCTTCTCCAGGAACCCTGGATATCCACAATATGGTATGAAATCTAGTAACACATAGAGTTTTTTCCGCATTATCAAGTCTTTTTTAACACAGTTTATATCTAATTCCTCCACTAAGCGCAACCAGTCATACACGGTTCTACACCCTTTTTTACCACCCACTTGGTATATTTATTTTTATCTTTCTTTAGGCTTAGCAAAGTTTCACTCTTGAAAGATGTTAAATACATTGATATGCATGATGATATAATTCCATGGAAATGTATTTCAATCTGCTAAGTGATGATAGCTATTACACAGTGTGCTGAAAGAAAAAAGATTAAAAATGTTTATTATTTGTTTTTTTAGTGCCCCTGACGAAGGGATATCATCCCGAAATGCATTGGGAGAGAAAAAATATTATTTCATTTGATTTATGAACGTGTTATGAGAACTATATCAATGATTTGAAGTTCAACAGTAATTGAACAAACAAGTATTATTTTGAAAAAAACTGCAATGAATGAGTTTTGAAAAAACTTGGAAAAACCAAAAGAATAAACTTGATTTGCAAAATATAAACAAAGCTTACTTATTGGATTACAAAGGCAGATGGATTTCAGCCAAATGTAGTGCGGACAGGGTCTAATGACGACAGTCACTAGTATTATTCCACTTTGTCTTTGCGGAGATTGGCATCTCCTCCCCTTCCAGCACACCAATTAAAACAAAGATAACCACATTAAAAAAAGTCACAACCACGAAAAACAGGAGTGCACCCCACAACCCCACTTCATATCTTTCAACTCAGCCAACGGTGGGGCAGCACCCAACAAAAGAGTAAGATGTCTTTTGATTCAATCTCAAACATCACGGACAACAAGGCAGTAACTAAAACTTACACCACAGCGCAAGCATCAGACATATACGCTTTAATTTCAGATATTCGGTCTTTCAGCACACGAAGAGGATCAACAACTCAACTACTACGACAACTAGAATTCATTTCAAGAAGAGCACTCAACAAAAAACTCCACGCTTCAACGTTAATACAATATCATAAAGTACAACGAATTCCACGAGGACTAAGACTTTCAATCAAACCAATGCTATACAAATTCCAGTACAACAAACATTTCATGGACAAATGGTACTCTATATTAAACAAGTGTTCTCTAGACTTAATACTACTGTTAGTGGAAGAATTAGCGAAAACCATAAATGAACTAGAGGAAGAAATTGATGTATTAAAGCAAGAAATCTCAAAACAAATTGTACAGGAAGAATTAGATGCAACGCTAAAGGAACTTCAAGAAATACTAGATAAATATGAGAAAGACACACAAGAAATGAAACTGCGGAAATTTAAAAGGGACACAATAGACTATAAACTTAACGAGGTTTACAATTGGGCTGAAGTGTATGCAAGAAGAAAACCTGCATCAAAATATGTATCGTCCTCACAAGAGAGTGTAGTCTCAGATAAAGATCTATCCGCAACTCGTCAACCATTAACAGTGACAACTACAGAACCCTCATCACAAGATGATTCAGCTACCACTAGCACAACAAGCACCACATCCAAGCAACAGCGTTTTTTAGGGAAGGGACCTCAAACAGGAAAACCTCCAGAATCAACAGAAAACGCAAGATCCGGCGTGGACAAGGACACAATAAGTCAGAACTTGAGAAGCAAAGGCAAAGTTTAGCAATAAACATATCATCAAAAAAACTTGACAAACAACAACTCAATGTTTTGGAAAAGGGTACTGGATTTGTACCGACCTATCAGGGAAATAAATTAGAAAAAGAAATCGCATTCTTTAAATTCATGCGGACACTAAGATTAAGACATTTCTTTGAAAACATTATGCCCACGATGCCAGAATTCTCACAACCTCAAAAAGACACAGAATACAAAGAATTCAAAGAACCTAGCACGTATATGGCACCTATGTCACATAAAGTTTTGGACATGTTTGAAACTTTAGTCAAACAGGATCTTCAACAAATCAATTGGCATCACCAACAGAGAACCAACCTCAATAAGCATGAAATAAACATATTGAAAAAACTAGCTGAGGATCCTTCGATCACATTGAAAAGAGCAGACAAAGGGGGAGCCCTAATTATCATGGACACTACTTTTTACAATTCTAAAGTGGAAGCACACATACAAGACAGTACAACGTATCTAAAACTACCAAACAACCCTATTCTTGAAATCACCAACACATTAGAAGTAATTCTAAACAGAGCTCTAGAAATGGAATGGATCAATGATAATACTAAAAAATATTTGACAACTAAACATCCACGATGCCCAGAACTTTACATGCTCCCCAAAATTCACAAAAATGCTACTGATCCACTAATGAGACCCATAGTCAGTGGATGCGGATCATTGTTTGAACCATTGGGAACATATATAGATGAATTTCTTCAAATCTTTGTACAAGGATGGACCACATACATTAAAGACACGGGTCACTTTTTACAATGTCTTAATGAGATCACAATTGAGAGTCATGACATCTTGCTATGCACAATAGATGTATCATCTTTGTACACCTCTATCCCTTTGGCTGAAGGTTTGGAAGCCTGTGAATGGGCACTGCTGCAAGTGCCCAACTTGAAAGCGAACAAAATATTCATCCTTGAGCTACTACAATTTTGCTTACAACATTCCTATTTCAAATGGAACAATGAGTATTTCTTACAGATTAGCGGAACCTCAATGGGATTTTCAGGAGCGCCGTCCTTTGCAAATACCTTTATGGCAAAGTACGAGAATGACTTTATCCTTACAGAAAACATTTGGAAAAGACACACAGTCTTTTATAAAAGGTTCATAGATGACATGTTTCTATTGTGGAAAGGTCCAAAAACTCTTTTGATTGAACAAATTGATGAATTAAATAAAATAAATCCAAGGATACAATTCACCTATTCAATCAGCAAACAAGAAATACCATACCTAGATGTTTTGGTACAACTTCAGAACAACAGAATAGAAACCGCGGTCTATCATAAACCAACAGATAGAAATAATACTTTGGCCTACAACAGTTTTCACCCAAGGAGCTTAGTGCGTAACCTTCCATTTTCGCAACTCATACGCTGCAAGAGAATAGCATCAACTCCAGAAGCTCTAGAAACAGAAATCAACAACCAAAGACAAAGATTCATTGCTAAAGGATACCCAGAAGAAGTGATAAAAAAAGCAGAAAACAAAATCACGGAAATCCCAAGAGAACAACTGCTACAAACCAAATCAAAACCAAGAATGGAACGCCAAGTCTTTGTAACTAAATACACCACCCAAGCTAATTCAATTAAAAGGATTATCTACACCAGATGGGAACTCCTACAAAAGGAGGAGGATTTTCAAGGTATCTTCAACAACAAACCTTTGTTTGCGCACACCAGACATGTCAATCTACAGGAAATGGCAACTCGCACAAAGGAAAATATAGGATCTTCAAACTCACAAAAAGGCATGAAAAAATGCTACAATTGCACTCATTGCAATAATGTAATGGAAGGTCCATTTTTACAACACCCTCAAACGGGTAAGAAAATCAAACTTAGGCAACAAACTAACTGTGATTCTACATTTGTGATTTACAGCATAAAATGTCCTTGCGGAAAGCTATATGTAGGAAAAACAGAGCAGAAAATCAAAGTGAGGATCACGGAACATAAAAGTCGAATACGAAACAAAACTTTAACATCCAGTTTAGTATCTCATTGGACAGACTTTAAGCACACAATTCCTCAATTAAGATTTCAAGTCTTGGAACAGATATAACTTAAACCTGACCGTAATAACCAGAACTGGTTATCAAGAAGAGAAATTTGGTGGATAGACTTCTTACAAACTCAGACACCGAAAGGTCTTAATGATAAAATTGATATGACATGCTTCTTGTAACCACAGACATGTAACTGAACACTACAGAGCCACCACTTAGGATCATGGATGTTTGTTAAAATTTCACAAATTTATTCTAGAGTAAATACATGCCCATGAATCACAGAGATTTTGGATCATACTGTAATGCATTCTAGGAGAAACTGTAAGATCGTTTAGGTTGTAAGCAGTAGATCATACATCATTCACAAGCAGTATCAACACCTATTGTTATTCATCTATTTGAAACTTTGCATTTTTAAGTTATCATTATACTACCCACTTTTTAATTTTACCAAATCATCACAGATACAGCTTTCCAACACATAGGGATTTTTTCCTCTATGCGCGTTCATTTATACCCGTTTATTGTGTTTCCTTATATTTCCCCATTTTGTCTTTTTCTATCAAGGCAGTTCTCTTTATTTACTGCACTACTAAACATAAATAGAGACATTTATGTGTGTCTAACTTTGTTGTCGATTTTTATGATCGTCCAACTCGTACTTCATTATACAGAAATAGTATGTTTTCTATTTCTGATTTCCGACCGAGTCACCATTTCCGGAGTCCGTCCTTTATTTCTTTGAATGTAGCCACTAGCGAAAACACGGAGGACCTCTTCCCGTTTCCCGCGGTTTTGAATGTCGATGTTTGGAGAAACGAAAACATAGCGAACAGGTAATTTCCTCCTGGGCTATTTTAGCATCTAACAACACGTACAGTAACTCTAAATCACCTATTTATTTATTTCAGAGTTTTGACAAGCCTCAAAACTAGAAGCAGCCGGCAAAGATTGCTATATCAACCCGGCACTTGTGACAGCCAAGCATATACCGTTTACTCAGGTATTCAGTTTCAGCAAGTTAGCTTACACTGCAAGTCAGTTTTTGAGAAAATCATTTTGTTTATTTAATTCAATTTTTTTCCAGACTAGCTTCGTCAGAAGTTGTTGGTAGCAGTTGTTACACTCAAAAGGCATTCGTACAAGCTAAGAAGATACCGCCTTTAAGGTATTTAGTCTAAACCAGTTAGTCCACGCTAACACTCTCTGGTTATAATTAGATTGTTGATACATTTTTTTCGGTTTCAGAGCATCGCCGATACTTTTCTGAAAACTTTATTAACAACAGATAGCAGCCACGGTTGTTAAATTTTAACGGTTCTCGTGTCAACGAAAAACTAATCGTCACAAGAGGTACTTACTCACAGCGAGCGAGTTTATGTTATCATTTTATGGTGAGAATTAGGCTGTTCATTCTTTATATTTTTTAAATTTCAGTCCGGTCCTACATACACCCAATTTGGAATTGATCCACGCAAAGTAGCACAGTAAAAAGGAACCCCAGCTTACTGATTGTCGTTTCCACATCCAGGTACTTTGTCTTTGGTATTTAGACCACTAATTCCACTTAATTGTCAGGATCTGGTAACTTAAAAATATTTTTCGTTTTATATTTCACCAGTTGTCAGCTTCGAGTAAAAGGGACACACAGTTATATAGTGCTCAGCAATCAAGCTACCACGTGACAAGTGTATTGAAGAGGTATACATATACTTAAATAAAACTTTTTTCATTACACAGCCTAGACATACTCTGTTTACAGATTATTTACATTATAATTGCAGATACATCGTACGAGTTTTTATCTATCTTAACACATTCAGAAGGACGCCATCATCTAGATTCGTTTACAAACTTTAAGGTGATTCCTTATTTTCCGACCACTCGGTTGATAATTGCACTTAAATCTTGGCAAACTTAAACCACATTAACTTTATTCATCTCTTTAGATATTGCCACAGTTTTGAAATCACAGAAGAGGTTTCTTCTCCAGGAACCCTGGATATCCACAATATGGTATGAAATCTAGTAACACATAGAGTTTTTTCCGCATTATCAAGTCTTTTTTTAACACAGTTTATATCTAATTCCTCCACTAAGCGCAACCAGTCATACACGGTTCTACACCCTTTTTTACCACCCACTTGGTATATTTATTTTTATCTTTCTTTAGGCTTAGCAAAGTTTCACTCTTGAAAGATGTTAAATACATTGATATGCATGATGATATAATTCCATGGAAATGTATTTCAATCTGCTAAGTGATGATAGCTATTACACAGTGTAATGAAAGAAAAAAGATTAAAAATGTTGATTATTTGTTTTTTTAGTGCCCCTGACGAAGGGATATCATCCCGAAATGCATTGGGAGAGAAAAAATATTATTTCATTTGATTTATGAACGTGTTATGAGAACTATATCAATGATTTGAAGTTCAACAGTAATTGAACAAACAAGTATTATTTTGAAAAAAACTGCAATGAATGAGTTTTGAAAAAACTTGAAAAAACCAAAAGAATAAACTTGATTTGCAAAATATAAACAAAGCTTACTTATTGGATTACAAAGGCAGATGGATTTCAGCCAAATGTAGTGCGGACAGGGTCTAATGACGACAGTCACTAGTATTATTCCACTTTGTCTTTGCGGATATTGGCATCTCCTCCCCTTCCAGCACACCAATTAAAACAAAGATAACCACATTAAAAAAGTCACAACCACGAAAAACAGGAGTGCACTCCACAACCCCACTTCATATCCAGCGACCACTATGGCACAGAGAGACAGGAGGCAGTATGGATGTATTTTGTATTTGTACTGAAATTTCATATTATTGCACTGCACCTTATACGTTGTACTTTTGATTATTGACAGGCTTATCAGCAAACAACCAGAGGACCCCAACCTCCTCCTTTGCTGCTCTCTCGCCAACCCCGGCTACAACCCAGCAAACACCAGTGACCAGTGTTAAAGGTAAGCAAACTGATGCTATATATTTTTTTACATGGGAGTTAGGGCTATGTAGTATGTGGTCACTCTCCAGTGTCTCTTTCAGTGCCTCCAGCAACCACTATGGCACAGAGAGACAGGAGGCAGTATGGCTGTATTTTGTATTTGTACTGAAATTTCATATTATTGCACTGCACCTTATACGTTGTACTTTTGATTATTGACAGGTCTATCAGCAAACAACCAGAGGACCCCAACCTCCTCCTTTGCTGCTCTTTCACCCGACCCCGGCTACAAACCAGCAAACACCAGTGACCAGTGTTAAAGGTAAGGAAACTGATGCTATATATTTCTTTACATGGGAGTTAGGGCTATGTAGTATGTGGTCACTCTCCAGTGTCTCTTTCAGTGCCTCCAGCAACCACTATGACACAGAGAGGCAGGAGGCAGTATGGCTGTATTTTGTATTTATACTGAAATGTCATATTATTGCACTCCACCTTATAATTTGTATTTTGATTATTGACAGGTTTATCAGCAAACAACCAGAGGACCCCAACCTCCACCTTTGCTGCTCTCTCACCGACCCCAGCTACAACCCAGCAAACACCAGTGACCAGTGTTAAAGGTAAGCAAACTGATGCTATATATTTTTTCACATGGGAGTTAGGGTTATGTAGTATGTGGTCACTCTCCAGTGTCTCTTTCAGTGCCTCCAGCGACCACTATGCCACAGAGAGACAGGAGGCAGTATGGCTGTATTTTGTATTTGTACTGAGATTTCATATTATTGCACTGCACCTTATACGTTGTACTTTTGATTATTGACAGGTTTATCAGCAAACAACCAGAGGACCCCAACCTCCTCCTTTGCTGCTCTCTCACCCGACCCCGGCTACAAACCAGCAAACACCAGTGACCAGTGTTAAAGGTAAGGAAACTGATGCTATATATTTTTTTACATGGGAGTTAGGGCTATGTATCTGGTCACTCTCCAGGCCTCAAGCAGTGTCTCTTTCAGTGCCTCCAGCGACCACTATGGCACAGAGAGACAGGAGGCAGTATGGCTGTATTTTGTATTTGTACTGAAATTTCATATTATTGCACTGCACCTTATACGTTGTATTTTGATTATTGACAGGTTTCTTTAATATATATATTGGTAAGGCCAGCAACACACCATCATGAATACAGTACAAGAGCTGATGGCAAGGTCATTCCAGTCACGGCCACTTGAACAAAAACTACAGATAAAGCAATTAGGACCTCATCAGCCTGAAATAAACCTACAGCAAACTACCCAGGACAGAGGAAAAATGTCAAAACGAACATTCTCAAATGCCTGGTACAAAAAAGCTGATTGGCTTACAGGGTGCCCTATAAAAAATTCTCTGTTCTGCTTCCCCTGCTTGCTGTTTGGTGGTGACTTTTCTTGGACACGGCAAGGAATGGTACACCTGAAGCACATCGCTGAAAAAATAAAGAAGCATGCGCTCACAAGAAATCATCTGGAAAACCTGACAAGACTGGGAATGTTGGGGGAAGACGCACCAATTGAGCAGCAGATAAATGATGCATATCGCAAATCCATTCAAAAACACAATGAAGCTGTTGATAGGAACAGACAAAATCTATCCAGGATCATTGATTGCATTCGTTTCTGTGGTGCTTTCGAACTGGCATTGCGAGGCCATGACGAATCAGAAACTTCCTCAAAACCTGGGATCTTCCGAGGCCTAGTGGATTTAATGTCAACCATAGACAAGGATTTGGAAACACATTTAGCACGTGCTACAGTCTTTAAGGGCACCTCTAATACAATACAAAATGAACTCCTTGACTGTATGCTCGAAATTATAAAAAGCCATATTGTGCAAGAGTTGCGAAACACAGACTTTGTGGCTATTCAGGCTGATGACACCACTGATGTGGCCACTAAAACACAGTCCGTGTTAGTGTTTCGGTACCTTGACAGTGACAGAAACATTGCGGAAAGGTTTTTTGGTTTCACACATTTAAAAGACTCTAGTGCAGCAACCATCACTGAAGCTATACTGTGTCAACTGGACTTAATTTTCCCGGACCTGCCTCAAAAACAAAAACTTATCGCACAAAGCTATGATGGTGCGTCCGTAATGAGTGGAAACCTTGGTGGAGTACAGAAACGAATTCGAGATGTGTACCCTAATGCTCATTTTGTGCACTGTTACGCCCACCAACTCAATCTTATTATGCAACAGGCGGTATCAAAGATCAGAGAGACACGAGTTTTCTTTCAGGAAATCGGAGGCATAGCAGCATTCTTCACACGTTCCCCCAAAAGAACAGAAGCCCTTCATGAGATTGTGGACAAAAGCGTACCAAGGGGATCCTCAACTCGTTGGAACTTTCACATTCGTACAGTCAACTTAATCTTTGAAGAGAGGGAGGGCCTTGAGAAATGTTTTTTCGCCATATCATACGGAGAAGACTTTGATCGCACAAGTCAGAATGAAGCCCATGGCTTTCTTAGAACACTACAAGACAAAGAGTTTCAGTTCTTACTGTTTTTATTTCATGACATAATGTCTCATGTTGATGGGTTATACGATCAGTTACAACAAAAAGAAATAGATACTGTCTCTGTGAAAGCCGTTACATCTGCATTTATACAAAAGATAATGGAAGTGAGAGATGGGGTTGACGATTTGGAGAGCAAACTGCCGGAGCATTCTATTTTTGCAAACCGCAGACAAAACATTACCTCTCTGGTTCGAATTGGAAAGGAGATATGTGACATTGTCATTGTGCAGGCAAAAGAACGTTTTTCATTCACAAAACATTTGGTGACTGCCACTTTATTGCAAAGTAAAGAGTTTGCACGATATGATGAATCCTTCCCTGAGCATGCTCTGAATCAGGATGCGGAAGCATATCCTATGCTCAAAAAAGAGCAGCTGAGAACTGAGTTAACTGTACTCTACGGAATGCCTATGTACCGGAAGGCCACAAGCGCCTTGAGTTTGCTGAGGTTAATTCATAAACTGCATATGGAAAACTCACTTACAGAGACAGTGACTTTACTCAAAATTGTGATTACGACTCCAATGACAACAGTAGAAGCTGAACGATGTTTTTCAGCCTTAAAGCGTATAAAGACATTCCTCAGAAACACCATGCTAGAGGAAAGACTAAATGCTTTGGCGATGCTGTCTGTAGAGAGCAAGCTAGTCTAAAAGATACCGGACTTCAATATGCAAGTAATTGACAAGTTTGCTACACTGAAAGACAGACGTGCGGATTTCCTTTACAAAAAGTGAATGCTGCTACTTGTTGGTTGAATACAAAAAATTCTGATTGAGGTAAGAAATGTATTGTTATCTCTGTTTTTAAAAGTTTTGTAGTGTTTGTTCTATTTGGAGACTACACAGATTTTCTCACCTTTGTTCACTGGCCGGACCTGTCTCCCACAGGGTGAACGATTTGTTGCTTGTGTTGCCTATCAAACCTTTCCCCTTGGCAAATTGCGAAAACCTTTATACCATTTATGTTTGGGGTACTTGCGTGGACCTATGTGAAGTGTGTACAAAGCTCAGCTCAACCAGAATCAGGGTAACAGCGCATTGCGCTGCCTCTTTTATATTCAGTATATTGTAAGACTGTTTTTCTTCCCCCCGCCTTTCCTTGTTTTGTTTCCCTGTTTTCCCCTTGCGTGCCATTCGTTACTCTAGAGTCTAATATTCAGTATATTGTAAGACTAATAGAGTTGGAAGGCCGTAGGGGAAGACTGTGGACTTTTCTTCAAGTTCCTGACGCTCCTGCGGAACGAACCTGGCAACCATTAGACTGCTGTGTAACTTCTTCTACTCTTAGAGCTGAGATTTCCATGAAAGTCTTATAGTCTGAATTCAGCACCTGAGCATAATAGGACAGAATGTATGAAGCTCTGTGGTAATACTGAATAAGCAGCTACCTATGTTATGCCATCTATTAATGTAATAACTGCACTTTCACAATTGCTTTATTAACCTTCCTGCTTTCTCAAATTTGCTTGAAAATGCACGATTTTTCTTCTTTTTTTCAAAATTTTCTTTGGGGGGTAACCCGCCCAAACCCCCCTTTTGGGGTTTAGGCTCGCTCGCTACGGTGCCGTATGCTAATTAGTTTGCGCCCCACCACTTTAAAATCTCACCCACCGCCCCTGGTATAAACCCTTTGTGTGTAGACAGGACATAAGCCTTTTCAGGTGTAAGTGAGGCTGTTCCCAGCTCCTCCTTCCATCCTGCCAGGAAGGCCCATCAAATCACACATAATCTCCTATTGTGTGTGGCTGTCTAGGAGGAATACACAAAGCCCAACCGTCACTTACACCCAGACTTCTGATCAGAGACAGACTACAGCCACCAAATGGCTAAAGCAAGAAAATGCCCCCTTTAGAATAAAAAACGGCATCATGCCGATGTTGCTTTTAAGACCCAATAAAGTTAGGATCTTCAATAAATATTTCCATGAAAAACCCTTAAAAAGGTTTCCCACCAACTGGGAGATCATGATCTAATCTATACTAATATAATAAAGAGAGAGCCCAAACCTTTGAGGCGGGTAATCTCAGGAACACAGCACCAATCACAACACCCAATACAGCGTTGGAAAGGGCAGTTGCAGCAGAAGGACATAGGCTATGCAGACGCCCACCATATACACTTAAAAGGTAAAAGAACCGTGCCATCAAAGTAGTCCCTTGTGGGCGTGTCTGCGTTGTGCTGGGGACGTGACAAACGCTGGGGGAGTGTGGTATGTTCCGCCCTTCATGCCATGTCTCATATCGTGTGCTAATCCCACCCTGCTCCCTTTAAATACCCCTGCACCCCATAATCATAACCCACCCTTACTCCTTAAAATACCCCAACACCCTTAAACACTAACCCATCTTAACCCTATATATACCCTGTACCCCAAAATCCAAACTACCCCTAAACCCTAAAAATACCCCTGTACCCCAAAACCCAAACCTAGCCCTGAACCCTATAAATACCCCTGTACCTCAAAACCCAAACCTACCCCTGAACCCTAAAAATACCCCTGCACCCCAAAACCCAAACCTAGCCCTGAACCCTAAAAATACCACTGTACCCCAAAACCCAAACCTACCCCTGAACCCTAAAATAGCCCTGTACCTCACAACCCAAACCGAGCCCTGAACCCTAAAAATAACCCTGTACCCCAAAACCCAAACCTACCCCTGAACCTTAAAATACCCCTGTACCCCAAAACCCAAACCTAGCCCGAACCCTAAAAATACCCCTGTACCGCAAAACCCAAACCTACCCCTGAACCCTTAAAATACCCCTGTACCCCAAAACCCAAACCTACCCCTGGACCCTAAAAATACCCCTAAGCCCCAAAACCCTAAAAATACTCCTGTACCCCAAAACCCATACCTATCCCTAAACCCTAAAACTACCCCTGTACCCCATAACCCCAAACTATATCTGAACCCTTAAAATACCCAAACACCCCAAAACATATACCTCAGTACCCCAAAACATATGGAAAGGGGCGACCACTCGGTCCCCCCGAACGTATGGTGGAGTACCCCGATCCCCCCGGGAAGCCATTTTGGGCGGGAGGCGCGTCTCGGCTGGTATGCCCGAAGCGGCGTAGCCGGGGCGCGCTTTTTCCCGCCCAAGAGTGGGTTGTCCTAGACACTGAAGCTGTCCACCATGCCCCTGGAGGCGGGAGGAGGCGGGTTTACGCCCGCCCAGAGAAGAATAAAAGGAGCAACAAGCCAAGGAAGCATCCTCTTGTTCCTGTGCTCTGAATCTGCACCTCCTCGCTGCACGTGAGCTCGAGATGGAATGAAGAGCCAATTTTGAAATTGGTAATTTCTCTCTTTTCTCTTTCAGCACTGCAAATCGCGTCAGGACCTTTCACCTACGTGGGGAAAATGCCGGGCAAGAGAGTCGCAAAGAAGGTCAGCACCGACCAGATGCTCCGGATGTTGGTGAAAGACATGGCAGAGATGAAGAGAAAAATGGCGGCCAGGGACGGTGCGGGAAGGCCAAAAAGACCCAACCCGATGGAGGCCCCGGCCGGAAGAAGGAAGAGGTCCAGGAATGGGTCAAATGAGGACGAGGTCCCAGTTCCGGAGGCTCCCCCGGCGAGCCCTCCTAGACCAGCGGAGATTCCCGCGCCGGCTCCTGCCGAGGGCCAGCGGATCCCCGTTGTGGTTACCCCAGTGGACGAGGGGGACATGCCCCCGGAGTTGGCCGCCCAGCTGGCGGCATGGCTGGGTAATAGCAGCGGGGGTTCCGTGGCTCCGGGGGACACGGCCGAGGAGGCCAAGCAATTAATGAGGCAGTTGCGGCAGTCACGAGAGGCCACGAAACCTCCTTGTCCGTTTGTTTCCCCGCAGGCTCCAGTAGAGCAACCTGCAGCTGGCACGAGTTCGGCAGCAACGGCGGTTACAGCTTCTAGCTCAGGTAAGCAGCTGATGCCGATTGCGGGGAAGGGGTCTGTACCCTCAAGGAGGGAGAAATTGGCTCAGCATATCCCGATGGAAGTCAAAGAACGGATATGGGCTGAGAAATATGTAAACATGTTCGCCTTGCTAACTGATCATTATGAGATTGAGCATGTGAAAGTTCAGAAAGAACTTATGCATCCAAGTGTTTGGCGCGCAAAAATGGCCGCCTTTAGGGTCGATGAGACGATAGGTAATTGGGGTAGAGCATTTGGCATATTCACTTCGATTATGGGGGAACGGAGACCTGACTTGTTGACCGAGTTACCTGTGTACCAGTCACGTATTATGGAATTTTCTCAGACATATGTTGGCAATGAGTGGTTTTGTTATGATAATATTTTTCGTAAGGCTAAAGAGTTCGACACGTGCCTGACGTGGGATTGTTACGACTCCATTTCTTGGCAAAAAATGGAAAACTCAGGCATGTTAAAAGCGCCATTGTTGGGGGGGGGGGGGGGGGCGGGGGTGAGTTTTCCCGCCAACCATCCGGGGCGCCCTTTCGGACAGGGGCAAGTAATGAGCATCACCCAAGGCCGAACGGCAATACAGGTAAAAAAGGGGTATGCTGGAACTTTAACAGGGGAAAGTGTACGAGGCCCCAGGGGTCATGCAAGTTTAGACATGACTGTGGGGGGTGTGGACAGTCTTCGCATCCCGAGACCATGTGCAGAGCCAAAACGGGTGATAACGGAAGTAGGGGAAGCGCCAAACAGGTCTGACATAGTCCGAGGGGCGGCTTTACCTACACCAGTTGATACCATGGCAATGATTCCTTGGCTCAGTGAATACCCCGATCATGTCTCCGCTGGGGTGTTGCGCATCCCGGTGGGGAATTTTCAGGGTAAAGCACAGTGTAGGAACCAACTATCGGTCCTACATAATACGGCAGTGGTGCAAGCGAAGATTGGGAAAGAGGTAGCCCGGGGTCGGGTGGCGGGACCATTCAACATGCCACCAGTTCCTAATTTTGTTTGTTCACCCTTGGGAGTGGTCCCCAAGAAGGACCCGGGTGAGTTTAGACTGATACATAATTTATCAGCCCCGAGGGATTTGTCGGTTAATGATGCAATAGATCCAGAGCTTTGTTCGGTGCGGTACGCATCCTTCGATGATGCAGTCGCCATGTTGAATCGCCTGGGGCCCGGAGCGCTGATGGCTAAATCTGACATCGAGTCCGCGTTCCGGTTGCTCCCGGTACACCCGGACGATCAGCGTCTCCTGGGCTTCATGTTTCAGGGGCGCTATTACATGGATAAATGTATGCCAATGGGCTGTTCCATATCTTGTGCTTATTTTGAAAAATTCAGTTGCTTCCTGCAATGGGCATTCACAAGGATGACGGGTTTTCAGTATGTAATGCATTATCTAGACGATTTTCTGTTTCTGGGGGCTGCCGGGGACACAGAATGTGCACAGGCTTTAAAAGAATTTTGTGATCTGATGAGACAGTTTGGTGTGCCATTGGCGCCAGGCAAAACTGTGGGGCCATCAACTTCGCTCGAGTTTCTTGGAATAGAGCTCGATTCCGAGGAAGGTTGTTTCCGGTTGCCAGAAGAAAAGGTGCGGAAATTCAGGGCTTCGCTCGAGACATGCATTAGAGAAACTAAGGTGAACTTGCATCAATTACAGCAGACTGTGGGTCAGTTGAATTTTGCCCTTAGGATAATGCCAATGGCCCGCCCCTTTTCCCGCTCGATTGCACAAGCCATGGTCGGTCTTAAAGAGGGGCACCACCGCACGAGGCTCTCGGCTGAGATTCGCCAGGACATGCGCATTTGGTTGGCATTCCTGGCGGATTTCAATGGTCGGGTTGTCTGGACCAAGCCGGCGGTGTCCTCCGAAGAGTTGGGGCTGTGGACAGATTCGGCGGGGAGTATAGGTTTTGGCGCCATATTTGGCAATCACTGGTCGGCGCAAACATGGCCATCATGGTGGCACGAGTGTGGACTTACAAGTAACATTGCTTTTCTCGAACTGTTCCCTATTCTGGTGGCTTTGAATACATGGCCTGAGGGGTTTAGGGATCACTCTGTGGTGTTCTGGTCTGATAATATGACCGTGGTTGAGTGTATCAATAGTCAGGCAGCACGATGCAAGTGGATCCTGAGGTTGCTCAAGGAAATTGTTTTATTATGTATGCAATTGAACGTGCTCTTTAGAGCGAGGCATGTGCCAGGGGTGCTGAATCAGTCTGCTGATGCGCTTTCTCGTTTCCGTATGCAGGCCTTCTGGGGTTTTCTGCCCACAGCGGACCCGGTGGCGGCACCATTTCCCGAAGCTCTCTGGTCTCTCGGTGCCCCGAACTACAAAACCTCGTGGGAGAGAGTTTAGCACCCAGGACAAGGAAGGCATATGAAGGGGCGTTCCGTTCCTATTGGTCCTTTTTGGGTTCTGCTAGGAGGGAGTTTTGGGGCCAGGAGGAATTTGTCATAGAATTTTTAGTGTCATTACGCAGGGCAGGCAAATCGGTGGCTACGGCCCAGAGGCATCGGGCCTCCATTTCCTTCATGGCACGGGCCCATGGTATCCAGGATCCTACAGCGTCTTTCGTAGTACAGAAAGCGCTGCGGGGGTGGCAACGCCTTGAGGGTCGCAGAGTAGATGAAAGGCACCCGATAGGTCTGGATAGGTTGGCCCTGTTACTGTCCGTACTCCCTGCAACATGTTCATCCCAGTCGGAAACAGTGTTATTCCGGGCCGCTTTTGCATTAGCATTCTATGGGGCTATGCGGGTAAGCGAACTGGTGGCAAGAAACAAGCAGGATACGGGGGGGGGTTTGTGCCGAGAGCACATTCAAGTAAAAGGGGAGACGATGATTGTCTCGTTTGTCAGGTCCAAGACCGATCAGGGGGCGATCGGGGACAGTGTAGTAGTCCAGCGGATTCCCGGATCTCCCATGTGCCCGGTGGCATGCGTTGAGCAGTATTTGGCGCAGAGGGCGGCATCATGGGGGGGGGACATTGCTGAGGCACGCAGATGCCACCTCACTGACAAGGTTTCAGTTCCAGCGGGTGTTTGCAATGGCAATTTCGGCCGCGAGCTTGAACCCGGGCGAGTTTGGGACTCATTCCTTCCGGATAGGGGCTGCTACAGAGGCTACAGCCAGGGGTCTGAGTGTGGAAAAAGTGAAACAGTTGGGGCGTTGGTCCTCGAATTGTTACAAAAGGTATGTGCGGTTGCACATGTTGTGAAGCTGATATCATGTACTCACGCAGACTTCGTAGCCTGGTTGAGGAGTTTACAGCATGACCTTTAGGTAGGAGTTTTGTGGGGGGTCCGGATAGCCGGTCAACTATCCGGCCTGTGGCGGTAAGGTCATGATCGGTGAGCAGTCATTGGAAGATCCCTAGGGGGGGGCGTCACCCATTACGGATGGGAGCGCCCGGGGGGAGGTGGCCATTGGCCCCTCAACGGGGAGGCGGTCCCTTCTAAAGGACGGGACGCCTAAAGGAAAGGGAAGGCGGTCAAGGCCCCTCCCTGGATAGGAGGGGCTACGGGCCCCTCCTGGGAATTTCCCGGGGCCAGGACATCTGCGACGGCAGATGTGGTAAGTTGTGTAGGGTGGGGAGGGGGGTCTACGCTACCTTCTAGACACCTCACACGAGTCCTCGGACGACCACGTACATGGCGTCGAGTTAACAGGGGCCCCCGTCAAGACAAGGGAAATTGGTATGGCACATGAGGTGCAGTCCTCTGTGCGGCCGCCCCTCACAAGTGAGGGGGGAGTTCTGGTTTAGGGATCTGACACCGGTTACGACCTTGCCGTTGGCCCTTAACGTTAGGATGTACAATTTCAATTGAAATGCATTTGTAAGGATGTTAGTATCGGCTAGGAGAACCTTTGTATTAGATATGTGTTAAGGTTAGCCAAACATCGTAATGTGGATATGAAATTGTACATGATATGAAACTGTTATTTTAATGTTTTGATTTTGTTTCATATTTTAATAAATACGGCCGGGAGGGTAACTCCCTCCCGCCTTCCAAAAGTTCAGAACTGTTTCCGGTTTCCCAATTCTTGGGGATTGTGTTGAGAGGGGGTGGCGAGTATCTCAGCCATATACCCCTATACCCATACTTACCTTATCCAAACATTAAAAAAAACATGCTTTTACCATTCATGCATTTACAACGAATTTCGTTGTAAATGTATGCGTGGTAAAAGCATATAAAATGTAATGCCATGCGTTATAATGGCATTGCAGAGTCATGGTACTTTCGTAATGAAAGTATGCGGAGTGATGGTATACGGAAAGAAAGTTGCGGAATAATGGGTGTTTACCATTCACCGGTAAGAACAATGGTGGCACGGCGGCCCACATCTCCAGCAACATACTCATATGTTTTCACCACCCATTTGAAAAATGCACAGGTCTCTCTCATTGATGGCCAGCACCGACATACACTTTTAGACACACCTCCCGCCACAAGTTCTAGAATTGCGAACTTTAGAGCTGGGGAGCTACGTTCGAATCTCGGCATCAGCTCAACATCCTGTGATTCCAGGCAAATCACTTTGTCTCCCCATGCCTACCACAAATGAATGTGTTCTTCTATAATGTAAATTGTGTTCATGCCATGTTGTCGAGTTCGCGCTATAAAATATTGCAAGGAAAAATAAAGTAGGGAAACTCGAGTTCACACACTACTGAACGCGCACTCTTAAGTGCATCAGCAGTGCACTGTGAATCGGGGCGTATCACAGGCCTGTCACAGATAAGAAATGCTATCAAAATGAAATCCTACAAAACAATATACTACTGGCCGGCAGCAATTCATACCCGGACAACGTCGGGACGGGCTGCTAGTTGTAGAATAAAGCAGCAAGCCTTCAAAACCAGAATACAGGAAGCTCGTCACTACAAGGAAGTCAGGCACAGCACCTACCAAGCAGGAAGGCCAGGCGAACCCTGTTCAAAGACTGCCCCGTCCCTTGAACTCTGTCTTCACTACGGAGCTCACCGCAGGACGAGGAAGACACCAGCAGACAAAGACAAAGGTTCCTGGTGTCACAGAATTACCCCCTTCGGAACATACCCACCGAGGAGACAGTCGGCCACCTGATCAAAGTTAGAGAGCTGATGCACGTAGATAGCCGGAGCCCCATATGGGAAACTTAGATCCAAACGGTAGACCGAGACCCTCCACTACTAGCAATGAATGCATCTCACTTCCAGCAATAGTAGAATAATGCAGAATTAGGACCAACACCTAGTTTAACCAGGCACCGATGTCGATGACACAATTGAGGCTAACAAGTGTTTTGCCCTAAGGCATGATGCACTGTCACGCTGACACACATTGTTCCCCGCCAAAACCGGCAAAGCAAACGGTACGCCAAGACTCCAGACCACCGCAACAGGAAGACATTTTTACCGGCCACACAAATAATGCACGTCCAGAAACTCACCACTTGTAACAAAAAATAAGATCATGCATCTTCTCACGATAAAAATGTCACCAAACCCACACAACCACACTGCACACATGACCTATGGATTCTTCACATCATGTAACCTACAGGCCAAGTATAGGGCCCACATGCGTAGCCGATGCCTGAACAATTCAAAGGTGCAACCCGTGTTTCATCCTAGCTCCTTTTGCATCGGTGCATCAACTTACGAAATGATGTGATACCCTTTGCCCTCAGTAGGATTCCGGACCATAACGAATGGATGGTCTCAACCAAACAAAAATCAAGGTAGGATCCTTCCCTCTTTTGTGTATTATAACCCACACGATCATGTGTTCTCACATACCACAGAATAACCCCTACTCCCATTTCAAGTCCAACCTTCATGCAGGACCCCATGACAATACAGGAGTTTGATTTAAGAAACCAGCAAACGCTTCCAATAATACGTTCACAAAGTAGCGAGTACAATGGTACATCCCCTGATTAAGTCCAAAAAACATGTGGAACTCAGTCCACAAAGTTTCAATTTAGGACATACTAGGACACATAAAAGAAAGTAACAGTTTTTCTTAATATCCACACAGTGTCCACAAAGTCAACCCCCCTGAAGAAGACCTTCCCTGAAACACATCACAGGCCCACTTCTGAAGGTTGAAACGCATTGGCGTAAACACAAACGGGGCCTAGAGCTACCATAAATTGGTCCGTTCTGTAGTCAAAAGTTGTGCACAACGAGAGATGGAATCCAGGACCTTATCCTGGTACTAACTCGTGCTCTGACCCCTACTGAAATAGGGCCTAGTATTTGTGTCTAGCACTGCACATTAGAGGACTGAAGCAGCAAAGGTCCCATAGACAATACATTGTAGGACACCATATAGGCAGTTTCATATATTTTTTTGTATGTTTGCAGATTAATTCTTTAAATGTATGTAGGATGTGATGTAATTTTTGTTGTATATTAATTGTTTTTTGGATGAATCCTCTACATGTATTCAAGAAGTGTTGTCATGTAAGTTTTGCTTTGCATAAGTCTTGTCTCTTGTCATTATGTCTGTAAAAGTATACCATGTTTCTCTGAATTTTTTTTCAATAAAAACAAGCCAAGAAAATTTTTTATGTTTTAAGACAAAGGATTATTGATTTGTTCCATGAAAAAGTACTAAAAACAATATACACAGGCGTGATATGCCGGAGTGTAAACCCTGGGTGGGAAATTAAAAAATAACAAGTCAAATTAAAGACAACATAAGGAACAACACTTTGGTTTCTTCCTGTAAAATGAAATTTGATTGATGGTCTGGGAGGCAATACCCCTACTTTGAGTCTTCACTTTCTTAAAAAGGCATTTTCAGAATTAAAATCTGAGTTCAACATAAGTTTGGATTTTAAATTGTGATTCCAGAGACACCAGACTTGAAGGATTTCTCTCTTCCAAATTAGAAATGACACTTCTAAATTCTTCCAATGTTATCTTATGGAAGAGATAGGCCTTGTAGAAGTGAAAAATGACTTTGAGAGTTTTTTTACTACCAGGACATGTAAAACGTAAAAGTACACGTCCTGCCTTTTAAATACACTGCACTCTGTCCTCTGGGTTAGGCAGGGCCTACGTAAGAGGTGACTTATATGTATAAAAAGGGAAGCTTTGGGCCTGGGAAAAGGTTTCTTTTGCCAGGTTGACAAGGCAGTGTAAACTGCACACACAGGTTCTGCAATGGTGGACTGAGACATGGTAAAGGGCTACTTAAGTGGGTGGCATAATCAGTCCTGTGGGTCCATTAGTAGCATTTCATTTACAGGCTTTGGGTACACGTATTACCACATTACTAGGTACTTATAAGTAAATTAAATATGCCAATTTGGGATGAACAAATATTATCATGTTTAGGGGACAGTAAGTAAGTACACTTTATTATTTGCATAGTTAGTTAAAACTAATGCAAGACAGCCAGCTTAAATTATTCATAAAAATACAATGTAAAATTCACAGTTACAAGATATAAAACACAATTGCATAGCAGTTAGAATTACATAGAGAAAATTTGGCAGTAGCACTAGCAGTTAAGGTTGGTTGGTCAGTGCAAGCAGAATCTTGCAATATTCTCTTATAAGCCCGGGGTATCGATTTACCAGTGTTTTGCCTCTTACTTGTATGGTAAACCTGGGAAAGTGCAAAGTGTTGTGTGTCCATCAAAGGAAGGGAGATTTACTATCAACGTGTCCATGTGGAAGTTGTGTTTTTTAAACCCAATCATGGAGAGTAAAGTGTGGTTCTTATGAGCCGAGTTTGAGAATTACTGGGTTAACAGCCGCTTGTTTCCATGACGGCTGGTGATGTTGAGGGGACTGTGTGTAGGCTGGCTCTTGGCACTTTCGTTTCTACCAGTGCAAGAAACTTTACCAGCCTGCAGTTAAGCAGTGGGTCCTCTGGCGCAAAGCAGGCCAGCACTGCCTGTCTCCATGTGCAGGTCCCTCTTAAGTTGAACTAAGTTTTAAGCAGTCAAGTCCTTTCTTCCTTCAGATTGTTACAGATGCAGAGCAAGTGTTGCAGGTCCTACATGCCTTTACCACACAAGTCGCAAAAAGTTGTGGTGTGCTTTCTCTGCCCAGGTGGAAGATGCAGAACATATGGGGGTATGTCTAGACGGCGTTTCAAAAATTTTTCATTTGTGTTCTTAGAGCAACCTAGGCTAAAGTATTTTTGAGGAGTAAGTGTTTGGTAGCCATTAAACACCATCCACGTGTGGCTTCGGCCAGAGAATGTGGCCTTGTCCTCTACCAGTGTGAGACTTGTGATTGAATTCTGGACCACATTTTAAAAAACTGCATGACTAGCTGGAATGTCCCAAAGCTGGGACAGCCCGGTACTTGCAAGGGATTCTTGAAGGAAGCTTCTGGCAGGCGATGTATTTCTGTGCTGCAGCTCTTGCCAGAGCAGGTGGTTCAGAGTGTTAGGGAAGGTGTTCCTGACCTTGTGCCAGCAGACTATGAATGCTCCTTGCCTTGCCACTGACTGTTTAGTTAGGCCAAACTCCAGCCAGATATGTGCTGCCGAGGAGTAGTTTGGAATGTTAAGCATGAATCTGTAGGCCTTGACTAGAGTGCTGTCCAGAGTTTTTGAATCTGCCTCTAATGGCTTCACTTCCATAAGTGATTGTTGGTAGAGTGAGCTACCTGGAGGAGCGGTAGTAGCGCCAGCCCTGTCAGTTTCAATTCTAGATCCTCAGCCCTTTTCTCCTGATCATGTCTAGGTGTTTGGCGAATTGGCCTCCGTTATCAATAATTATAACTAAGTGTAATTGGCTGCAGTCTGGTTGTGTGTGTTCCCCAGATGCCAGACTGGGTCTTTTCTTCCTGCCCCAGTTGACGGTCATTATTTGTGTCTTCTCAAGATTTACTACCAGGAGGTTCTCGGCTGCGTATGCCTGCATTGTACTGAGGAGGTGTTGAAGGCTTATCTGAGTGTGGCTGACCAGGACCACATCATCTGCATACAAAATGCTGGATGGTGCCATTCCTCCTCAACCTGGGAGCATACGAATTGCAGTAAGTGAGTATCTGAGATGTAAAGGGTGAATAGTGTGGGGGTGAGCGCACACCCTTGTTTGAGCTCTTTGGTAGTTGGAATTTGCCTGGAGAGGTATGTGCCCTCACCCAACCTCACCTGCGCCCAGGTGTCTGTGTGGAGTAGGATTAACATATCCAGCAGAGACCGCGAGATGTTCCAGTCTGCTAGTTTCCTCCAAAGCCTAGCCCAGTCTGTGTCGTCGAATGCTGCCCTGAAATCTATAAAGTAAAGATGGAGAGGCTGCTTAGAGGTCCTAGCCATGTCTATAAGCATTGCCCTGGCTACGAAAGATGGTTGTCACTGTTGATTTGGGGAATCTGGTTTGGTTGAATGTAATGATTGTGTTTGCCGATGCCCAGGCTTGAAGTTCCTCTAGTAGAGTGCCTACAAAGTATTTTGCCTTGTTGTCGATCAGGGCAACTATGCAATAGTTTTTTGGTGTGGATTTGTCTCTGCTTTTGCGTATTGGAGTGATGCCTGAACCTTTCCAGGAGGCTGGGAGTTTCCCCAATAATCAGATTCCACATAAGAGAGGGTCCAGGATCTCTGCCCAGTAATCCACATCTTACCTGAAAAGGGCTGGCAGAATACCACTGGGTCCTGGTGCTCCTTCTCTCCTGCCTTTGGCAATTTGGTGCTTGATTGTAATTTTGTGGGATGGCCAGAGATCAAGCTGGTATTTACCAGTTGGTGCGGCGGTACCACTGTGCTGTAGATCTACCACTACCCCCTCCTCCCTGGTAAAGCTGCAGCGTCACTGTGGCTCTCTCTGCCCCTACCACGGCTCGACTGGCAGGCAGCCTGCAGGACACAAAATAAAATGATAATAAAAATGTTTTATTATCATTTTATTTAGTACTTGCCTCTGCTGGCTTTCAGCAGGGGTGGGCGACGCTCCTGCGCCATAACGGAGAAACCGCCACTGACTGGGGCTCACGAAGTGGGTGTATCGTGTATAATGGGTGAGATTTTGGTGTGTCTCTCCTAGGTGTGTGCATGAAGTATTTTGCTGTGGGTGATATTTCAAACTTAATATAAATTTGTTCATTATCTAAACTGTTCACATTTTAGTGCTGTTCACAAACTTTTTACACTAGAAAAACATGTTTGCAAACTTTTTTAAAACATCTGTTATTGGTAACCAAACCCCTATCTGCCTCTCTCCCCCTCCCCTCCTATCCCCCCACTACCTGGTAACTGATCTGCACCAAATACGACAGACTCTTATGAGTTTCCCACCATAATTGTTTTTCTGACTTAGCTGTAAGTTTGTCAAAGGGATCCAAAGTTATTAATCATCCTAAATCGAATTTCAAGCAGAGTGGGGTGTTAACCTTTGCTACAGAGCGCCATCCTTGAGGATGCAATAGTCTGTCTGAACTTATGGTTAACTTCTCACAGGAAGAACCCTTTTTGTTTTGCTAATAACTTTGACACTGTTTCTGGGGGGGCGGAGCTTGCTGGCGTCCATGCTGGACGTGTGAGCGCTGAGCTCCTCGACGAGGCCCCATCAAAATCCTTCAAAACTATCCTTAAAGTGCCTAAATAATCTCATCTGCAGAGGTGCGCTCCCCTGCAACGCCCGGAGCACCCAGACGGACCTGATTCGAGCTGTTCGGCGGCCGCGCGGAGCGCCCCGGGGAAGGACTCCGGCGGTGGCGGACCGGGCCTGAAGCCGCGGCCTGGCCTGAAGGAATACCCCGGCGACGTCACTCTGCGTGCAGCCTGGGAGGCCCTGCGCGGTCCGGAGGTGGGGACCCGAGGTCGGAGGTGGAGCGCTCGCTTCCTGTGACCTCCGTTCACCCTGCCGAGAAACACAGTGCCGGGTGCGACCTGCTTTGTGGCAGCCCAGGACTTTGGTGAGCGATAGCTGAGGAGTTGCTGCTGAGCGCCCGGGAACGCTCCTGCCAGGTGACCCTGCCTCGGCTCCCCCACTCGCACCGCCATTATCGCCCGATCCGGCCGTGGGAGGCCTTGGACCGCCGGCGCGGACTGCTGGGTTGTCGGAGCATTGATCACACCGACGTGCCTGCGGAAGACGGGGGCCTGGAACTGAGATACCGACGGACTGCGGTTCAGCCTGTGAGTACCCCAGGGGTCCCGGCGGATTCGCGACGTGGGAGGGTGACCCTGCCTCTCCTGCCAGAACTATTGCTGAGCTCTGCGCCCCTCGGGCAGAGTTAGGGGTGGGAGCATTACCAGACACGGGACTGAGGTACACTTTGAAGGCACCCTGCTGGCACACTCCCGACCACGCGTTTGCCACCATCTTTGGAGTCTGATCTGGCCCTATGGCGGCCATTTGCTACAACGCTTGAGGCTGACTTTGGCTGCGCTGCAAGACTACTCGTAGAGGGAAGGTCCAGGCTAGCACAGACGGCTGCGGAGAACTTGGCTGGCTGCCCTGCGGTGCTTCTGCCAATGCTTGAGTCCTGAAACGTTGTGAGGCACCGGGAACACCTTGCCCGGGATACAAACTGAGTCCTCATCCAGATGTGCTGTGCGCAGGGGAGACACTTCGCACATGAACTGTAGTGTGATTATCTGCATGGTCTCGTGGTGTGCTGCTATTTGACGCGTACGAGAGGTGCGAATCCTGGTGTCGCGTGAGGACTGAGCGCTGACGCCTGGGGCTTGGGGTCCGCGTTGGGACCGGGAAGAACACTGGGCCGCTCCGACGTGCTGCAGACACCTGCGGTGAGGGTCGCTTGCATGTCCACCAGACTAGCCATGGGCAAAAATGATAGGACACAATCTAAACTCACCTTCGAGCAGCGGCGAGCCAAGGGGTCCGAAATGCCGGCTCCGGAGACATCCCCGAAAGGAGCTGCCTCGGAACGTTCCATAAGCTCAGATATCCGTGAAATGCTGGTCGCGATGGAGAAGGGGATACAAGAAAGTATAGCGTCGGTTGGGACTAAAATTGATGCCCTGTCCTATCGCATGGTTCGCATGTCGGAACGGGTGGATAAACACGCTGAGCATCTTGACATGGCGGAGCGACGGCTGACAGAGGCGGAGGAAGCACAATCGGAGTGGGACAAGGATCGTAAGCAATTTGGCAGACTTCTGCAGGTGATCCAAGACAGGTCGGAGGATTTGGAGGCAAGGTCGCGGAGATCCAATATCCGTATTACAGGTGTGGCGGAGACTACACAAACCGGCAAGATGGAGCTCTTTGTGGAGAAACTCTTGAAAGACCTACTTGGGGATGAGGTCTTTTCCCCTATGTTTATAGTGGAGAGGGCCCACCGCACACTAGCACCCAGACCAAAGCCGGGTGCAAATCCGAGACCCATCATAGCGAAGCTCCTGAACTACCGGGATAGAGACACTGCGCTTCACTTAGCTAGAGACACGGGCAAGCTTCAATATGAGGGGATGAACATCTCACTCTATCCGGACTTCACTGCAAAGGTCCAGGAGGAAAGGAGGCAATTTGCTCCATACAAAAAACAGCTGCGCGATCTAGGGTTGGACTATGCGATGCTTTACCCGGCGAAGCTTCGGATTAACAGACAAGGGCATTCACATTTCTTCACTGACCCCAGGGAGCTGCAGAAGTCACTGAAGGAGTGGTCCAAAGAGCGCAGGAATAGCCCGAGGAGAGACCAGGAGGACCTTACTTCCTCTTCGCTATTGGAGGAGCAGGATTGAGTACTCCACACTTGTTCAGTCCGGTCACAGCTTTGCTGTGGTCAGCACACCACCTCTGGGAAGATGCTGCTCAGCGTCGTGATGTGTACTGTGTGACAGTGGCGCTGTATTTACTCCGCATGGATGGAGTCCTGGCAATGCTTTGTGGATTTCCGGCTGGGTGAGATCTTACTGATTTGTCTTTGTAGTACGGGGAACCGGGGGGGCTCCTCTACCGGGGTGGCGGTGTCACGACACAGCTCTTGTTATCTTGGTTGGGGGAGCGAGTCGCAGCTGGCACTCAGAGGGGAGCTGCACTATTGGAGGAGGAGGGGAGTGACACTGTGCGTTTATCGGACTGGGTCTTATGTAGGCACTGAACGTTTGTAAGGGGCATGGCACTGGAGTGCAGCAGCAAAGCGGTTGTGGACTGATTGATACCTGCTCTTGCTTGCAACGTCTGCCCCTGCGCTTTTGGCCTACAGGCCCTGGAGAGAGTCATTTCAGGGACTGAATAAGTTGGGTTACAGGGGTGATGGGGGGCAGTAACGAGATCTGTCTGACCAGGTTGGGGGCGGTCGGCTGTGGGTGGGGGGAGGGGGCTTCTTATCTGCTCAGGTTGGGGTTGTTCATCTTGATGGTTTGGGGAATTTTGTTTCAGTGGGGGGATGTGCCAGGTATGAGGTGTGATGTTGCGGGGTCTGTGGTCTTGCCTACAGAACCTAAAGGTTCAAGGTATCTTGTGTGTAACTATCCACTAGTACGGAGCATAAATGGAGGAAAATGAAGTCTTGAGTTTGGACGGTGGTCCTGGTCTCTTAAGGGTGCTGTCCTGGAACGTAAGGGGACTGAATGATTACAGAAAGCTAAGGAAGGTTATGAGCTATCTCCACAGACACTGTATCGATGTAGCTCTGCTGCAGGAAACACACCTCCCCCTCACAAGTAAAATGTTGTCTGCTAGACGTCTGAGTGGCTGTAGTGTGGCGGCTGGTTTCACTACCCACTCGAGGGGGGTGGTGACATGGGTAAACCCCAGATCGAACCTAAAGTTGACTCCCCTGTCTGCTGACCTGGAGGGTCGGTACCTCATTGCTCATTGTACAGGTAAAGGTCACGAATGTATTAACATAAGAATGGGACCCCCTCTATTGTTACTGCAATGGTCAGGGAAAGAGAGGAAAAGCAATACACTATCAAGAAATATATTCCCCCTTGACCTCTATGACTTTAACGGTATATATCCAACACTTTAATTTTTGTATTTTAATACATAAGGGCAAACAACAGGAAAAGTTTTTTTTGGAACTTTATAATTTTATTATTTTTTTCTTTAGTTGTATTTCTTAGTACAAAAGTTTTTTTCATTTATCGATTTATCACATCAGTTAATATATTTTATCAAAAAACACATAGTATAAAACTCATTCTTTTGTAATATCGTCAGTAAAAAACTATTTCATGCAGGGAAAACAGATTACAAAACAATCAACATTCACACAGGTACATACACCCCTTACTTGTCATACATACTACATTCATTCTTGATTCTGCGTCTGAGGGATCACAGGTGGAAGTGCAAATTAATACGCAAGGTCGACGCGTTTCGGCAGTGTAGACCGCCTTCCTCAGGACCTGTCTTGCAGAATATTCATACATAAACAAATATTTTTATGGCCCCTGCATGGTTGGGTATCTATTTTGTCAGATATTATCTTTTTTCTACTGAACTTTCGAAGTTCAGGGAGCAGTGCGAGCAGTGCGAGTGCGGATACGTCTTTACCGGATGAAAGAGGAATTCAAAGCATCTCAAATTAAATCTCTTCCTGAACTTCGAAAGGCGCAGTGCTGCCTCTGAACTTCGAAAGGCGCAGTGCTGCCTCAGATCGCCCCAGATCGCCCGGACTTACAGCCGTTAGAGACCGCTTAGCGGGAGAGACGCATCATACCGATAGACAAGAAACATAAACGGTTTCGAAAATAACAATACAACGGTTACTCGCGTTTACAACCACGGAGAGATTGACTTCAAGCTCCTAGTTTCAGACATTGTGACAACAAGTCTATTATCGGATCCACAACAAAAAACAAGCCTTTGCACCAACAATCAGTAGAAAAAAGATAATATCTGACAAAATAGATACCCAACCATGCAGGGGCCATAAAAATATTTGTTTATGTATGAATATTCTGCAAGACAGGTCCTGAGGAAGGCGGTCTACACTGCCGAAACGCGTCGACCTTGCGTATTAATTTGCACTTCCACCTGTGATCCCTCAGACGCAGAATCAAGAATGAATGTAGTATGTATGACAAGTAAGGGGTGTATGTACCTGTGTGAATGTTGATTGTTTTGTAATCTGTTTTCCCTGCATGAAATAGTTTTTTACTGACGATATTACAAAAGAATGAGTTTTATACTATGTGTTTTTTGATAAAATATATTAACTGATGTGATAAATCGATAAATGAAAAAAACTTTTGTACTAAGAAATACAACTAAAGAAAAAAATAATAAAATTATAAAGTTCCAAAAAAAAACTTTTCCTGTTGTTTGCCCTTATGTATTAAAATACAAAAATTAAAATGTTGGATATATACCGTTAAAGTCATAGAGGTCAAGGGGGAATATATTTCTTGACAGGTAAAGGTCACGACTTGCTGGTGGTGAATGTTTATGGTCCGAACTTTGATAATCCTGCTTTCTACTCAGCCCTAGCGGATATGTGCAGGTTGTATGTTGGTTCCAGAATGATGTGGGGGGGAGATTTCAATGTTGTGATGCACCCAGACCTAGATCGGTCAACGGGGTCGGCCCGCAGCCCTGCGGCAGCTGCCGTTCTCATGCACTCAGAACTAATCAAGTTAGACCTGGTAGACGTATGGATACACAGACACCCAGGGAAGGGAGGGTACACGCATTACTCAGCCTACCATGATATACACACTAGGATTGACTATTGGTTTGTGTCTACCCCGCTCCTGAGGTCTGTGAAGAGTTGCACAATCCTCCCCCGCACGTTGTCGGACCACTCGCCACTGCTTCTGTCCCTCACAGCACCCGCTAGGAAAATCCCCCCGTTCACCTGGAGGTTCCCCCCATATTCCTTGTTGGACGAGGTATTCAGAGGGGAGATAGCAGAGGACATAGACACGTTCTTTGAAACCAACTTGGGGTCAGTGGACTGCTTTCAGACGGTGTGGGACACCTTTAAGGTTTACATCCGTGGGATGACGATAGCAAAACACTCTGGGGTACTCAAATCTATCAGGCACAGGCTCAAAAGTCTCGAAGCACAATTGGCAGATTTAGAGAAGCAACATAGGTGCACATCGGACAGAGACACGGAAGAGCAGATTAAGAACCTAATTAAGGAATTCAATGAGGAGGCGGACAGGGAGGTCACACATATGGGGAAGTATGCCACAGCTCGAGCATATGGGGAGAGGGATCGCCCGGGTTCTTTGTTAGCCAGGCTGATGCGCAATAGCAGACCCCACCTCGTGGTGGAGGAATTACGGAGGAAGCTGACATAGTTGCGGAATTTAAGGATTACTACTCTAAACTCTATAGTTCTAGGGCTAGGCAAATGGAGGATGAAATTGACGACTACCTGAGCTATATTAGGATGCCCTTCCTAGAAAACTTCCAAAGAGAATTCTTAATGATGCCCATACAGCGGGACGAGATTCTGGAGGCGCTAGAAGGAATGAGATCATCCAGTGCTCCCGGTGCTGACGGTCTCACCGTAGCTTTTTATAAGGCCTTTAAAGATACTCTCATACCGCATTTGATGTCTCTCTTTGATGATATATGTCAACAAGGTAGCATGTCAAAGTCCATGCGTGAGGCCCTTCTTATCACAATCCCTAAACCGGGGAAGTCCCTTAGGGAGTGCGGTTCTTACAGGCCGCTTTCTCTGCTGAATGTGGACGCCAAATTATATGCGAAAGTACTAGCGGCGAGATTGGCTATAATTGTCCCGGAGATGGTCGCTCCGGAGCAGGCGGGCTTTGTTCCTGCTAGGAACCTGACGTATAACCTCCGCACTGTCCTAGGCACCATCCAGCATGTGCGGCAAGACAACAAGGCACTGGCGATATTCCTGGACATGGAGAAGGCCTTTGACTCTGTGGAGTGGCCCTTCATGCTAAGGGTACTGCGGAAGTATGGGTTGGGAGAACCCTTTTTGCAAATGCTAGGTGCCCTCTACTACAAACCCTCGGCGCGGCTAAAAATGGGAGATACTGTCACTGACTCAATCGAAATCAGCAGAGGCACTATACAGGGTTGTCCCCTGTCTCCGCTACTGTATGCACTGGTGGCGGAGCCCCTGGCGTGTGCGATCAGGGAATACCACGAACATGAGGGAATCAACTTCCCTGCGTATAAGATCGGTATATCCACGTATGCGGATGATACTTTGCTCTATGTCAGGGAGCCGGAGATTAATCTTGCTTCGGTGCTGAGGGAGGTGGTGAAATTTGGAGCACTTTCCGGTCTACGGGTGAACTGGGGCAAATCGGTGGCTCTGCCGCTCACCCTGGTTACTGTCCCGTTTGCAATAGAATATCCGCTACAGTGGACCTCGGATCCCATACGGTATCTGGGGATTCGTCTACATACTGACCCCGAGCTATTGGTTCGGGAGAACTACGAGAGGGCATACAGCAAACTCGAAGACGATGTGGAGATTTGGTGTAGATTACCGCTGTCCCTGATGGGGAGGATAGCGATAATGAAAATGGTAGTGCTGCCTCGGTTTCTGTTCCTCTTTACCAACATACCTGTGGTTCTGCCCAAATCCTTCTTTCGGCGACTCACGCAAACCCTTATTAGGCTGGCGTGGGGAGGTAAACAACCCAGAGTTCAATGGAAGACACTACTGCTTCCCTATGAACAGGGGGGCCTGGGAGCACCGGACCTAGAACAGTATTATCGGATCGCGCAAGCGTCGCACCTACACACGTGGATCCATGGAGCTCCCGATATACCTCATGTAAAACTAGAACGGCTGTTTGCGGAACCGGTACCACTCCCGGCCACGATATGTCACCCGGTGGACCGCAGGACGGGGGTCTTAGACTCCATTACAGCTACAAATCATGCATGGCACGAATTATTGAGAATGCAGGGTGGTGATAGGCTGTACTCCCCACTTATGCTGGTGGAGTGGGCGGTGTGGATACCCCCTCTCGCGGACAAAGGGGTGGTAAAAGCACTGCAAGAACTTGGGATCGCAAGGTTAGGGGACCTGTTCCAAGACGGCACTATGAAGACACTCCCTCAGGTTCTCCAGTCGCAGGCGGGGAAGTCGCTGCTCCACAGGTTTCAATACCATAGGGTGCACAGTGCCCTGCAGGGACTGCTTGGCCCGGAGCTTGCGGAGCCTCCGGAGGTGCTGGAACTCACCTATGTTATTAAGAACCCTGCATCTGGCAAACTGGTGTCCAAGCTTAAAAAAATGGGGGACAAGCATAGGATACGTCTGCAGTCTCCGGCTAGGGTGGCCTGGCAGATTGATCTCCAAACGCAGATTTCTGACGAGATGTGGAGTTATTGTTGCACCAACACCAGGAAAATATCTCTGAACAATAGGCATAGATTGATACACTTTACGTACTTACAGCGGGTCTATTACACGCCGGAGAGACTACATAGATATGGTTTGAGGGGATCCGTGGAGTGTGAACGCTGCCGCTTCCCAAGCGCGGACTTCATGCATATGGCTTGGTCTTGCCCCGGTATCCATAGGTTCTGGACGGAGGTATTCACGGAATTAGGACTGATCCTAGGAGTGGACATTCAGCCCGACCCTGCCATGGCACTGCTGGGTTACTCCAAAACTCTCCCGGTGGCGATGCGTAGACTGGCAGATATTGCTCTGCTGACTGCCAAACGTACGGTAGCCATGTGCTGGATGAGCGGGCCTCTACCGACGAAGAAAAGGTGGGAAGCTGATATGCTATACTGCAACACACAGTCAGTGAAATATAGCGAATTGCTTCCTCCCAAGAGTCGCCCCAAGAATTTCTGGGGACTGTATAGGGCCTATCTGGATGCGCTGTGTGACAATTGTACATGCAATAAAGTATAAAGTTAATTAAAAAAAACTTTGACACTGTTTCTACTAATCTACAAGAAATTTCACACAAAATCAATGGGTATGCAACCGTTTCAACGCAACTTTTACAACGCATTCTTTTTCAACGCACACCATTACAACGCAGGATCCTTTACAACGAATGCCTTTACAACGCATGACATTACATAGCAGATGCTATTACAACGCATGCCATTACAACGTAAGTATTGGTAAGTATGTCATTTTATTTAAACATTTAATATTAAAAATAAATTAAATAAATTAATTTAAGTAATTGTATATATTTAGTTTTGGGTTATGGGGTGCAGGGGTATTATTAGGGTTCAGGTCTAGGTTTGGGTTATGGGGTACAGGGGTATTTTTAGGGTTCAGGGCTGGGTTTGGGTTATGGGGCACAGGGGTATTATTAGGGTTCAGGGCTAGGTTTGGGTTATGGGGTACAGGGGTATTTTTAGGGTTCCGGGCTGGGTTTGGGTTATGGGGTACAGGGGTATTTTTAGGGTTCAGGGCTAGGTTTAGGTTATGGGGTACAGGGGTATTTTTAGGGTTCAGGGCTGGGTTTGGGTTATGGGGTACAGGGGTATTTTTAGGGTTCAGGGCTGGGTTTGAGTTTTACACTAACTGGATTTTAAATATTATTTTTATACACCTACACTATTTTTAAAAAATATTTAAATATATTTACAAATATATTAATAAAAAATGTATTTAATAAATAAAATTAAGTCAATATTTATTAATTACATTTGTTAAAAAAATAATATACTTACCTAGACTTACGTTGTAATAGCATGCGTTGTAATAGCATCTGCTATGTAATGTCATGCGTTGTGAAGGCTTCCGTTGTAAAGGATCCTGAGTTGTAAAAATTGCGTTGGAATGGTGTGCGTTGAAAAAGTTTGTGATGTAACGTCATACATCCAAAATCAATGTATCTGTCTGATTCTTGGAATTTTCTGGTAAATTGTTTAGAGGTGGAAACGCATTTCTAAAATGTGAGTACTCTATTTGTCACCAGACACAATAAAACTGCTGGAAACATTGACATCAAGTTTTGTTTTTGTGGTTGTCTAAACTCGGTTCAGTAATTTTTGAGAAATCAATAATTTTAACTATGTATCAGGCACCTTTAAGAGGTCAATTGTGTGTATATCTAGAAATTGTGAGGTTAATTTTCACTACTGACATATATAGTGGAATGCAGGTCACAAGACTGAATCTAACAAAGCTGACTTACCCCCAGATGCATCAAGCACCCATTCTGCAAATTCCAATTTGCGAAAATTATCGAATCGCAAATTGGAATTCGCAGAATGGGATGCATCAAAAAATGCGATGAAAAAATGTGATTCTCAATCGGCCGCAATCGCCGAATGCGAATTTCCAAAAATCACAGAAAATTCGCAGAATCTCCTGTTTTCCCAACCTGAAATTGCGATTTCGCAATTACTGAAATCGTAAATTGCGATCTCGCAAATTGCGTGGTCGCAAAAACGGGAAGTCGCATTTTGAGCACAATGATGACATCACAACTAAGAAATAGGAAGTTCCCTTACTCATTCTGAACACAGAGCTGGAAAGAGGAGGAGGCACAGCCCTGATCTCTAGAAGACACACCCTGCAGCCCCACAACAGAACAGACATCCAACACCAGAATGTCCCAAGATGCAGCAGGAGCCAGTGAAACTGCCAGGAAAAGAAAAATACAGTTTTCAGAACAGGAGCTGGATTTCCTGATTGAGGTGGTCAGCAGGCACCATGATAAGCTTTTTGGGAAGCTATCCAGAAAGGTGCCCGAGGCTCACAAAAGGCGCATTTGGCTACGCATCAGGGCGAAGGTAAACGCCGTAGGAGTTACCCAGCGGTCAATTGATGACCTAAAGAAGAGGAGGTATGACCGCAGAGGGCGTACCAAGGAGCGCATTGCAGAGAGGCTGGGGGAGCAACATGCCACAGGAGGAGGAGACCCCACAGTTGCCGCCAATACACCACTTGAAGACCTGGTTGAGGACACCATCAACCCTGCAGCCTGCGTGGGGGTCACTAGGCTGGACACCTCCCAACCCACACAACAATCACAAGGTAAGAGGCATGCAACTGCGACCCCGTCCCCTAAGAATTCCCATGCCCCCCGAGCTAGCCATTTGATAACACCAGTAATGCAGTCCCAGCACATCAGAAACGCACTATTGCATTGTGGGACCTGTAGTGTGACAATAGTTCCCTGATAGCCACACACAGCCAGAACTGTTGAGCGAAACATATCCCTAAAGCCAGTCAGGGAATGCAAGCCTGCATGCATGTTGCAACATCCCATGTGCAAGATTCATATCAATAATCATGCACCCATTTACATCACAGGTGCTGCAGAAGCAGAGACCACAGACAGCGAGGCACTCCATATCGAGGAGACCCCAGAGGAGACGGAGAGAGAGAGCCATCCTGCCCCACAACCTGTACCGTCACACACACCTGCACCTGCACCAGTACCACCACCTCCACATGTGGACAGGGCCACCCCTGCAGCCACAGGAGGAGTGCAACCACCCCATGCGTCACGCATGGCAGTGGAACAGGCCCCACCACCACCCAGGAGGCAGACACGCCGCACAGCCACTGTGCGGTTGCAGGCAAGTGGCCGGTTGAGGCAGCAGCGCAACAGGGGCACACGAGCAGAGAGGGAGCAACAGGCCCAAGATCCAGGGCTAGGGATTGAATGCCGGATGCTAGCTGTGCACCACAAGCAGGCACAGCACATGGCAGCCATGCAGCTGCAGCTGTACAAGACTGGACGCAATGTGGATCAGCTCACCGAAAGTGTGCAGGAATGGACTGCTGCAGTAAAGGAGAACAGCCAACTGATGGTGGCGCAGCAGGACATCACCCGCCGCCGCTGCCAGCTGCTGACCTGGCTATCAGCATATACCAGGTCAAACCACCTGATCGGGATTGCAACATCCCAACTGTCACGCCGGTCCCTGGCAATGCAAATTCAAATGGTGCAATGCAACCAGGATTTTGCAAGGGCCCTGGAGCAGCTCACCACCGCAATCCAAAACCAACAGGTGTGTGGCCATGCCCATGCAAGGGGGGGTGATGATGCCGGTGAGGGCACATCCAGCCTGAGCAGCCTGTCTGTGCCGGTGGCACCAGAACGGCGCCGCAGTACCAGGCCCAGTGCAGCATCACGGCCGGACACTGCCGACGTGGATTTGGAGAGGCGACAGGGTGCGTCCGGCAGGAGGCGACAGTGAATGGCTGAACATTAGCAGCAGTGCCATATTGATGTACCAAGCATGCCTACTCTGCATTTAAGGGGCTGTATGATGCAATACAGCAGTTATGTTGTTTGTAAAATACCAAAAAGTTCTAGATCTTGTTAAAAAAATAGAATGAGAATTTATTTCGAACTCAAATATTACTCATGTCATTATTTCATGTGTCATTCTTGAGTGCAGTGTTGTGTGAGGGGTATGGGTGCACTAGAAATAGTTCAGTGTAATGTTTTTGCGGTGCCTGTGTCCTTCTGCAGGATTCTCCCCGCATGCATGACGCACATGTGCAGGTGGCCGGTTGTCCTCCTCCGACTCACTACCAGAGATCTCCACAGTATCCTCCGCTTGGTAGCAATATTGTAGAGTATGGCACACATGACCACGATGCGGCAGCAGACCTCTGGCTGGTATTTGAGGGCCCCACCAGTCTTGTGTAGGATGCGGAATCGGCTCTTTAACATCCCAAATGTCCGCTCAATGACATTTCTTGTGTGAATGTGTGCAGCATTATACACCGTTCCTGTGGTGTAGCAGGGCTGAGGTATGGGGTGAGGAGGTACTCACGGAGCCCATAGGCTCTGTTACCTGAAGGATGGGAGCAGAGGTTCAGTGCCTGTTATACGCAGCTACATGGTCTTGACATACTGTATGGGGCATGTGTACTTACCTAGGAGATGTCCTTCGCCAAAGTCACCCCTGGCCAAGCGGGTGTGTATGCCGCTGTGCCTGAAGATGAACGAATCATGCGTGCTCCCCGAGTATTGGGCCACTGTGTCGCTGATGAATGTCTTTGCATTGCAGACCATCTGGTTGTTTAGTGAGTGGTAGGACTTGCGGTTCCGGTACATGTATTCTGTCTCAGTGGGTGGACAGACGTGGATGTGGGTACAGTCAATGCAGCCAATTACATGGGGGAATTGCGCGGTGTTATAGAAGTCAAGCTTTGTTTGGTTTAAGTCCTGTTGGGTGGTTGGGAAGGTTATGTAGTGGTGTATCCGGCTCAGCATGGCTTCCAGGAAACTCCGTAGGCAGCGTGACAGTGTGCTCTGGGAGATCCCCCCTGCATATGCAACTATCCCCTAGAAGCTTCCGGAGGCCAGGAGGTGCAGGCAGCACAGGACCTGGACATGGGTGGGCACGGCATTGGTCCTCCTTGTTGGATGCTGCATCAATGGGTCAAGGTCTCTGATGAGCTTAGTTATCATTGCCCCATTCAGCCTGTATTTGGAGTAGATCTCCTCTTCAGTCTGGCCCAGGAGTGTTATCCACAGCCGGAAGATGCGCTCCTGGATCCTGCGTTGGTTCCGGGCTGCAGCCTGGAGCCTCAGCCGCCTTGCCACGATGTATAGACCTGGCATTGTAAATGTCCGCATGCTCCTACTGTGTCTCCTTAAGTGTGTTTGTTTTACCCCGCACCTGTTTCTTGTTAGAATTTTTTTTTTTTAACAATTGAACTTCATGGTTACCACCTGGTTTGACTTCTCCTTAAATTGCGACTCGCATTTAGCGATTTTTAGGTTTTTTGCAATTTGCAATGTTTGATGAATTGAATTTGCGATTTGATTGCGAATTTGCAAAATAATTCGCAGAATAGGTGGGAAATCGCTGTTACAGATTCGCTAAGGGGGTTCCACATTGATTCTGTGAATTTATGTTTGCTGGTTTTTTGCTTAATGAATTGCGGGAGCGGAAAATGCGATCGCAATTTCGGTTGATGAATCTATGCCCTAGTCTTCTATCCTTCTGAGGCTGGTAAACTGAGTACCAATACATTGGCTGATAGTAACAGCTGTTGTACACAGCGCTTAGAAACAGAAGTTTTGTGCCAAGTGCTGCATTCAAAATAGATTATTATGACCATGATTACATTTAAAATTACAGTTAATCTGATCATAAGGACCTAGCGAACACAGGAAAGTCTGAATAGCTGTTTGGAAGTTTTGATCTGGCTACTGATACATGATACAACATAGTTCTCAAACAGTGCAAACTCCATGTTACAGAAAAAATGCACATGGGATGTTAGGGGTCAACAGAAGAACACTTCAGGCTGAGATGACTAGGTCCTTGCAGTCACTTCTTCCATCCCAGACCCTTGCACCTACAAATCGATGATGTCATGTGTGTGAATCAAATTAGTGTAAAGGAATAAAAGGACGACTACAAGACCTAGAATTGATATGGCTACCACGCAAAAGTCCATGACTGGATACAGTGCCCCTAAAAATGGGGGGGGGGGGGAGGCAGGGGTAGCTCTAGGCTCATGGTGGTCCTGGGCAGGGAGTGTAGGTTGGGGGCCCCGGAAGAGGGGGTCCAGACGGGGCGTCGCGCGGAGTCCAGTGAAGGGGGGCGGGGGGGGGGGGGGGTCAGGGTGTTTGGAAGTGGAACAGAGCCAGAGGCCGCCAAATCCCTACCAGGGGCCGCCACGCAAATATGTATCCATCCTCAGAGGATTATTATATTAAGGATATATATTGGCGTGGTGGCCCCTGGGGTTTGGTGGCCCTGTGCAGGTGCACAGCTTGGACATGCCTAAGGCCGCCCCTTGGTGGGGGCACTCTACCTCACCCCTACATGGCTGCAGAGGCGTGGGGGGAGCTCTGCTGATGAAACAATGGCACCAGGCTGTGTACTCTGTCCCTCACTTGACCCTCAGTCTCTAGATGCTACAGTTTATTTCCAGTTACTGGACTTAAATATTTTGTGCTCCATTTGCATTGCCTTGCCAGTGCTCCCCTGCCCTCGCTATGGTGACCAATTGACAGAACGTCCGTGAATTGGATCTCACGTCCGTTGTCCATGATAATCCCTTCTACGGACGCCTTTTGTCCGTAATTTTAGGCATTGCAGGGAGAAGTTGTTACTCTGCACGAAGCCTCAGCTCCCTGATTGGGGCCGCCTCGCACTCATCCTCTGAGCACAAGTGCAGCCCCCCGCCCATTCTGTCTGCCGGCTGATGATTGTCACATACAGAACGACAATGGGCTACTCTGGGCTGTTGAAGCATGCAGTGGCCTCCTCCTGCCTCGGTATAGGGCAGGGCATTCTGTTTTAACAGTACATAAAGAAAATGTTACACCTCACCAGATGGAATATTCAGTTCATGAAAGGAAGCCAGCAAAAGGAGTTAAAAATAAAGGGTTAGAGTTATTTCACAGTCTCATCATTTTGGAATTGAATCATTTTCAATAGTGTATTAAATGAATCCATAGTTGCTGTGTTTATTTTATGCAACTAACAACCATTGACAAAGCCAATAGTTCTGGCTTATTGTAGGTGTAATGTTTTATATATCTGGATGAAATAACAGAAGTAGCAGAATACAAGTCAGGCAGCACATTATGCTAAGCACAGATTTTTAGCTTGTGTTTTAAGCCATGCCCTTATTTACATTGGAAACACCATTTGGAGAGACCCCCAATTATTTTCAAAGCACTTAAAGCCCTGGAAACAACACTGTGTCACTGTCGCCTCACGTCCTGGCACTGTGCATCATGCATGACTCATGACTTCCAACTTTCATATTGCCTATGTGCAGGGGCATAGTGAACTCTCCACCCCACCCCAAACCTTTTATTAGGAACTACAGCATGGGTGAAGTTCTTGATAGGTCTCTTCTATCTGCAACTCTGCAGATAAAGGCTCAGCTCATAATTAATGTGAAAAGGTGAGTGAGTAAGCAAGTGAAGGAATGGGAGAATGGCTGGATGGATTAGTGAAAGGATGAATGGATGAGTGAAAGGGTGAATGGATCGATAATGAGAGAAAGGATGGATGAGTGAGTGGAAGGATGGATGAGAGAAAGGGTGAATAAGTAGATGTATGGGTGGAATGGTGGATATATGGGTGGAATGGCTGTTGTATGGGTAAAATGTGGCTGAATGATTAAAAGGGTGGATGGATGAGTGAAAGGATGGATGGATGGGGTAAATAAATAGATGTATGGGTGGAATGCTGGATATATATGGGTGAAATGGCTGATGTACGGGTAAAAGTGTGGCTGGATGATTAAAAGGGTGGATGGATGAGTGAAAGGATGGATGGATGGATGAGTAAAAGGGTGCATTTAAGGATGGATAAGTGAGTGGGTGGGTGGATGTAAGGATGGATGAGTGAGTGAAAGGGAGGGTAGATGGGCAAAAGAATGGATGGATGAGTGAAAGGATGGATGGATGAGTGATAGGGTTAATGGATGGATTCATGAGTAGATGAATGGGTGGGTGGGTGGAGGGATGGCTAAGTGAAAGGGGGATGAGAGAAAGGGAGGATGGGTGGATGAGTGAAAGTATGGATGGATGATTGACAGGATAGATGGGCGAATGGGTGTATGGATAAGTGAAAGAAGGATGTAACGATGAATGAGTGAAAGAATGCATAGATGAGTGAAAGGGAGGGTGAAGAGATGAGAGAAAAGATGGATGGATGAGTTAAATGGTGAATAGATGGACGAATGGAAGAATGAGTGACTGGGGGAATGGATGGATGGGTAAGTGAAAGAATGGCTGGATGGGTGAAAGGGTAAATGAGTGGGTGGATGGGTGGAAGTGTGGAAGGATGAGTGAAAGGATGGATGGGGTGAAAGGGTGGATGGATGGATGAGTAAAAAGGGTGGATGGAGGGATAGACGAGTGAAATGATGGATGGAAGGATAGATGGTGGGTAGGTTTAGAAATGGTTGAATAGGTTTGGATATGGATGGGCACACAGATGGAAGTACAGAGTGAGTAGGAAAATACTGAATGATGGGTGGAGAAGTGTGGCTCAATGGTTAGAGCGGCAGACCCTGATGCAGAGGTCTAGCCCGGGACCAGGGTTCAATTCCCCACCTCGGCGGGTCTTGGGCTAAAAAATTCCACGGACCTGATAATTCTCGCCTCGGTGCCTATTCCAATCATGGAGTCCCACTCTGCAACTCTGGGCAATAGCTTGCTTAATCTCCACAACGGCCCCCACAACGCTAAGGATGCCTGGCCTCCACCTTGGGGGTGCCCAGGAGTGGACGCCTCACAGGGAAAGCCAGGATGGGTTCCACAGCAGTATTCGTACAAGCGCCTTGAGACCCTTGCGGGTGAGTAGTGCATTATACAAGTATCAATTTACAAAGAATGAATGGATGCCACACCCCGGTTGAGTCAACCCGCCATCCTAAACCGACACATGACATCCTTCTGCCTGCCAAAAAGCAGAAACGAATTCCTTGTACAGCGCCGTGGAACCACAAGAGATGTTCGGTTGTTGTGCTGCTAGGCGGCGCTCCTCCCATGCCACCAGAAAGCAGCGCAAGCTCCATCTGCTCCAAGGCCATGAGAGATGCAGAGGACAGAGTTCGGTGCAGCCCTTCTGCGGGAAAAGGCAGGCAAGACAACATAACCTGCACTTGTAGACAACAGCACAGATTTGAGTCGAGTCCTTTCCACCACAATTTTTTTTCTTTTAAAATGTTCAACTCTAAGAAAATTGCGCCCGGAGCAACCCTGTGGCCCCACCCATGCTATGCCACTGCCTACCAGTGTGGATGACATCTGACTCTTACACCTTTAGCCTGTTTTGTCTTAAGTGACATTTCCTATATATTGACTTTCACATTTATGAGTCATTGTCTCTATAGTATGTGTATGATGTAACGCACTCAGGCTCCCTGCCGTACAGACTTTTGATGAGTATCACTATAAAAGAAATTAAATACACATGAGAGAGGTTCTATGTGAAGATGAGGGGCACCATTGGAGGGTGGTAGCAAGGCAGAACTGGCTGTACCTGGCATCAGACGTTTCCCTGGGAGGCTGAAAGGGAGTGGGGGACGGTTTTGTTACTGGGTCCTGGCACTGCAAAGTTCCTTGCATATCTAGCAGTTTTCAGACAACAATAAAAGTGACACGATAACTCTGGTGACTAATGTACTAGATGGAAAGAGATGGGAGTTTTGTTTAGTGGCAGTTTTGAATCATCTAAGGTAGCACAGAGGGTTAATATGCCTGCTGCAAAGAACGTGTACCAAGCATACCAAAGAACAGTATTTTATGTGCACCGCTCAGTGGGTTACTGCTTTTGTCACTGAGATTCTTTTGTTACAGTGCAGTTCAGTGAGCTATGAACTGCCATCAAAGAGCTGCATGCAAGCTGCATGGTATAAAGTTATGTTTTCTTCCCAGGTTTTCATTATCCTGATGTTGCTAAAAAGGTTTGTTTGGGTACTACTACATTTTTATAATTAAAGTCAATGCTGACTACTGTGTTATGTTCTGAATGCTGAGTTTGAGCTTCTTCAGACCAAGTACTCTTACAAAATGTCTACCAGTATGGGTGACGTGCATCCTACATCGTGTAGTCCCCGTTGCCTTATGTAACACTTTCCAGACACTGATTTACTCACGTATGATTCATTGTCTCTGTATGTGTGTGTGATCTAAAGTGCTCTGGGGCACTAGACTGGTATGAGAGGCGCTATAAAGCAAATGAAATACATGCAAGAGAGAGGCACTGTTGGTGATAGTGAGGGAATCATTCAAGAGCCCCATCAAAGATTGTCCTATCCTGGTGCACAGTAAAGTCATCATTTACTATGCTACAGAAGTTAATACAATTGATATATAATGACAAATGTATTGTAGAATGCACATGTTTTCCCAAATTTTCTTGGGGGTGCGAAAACAAAGACTGTAAGCTGTCAGTTTGTTTGTAACACACAACTTTTAAATATCTGCAAATGAACTGTGCAAATGTTTCAAACATATCAGCAGTTGGGAAACAACAAATAGTTCACTTGTTTGTAATTCAGAAGTGTGCTGGAAACAGAGTTTTAATAGGATCAAAAAAATGAAGACACTTTACTTGGTGAGGTTCAAATAATATATATTTGCCCAAACCATATTTCCACACATTCATGTTCCATATGTGAAAGACAGTGCCTCCCTCTGACCTACAATTATGCTTTACCATTGTATACAGTTTCTAGTCTGTAACCCACTTCTGTGCATCAGTAAGGATCTGCAGCTTACAGAAAGGAAACAGCTCAAGCAGTATACTGTTTCTAATATACAGGTAAAACAAGGAGGGCTGATATATGGCTGATCACTAGCCAGGGCATTATATAGTAATGTCAACTCATATCTAAGCACTCTGACCCACAATAATATAACACCCAGCTGAGGGCAGCCAATTATAGCGCAGGCTAGTTAATAGCTCCCTTTTCCAGCTTAATGCTCTTACCCTCACACAAGACCTGTTCACTATGGGTCGTATCCATTAATCAGTACTGTACCAGCCCCTAAACCACTCATCACCAGCTGAACAGACATGGAATACCTGAAGCGATCTGACACATAACACTGGCCACTCAGAGGACTGCACTCTAGTCCATCACTGCAGGTCCCAATTAGCTACATCCTATGTGTGCCGCTTTACATCTCACAATGGCACTGATGTGTCTGTAAAACATTTATTTTGTCCTGAAGGTTTGTCCGGAAGTTTGACCTGTCCTGAATTTTTGTCCTGAAGTTTGGCTCTCTGTCCTGAATTTTGAACCTTTCTCCTGAATTTTTACCCTCACTGTCCTGAATTTGCACCCATGCCAGTTGGTCACCGGAGCCCTTGCCCACCTGATGCCCCCATGCCAGCCCACCCGGCCTTGGAAAGAATCACAGTTTCTAGTTCGTTCGACCTGTTCTAGCACCCACCCCACACGTTGGCTAAACGCTGCACAGAGCTAAAGTCCGGATTCTTGGAGTCATGAGCGAGATCAGCAGGTTTTATTTAAAGCTGGTTATTCTGTGCATCTTATATGGTTTCCCTTTGGATGTTACTGTCTGCCACCCTCTCATGAGTGTCAAAGAACAAAATCCTATCTTCTTCTAGACGATTATAAAATCAGTACATTACCTTAGGGTAGCCTGCTGGTGCCGTTCCTACTTTCAACCACTAGGTGTCACTGTAGTCACTTGCAGCTTTCAACTGCCCTCTGTTTGCAACTTTAGTAAAGATACGCCCATAGGCGCTTCAGTCTGCAATATCCACTATATTAACCACTGGCTGAAAGGCTGTGACACACTATTGTACAGTGCATACACAGTGCTGCACACATACACAACAAAATGGCACACCTGCACACAGGGAATATGCACACAGACTGCCAATCCTATAGAGACCTATTTTCACAACTAAAGCAGACACATACCGCCCATACACACAAACTAACAAGCGTCCACATATCACTGCACAAAAGCCAATAGTCAAATATAAACCTTGCAGTAGGGGACACATTTGTGGCGTGCCTTAGCAGAGCACAGGGTGACCCACAGCATGAGGCGATGTGCTCCCAGAGCATAAGTGGTAGTGTACAATTCTTGATTTTTAGGTTGAGCCTATCAGCTAGCACAGCTCTCTGGTCGAAAAAGCCCTATTGTCTGCGGTCTGAAAACATAAAGTGGGCTAAAAGTTCGCCCCTTTCTTACCATTGAATGGCTTTATTGTCACTCTCATTTGCCTGATACTTATTGGATGGATGGCCTTGTCCATCTGTGTTTGTCATCTCCCTGGAACATATCCTCTGTACTTGTATGCTTTCACTGTTTACTTTTAGTCAGCCACTTTTTTCTTTTTGCTGAAGCACTCTATGAGAGGGCATGCATTGTCGAGGTATCTCCTTTAAGTCCTCCTCGCCCCGCGTGCTTCATGTTGTTGTCTCTCATCCGTGTGCTTCACAACCCTATGCTCCAAGCTGCTCTCTCCCATGTACAAACATTCCCTCTCCCTCCCCCAAACACCCTGTTGGTCTCTCGCTTGTTTGCTTCTCCCTCCCTCCACCCCTCCCCCCAAGTTATGTTATGTTATGTTATGTTAATGGTTTGTTTGAGCGCACAGCTGCCCCGGCTAAGGGGCGTCCCGGTGTTGCTGTGCCTCGTGTGCTGCCTTTCCCATTCCCCACTCACTTTTTGTTGTTTTCTGTCCCCATCCACTTCTCCGTTGACTTTCACTTCCCAAGTCTGACTTTTTTAAATTATTATTTTTTAAATATTACTCTTATTACAATCTCTTATGTTATGTTATGTTATTTTATGTTATGTTATGTTATGTTATGTTATGTTATGTTATACGTTATTTATATAGCGCACAGCTACTCAGAAGAGTGTCCCGGCGCTTTATTTAGGCCGCACAGTGTGACAACATAACACCATAAAAACAGAGACAGAAAGGAAAAAGAAAAACAACCTAAAGGTTAAAAAGCCAGGTCTTAAGGCTCTTCCTGAACAGGAGCAAATTGGGGGTACGCCGCAAGGCCAAAGGCAAGGTGTTTGTACTAACTCTTTTATTTTTTATTTTACTGATCCCTTTTAAATCAGTTAAAAAGGCACTATGCATTTTGCATTCAAGCGTACTTATGTGATATATGTGCAAACATTAAAGTTGGGCAAGCCAATACATTTGTAGGGAGTGCGAGCCAGAGGTCTGTCTCAGATCTTAAAGCCCAAGCTGGAGCCGGGCCCTGATAATGTTTGCTATGTAAATCACGCAACACACACCACATCAAATATTATGAAGTCGCTTCAAAATTCAAAAATATGTATTTATATAACATGTAAAGATTTGACATGAATACGTCACATCATAGCACTGCACAGAGAAGTATTTAGTAATAGCTTTTAAACATGAACGATTAGGGCTCTAAGAGGCAAGATAACTGTCATGTAAACCCTGTACGTGGCCCAGATTAATATAGAGCAACATTATAGTCTGTTAAATCAACCACAAAAGAGCTTTGTGGAGCTGGTAATCTGAACTCTCATATTTGAAGGTATTTTAATACAAGATAATGAAGAAAAAGGAGTTTTGGTAAAATAATATATTTCCCCAAGATCATACAATTTTTGTGCCTCAATTTATCCAGGTTTTACCTTATACAAATCAGCCAGGAAATTGCTATGTTTTTTGTCAAGGATTTGTTTTTACGACTTAGTGCATTTTTTACATAGCATTTTATAAGAGCACCAGTTACTTTACACATGGTCACATTCATTATTTACAGGCATAGGGACATTAAGCGATTTGCCCAGAATCACAGGGGCAGATTTACAACAAAGTAACGCAGCATGGTGCAGCAAGTCATTTTGCTGTGCCGTGCTGCGTTAGTTTGGAAAGCACAGAGGTGCGACATATTTAAAAGAATATGTCGAATCTCTGTGCTTCCCCTGCGCTGGCGCACAAACTGCTGCCATGCGCTGGTGTAGGCATCCTTGCACCATGGTGCAAGGATGCCTGCGTCGTGGGGAAATTGTTTTTGTGCAGGAAGAGACACCTCCCTGCACAAAAACAATCACAGGAGCCTTTTTCCTCTTTCAATGCATGCTGTAGAATTCAGCACGCATTTAAAGAGGAAAAAACGAGGAGAAATGAAAACATTTCTTCTTGTTGCGCCTCGCTACGCCACTTCCTGGGTGGCGTAGCATTCACACACATCTCCAGATTTACGATTGCTCGTAAATCTGGAGAGGTGTCTTGTTCCATGGGTGTTGCGTGGGAACACCCACAGCAACACCCATGGAACGCCCCTTTCACGCACAGTGCTGCATGTGAAGGGGCCATATTTACGAGGAGAGGAAAAGTCCCGCAGGGTGGCTTTTTCTCTCCTTGTAAATATGGAGGAGCCCCCTGCGCCACCAGTACGTCACGAAAAGTGACGTAATGGTGGCGCAGGGGGCTTGTAAATCTGCCCCACAGTATTTTGTACGAACGCTGAGACTCGAACCTGGTTCCCCAGTTCCAAAGTCGGCAGCGCAGGCCCTAATGCCACATCTTGGGTAGAGGGAGGCAGGGACGGAGGCAGGCACACACGCCACATGAAAACTTGGCTGGTTATGGGCACGAGGTTCCAACAGGACTCCAAGCTGAGCCGGAGCCAGGCTTCAGGCGTGAGCCTGGCTCGAGCTTTCAGTGGCTCGTCCAGTTATAGCGGGTATACATTATCAAGCAATCACATGCATAAAAAGAGACACGGCTGACAGTAACCGTGTCATTGCACCTTTTTTCCTTCTTTTGTTCATCCTATACAGTATTAGCATTTTTGGACAGCATGAACAAAAGGCATTCACAGATCCAACAGAGCTCAAAGATGAGACCTGTTGGCGTGGTCAATGCTTGCTAGTGATGTATTTTAAAATAATATCTCATTATTTCAGTGTTATACTGGAATCATTCTTGACTCAACACTCTCAATGGCCAAGCAAGTCAACGCCGTCTCCTCCTCCTGCTTCAACACCCTCTGCATGCTCCGCAAGATCTACAGATGGATCCCAAAAGATACAAGAAAGACAGTCACGCAGACCCTCGTCAGCAGCAGACTTGACTACGGAAACGCCCTCTTCGCGGGAGCCCCGACCAAGCTCATCAAACGACTACAACGCATCCAAAAAGCCTCGGCACGACTGATCCTCGATGTACCACGCCACGGCCACATTACCCCCCACCTGAGAAACCTGCACTCGCTACCCGTCAACAAGAGGATATCCTTCAAGCTCCTCTCCCATGCAAACAAGGCACTCCACAAGACTGGCCCAGCCTACCTCAACAGACGGCTCTCCTTCTACATCCCCAACCGCCAGCTACTCTCTGCTGACCTCTCACTCGCCACCGTCCCGCGCATCAGAAGAACAACAACCGGTTGGAGATCCTTCTCCCACCTCGCCGCCAAGACATGGAACACCCTCCCACTGAGCCTACAACAGACCCAAGACCTGCTGATCTTCAGGAGGATATTCAAGTCTGGCTGTTCGATCAGTAGAGGCCCACCCCAGCGCCTTGAGACCCTCGCGAGTATGTAGTGCACTTTACAAACAATTGATTGATTGATTGATTGATTATATGAATATCAATCAAATATTTTAAACTAAAAAAGAGGGTCCTCTAGGAGTTCCAGTTCAGGGTCCCTGGCTTGTTTTTCCATTCTGGAACTTATGGCACTGTTCACAATTAAATTGCAAGACTTCAAGAATGCGCCACACCGTTTTTGAACACAAAAGGGCAATTTTTAACTTTTCTTTTTAATCCATTTAAGTTATTTGTTTATAGAGACAGGGTGTTCTTTGTTGTTTGACACCATAATTAAAACAGATTGCTTTGTGTTTGCACACATGTACGCGAAAAGCACACAATGGGACATACTGAGATTGCTAGAAGCAAAACTACAAGTCCCAGAAGGCAAGGTTCTGTAATTTAAAAAGCCCAAAATAGCCAAAAGTGTCATATAGCATGAATTACTTGACAACTATATATTAATTTCCTCTTCATAATGTAGAAAAAAGCGATTGTTTTCTTAGGCGTTGTCAGTTTTCTGAATGAAGAAAGTGTTTAAAGTAATACCACCTGTTTTTATTTACCAGGCACCTCTCAAACGTTTTCATAAGCCGTGTTTACTTCCCAAACCAGGCAGGAAGCATATCATGCAATAAATCTCTGCTACAAGATGAGCAGACATCAAAAAAATCACCAGCTGTCGGAGTTGCTGCCTTCACATGATTTCAGTGAATACAAGAGGGCTTATTTATGAAAACTGTTGCATCGCTGCGCCAAAACAGTGATACAACAGTTTTCACTGCGACCTCCTTGCGACACGATGGATGCGCTGTATTTATTGTACGGCGCTCCATGTCACAAGGAAAGACAGATACAGCAGGAATCCTGATGTATCTATCGACGCAAAAGTCACGCATTGTTGGAGTTGTGTCGCAAGCATGACGCAACTCCAGCAAAATGTGGGGGAGGCCTATCTTTAATGCACTGCGTCACCCGTAAGCCTGCCATGAGGCAGACATAAGGTTCTGATGCAATGGTGTCCTAGAAGTGCCGCACTGAAATCTTATAGATAACAATGAGCCACTTCTACGAAGCTTTGGTGCGGAGGAACGCGCACCCTGAATACATTATTCCTGGTGCATGTATCATATGGCGCAGGGGTTTGCAAAGTGACACATCTGCCCAGATGCGTCGCCTTGTACATATGGCGCATTGTTTATGCCGATGCTGCGTCACGAAAAGTGACACAACAGCGGTGCAAAAGTGTTGCAAGGGGATTTTTAAATAAGCCCCAAGATTTCTTTCTAGCCATTCACCGATGAAATCATCAGATTCCATTGGGTTGGGATTGTGCAGAAGCTAAATTCCAATCCTAAAGTATGACGCTGCTAGCTCAACCAATCGTAAAGTCGGCAATTCCACTTGTAGCATGATTGGGTCTTCTTCTTTTATCTCCAATAGGATTGGCAAATGCAGAAAGGCAAATCTCCACCATCTAGAATTATCTCTTTATTTTCAGGTTTTTATATCCTGTCAGTAGCAGAGATGCCATGGCCCTCGGGCAAGCAAGGGAAATGGTCCCTTTGACTGTTGTTGGGGTAGGAACTATCAGAGTTCAATAGCCCCTCGTGACTCTGGGCCCCGGTGCCACTGCACCTACTGCACTAATGGTAGTCTTGATCAGCTTTTTGCAGTCCTCGGCTCTACCTTATGTTCTTTGCCCTCACTACCTCCACGAATTCCTAAATCATGTCGTTTTCTTTCTTTCTGAACCAGTTTCTCGTCACCCATACCTCTCTGTGGCTTTACGCTCTCCGGCACTCCACTTCCCAAACCCACTGCCGTGACACCTGTATATCTTTTAACTAGTTAGTCTCTGCTCTCCGCTCATCCCTTTCACTCTATCTTCAATATACCATTTTCGTCCGCTCTCCCGGATACTCTGAAACAGTCTTCTGGGAGCCCCTGGTCCCACTTCCATTTTCTCCTTCCTCTGTATTTTCCCCTTTGCAAAACTCTCTCTGTTCTTCTCCTCTCTCCACAGCCATTTCTCCCTTTCATTCCACCCTTCTTTTTTTCTGCCTCACACGCCTCTTGGCCCACTCTTCTCCACCCTTTTCTCCTCTTATTTCCGTTTTTCTCCTTAAGTTGCATTGTAGCCTTCTTCCCTCATATTCTTCCCCAGTGACCCTCTCGTCTTCCTCCTCTCCGCCTCCTTGCTATATTTACTGTAACACTAAAGTCTCTTGATCGTCTGTTATTGCCTCGTTCTTATATTTCCTTTCTAATCTGCCTCTCAGACACTTGATTTTTCCTGTGCCCATTTGCAGTCTCGCCGTTTCCACAGTCTCCACACTGACTCCTCTCTAAATATTTTCTTCCCTTCCTCTCCCTTGTCGCATAAAACAAGTAAACGGATTCCCATTTGTAATGTCCAAGACTGCCCTGCGCAGTCTAGTGTTCACGCACGTAGTCGTGCGCCAGCGCGGACGTGGTACGTGGCGTCCGCGCGTACTATAAAATAAAGGAGGCGTGGTCTCGGGGTTAGTCCGGACCACGCGGAGAAGCAGCAAGGTGTCCGGAGTCCCTCTGTCCAGCGCAGCGTCACCGCGCTGCGCCAGAACACACAGGGGGGCCCCACAATGGCGACGAGGGCGAAGAGTGCCCACGCTGCGTGAGAAAAGGCTATCTCGCCTGCACCGCCGGTGCGCCCAGGCGTCCCCGACCTCCTGGGACAACACGTGTGTCTGCCGAGTGCGGAGCTGCCGGCCCTGCATCTCCTCGACGGCGCAGGCTGGCCTCAGTGCTTTCTGCCTCCCAGGGGATACTTCGAGTGCTTTCAGCTCTGGCACATGATGGGAGCAGGACTTGATCAACCCGAGGTACCAGCGCCGTGCATCTGCTCAGGGCCACAGCTACTCCTATGAGCCCCTCCCCCGCGCAATCCCAAGCAGTGCAGCCAGGGCTCCAGCATACTGCCCTCTTCTGGCCACTGGGTTGACTTCTCACCTAGCATTACTCACCTGGCTCGAGATCTGCGCCTAGGAGGCAGAGGATTCACACAACCCTCGCCCCACGTGCCAGTGAAGCGGAGGCTAGTCGCACTGCGTCATCATGGCGTCCATCCCCCCAATCGAGCCCTTTGTTGTTGACGGGGCCCCAGCATCCCTGGCCCCCCGCTGGAAAGACTGGGTTGAGAGGCTCCAGTTCTACTTTGAAGGAGCAGGGACGGCGCGCGACCGACGCAGGGCGCTCCTCTTGCACCTGGGAGGAAAAGATATCTACAGGATATACAAAACCCTGGTAGAGGCCACCCCTCGTACATATGTCACGCTCCTCAACGCGCTCAATGCCCATTTTGAGCCGATGCAGAGTAAAGACTACGAGCGCTTCATCTTCAGGCAAGCGCGTCAGGAAGCAGATGAATCCCTCGATGCCTTCCATGGTCGCCTGAAGGAACTCGCGAGCACGTGCGGATTCCAGGATGAACAAGAAGAAATCCGCGGCCAGATTATCCAGAACTGCTACTCCTCTGACCTGAGGGTAAAGATCCTCCAGGAGGACGGCAAGCCCCTGGCCGACATTCTAAAGCTAGGCCGTTCAAAGGAATTATCCCACGCAAGGGCGTCGCATATGGAGGCAGCGCTTCACAGACCAGTAAAGGCAGAGCAAGTCCACGTGGCAGAGCACGTCAACGTGGTGAGACCGAAGCAACGCCCGGCGGGGAGAGGAAGAACGCCAGAACGCCGGAAAGAGTGCGGATATTGCGGGGGCGCACCACATAGAGCACAAGACTGCCCGGCACGGGGGAGGAAGTGCGGGTCATGCGGGCGCATGAACCATTTCGCATCGGTGTGCAGATCATCTAAACCCAAACCTGAAGCCGCCCATGCCATAAGGGAAGACCCTGAGAGCGAAGATATGGACGATGACGCTCACAACTATCCGGTGCACTATGTGTTCGCCATAGATCAGCCTTTGAGGAAAAAACGGCGACTCCCAAAGTGCAGGATAAAGGTACTAAACCAAGAAGTGAGAGCGACCATTGACACAGGGGCCTCGATAGAGCTGATGGCGGCAAACGTCTACAACCAACTGCGAGACAAACCACTCCTGAAACCAGCCAAGATCAGAGTCTTCGCCTATGGACAAAAGACACCAATACCGTTAATAGGGTGCTTCCAGACAGACATACAGCACCAAGAACTGAGGACGCCAGCCACCATCTACGTGACCAAAGAAGGTAGCGGAATGCTCCTGAGTGGCCAAGCAGCTGAAGACCTACACCTCATCTCGTTTGCCATGGCCGTCTTGGAAGAAGAGCTAGACACAATCCTGGAAGAATTCGAAGACACATTCAAAGGTATTGGATGCCTCCGAGGCAAAGAAGTCTCTCTACACATTGACAAATCCATACAGCCAGTAGCCCTCCGTCATCGACGGATAGCATTTCACCTAAGAAAGAAAGTGGAACAGGAGTTGGAGACCCTTGAAAAACAGGGGATAATCGAGAAGGTCAGCGGGCCCACCCCCTGGGTGTCGCCGATTGTGGTAGCGCGGAAGCCCAAACAACCAGGACAGGTCCGCATCTGCGTCGACATGCGCCTCCCCAACGCAGCGGTGAAGAGAGAAAGACACCTGACGCCTACCATAGACGACATTCTAGGAGAGTTAAACGGAGCGAAGTGGTTCTCCAAGATGGACCTGAGATCAGGATACCACCAGCTACCTCTGCACCCGGACTCCAGGTACATCACCACTTTCTCCACCCACGTTGGCCTCCGGCGCTATCGGCGACTCAATTTTGGAATATCAAGCGCTGCAGAGGTCTTCCAAAACACGATTCGAGAAGTATTGAGTGGGATCACAGGCGTCCTAAATGTCAGCGATGATTTGCTGATATACGCCGATACAGTAGAAGAGCACCACAGAAGACTCAGAAGCGTGCTACAAAGGATCAAAGACTCAGGCCTTACCCTACACAGGGAGAAATGTCAGTTCCTGCAGAACACCATCAGCTTCTTTGGGTACACGTTCTCCGACAAGGGAGTAGCCCCTGACCCTGAAAAAGTGAAGGACGTGCAAACAGCCCCAGCGCCGAACAACACATCAGAAGTTCGAAGTTTCCTCGGGATGGTAAACTTCTGCGGGCGATTCATCCCCGACTTATCCAATCTCACCAGGCCACTAAGGGAGCTCACCAAGTCCACCACCCCATGGCAGTGGGGGGAAGAACAGGAGCGGGCGTTTCAGAACACCAAGGCAGCCCTGTCAGCCAACACGACCCTGGCGTACTTTGACCCTTCCAAGGCGACGAACGTAGCAGTGGACGCCAGTCCCTATGGACTCGGAGCAGTGCTGACACAAAGCCAAAACGGTGAAGACTGGGCACCCATAGCCTACGCCAGCAGGTCCCTGACAGAAACTGAACAACGCTACTCTCAGATTGAGAGGGAGGCCATTGCGATCCACTGGGCCTGCAGGCACTTCCACGTTTACGTCTATGGACATCCGTTCACAGTCTCCACGGATCACAAGCCCCTACTCCCCCTGTTCCGAGGGTCAGTCTCGAAGCCTCCCCCGAGAATCGAGAAGTGGATTCTACAACTCCAAGAGTATGACTACAAACTGGAATTTAAGCCCGGTGCGTCCAATCCGGCCGACTACCTCTCACGGCACCCCCGAGCGGCAACCACCCGAGAGAGAGAAGATGCCGAAGAGACAGAGGAGTATGTACAAGTCATCCTCGAAAGATCACGCCCGCTGCCCATGAACCTTGACATGATTGTGGACGCAACCCGCAAGGATGAAGTCCTGCAGCTAGTGAACACCGCCCTGAGAGACAACGACTGGAGAACACTCCAGGCCTCGCTGAGTCAGAGGACACCGGAAGCCAAGCGAGCCCTAGAGACCCTCTGCAGGGTAAAGGACGAACTGTCAGTAGACAGTCAAGGATGCGTACTTAGAGGACCACGGATTGTGATGCCGGCGAGCCTGACTCAACAAGTAATCGAATTGGCACACCGCGGCCACCAGGGAGTAGTGAAGACAAAAAGTAGACTCAGGGCCAAAGTGTGGTTCCCGGACCTGGACATGAAGGTCGAACAAATGGTCAAGGAGTGCCACTGGTGCCAGGCCGCAGGTCCACCCGAACCGCCCCCGCCGGTAATCACCGAGGAGAACCCCGAGAGACCCTGGGAACGAGTGAGCGCCGATTTTGGACACCTCCCGGACGGGCGGTACATGCTCGTTGTCATTGATGACCTGACCAAATACCCCGAGGTGGAGATAATACCTACACTCACAGCCAAGGAAGTAACGACGAAGTTCGAGAAACTCATCGCCACCCATGGCATCTTCGACCTGGTCAAGACCGACAACGGGCCGCCGTTCCAAAGCCAAGAATTTGCGGACTATCTCCAGGAGTGGGGCATCCAGCACAGGAAGGTCACCCCCAGGTGGCCACAGGCCAACGGGGAGGTAGAACGTTTCATGAGGACCCTCAATAAAGTGATTCGGATTGCTCATGCAGAAGAGACACCCCTGGAGAAAGCCATCTACACGTTCCTGAGGGAGTACAGGCTGACACCCCACCGTACCACTACAGCGGCCCCAGGGCCAGCCGCCATGGGGCGAATTGTCCGAGACACGATCCCCCACCACCACACCTGGACCCCGACGGAAGCAAACCCTCAGCAGACTTTGCTCAACAGAAAGCGATCAAACGAGTACGCGAGCTTCCGACGCCGAGCCAAGGAATCATACATTGGAGAAAGAGATCGAGTATACGTGCGAGACCGATATCCCGGAAGCAAATTCAGGCTCCCGTTCGAACCCAGGCCCTGGACTGTCACCCGCAGGACAGGCACGATGGTAACGGCTCAACGCGACGGAGAAACCGTCACCCGCAACGTGTCCTTCTTCAAGCGGGCTGCAGTCCCGCCCAACGGCATGCCCAGCAGAGACCCGGACAGAGCAACACCAAGCCCGACGACTCCAAGCACCAGATCCCCGGTGAGCGGGTACAACGACGCAGCAGACCAGCCAGAGGCGAGCTCGCCAGAGTCTGAGAGGCCCGGCATAGCCAGTCGGTGTCCCTCCGGGGACGAGCTGTCTCCAACCCCAGCCCGGCAGGTCACCCCGAGGAGAACACTGTTTCGAGGAGAGGCCGCTGGCTATGGGCTAAGAAGAAATCCAGCCCCCTCATCACAGCTGGCGGACTTTGCTGTGGACTGAGACTGTGCACCATGAGCGTCAGACTGGTAACAGGCCTGCCGGCCATTTTTGCTTGTTTTCCACATGTTCACCATTGACTCTCAGTTTGCATGTTGTTTTTTTCAATAAAGGTGGAAAGGAGTGTAATGTCCAAGACTGCCCTGCGCAGTCTAGTGTTCACGCACGTAGTCGTGCGCCAGCGCGGACGTGGTACGTGGCGTCCGCGCGTACTATAAAATAAAGGAGGCGTGGTCTCGGGGTTAGTCCGGACCACGCGGAGAAGCAGCAAGGTGTCCGGAGTCCCTCTGTCCAGCGCAGCGTCACCGCGCTGCGCCAGAACACACAGGGGGGCCCCACACCATTGTCTCACTATCTATCACCTTGCCCCTCCAGGCCTCCCTCTTCTCTCGCCTTCCCCTGCATAACATCCATGTAGTCACAGTAACCTCTTCTCGTTTCTATATTTAACCCATTCTCTCTCCCTCTCGTTTCTATATTTCACCCTTTCTCTCCCTCTCGTTTCTATATTTAACCCATTCTCTCTCCCTCTCGTTTCTATATTTCACCCTTTCTCTCCCTCTCGTTTCTATATTTCACCCTTTCTCTCTCTCTCGTTTCTATATTTCACCCTTTCTCTCCCTCTCGTTTCTATATTTAACCCATTCTCTCTCCCTCTCGTTTCTATATTTCACCCTTTCTCTCCCTCTCGTTTCTATATTTCACCCTTTCTCTCTCTCTCGTTTCTATATTTCACCCTTTCTCTCCCTCTCTTTTCTATATTTCACCCTTTCTCTCTCTCTCTCGTTTCTATTTTTCACCCTTTCTCTCTCTCGTTTCTATATTTCACCCTTTCTCTCCACTCCTCCTCTTTCCTGTCCTCTCTGCGAATCCACTCCTTTTCTCTTTTCCCCGAACAGCAGTGTATTTCAATCTCTATTTCTCCCCGTCAGTAATTATTAATTTATTTTGCCTGACCTCTTTTTTGAGTCACAGTGTAATACGAGTTCAGCCCTAATTTGCTAATCCATTGGCGTCACACGGACTGCTCCGTCTCTAGGCTTAACGCAACGAATGCCGAGTCATCGCTTAATTACAGCTTTACTAGAATAGATAACCAGCGCCGCGCGTCGTTCCTAACCGAACTTGTCAGTCTCGTGACTGATAGCGTTTCTTCGACTATTGCGGCAGGGCGCGAAGGCTACACACATTTGCACTTCACTTCCTCACAGAACTACCACAATTGTTTCTTAAGGGAGGAGGCGGCAATGAGTGGTCCAGGTGCAAAAATTATGAAAATGATGTGAACTTGTTCCCTCTTCTATCCTTCTCAATCCAAATAACTGACTAACATATCCACCACTCAAATAACTTTCATATTTCACTCTACTAATTCATCACTAATGCTTTATGGGTTCCAGAGTAGCGTGCTAATCGCTGAAAAAGTGCTTCCGCGCCTCGTCAGGGGTAGTAAGCGCTATATAAATGCAATTACAATACAATGCAATACAACTACAGTCTACCAAGGGCCACACATCTCAAGTTAGGCTAACGCTTTTTATTAATAATATTCCCGCAAGACCTGAATACTACCACGCAAATGCAAAGCACTTGGTGGGGCTGCCACGCTCATTTGAGAAAATTAGATGTACGCTGTTTCCAGGTGGAAGGCGAGGTCTTCTGTATGGTAGGTCACACTGTCTGTCCTTAATGAGCTGTGCTGTTTTCCTGGATACATGTCCCTTCCTTACAAAGCACAGCGAGTGAGCAGGCAGCACAAGTATGCGGTGCAAGGATGTTAATTAGGGATCGCCAGGGTACCAATTACTGCCCCAGGCCTGTCCTCTGCTACTCCTGGCTGGAAGTTGTAAGTGTAGTCTCAGGGGAAGAAAAGTAAATAGGGCCTTGGATGAGTCAAGATTACTTTCCAAAGTTCCCTTTTCATGTTCCTCAGATATCCCCTTGCAAATAGGCTGCTGGGATGATATGATATGAACAAAGGATGGAAATTTAAGAGAATCGCCAGATTATTGCAGAGGAACACCAGCAGCGGGACTCATGCCGACAGTACTGAACAGATTGGGACCAAGACTGGCATCTGGGTTCCCATAGCTATGTCTCAAAGAGACTGCGGACTATGCAGAATGCCGCTGCTCGGCTTCCCCTGAATGCTCTAAGGCATTAATCTGTATAAAGGGCTCTGAGGGACCTCCACTGGCTCTCAACCGAGCAGAGGGTCCAGTTTAAGACTTTCTGCATCCCGCACAGGTCACTCAATTGGCTCTCAATTAAGAAGAGGGTCCAGTTTAAGACTTTCTGCATCCCGCACAGGTCGCTCCACTGGCTGTCAATCGAGCAGAGGGTCCAGTTTAAGACTCTCTGCATCCCGCACAGGTCGCTCCACTGGCTCTCAATTGATCAGAGGGTCCAGTTTAAGACTCTCAGCATCCCGCACAGGTCACTCCGCTGGCTCTCAATCGAGCAGAGGGTCCAGTTTAAGACTCTCTGCATCCCGCACAGGTCGCTCCACTGGCTCTCAATCGAGCAGAGGGTCCAGTTTAAGTCTCTCTGCATCCCGCACAGGTCGCTCCACTGGCTCTCAATCGAGCAGAGGGTCCAGTTTAAGACTCTGCATCCCGCACAGGTCTCTCCACTGGCTCTCAATCGAGCAGAGAGAGGGTCCAGTTTAAGACTCTCTGCATCCTGCACAGGTCGCTTCACAAGAAAGGCTGCGTCTTACTAAGGCGATAGCCATCCCCTATACCCCTGGAAGGCTACTCAGATCGCCTTCAGCACATTGACTGCAAGTCCCTAAGTTCAGTAGATCCCATTAAGGTGCCTGTTCTTACTCCTACCGGGCCCACAAACTTTGGAACACTCTTCCTTGGGAACTACGCCTGCTCTCCAATGAATGTACATTCCATACGGCCTTGAAAACGTAGCTATATAGCAACTAGTTCTACTGAACTCTGGCTAATATGACCTCTGAGCTCCTTTCTGACTGTCCTACTGCTGGGAGGCCTCCAGGTAGCCACCCACTACAAAAGACCTTCAAAATAGAATAGAATAGAATAGAGATTTGACATGGTGCCTCTGTACACAAATGTGGGTATGTGACCAGAGAGTCTACGACCAGTGGAGAAAAGAATTGTCGAAAAATGGTGTGTATATTAAAAAATATATTTAATTTAACATAGATAAAAATCATATAGAGACTCAAACATATAAGTCAAACTATATGATACAGTAAAATAGTGACATATAAAAAATCTTTAATCTACCCACATTGGTTATTACCCTGCCCTAGGAGTCTGTGTATTACTGATACCCAGGGGGTCCTTGTTTTCTCTCAATCACAAATGTGGGTATGCAGTGGTAAGGATTGACCTGCACTGACAAAGTCATGAGGGTGTCCAAGGAAATGAAAAGCAAGTACTGCTGCTTGGCAGGATTGTGGTGCACTAGCAGAGCTATTGGGTGATTTGCTCTCTGAATTGAAAGCAGTGGTGGGGGTCAGAATTGAGATGCGTTGTCAGAGCTGTGAGTGGTTCCAGTACAGGAATAACAGGCAATGCAGATCGGGACTGATGGTGCTATGTTACTGCTCAGTACTAGAATAGTGGAGGTATTTTAGGTCAAGAATGAGGTGAATTTGCTCCACATGGCAGCACAAATCAGTGCAGTGAATTCCTCCGGCTTCCACATGCTCCGCATGCTGCGTAAGACTTTCAGATGGCTCCCACAGAGCAACTTAAACAATAAGGACGGGCTCGAGAAATTGCATCCAAAATCATCTGCGAGAAAAAAAGTTTGGTTTTTAAAAGAAATGTTAGGTTTTTAAAAAAGAACCCTCACCCACCGACCTAGTTGGTGGCATGCTTCATCTTCAGGTTCCCACCAAGGGTGCAGAGTGTATCCTAGGTGTGCTTTGATACCTGATTATAGTGGAGCGGGATTTCTTTTTTTGTGACAATTTGTGCAAAAGGTGAGCTAAAACTGCGGAGGTATTGCAGCATCGGATGTATACGCCTACTATGCAGCGTCCCATTTATTAATCATTAGCAAATAGTGGCACAATTTGCCTACAGACCCCTCTTTCGCTCTCGATCATATAGCAATGGATTGTCCCCCCTTCAACAGCTCTTATATAGTAATGGGAACTTGGACTGCCTACCCCCAGCCAGCAGAACTGTGATTCAGCTCTGGAGGTATAGGATCAGACATATGGGGTGGCAGTGCCACCTGAAACACGTGACTCCGCTGTGGCACAGCACTTATCAACGTCCTGCTGAAGCTTTATTAGGATTCCATAAATGGGATCTGTTGGGTATCTCTACTCTGGGAGATGTTATGCAGGGCACTACCCTAAAATCGTTCCAACAACCGCAGACTGAGCTCCAGTTACACAGGACGGAACTCTATGAATACCTCCCGCTGAGGCATGCACTCGCTCCCCTAGTTCGCTCATTTGAAATCTTGCCCGAATTGCATCCTCTTGAAGGCCGCTTACTGATGGGGCTTTGGGAGCACACAAGATCCGCCAGATCTATCAGACACTGACCCCCCCATGCCCGTTCAACGCTACACAAGACTAGGGGAGCATGGCTTGATGACTTACCTGACTTGACTGACAATGATTGGACAGAAGCCCTGGCCAGCTCTCGGGGCGCAGCAGTGTCTACACGACACTGCCTCATCCAATTCAAGTATTTGAACCGCATATATTTCACACGATCCCGCCTATGGTATATGAGTGCCATCCAGTCCCCCATGTGCCTTAGATGTGAGATGGAAGAGGGGACCCTCCTGCACACTGTCTGGAGCTGTAGTACACTACAATCCTTCTGGTGTAAGATTGCGTCCTGCCGAGGCAGAGTCCTATTGTGGGATCTCCTATTTGACCTGCAGTTGTTTCTACTCCATAATACTGATGGGATCGGTGGGAATTGGTATAAGCAGCATTTGCTCCTCCGAGCCCTCACCACCGCCAAACGAGACATTGCCCAGTTGTGGAAAGGAACCTCACCTTCAACAATAGGTGGGTGGCAAAGGCCCTAGATAAATGCATGGGTGCAGAGATTGCGGTCTTCCAGGCCTGGGGCTGCCCTCAGAAGCATAGAGAAATATGGTCCTTTTGGGCGAATTACCGGGGCATAGATCTACCCCCTTACCTGCCACAGACCTCTCATAAGAGTGCCCTCCTACATATGACTGATTTTTGAGCAGCCTGGCCCTAGACAATGTAACGCTACCGTCCAAACTTACCCACATTCAGATTTGCTGAGCTTCATGGGGTCTGGGATTATCTGCACCATGCTCTGGTTATTTTGCCTGCGGGTTTTGCAAGTGTTACAGTTTTGTGTATATACTCCTGATAATGTATGTCTTCCAAATGTATACAGAGGGCCTCATCCCATTATGTACCACGAAAATTCAATAAAATATGTTTATTTTAAACTGTCTCCAGGATAATTTTAATAATGGGTTCCTGAGGAAGGATTAAAAATGAACTGTGGATGTGAGGGAGGTGTGAATGGTCTTGCACATCCTGAAAAAGTTCGAGCTAATTGGATTGGATTTAAAAGGCTTTCTTCGGGACCAACAGTGATGGGCCAGAAAAAAGGGGGGGGCCTTGAAGGTGTAAATGCAAATGAATGTGCTAAGGTGTGCAAGAAGGGGAGGTATTATCTCTGTTTCTGGGGTGAAACAGTGACTTATGGTTACCACCCAGAACAATATCCTTAGGTCGCTACAATTGTTTGTGAAATGTTTCCGGTGGGGGAGGTGCCTGCAGTCCCACTTTCTTCAAGGTCAAGTAGGTGGGTTACCTACTGCAGCCCTTCGTTGAAGGGGTATCCTGGAGACAGCTTTAACTTACCTTTTAACAAGAAAAGAAAATCCCGCTCAGCTGTAATCAGACATGGAAGCACACCTAGGATGCACTTATCACTCTAAGTGAGAACCTGATGATGAAGCATGCCACCAATTAGGTTGCTGGTTGAGGGTTCTTTTAAAAATAAATAACTTTGAAAAAAAAACAAAAAACTTTTTTTTTCTCACAGATGATTTTGGATGCAATTTGAATTTCTCTAGCCCGTCCTAATTGTTTAAGTTGATTATATAGGGGAGAAGGACAAGCTCCTTTGATCCTCACTCTATTTGTTTAAATATAGGCTCCCACAGAACACCAGAATGTCAGGAAGTGAATAAGGATGCAGAGCATGATAGCTCCTATGGCGTTGTATTGCCCAGAAACTGACACGAGAACACACATTTGACTTACGGGGGATGTGGGGTTCATGTTTTCACAGTACCGTGTTGAAGTTTAGCGCTATTAATGACATTTTTCAGTTTTAGCAGAGTGCTCAAGGGGACTACATGTCCCAAGAACCAGAGCGGCAGTAATCACTCACAGCTGGTCTTGGTGGGGCTTGAGTATATGAAGTAGCTCATGCATGCCGAACAACATGAGTAATTTATTTAATGAATCCATTTGTATCGGAAGTGTCAGCATCAACACACTTTGTGTTTTTGTGTTTGTTGGCCGCTATCATGTAATTTAGGAGGCAACAAAGGTTCTATTGCTCCAGGCTGACAACAACAACGTAATCTCAGGTAGGGAAACTCTGTTTGAAATCCATTGAGACTAAGTCTGGGCGGTGAACTCTGCTTTGCTCGGGGGGATTTCCGCATTCAGCGTTACGCATAAACTCGAAAACTCTGCTCTGTGGTGCGGAGTTTTTTACCTCGCTCGCATTTGTCAACGTCAAGATGGCGGGTGCAAGCGAGGAAAATCCACTTCCCGGTGAGATGCTTCCTCGTACGCGATCGTCAACATCAAGTTGGCGAGTGTGGAAAATCCACTTCCCGGCGAGAGTTTTCCTCGTTCGCAACCTTCAACATCAAGTTGGTGAGCACAAGCGTAGAAAATCAACCTCCCGGTGTGATTTCTCAACGCAGGCATTCAGATTTCTTATTGAGAGTGGTCGTGTATGGTCGCGACTGCTCGCGCTGAGGAACTGTCCGTTCATGTTGAGAAAGCTGTCGCTCGAGCAAAAATCTCCTCGAGCAGCAGACAGGAAGCAGCGCCCGCTTGAGCTGTTCATGATGCTGTTCTCTTTGATTGCACAGCGCAGACAAGCACCTGGCACTGAAAATCACTGCAAACAGCATTTATCCAAAGCACTCCGCCGCTTGCAGAGCTCCGTGTAGCGTGGCGGAGGTTTTTTTGTACTAAACGGAGTTCCGCATAGCAGAACTCCGCAAACTCCGCTAGGCTTAATTGAGACGTACTGTGCTTTGCTTTAGGAAGCAGGAGTAGTGCTCATTTCTTGTTTTGGAACTTCGGAGCCCTTTCTGGTGCGGGGCTCGGTAAAGCATTCAGTGGGGAGCAACATAGAGGTACGCAAAGCACCTACTGCGGGACATATGAGAATCAGTTGTATTGGAGAATACCTAAGCCTTAAACCTTTCTCCGTTGATGGAATCCCGTAATGACATTGTGAATTGCAGACTGCAACTTTTTTCTTTTGTTCAGTTATTTTGTGAGTAGGTCGTTCTGCAAAAGCCTTTTCTTATGGTGAAGCTAACCAAATTGAATCAGACTGCTAACCTGTAGGGCCTGTGATTAGAGCTTTTTGTTGGCAAATTAAAAGCTGTGTTTGTGGTATGTATGAAAGTTCCAGTTTAAATTTCAAAAGTATTTATGTTACTTGAGTGAATGCATTGGTGTTTCATGTACTCTTTGTTTTTTCAGCTGACACATTCATGGTAATACTATGCAGTGGTGGAAACCTTTTGGGACACGTACTTCGTAAATAGTCTTGCCAACCCCATTTATGGAATAATTGCCGTGTGCTAGGTAATTGTTGTTTGCATCATTTGACTTCAGATTTTGTTTTCTGAGCAGGTAACGGTTCGAATAATTATTCCTATTTTGTTTCAGGTCTCGTTCCTCAATGTTTCTATCCCATACCTTTTCCCTCGCTTGATCGCCCCAATAGTCTGTGCCTTTATGGTAAGCAGAATTGAAGATATTGAGAGATGGATCCTTTCTGTACATCGCACTGATCCTGAGGAGCGTTCTCAAACCACTGAGTCTTAACAAAGAAGGACAGTCACGTAAGCATTCATCACAAGCAGGCTCGACTAGGGCAACACCTCTATGCCGGAATCTTCAAGCAATTGTGAAAGGGTACAGGCTGTTGTTATGGCATATGGGATGGTTGCCAAGTGGCTGTGTCTTTTGCCAAAATCTTTTGCCAGCCCTGTGTTTTTGCCAAGAGCAATTAGCATTCTGTCAGTTGCTGAGACCATCTCAGTTCACTCGTGAATTTTGCCTTCATAACAGGGCAGTAGCGGTGGGTGAGATTTTAAAGTGGTGGGGAGCAAACTAATTAGCATACAGCACCGTAGCGAGCGAGCGCAGCGAGCGAGCCCGAACCCCAAAAGGGGGGTTGGGGAGATTACCCCCCCAAGAAAATTTTGAAAAAAAAGAAGAAAAATCGTGCATTTTCAAGCAAATTTAATAAAGCAGGAAGGTCAATAAAGCAATTGTGAAAGTGCAGTTATTACATTAATAGATGGCATAACATAGGTAGCTGCTTATTCAGTATTACCACAGAGCTTCATACATTCTGTCCTATTATGCTCAGATGCTGATTCAGACTATAAGACTTTCATGGAAATCTCAGCTCTAAGAGTAGAAGAAGTTGCACAGCAGTGTAATGGTTGCCAGGCTCGTTCCGCAGGAGCGTCAGGAACTTGAAGAAAAGTCCACAGTCTTCCCCTACGGCCTTCCGACTCTATTAGACTCTAGAGTAACGAATGGCACGCAAGGGGAAAACAGGGAAACAAAACAAGGAAAGGCGGGGGAAGAAAAACAGTCTTGCAACATACAGAATATTAGACTCTAGAGTAACGAATGGCAAGCAAGGGGAAAACAGGGAAACAAAACAAGGAAAGGCGGGGGAAGAAAAACAGTCTTACAATATACTGAATATAAAAGAGGCAGCGCAATGCGCTGTTACCGTGATTCTGGTTGAGCTGAGCTTTGTACACACACTTCACATAGGTCCACGCAAGTACCCCAAATATAAATGGTATAAAGGTTTTCGTAATTTGCCAAGGGGAAAGTTTTGATAGGCAACACAAGCAACGAATCGTTCACCCTGCGGGAGACAGGTCCGGCCAGTGAACAAAGGTGAGCAAATCTGTGTAGTCTCCAAATAGAACAAACACTACAAAACTTTTAAAAACAGAGATAACAATGCATTTCTTACCTCAATCAGAATTTTTTGTATTCAACAAACAAGTAGCAGCATTCACTTTTTGTAAATGAAATCCGCACGTCTTTCTTTCAGTGTAGCAAACTTGTCAATTACTTTCATGTTGAAGTCCGGTATCTTTTGGACTAGCTTGCTCACTACAGATAGCATTGCCAAAGCATTTAGTCTTTCCTCTAGCATGGTGTTCCTGAGGAATGTCTTTATGCGCTTTAAGGCTGAAAAACATCGTTCAGCTTCTACTGTTGTCATTGGAGTCGTAATCACAATTTTTAGTAAAGTCACTATCTCTGTAAGTGAGTTTTCCATATGCAGTTTATGAATTAAACTCAGCAAAGTCAAGGCGCTTTTGGCCTTCCGGTACACAGGCATTCTGTAGAGTACAGATAGCTCAGTTCTCAGCTGCTCTTTTATGAGCATAGGATATGCTTCCACAGCCTGATTCAGAGCACGCTCAGGGAAGGATTCATCATATTGTGCAAACTCTTTACTTTGCAATAAAGTTGCACTCACCAAATGTTTTGTGAATGAAAAACGTTCTTTTGCCTGCACAATTACAATGTCACATACCTCCTTTCCAATTATGATAATCAAAGGCTGGGGGAAAAAATCATAACCCTCTAATCTATGCCTTGAAGTGTGTATGCAGCTCTTTGATGACGGTTAATAGCTCACTATTCTACATTAGAATTTTAACTTAGAAACTGCAAATAACAAAAGAATCTCTTTGACAAAAGCAGTAATCCACTGCCCTATTTACATTATATGCACTTTGTGATTTGATTGGTACACGTTCTTTGCAGATGGCATGATAACCCTCTGCACTACACCGGGTCTCCCTGCTGCCCCCTCCCGCCCCCAATGCTGGTAATATAGTTCCGCAGGATAAGGCGCCTGCTCGGGCTGAGACTTGTGTAACATTCCGCAGTTCTCAGGTTTGGTCACGGAGGGGTGGATCAAACGCTCGCCCTTGCAAGTTCTTTCACATTATTGCCGTTAAGTTTGGTAACAATAACGTGTTACTTATATCTCCTCACAGCACACGCGGCGACAGTAAGCACCACCACACACAAGCACCGTATTATTTTTCAGCGGGTCAACAATGCATCAGCGTTTTCTCTGGAATGCAGTAAATACGATATTTTTAGGCTGTGGGGTTTTAGGTTTAAACCTATAATAACTGATAAAACCCCACTGAAAGAAAAATAGCCCTCACCGGTGAAAACATATAAACACTGAAAAAACACCTGCACAACCACAAAATAAATGCCATTCAAAGAAAGGAAAAAGAAAGTGAAAGAGTCATTTTGTTCTTACTGAAGGGGTCAATAAAATGTAACTTTGTTATACAAGCTAGCAGTAAGCAGTAAGAAAGACTGGCTAACATTATTCTGCTTGAGTTTTGTTCTTTAGGGATGCCACTAAAATATTGTTTCTTCTTCCTTTTACTTTTTTCAGTTTTATGGCCTTTGGTCTAAAGATGCAGGGTTTCGTTTCACGTTTTAGGTTTAGTTTAATTATTTTATAAACTGTAGAGAATCAGGACATATCAAACTCACATTTGATATTTTGGCTGCATTTGATTCTTTCACTAATAGGTAAAATGGCTAGTTTCATAATAATCTTTCCTAATATGTGTTATCACATTTACCTACAGAGAATGGGTAAAAATCCTTAATACATCAGACCATAGTTTCTAGTGGGTGAATTCCCAACACCTCAGGCTTTAAACATTAACACCTTGGCTGCTAGAGGTTTTCCCCTCCTGTGCTGCATATGCATGATCCCCATGGTTCATGACGACCTCAGCTCGTCATAAGCACACGACCAGTGTACTGCATGACGAGGTTAAAGGCAAGGTATAGTGACACGCATATATATTACCAAGCATCTGGGATAGTGGTGAAAACCTGACACTAGACTTTTGGAAAGCATGGAACGCAGTGTCACTTGTTATGCTCTGCAAAAAAGGTTCTTTCCAAGTTCAACAAAGATTGGAGTGATATTGTTTGTATTTGTAGTGATTCAGCTACGTATATAAAAATTGTGTGTGATTACCTGTCAAAATTGATACTCGAGCTGAAGTGATTCCCTGTACGAGATCCTTGCCACTTGTTAGATGGTATGCTGAAAGCATCTTTACAATCTTCAGAGTTAATGAGGGATGCTATTGACTTTTTAGTCCATTCTGGTGCACTGTTTTCTTATGCCCAGGAAGTAAAACACAAATATTTATCATTTCGTGCTTTATGTGGCATCAAAGAAAGAGTCATCCCAAATGTGTCCCTTAGCTGACGGTTCTCAGCCCAAGGGGCTATGAATGCTGAGAGGGCCTTTTCACAGAAGTTTACATGGGAAGGAAAGCATGAGCGCACATGACCAAAGACTCACTGAAGAAGTATTGTATGGTGTACTGCAATAAGATTAATTTGCAAAAATCTCTTTGGACGTCATACACACTATACGTACACTGTCTATATACCATGTTCTTTCAGTGCAGAAAGCAAGCAATGATAAAAGCAAAACGTTCCATAAACACCGGAAAAACACTTTTTCTGTTGTTTTTAGTGGCGTGAAAGTGTGTAACCACTGATAACAACTGTTTTTTAAGATATTGAAAACACTGAGAAAACCCCACCAGAATTTACCAAAAATAGAAACTGAAAACAGGACAGCCTAGATATTTTTCATCAGCACATGTACCCGGTATTAATTAAGCAATGGCAAAAAGATTCTGAGACACCTCAATAGAGGGAAAGCCCTCAACCCCACAAAATCCCCCATTCACATACAACAGCCTTTGGGTAATCCCACACTCAGTTTTATACACTCATTAGACACAATCCCGTCAGATATCTCGCCCCAGGGAGACATCTAAGTAAAGAGACAAGCCTTGAAGAGACACCTCTGAGACACAAAGAAGATGCATCTCTCGAAGAAAGAGAAAGGAAATGGCTGTCAGAGACCTTCATTAGTTAGACACCCTCTGATAGAAATGACACCCTCCACACCCTGCAGAGAGAGGCAACTCGTTGATACCAACCTCCGAGAGAGTAACTTTAAAGCTACAAAAACTCAGTGAAACCCTCAAAAAGACTAACCTTACAGCAGGCTTCTCGGAGTAGTTCATGAGCCACTGGTAGCTCTCCAGCTACCAGTAAGTAGCTCCTCTCTCTCTGCCGCCCAACCTATTCATCTTTTGTTTGTTTTAATTAATGTCTGAATACAATATTTGAAAAATGTGTGTATTTTCAAGACTCATAAGCTGATGTTTGGAGAAAAAAGTAGACAGTATTTAAACCTGCTAGTTGAATTGAAAACATGGTTCATTGAGGAGGCATCACTAATATTAATGTGGTGCTATGCCAAGACATTCCAAATAGCAAAAGAATGTTATTTACACATTTTAAAACAAGCTTTGCTTGGTTTAACATATTCTACATTTGAAAAATGTGTGAATCTTCATAACTCATAAGCTGATTTTTGCAGAAAAATGGTTGAATTTTCAAAATATATATCAAGTGGATATTTGAATGCTAAATCATGCTCCACTAAAAAAAAAACCTTACTAATATCACCTTGGTGCCAAAGGCATCACAGATGTGGCCGTTATTTGTTGTATATGCTACAGCATTCCGCACTGATAAATAATTTTTCAATATTACTACTGGTGCACTACGGTCATCACTAGCTGGTAATCTTGCACGAGTGGCCACTTGTCTGATGCGGTCACAGTTACAACACTGATCATATTTGTGGCTCTGGGTGATTTTTATTGAACATAAGTAGTACCTTTTATCATAGAAACGGTTTGAGGTCCCTTCCTCAAAGAGATGCCACCTCAGAGATACCACAGAGACCTGAGCAAGGCAGGCACCTCAGCCAAACATCACAAGAGAAAGTGACAGAGTGCACACCTTATTCATTTCAAATTTCGCCAATTAGTTATTTCTTTTACTCTGTTTGCATGCAAGCCCAGAACCGTGGACTGCCCAACCACGTATACATGAATCCCTGGAAGAGGTGGGGTGAGATCACACCCCACACTGGACGCACAGCATTCCTTAGTGCATAACAAAGATGCCACCATTAATACAATTTCATCCGTATTTTATTTTTCATTTTATCCACTTCTTGTCATACATTTTTCCTTTTAATCCAGTCACATGAAAGACTCTTGTGTTCACATTACATCCTTAATGCTGTAGACATGCCTTCCAGGCCTTATGCTAGAGCACGGAGTTTCACACAAGTTTTCCCTCAATCGATAGTTTTCATCACCCAATCCATTTCGAGCCCTTCATGACCCTTCGTCAGGGGTTATCTACAAATTTAAAACATTACTGTTAAGCTATATTCTTACATGGCTCATGTTTGTTAACTTAGTGTAAACAAAACAAAAATAATGCGTAATAATGGATTAGGTTCACCCCACTATCAACGTTATGTGGAAAATGAGCCCATAATTCTATCGATGCCCAGGCTGCTGGCGCAAACCGCCTCTTAGTTCCCATGTTGAATAATTACCAAATAAAGAGACGGGCGCTGGAAGCAGGAATCAAGAACAGAGTTTAATTCTCATGAGGAGAGCCTGTCATGTCAGACACGAAACAAGGTGCCATCGGGAGGTGCTCTAACAAGTGAGCTGAGTCTCTGTCTTTTATACTTTACAGAACACTTGGCATTACAGTCACAGCATTGTAAAACAAAGAAAAGACATCCTCATAATCCTCGTGTAAATCCTACCCCACATGTGTTCACAATAAGGACCCTTGACCTGCTGATAAGAGGGGAGGGCAATCACGCAGCTGTGTGTTCCGTCAACTGTTTAGAATGTGTGCGCCTGATCATAGCCCAGGGGGTGGGGTGGCCAGGATCAATAGTGGGTTCTTTGAAAAGGAGTGACTTCATACAATAAGGGTCAGTAAATGGTATCTCCTGGCTTAGGCGATGGCCTCGGACATGTGTGGTCAGTCGGACTCGGGGGAAGGGGTCATCAAAGAGGTGGTATTCATGCAGTGTGGACAATCGAGCGTGGAGGGAAGGCTTGTCAACAGAGGGGCATTCATGGAAGGAAAGGAGGTGCTGGTCAGGCGCGGCCGTGACTCCCAAGGACAGGGTTTTGCAGAAGGAGAAGGTTTATGACTTGTCCATGTGAGGGAGAAGGAGGGGGTCAGGGTGCGCGCAGGGTCAGAGTCGCACAGAGAGAGAGAGAGGTCTTATGACCCGTACATGAGAGAACAGGGGCAGTCAGATACAGCTGGGGGGGCTATGTCAGCTGAGGCGAAGGATGCTTCTTCAAGAGGGAAATGGGGGGGGTGCCTGGGTCAAGCAGGATGGTTGCCTTTCATAGCAGGGTCGCGCAGAGTGCTGGGTTTCATGGTCTATGCATGTGAGAGGGGGAGGGGGGTGCTCAAATGCGCGCAGGAGGGAAGCCAGTGATTCTAATGAGTGGGCAAGAGGCCAAGGTGCCTAAAATGGCTGTCATGTACACATGGGTACAGGCCTTTGCGGGCGGAGGGATGCAGTCAATGCTTTACAATATTCATGGTGCGTGCAGGGAGGGGAGTGGGAAAAGGGAAATGAACGTTGCTTATGTACATCAATACTTCTTATTTTCTACAGTCGCCCCTTTTTACATAGCAAAGTTCATTTTTGCAGTCGATGAAGGTACATATAAACAGGTGCGATCGAAGAATTTGCATTTGTCAATACTAACATATGGCATATAATCATGGACAGTTGATGTGTTTGGCAGAACGCAGCACATAGGGGATGGCATTTGTCGAGTTCCTATCATTTCAAATCACTACATAGCATAAATGTTTCTGACTTAAAAATGTGACCAATGAATATTTTGACCAAGTAGTTAAGGGAGGAATTCAGTTCAATACGCAAGATCTCTTCGTCACAGTGTCTTTTTATCAGTGAGCCATCACTGGTAGGCTCTAGTCCGTGTCCTTTCGTTGGCGCTGTTGAGCACCGGCGGTGGAGCTATAGGTCCAGCTCGGTTCTATCCTTACGCGTTGCAGGGTGCGGTCAGTCCTCTGCTGTTAGACCACAGTCCTGTTCCCTAACCAATCCTTTGAGTGGCGCCTTAAGCTTGGCACCTATATTTCCGTGGCGTAACCCCATTTCCATCTAGATGCTGTTCTTCCTTTCAGCAGAGAGTCGCATGGAAAAGAGGGTGTGCGGTTTCGTTAGTCGATGGGAGTGAGAGGGCGGAGTGGGGGCAGATTTCCCGGGACACACCAAAGGGACCAAGGGAGCAATGGATAACAAGCAAGCAGGCCCATCAATCGGGCTTGAAAAGAGGGACGGAGGCTCCAGGCACACGTGGGTTGGCGGACAGAGAGCTTCAGGACAGCCCTTCATTCTTTCCTTTACCGCCTTTGAGAGTGCTGCCTCGTCCCGTTTCTTGTTGTGCTGCGGCTCCACCTTTGGTTGAGGTCGCATGTGTCTCATGATCTGCAGCCACGCTGTGCGTCACGTCCGGCCCTTCTCCTCCGGTGATTGAGTATCTTTAAATGGGTAAAAACTAATTTTAGAGAACTGGCAGGAGAAGAGATTTTTACATTTGAATTCCACTCGCAATCCTAGCACCTGGCGTTATGCTCATTGGTCATAGTCAGAAGTCTATTACCATGAAGTAAGTAGGTGGGTATTTCTACTGCGTTCGCACCAAGTCTAATCGGCGTTCGTTCATGACATATATGGACAGAGGTCGGACTCTTATCACCTGCGTATTTCAACAAAAACCCCAAGATTGACAACATTCAGGGGAGACTCGTCCTTCTAATTCGAGCCTTAACAGTCTTACATTTCCCTTTAGAGCTGGCTAACTCTTTCAAACAGAGCGGGGGTGCAATCATTGAAAGACAGGGTCAAACAGGTTTTTCTCGAGGGGCGGCAGTTACTCATGGTCATCATATATATATATCGGGGACAGTAGCTGGGGTCGATCAAGTGGGGCGGGGACGCTTCGGGCATTCGCGCTTGGGTGCAAAGGGGGTGGGGCAATCTGGGCATTGGGGGTCAATCTGGACCTTGGCGCTTGTCTCTAACAATAAAAATTAGGATGCCATTGACATATAGTTCCCCTATAAAAGGCCAAATTGGGGGACCTTAGTCGTCTTACCTGTCCTTTCCTTCTCAGCCAATTTCAGGTTCATTCATTTTGTAGAAAGGAGAGGTAGTAATATGGCGAGATACAATCATTTTTGTTTCGGTCAATTTCGCTGAACACCTTCGCGTTCAATAAGTTATCCAATCAGACTGGTGCCGACGAGGCACAATATTACCATACAAAAAGGATGGGACAGGGGGACTCTCGTAGGGAGTGAGAGTCGTCCGCAACCTAAACGAGCCATTCGGTACACGTATGACATGTAGAGCGAGGGAGAGAGAGAGAGAGAGAGAGAGTGAGAGAGAGAGAGAGAGAGACGTGTACAAAAATAGGTCATTTAGTGTGCTCACAACGCAGAACGACAGAGGTCAGGTAACACGCAAACGCGGACAGAGGGAAGACATAAACCCGTACATTACATACACACAAACTCAGACAAGGGAAGACAGTACATGTGTTACATACAAAAGAGTTCACGACAAAACATAAAACAGTTATTGGCCAAACAGAACTTCTGCATGCTGCGCATCTTTAGTATCCTATTTATCTACGTGCTGAGCTCTTTTTACCTTTTCCTCCTTTTCCTCTCATTTTCCTTTTTCGTTTGTTATTTCTTCGAGCCTTCTCATTTGCCAATACTTACACCTCGATTAGTTGATCAGAAATTAACCTGGTCGCGCTATTTACCCATGGTTGGATCTTAAATCATTTTTCAGTTTCTTCCTTTGGTGGGAAGTTCTCCAGGCTGAGGCAACGGCAAGTATTGATCGGGAGAACAGTCGGACAGCTTGGCTATATCTATGAGAGTGTGAGAAAGGGGGGCAGTGCATCTTGAACATCAGCAACATTTCTTAACTTCCCAGACGGGTGGTGTCTGGGTACCCTTACCTCAGGACTTTCCCTAGTCCTTCCCTATCTAATAAAACGTCATAATCGCATTATCTAGCGTGCTAATTTCGAGTCAATTTCCGTCATACAGTACCCGTCAAGTTTCTATGTCAGTCCATCCTCCCAGTCGTCAGGCTCTAACGGCGGAACAGTCATATCTACGTCTATGTCTGTCAAAGTTTGTTAGCACAAGTACTATGCTCAGATCCCCTTTTTCTCCTTTTGTCAGTCGCTTGATCGTCGCTTTTCCATACTTCAGCCGACGTTCCGACGGGACCTGCAGAAGGGAGGAGAAGAAAAAAAAGGGGGAGGGGGGGTGCAGCATTCAAAACACATCAGCGCGCATAAATCCGAAAATGTTTTTACCTACCACATACTCGACCTATCTCCACGTAGTGCATTTCTTTACCATCTCGGCGTTTAAGCCCAGAGGTACCAGTAATGTCAGATATATAATCATTTACGATCTGCGTATCTACATGAGTTACTTGGTCGCAACCCCTTTTGTTGGGTGCAAGGGTGGCGGTCAGGTGGCATTTCTGTGGTGTCGATTTAAGTGCGTCTAAAACATTTTTCCAGCTGCCTGTGACACATAATGCAGTTTGCTAAATATCTGGTCCTTTTTAACCTTCAGCTTTCATCATACTTATTCTTCGCTCATCGTAGCAAAACATCCAAAACTCATTAATGCAACTGCTACAACCATGCTTTCTTTTTCAAAATACTTTTAATAAAAAGTGTTGATGTATAAAATACAGGCCTACAACCCAGTGGACCAGCCACGGAGCAGATTGGAACTGTACATAGGAAAAAGAAGTTGATGGCAGTTCATTGCATAAAGTGCGGCAGTGCAATAAAATCGTATCGAACTTTACTACAGAGCAGGCATGATGCATATCAAGAATTCAGTTTTTCAATTAATTCATTAATTCATTATCCAGATGCTCGTTCACTGTTTAAATTACACCAATTCATTGTTCCCATTCATAATTGGTACCCACCCTAAATCAGTTCATTGTCCAAACACATGATCAATATCGGTATTGCTTTTCTTCTCTAAGCACATAATCACTATCCATCTTATCGACTTTCATTGTCCAAAAATGCATACATATCTCAGAGCATCAATATTCGAGCAATCCGGGTGAACAGGGAGTTCGAAAGTTTCGTTTGTGTATCGGCGCCATTTTGGGCGAGGTTAGGCAGGTTCCGGTATAGTCAGAATGTCTCCAATGACTCATGGTTGGACCAGAACCTTCCGTTGGCAGTTCAAAAAGTTTTTGTGCAATGTGGTAACAGTCTAACAATATGGACCATTAGTCAAAGAGTGGGGAGGGCGGCAACAATTTTCCTACCGGGTCACCCTGGTGTTCCTCCGGAACTGAACAAGTCTGTGCCGTGGCTGCATTTTAGCCATTTCTAATCCGAGGCTGGCGCCGGCAGGAGTTGCACCGATGTCGTGGTTCCCAGTGAGGGGGCGGGGGCGCCCATGAGGAGGGATCGGGGTGCCCCCCCGGCTCTCATAGAATCTTCAAGGTTGAGGAGAGCAGGCATGGAGCGTGTGCCCGTCCTGGGCAGAAGACCGCTTTTTGATGTTGACCCTCTTTAAGTAAGAGCATTGGGGTGTCGCTGGAAGCCTCCACCTGGAGGGAGGTGGGGGAGGCTCGTTCGCGCCGCCTCCCCCTTCCAGCGACCCCGCGCCGTTCCTCGGCTCCGTCGCTTCGATATTGGCCGTGCCAGCCATTGAAGATGGGGGGGGTGGTCGGCGGCTGAGGCAAGACAGCCCCCCCTTTTCTCTTGACGTGTGGCGGGACTACCTGGAACTGTCCAGGCGTCGACATGTGGCGGGACTACTTGTCATTATGCAGGCGATGGCATGTGGCGGCACTACCTGTAACTATCCAGGAATTTGACATGTGGCGGGACTACTTGCAAGCGCCGCCATTCTCGCTTTTGGCTTCGGCCTTCTTCGTGGGTCGGACCAGGCGAGAGACAGAAGGGGGGGGGGGGTCGGTGGCTGAGGCAAGACAGCCCCCCCCCTGTGGCCTGCAGGGCAGCAGAAGAGGAGAGAAGGAGAGGTCTCTGTCATTCTTTGGACCGCCTGCCCAACATCATCTCCTCCTGACCGTGGCCAGGCGAGCCCCTCGTGCCTCGAGGCCTCGCCTTCCGGATGGGCGTAACCGCGAACCTGTTGCACTTCGGGAGCTTCCGGAATGGGGGTAGGTACCTATTGAATTGTTTCTATTTCATGTGACCGTTATTTGGGCGTGGTGGGCAATGAGGCAGACATGTTTAGGGCAGAAATAGGCAACGGAACCTAGCTACCTCGTGGCTGCCTTGGTGTCAGGCTTGTCTTCCCTCGCCATTTTTATGTTTCTTATTGCTAGTTATTTCTAACATTTTTTATTTTATTTTTAACGAAGTTGATAACTCCTCAGTGGCCTACTGATTTCGCCCAACTCCTTTTCTTGTATTTTTATGCCATAACCTATTATGAGCCATAGCGACTAGTCCACACTTAATGAACAGGTCCTTATTAGGTGTGCCCTCCAGTGGAGCTGGATAGTTCAACTCTAATAAGCGGTCCGGGCTAAAACAGGCTACCAACCAGTGGGGAGAAGATAGGCATGACGGATTACAACGGGGACAAAAGTCTGCATTACCTATCTTATCACAGCGGGCAAAGACTAGGCAGAATATTTCTATTCTCCGTTGTTTGGCGGCGGTGAATACCTCAAACGAACCAATACCGAATAATCGGCCAATCAAACAATTCAGTGGGGAGAATAAGTGGGCACGAAAAGTTATCGCTACCCACTCTTTCTCTACCTGCAAAGCGAGACCTTGTTCTTCCCTGTTTGCAGACAAAGAATCTCCAGACAATAATCCACGAACGACAGTTCGGGAAACAGTGGGGGAGGAAGATAGGCACGACGGATTACAATGGGGACAAAAGTCTGCGTTACCTATCCTTCACTGCTTGCAAAGAGAGAGCCTGTTGTTTTCTCCGTTTGCAGACGGTGAATCTCCAGAGGGTTTCAACAAAGCGTAATACTAGTATTATCCAACAAACAATCATTTCACAATTTGTCGCATTTACGCGACCTTACCCGGACCGGACCGTGTGGGCAGTTCTTCGCCTTCCTCCTTCCAGCGCCCGATCGTTCTCTTACTCCATGATTTTACCGCAGCAATCCTGTGGGATTCCAGTCAGGACAGTAGGTCACTCAAGAGAGGTCCGTTCAGAATAGGTGAAGTTCATTCAATCAGCAGCCGGACGAGGGCCCTCTCAAGGCAGGTATACTCCGATCATTTTAGATGTTCGCCTCATCGTCTGGATCTCTCTTACTGGACCGTATGTCACTGATGGGCCACACGTTGGGCGCCAATTGTGGAAAATGAGCCCATAATTCTATCGATGCCCAGGCTGCTGGCGCAAACCGCCTCTTAGTTCCCATGTTGAATAATTACCAAATAAAGAGACGGGCGCTGGAAGCAGGAATCAAGAACAGAGTTTAATTCTCATGAGGAGAGCCTGTCATGTCAGACACGAAACAAGGTGCCATCGGGAGGTGCTCTAACAAGTGAGCTGAGTCTCTGTCTTTTATACTTTACAGAACACTTGGCATTACAGTCACAGCATTGTAAAACAAAGAAAAGACATCCTCATAATCCTCGTGTAAATCCTACCCCACATGTGTTCACAATAAGGACCCTTGACCTGCTGATAAGAGGGGAGGGCAATCACGCAGCTGTGTGTTCCGTCAACTGTTTAGAATGTGTGCGCCTGATCATAGCCCAGGGGGTGGGGTGGCCAGGATCAATAGTGGGTTCTTTGAAAAGGAGTGACTTCATACAATAAGGGTCAGTAAATGGTATCTCCTGGCTTAGGCGATGGCCTCGGACATGTGTGGTCAGTCGGACTCGGGGGAAGGGGTCATCAAAGAGGTGGTATTCATGCAGTGTGGACAATCGAGCGTGGAGGGAAGGCTTGTCAACAGAGGGGCATTCATGGAAGGAAAGGAGGTGCTGGTCAGGCGCGGCCGTGACTCCCAAGGACAGGGTTTTGCAGAAGGAGAAGGTTTATGACTTGTCCATGTGAGGGAGAAGGAGGGGGTCAGGGTGCGCGCAGGGTCAGAGTCGCACAGAGAGAGAGAGAGGTCTTATGACCCGTACATGAGAGAACAGGGGCAGTCAGATACAGCTGGGGGGGCTATGTCAGCTGAGGCGAAGGATGCTTCTTCAAGAGGGAAATGGGGGGGGTGCCTGGGTCAAGCAGGATGGTTGCCTTTCATAGCAGGGTCGCGCAGAGTGCTGGGTTTCATGGTCTATGCATGTGAGAGGGGGAGGGGGGTGCTCAAATGCGCGCAGGAGGGAAGCCAGTGATTCTAATGAGTGGGCAAGAGGCCAAGGTGCCTAAAATGGCTGTCATGTACACATGGGTACAGGCCTTTGCGGGCGGAGGGATGCAGTCAATGCTTTACAATATTCATGGTGCGTGCAGGGAGGGGAGTGGGAAAAGGGAAATGAACGTTGCTTATGTACATCAATACTTCTTATTTTCTACAGTTATGCCCGCTGAATTCATAATAATACGTTACTGGAACATTCAAGGGATGAGCTTAGTGAAATAAGGTTCGCCCTATATAAAGCTGCCATTTTATTTTTTTAAACTGCCATTTGTTCATGGTTTAAGATTCTACAAAGAAGCGCACAATAGTTAAAGAGGACCCTTTATATATAAAAACATATATATTCTTTTTTAACATGACTTTTCTGCCTTTGTTCAGATTAACTACAAGTCACTGATCAATAAGGAAGCTTTAGAATACACGTGAAAATGCTTTTGCCTTACATTTCTGTTTAAAATAGATACTGATCAGAGGAAATATTGTCTGTTTTTGGGTGATTTAAAAACCGGCAGGTGGCTACCCTAGCCAGATCAGATGTCGTGGCCCTTGAGCCATTTCATTTCACCTCACATGCCCAGAAAAAATGCAGTGCTTCTAGAGTTCACCAATGCTACTGGTTTCATAAGCTTCAAAACGCCTAAGTTACCAAACATTTCTCTAAAAATGAGTCCAATGAGACGAACTAAACGGTGTTGCATGGAAGGGCATGCTCCCGGAATGTGGTACACTTTTTGGGGATTTCCGGGGCCTAATTGGGATTCCAATCTGACCCTGGAGAGAGATAGAGGGAGAGAGAGAGACGCAGAGTGAGGGCAAAAGACAAAAAGAGGGAGGACAGAGTGTCAGTGAAGCACGAAGAAAGAATGGGAGCGAGAGAGTCAAGAAAAGAGAGTGGAAAGGAACCATATGAGAAAGAGACAAAGAGAGAGACGGAGAGAGATAGAAAGAATGTGAAGAGAGAGAAAGAGAGGCAAAAGGTAGAGTAAAGGTTGCAGGAGTAATGGGAGAGAAAGAGGAAGAGAGCTTGCAAGACAAAGAAAGAGATACAAAAAGTCACAAGCATACATTTTTTTTTAAAGGACGCGTATGAAAGTGACACAACCAGGTCTAAGTGCAACAGGCGTTACACACAGAAACCACGGAGCTTCACACAGAAACCATGGAGCTACTGTTCTGAAGCACGCCAGTGCACAGACATCAGAAACACACACATGAGAGCCGCTGGCTCTACACAACGCTCAGATACCCCTCGTCCCCCTCTCCCCAGCCCCCTCCCCCCTCCTCAGGCGCGCGCGCACACAACTCGGAGGCATATAGGTCAGGTCTGAGGGGAGGGGTTTGAGCTGTATGCTTCAACATTTTAACAGACCCCGCCAGTAGGTGCATTAACCCACAGAGGTATCTCAATTTGAATTGAACACGTGTCTTGTAAATTGCAGTGTTCAAAGGCTCCCGTGACAGCTCTTCAGACTAATTCGCCAGCTCACTGGGATGGGTCACAGAAGTCCCAGGAAACTGAGCAATCATAATTTATGAAGCTTCCATGAGGACCACTGTAGGCAGAGGGAGCAGGGAGGGTTGAATGGGTCTAGTTAGAAATAGCTTCTTACATAGGCTTACGGTTGAAGATCACTCCACCTCACATGGCAGAAAAAGTAAAAGAACAAACTTTGACAAAGGCAATAGGTTTCACCTTCTGTCTTTGCCAATGCTGGCCTAGTGGTTTTGCAAAAGACGTACAGAAGTGCCCCAAAAAAACAAAAACATAATATTCCTAATGCTGAACAGGTTTGGGGATACAAGTTTTTTTTGTTAAAAAGGTGATGTTGTGTTTGCACACATGTATTCGTTATGAGGCTCGTCGCTCCAGCTCACCACGCATGTGTCACCACACATGGCTGCGCACGTCACGACGCAACAGCTTGAAATGGTAGATAACAAAAGTGCACTGAAGCTTATTCTTCATAGAAAGGAGCGACCCAGAAACAAAACGCAGCTGCTGTGCCTTCCGATTTTTTTTTTGCTGGGAAGGCATTGTGGGTATAGGGGGGAGTGTTGGAGGGGTATGAGGATCTGATCAACAGGGGGATAAACAAAGGGGCATGGTAGGTGGTGGTTTTAAAATCATTTTTTTTAATGAGTGAAAGTTGTGGAGAGCAAGGGGACTGAAGTGGGAGCAATACAGAGAGTGCAGGGGAGTTTCAGTGAGGAAGCAGCACATGATGGAGACAGAAAGGAAACACACAGCCTACCCCTTAATGGATATGTCTGTCACATTACAGCCGTTGCTAATCAAACACTGTAAGTTCTCTCACTCACATGCTATGTGATAGTCAAGTCAGGCACTCTCTCACAACACCGCATGACAGCCCTCCCGAGTCCCGGCACCACGTGACATGACAACAGCTCTAAGACTGTAGCGTGTAGCGTCTTTAATTTAAATTAAATGCACAAATTAATTCACCGGCGTTGCTGCCTGGAAGTACCTACTAAAATTAAATCGAAGATCTCTTAATCCTTCTTCTTCAGACGGCGGATGAGTGTGACTCTCGTCTCACAGACAGTCGCAGAGAGAGGGATGATTCCAGAACAACTTGAACTTCTAACGGTGCGCATGGCCAATCACTGAATGGCTTCATATGTGAAGTCACAGTGATTGGCCAGCATACAGTCAATGTTGAGCGGCCTGCCTGAGCCACCCACGCGGCATCCAATGATGGATTTGCCTGTCCTTCGCGCTGTTCACCAGCCAATCCTGGTGCTTATACAGCACCAGGATTGGCTAGGGGGGCCCACACAGCACTTGCCCTCTCGCCTTCCAAACGACGGGGCTGGCTAAACGCGCCCCCCCCCCCCTGACCCCTTCTGTCTTTCTCACCGTCTACATGACGCTGACGCGCATGCTCGGGTAAGTTTCTGCCCTTAATGCGCAACTCCCGTTTCCTACAGCCCTGAGTTTAAATGCCAGCCAACCCGGCCACACCCCCTACGCACTCCCTATTTCAGCGGGTGTGTCCCGGCCGGAACCCCCGCTGAAAGCTTTTATATTCTTGATATTAGGACGGAAAGCTCGTTGTCAGCAGGTGCGTCCACCAGGCTTAGTGGGGCTACGCCCCTACGCCCCAATGGACGCACCGCTGCTGTAACAGGGCTCAAAAATTCCAGAATGTAAGAGTACTGATCATGTTAGATAGAAACTTGACATTGTAAACTGACCTTTCATGACCACCCCAGAAACATTGCCAACGTTGGTCATTTTCAGACTCTTTTGTTGTAGTTGAGGGGTAAATTTCTGAAATCCATCTCATTACATGAGCATCACTGATTTGTTCATCCTGAGATAAAGTGTCACAAAAGGCATTGAAATTATTATTATTATTATTATTATTATTATTATTGAGTCTTGTATAGCGCGTGGTTACCCTTGGGCATCCCAGCGCTCGTCCAGAGTACACACCAAAACAGCAGAGCACTAAGCAGGGAACAGATGAGTCTTTAAAAGTTTGCGAAATCGCAAGGTGCCAGTTTCGGAGCGAAGGGCATGCGGAAGGGAATTCCATAATGCTGCCACGTTGACGGAAAATCTTCTACCGCCAGTCCTGGCTTTTTTTACTTTCGCGACTTGCAAGAGATGTTGGTGGTCTGAGCGGAGGGCGCGAGGGGCCTTATAAGGTTGGACCATACTCCGCAGGATAGGGGGCCCTTTTCCCTGCAAGATTTTGTGAGCTATGCAGAGTGCTTTAAACTTCACCCTCTCTCTCACAGGGAGCCAGTGGAGCGCCTTCAGCGCAGGTCGGGCTGACTGCCGCCTGGGAAGGTCCGTCAAAAGCCTAGCGGCAGCATTTTGCACTTGTTGCAATTTATTTAGGGTTGATTCTGGAGCCCCCAGAAACAGCGCATTGCTGTAGTCCAGCCGTGAAATGATGAGACCCTGGATTAGTAACCTCCTAGTGGCCATCGGGAGGAGGGGTAGGATCTTCCAGGCTGACCGGAGCAGGCCGAAACACACGCCTGCGGTCTTTTTTGCGTGTGTCTTGAAGGATAGGTCCTGCTCCAGCCACACCCCCAAGCTCTTAATCTCCTGTTTTGGGGTAGGTGGCACTCCCAGACAGCTAGGCCAGCTACTTGGGGACAAGGAGGGAGGGGAGTTCCCCAGCATCATCAGTTCGGTTTTTGAACCGTTAAGTTTAAGTGCTGAGTTGCACATCCAGGTGAAGACCCTGGCTAAACATGTGTGCAGCAGGTCGGGTTGGTTCGCCGGCTGGGGAAGCCCAACCACCAATCCGCATAGCTGAAATCACACATAGAAACACTGAAAGCATGGAAATGTCACACATAAGCAAACCGATAACCTGGGAGTTAGGGCTCTATGATGGGAAACCTTTTTACATTTTGTTTAATGATAAATCATAGGAACTGACTTGGAATAGTGCAAACAGTATCAGCAGACAAAGCCCAGTAGTTCCCTCCTTCTTCGACCACTGGTGGGCACAAGGATAAAAAAAGACTTTTACAAAGCTGCCAAGTGCTCTTGACACCTGGGACTTTCAGTTCCCAGTTCCTCCTTTAACATGACTATAAAGCTCTCAGGTTTCGAAGTCTATGTGTTGACACAAGCCCCAGCGGACCTGGAGTTTTCCTCCCCCAGATGCAGGAACCAAATGAGTAGGATCCCTTTATATACAACGGTCATGCATTTACACCAACTGAGCAAAGTTACAGCTACATTGAGAAAGAGGGAATAGCAATACTAAGAGGTTGTCACTGCTTCCGAACATTTTTACTGAAACTGTTATCAAGTTGCCAGTGTCTCTAAATCCCTAATGCCCATATTTGAAGAGCAAACAACTAAACCACCTAATTGGATTGAGAAGTGGATTGTCTAGCTCCAGGGTTACTCACATCGTGTGATTTACCAACTCTTCCAAGACTTTTATATGTCCCGGGATCCCTGCCACATAACAAGGACTGTTCAGGTTGAGGAGGGATAACAGCATTTAGGGAACATCATTGATGGGTCCATGCACAAAGCAAATATCCCTTGATGAAGATAGAACCCCACCACCTTCAATGAATACCTCCCACAGGAGTTTACTGCCATCCAGAAAAGAAACTGGACCATGGACCCATGGCCTCACTCCCTGTAAGAAATTGGATTATTATTTGGGGAGGGACCCTGCCAACTTGAAGGAATAATCACAACCCTCGTCAGGGTGAACCCTCCAAGTCACTAAATTACCTGAGCTCACCTCTCTGATAGCTATGGCACAGAGAAGACAGGCTTAACTTAGGGCAATGTGTAAATAATGTATGCACTACTAAAAAATATGTTCAATATGATTAAACAATGTTGAACAGAAAGTGTTTGTGAGTAATTTAACGAATGATATTATAAATCATTGTTTGTTTTCAATTGTGTTCCACTGGGACCATTTTCTCCTGTACCGCTATTCACCCAGGTCCTAGTGACATTTCTGGGTCATACCCATTTTTTGTAACTGTTTACTTCTGAGAGGCATTTCACACTTTTTCACAGTTACTCAAGGATAATCACTGGCTGGGAGAAACCCAATGCAAATTAGCCTTCAGGAACTTCAGGCAGGGAAAAGGTACCTTTCTAAAAGTTACTTTTCCTTAAAAGTTATCAAAAATCAGACTTCACCATTGTATTGGATTTTGAATAACTGTTAAAAATAGTTGTTTAATAATTTTTCTAGCTGGTACCATTCCCGAGGTACATGCAGGAAAGGCAAATACCCTACACCTCCCAACAAATTATTCATTCCCCTCACCAGTATGGGGCCAGTGAGTGATGGGGATTATAAGCTTCACTAGGATCAGTGCTATGGGGATGCAGAGGAACCTGGTTAGGTCGAGCCTACCAGACAGTGCAGCTGCCTAGCTGCAAAAGACTTACTGTGGGCTTATCAAGAGTTTACCTGGTCTTTAGGTTCGTTCTTCACTTAATATTGGTTGGCTTTATTGTCCTTCTCATTTGCTAGCTTCTTATTTTATGGTTTTCTGGATTGCAGCTTGTCAGTCTTGTATTTGCCCCATCCCTGGAGCATAGCCTCTTTACCTTCTCTATCATTGGCTGGATTTTAGAACTTTCACTGCTGACTTTTGCAGAAATATTTTTTACTGCTACCTAAAGCAGTCCATGTGAATGCATGTGTTTTCCAGCTGTCTCCCTCATGTGCTTCTCTGCTCCCAACCGCATGCACCATATTTTTCTTTCTTGCCCATGTGCTTCTTCCCCCGATGCTCCAAGTTGCTCTCTCGGGCCGATCTACTTCTCTGCCCAACTTCCTCAATTTCAGTGTTGTTCTCACTCTGATCCATGTGTATCTGCTTTTGTCTCCTTGGTGGTTTTGCTTCGTTTGCTTAAACTACTTGCCTTCCCTCCTTCGATGTTCCTGACCGCTCAATGTTGCATGATTCATCTATTCAATGTTTCATGAACCCTCAATGTTTCATGATCCTTCAATGTTTCATGATCCCTCAGTGTTGCATGATTCCTCCTGGTTGCATGCCCTCCTGCTCCCCTGACCACCCTACATTTAAAGGTTTTTTAAAAAAAAGATTTCTCTCTACTTTTTTCTTTATTTACCGATCCATCTCGGCTCAGTAAAAAAAGAAAATGGGTCATCCATCAGCCCTACGCTCTTCAACGTCTACATGGCTCCGCTCGCCCCCATAGTCAGAACCTATGGACTCAACATTGTGTCATACGCAGAAGACACCCAACTCTTCCTCTCCCTGTCAAACGAACCCAACAACGCAAGACACAATTTTCGAGAAGGCATGAAAGCCGTTGCCAAATAGATGAAAAACAGCTGCCTTCAACTAAACACCAACAAAACAGAAGCACTCATCATGGGCCCACACCCTGACGCCTGGAACAACACCTGGTGGCCCCCCGCCCTCGGAAGTCCGCTCACCCCCACGGACCACGCACGCAACCTGGGAAACATCCTGGACTCGGAACTCAAAATGGACCGCCAGATCAACGCCGTCTTGTCCTCTTGTGTCCACACCCTACGCCTCCTACACAAGACCTTCAAATGGATCCCTTGAACACAGAAAGACCGTCACTCACGCCCTGGTCACCGGCAGACTTAACTACGGCAACGCACTCTACGCCGGAATAAACAAAAACTTCACACGCAAACTACATAACATCCTGAATGCCGCCGCAAGACTGGTCCTCAACCTGCCAAGATACTGCAACATCTCCAAGCATCTGCGCATACTCCACTGGTACCCCATCAAAGCTAGAGTCACCTTCAAGATGCTCACCATGCCCACAGGGCCCTCCACGACACCGGACCAGCATACCTGAACAGCCGACTTCAATTCCACACACCCCAAAGGACCCTACCATCAGCCCAGCTCTCCTACATCATGGTCCCCCACACCAGAAAGACCAGATCAGGAGGCCGCTCCTTCTCCTTCCTTGCAGCTAGAGCCTGGAACGTCCTCCCTCTCCACCTCAGACAGACAACACCTCTCCCCATCTTCACAAGAAACCTCAAGACCTGGCTCTTCGGCAGACCCCGTCCTTGATGGACAGGAACCTGCGAAACCCCCCTCCCCCAGCGCCTTGAGACCCTCATGGGTGAGTAGTAGCGCTTAACAAACATGTGATTGATTCATTCATTGATGCAGAAGAGCGCCATTTTTTTTGTAGCTATGCTGCACAACATTGGCAATGATGTACAGCATCACCAAAACCATTGCCATAGCCAATAGGTTTTTAAGTCAAGACCTGTTAGATTTGTCAGTGCTCGTTTGTGATATTTCCTGACCCAGGTGACAAGTCTTCAGTGGCAGAAAGGCCGTGGACTTTGTATGGCTGTACCAACGAGGGGTGGGCACTACAGCCGAGCTGTGTTTGGTAGGACCAGTGACTTCCACTGCATGCGGCTGGTGGAGTGGGTGAAGGTCAGGTGCTGCTGGGAGGCGAAAGAGGGACTGCAGGAGTCAGCTGAGCCAACCCAAGGCTGTGCAGGGAGGGTTGGAGATTACCACAGAGCTGGAGCCAACAGTGACATCTGGTGAAGTTGACCCAAGGCTGCACAGCAGCATCAGTCTCTGAGCCCCAAGTGCACAGGCTCGGGTGAGCTTCACTGCATCCTGCAGCTGTAGAGCTGAAGCCAACAGCAGTAACGCTGACCCCAGGCTTTGCGGACAGGGTTTGGGGACTTCTAATGCAGCCAACCTCAGATGAAAGTGATGGCCACCTGTGAGGATGAAACTTCCTTACCAGCTGTGCAACCCCCAACACATCTTTCTTTGTCCCTGTAACTGCTCCTGTCATTTTACTTTTGGGAGTAATTTGTGGGGCTCAGTTTGAAGAGACACCTCAAACTGCAAATTTGGTGGTTCTCAGAGACACCCTTTGATGTGTCCAGAGGTTAGGAGACCCTCTTTATAGTTCCCCCATCTTGTAGTCATGTAGGGATAGCTCCCCTCGACAGTCCCTGGCAGCCACCAACAACTATGGGTTTTGAGTGCAGCAATTGCACCTCGTGGGTGATGCTGACTGACATTTCTACAGAAATTAGGCCCGATGTCCTGGGGTGAATTGAGGCCCCATTTTTGTGTATTTGAAATGTTTGATAAAATGATGTGGGTATGCATTACAATAAAGACTGTGAACATTAGAATGTGTGCCTATGGGAGATGCATCATGCTCAGTGGTTCTGCCCTCTTTGGTAAATGTGTGTGTCTTGTAAAGCGCACTGCTACCCGGAGGCGTCCTGGCGCTATAGACCGCTGGGGAACCCATCCTGGCTTTCCCTGTGAGATGTTCCCTCCTGGGTATCCCCAAGGTGAAACCAGACATCCCCGGCGTTTGTGGGGGGCCTTTGTGGAGATGAGGCAAGCTAATGCCCAGAGTTCCCGAGTGTGATCCCTGGTTAGAGGAGGCACCGAGGCGAGAATTATCGAGTCCGCTGACCCTGGTTCACGTCCCTGCCGCGTCAGGAATTGAACTCTGGTCCCGGGCCGTCCTCTGCTTCCGGGTCTGCCGCCTCTAACCAGTGAGTCACACCACTGGTTAGGGTTACTCTGTGGTGGTCACGATCACGAACATCTAAGGATGGCATATAGTAGATTCTTGATGAATGCTGCCCACAAAAGTCAGACTCACTTAGGTCTTCTTTCACCTCTTAAGTTTCTTTATTTTTAAGACTCGCTTGGGTGGAACTCAAGATTTCCACTCAAAGCACAGCCCTGCAGGTTGTGCTGCACATAGCCAGCATTTTAAGAGAAACAGTAGTTCGCTTTGTCATTTTTTGTCGACAGCGTTTCCACCCTATTTTGGTTGTAGGGTCTCTTCAGGACCTACAATGTTAGGGATATCTGGAAGAGGAATTGCTGGGGTATAGTGGGGTGGTGTGTAGCCCGTGTAGACATGAAAAGAAAATACTCACTAGGAAACTCAGCCAGGTTCACTAATGAGGGCATGAGCCTAGCAATCCTGATTTAAAGTAGCTCAATTGCTCCTATCTCTGCTTCAAGATTAAGAAATCAGCAGTGGCTGATATCATTTGAATTGTGGGTGCTCCCTGGCAATGTACTTTCGCAATCCAGGCGATTTCTTAGCAAAAAGGATTTGACCGCCACCGTCAGTCTTTCCTGGTTCAGTGACCAAAATAGGGTCGAAACGCTGTCGACAAACAAAGACAAAGCGAACCAATGAAAATGCACTCTATCATTGTTTAGGGACTATGTGGCGTTAAAATTATCACCGCTTTAGTGGCAGGAAACTGCCGCTAAAGCAGCGATAATGGGCTTGATAATATGCCCCTACGGCATATTATCAAGCCCATTATCACCGCTTTAGCAGCAGTTTCCTGCCGCTAAAGCGGCGTAAATTTTAACGCCATTCCTTGATAATATGCCCTATGTATTTGTAAAATATTGAATATTGGTCGCTTTCTGAAGACAAAAGTGTTTGCAACCTTGTAAATATTGTCACACAAACGTCACTTATCTTATTTAGGTTCATAGTTCACTTGGGACACTGCACACAATTGTAAATACTTTTTTGCTATGCTTATAAAAGGTTGAATATTCATTTCCAATTTAATTATTTTTTAATACAACTATTGAATAACAGAGTCAGTGTATGTGTGTTCCTTTCTCTTTAACATCACTGGCAAACCCCTGGCTACATGCGATTTTCGCTCTGCCTTTCTAATCCATATTAAGTATATATATTCCACAGGAACCACTGTTTCTTTTAAAATACTTACTCAGCCTGGTTACATAGTGAGTAGGGTTCTCTTGTTTTTCCTTTTCGGCACATAGCCAGCAGCCACCACAATTAATTCTGCATCGTACAGCGTGTATATGTATATTGTACCAAACTCAATGATACTCATTTTTTAAACCAAGAATGAAAGGCAGAGTGGAGCAGTGGGGATTCGAACCTGTGACTGCTGGGTTGGCCTGGGTGTTAGTCAATTGGAGAAGGGTGACTCTGCAGTCTTAGCTACTGTTGCGCTGGTGCTCACCCTTCATAATTAAGGTTTGTCCCCAACGAGAGTGAAGCTGCTAAAGGTAAAGCATCTAGTAAAGTAAATCGTTCTTTATTCGGTTTTAGACATCGTAAAACCATAAAAGCAGCAACATAAGTTACACATTTACATATTTAAAAATGTCAAATCTATCATACAAAATATTTTAATAAAATTCTAGAATGTTAAGAGAATAAATTCATTGGAATAGTTCCAGCTTTTAAAGGTTATTCCTGTGCCTGATAATACATTTTAAAAAATGTAGTACATGGTAGCAAATGCATTCAGAATCTAACATCTGTAAGGATAGCATGGCGGGACGGCATTGTCTAAAGCCCCAGCGCTTTAGCAGGGGAAATAGCCAAATTTTTCTGTGGGTATGAAAATATTTACAGAACAATACTGTGTGTATACAGGACTGTGGCGACATGTCATCACATGGGCAATGAGCCAAAGTTAGTTCCCATGTGTTCTTCACTGGGAAGGCTACGAGTCTATGGAAAAGATTAAGTCTAAACCTTGTCAGAAGCATCTTATCATAAGTACTGAACTCTAATGTAAGATAGGGCTGGATTTATGGGGTAAGCTGTACCATATTTGCATGTAATGCAGATTGTTTGGTTGATACCGAAGTGATCCTAAGGGTCTCTAAATGGTTCAGGGCTATTTGCTTCAACTCTTTCTTAGTTATTTCAGTTAGTTTGTCAGGTGTAAAAGTAGTACTTTTCTAGACCCAAATCTAAGAAAAAGTGTCTGACATAAGTGAGCCACGCTATTTTGTGCGCACAGTCCAGCGCCATGGAATCGGCTAAGATATGTTTGGTCAGCACATTTTTTTCCGAGACCCAAATGCGCCTCCAAAGTAACAATGGTTGGACTTTTATCAGGTCTTCTATAAATGGGATTCCTAATTCCAGATGGCAAGCGTAAATAGAGGAGCATTTTGGAGCAGACAGGAGAAATCTCATAAAACAGTTCTCTGCTACCTGAAGAGAGCCAACATCTGCATGTCCCTATACCCCCGCCCCATACAATGCAATTGCTTGGCATTTCGCAGCATAGATTCTAAGCAGTTCGACTGGTGGTCTCTTTCCAAGTCGTTGGGAGAAGTTCATCAGTGCTACAATTGCTCTCGTAAAAAGATGTCTCCTAGCCTCAATGTCTGCCTTCCAGTTTAGTCTTTCATCAATCATTATACCCAGATAGGGGTACTGGGGAGTCCTCTCAAGTTTTTGTTCATTTAAGTAAATGTTCTTTGTTCGTTTTCGTCCTCCACCAGCCACCATAACGAAGGTTTTTTTTACATTTACATGTAGATCTAAAGCACTCATGAAATCAGCGTACTTAGTCAGGGACTTCTGGAGTTCAGTTGGTGTGCGGGCCAGGATGACCGCGTCATCCGCGTAGAGTAGAGCGGGGATCAAGCGTTGGTTTAATCTGGGGAGGTCCTGCCCCCCTCTCAACATCTCCTCCTCCAATCCGTTTGTATACAGCGTGAAGAGGAAGGGGGCCAGAACACACCCCTGCCTGACTCCCCGCTCCACTATGAAAGACGCGGTGAGCTGCCCTTTTGTGCCATAGCGCACTCTTGCAGAAGCCTCTGAATATAATTCTCTCAAGAAATCCAGGAAGGGGGGGTCCACCCCCATGGTTCTCAAGAGAGACCATAGCTTCGCATGAGATACGCAATCAAACGCAGCGGACAAGTCAACGTATACCATGTATATTGACCCCTGCTTTGCGTGGATGTATTTGGACACAATCATGCTTAGATTAAGGGCCTGTTCTACAGTTCCGAAACCTTCCCTAAATCCAAATTGTAGGTCAGATAAAATATTCCTATCATCTGCCCATTGCTGGAGCTGCTCGAGTACTACTCTGCCAACTATTTTGCCCAGGGAGTCCAACAATGAAATGGGACGGTAACATGTGACGTCCTGGCGGTCCCCCTTTTTAAAAATTGGCACCATGATGGAGTTGGACCAGGACTCCATCAATTCAAGTTTCGCTGCTGCAGTACATACTCTTGTGAGTATAGGGGCCCAGAGGTCCGGGAGGTGTTTGAAAAGATCTACTGGCACCCCATCAGGTCCAGGTGCTTTACCACCTTTGCTTAATTTTAATGCCTGTATTACATCAGATATGTCGAATTGCAAAGGGATTGGAAATTCAACTGGGGAACAGAGTGGTCTAGCCCTTCAGTCGGAGATGTTAATTTAAATATTTTTGAGAAGTGGTTTACCCAGATTTCCTCTTCTATGGCCACTTCGATCTTGGGGCTGTTAGAATCAGATAGAAAGGGGGTCTTAACTATCCGCCATAAGGACTCACTGTTTTTCATAACTGCACTTTTATGAAGATCGTTCTATAGTGCTTGTTTTAGCTCTTGCTTTCTCAGCTTCCTTGCCTTATTATATTGGAGTCTGAGATGCTGTATCTGTTGCCGGGCTCTATGTGGTTGTTTAAGGGCCATTTTTAACTTGGTTAGCGCCACAGTGCAGTCGTGGTTAAACCATCCTGTTGGGGTTGAATTAGTTGGTTTAAAACTTCTAGTCAGCAATCCTTTTATTTTTTCTAGTATTATTTTAAAGTTTTCAAGAACCACTCCATCGTCTTCTGAGAGGTCTAAGCATTTTATTATGTTAGGATATGTTGTCTTTATCAATTTATCAGTTAGTTGAATGGGTTCAATCTTTTCCCATTTCAGAGTGTACCCATTTTCTTGCCCAGCTCTATCTTATTTTGGGATAGGGTGTTTGCTATGGTTGCTGTTTGAGTTTGTAGGTCATTCAAGTAAACATCCAACCTAAGGGCGGAGTGATCGCTTAGGATGTTTTTCATAAGTGTAAAATCCCTGGTTAAGTGTCTTAGTCCATCCGTCAGAAGAATGTAATCGACGGTGGTCTCATGCCCCCTCCCTAAGTATGTTGGGTAAAGGAGGTTCCGAATAGAGCCTGTTTTATTTGCTATTGACAGTTCTAAGTCTAAAAGGAGGTTATTCATAGCTGTCCCCGTTCTTACGTGGGGGAAGTGTATAAAGCATCTATGGTACCACAGTTAACAATTTATCCACATTTTAAGGGACCAGTACTTCCTAATCCTAAACCTGGAAAAGCTAAACACACTTTTCCCACATTCCAAGACACTTCCCATTTCACATACAGGTTTTTGTTGTTATGCATTTTTATGGCTGTTTTGGTTCCCTTTGTTTCAGCTTGTTTTCGGTGTTCGGGATGAGTAGGTTCACGAACAGCAAATGTTTGAGAACTGAAACACAGTAACTCATTTTTGGCAAGAGGATTGTGATCCTCAATTTTTCAGTGTCCTGCTTGTGATCCCAGTGGCGGCTGACGCACTAAATATTTGGTGAGGCAAAAACTGACCAGCAATGCCTGCCTGGTCAACGCCAAAGCTGTCAGTCATGCCTCATTAGAAACAGAGGCTATAACGAGCCACGACTGTCACGAGGTTTGCCTTCGTGAGGCCCAGTCCGATACATGGTGAAGACTGAAGTCAGACAAAGGAGAAGGGACAATCGCGTGCCATTGTACGGTCAGGTACGGCATACACAACACCTGCCCCGTTAAAGATGATAAAATCCCTTTCCTTTGTGAGTCAGACAGTAAATTAAGAGGGTGCTCGCTGAAAAGGAGGGTCACAGAGACCACAATCACCACACAGGATGAGTGCTACGATATGGAGGCTCAGGCGATATCAGAAAAACATAGAAGGTGCAGAGTATATCAGGAAGGAAATAGATATCAAATGATTCGTAAACACTTACCGACTCTCCACAGCAACGTGCGGACAGGCGCCCTCAGAGGATTTTATTTTATACAACTTATTAAGCGTGCGAATACCCAAGGGTGTCTTGGCGCTAGGATGTAGAATGGATGAGTGAGACGGCGGAGGAGGAACAGAAAGAACTCGTAAATGAGTCTGTACTGAACCCCTGTGGTGCAAAACCAGGAGCAGGAAAGTCACCCACTGCATGCGCTGGCTCGCCTGCAGCACCAGTCCGAACGCTGCTCTCATGCTGCTGATAATATTAGCAGCACGAGCGCAGTGCTAGTATTGGCTGGACTGGGCTGCCTCAACACTCCATCAGGTATTGGGGACCTGTGCCTGCTCTCCACCTAGCTGTCTTAGATAGCTCAGTGGAGAGGTTTACACTATGTATGTCAGGCTGGCCTTCGCAACACAGCCGGACAAAGTGGCATGCACGCTGTAAGCTGGCGGAGTGAGCACCACTCCCATGCTGCCAGTCAGCAGCAGTGGTCCCGCCCCCAAACACGTCTCGGACTGGGGAAAAGGAAAATAAAATGGCAATAAATTATTTTTATCAGAAATTTATTTTTCACCTTTCTGGCGTTGGTAGCATGTGGGTAATGCTCCTGTGCCCTAATGGAGTGGCCCGCTCCGTGCGATTGGGTAGCGATCATGAACAGTAAAAATTTGACAAAACTTTTTAACCAATTTATTTAAACTGAAATGCATTGGTAGTTTGTTTGTGTGTGTATAAACAAAAACTCACAATTCTAACTTGACATTCATATCTGTATTGTAAGTGTGCCACTTGTATTTTCCTGTATCTAGAACCAACCTTAACATGCCCACTAGCAGATAGGCCTTGACTGTTTGTTCATATTTTACCCAAGAGTCAAAGAGCCTAGGGATGCCAAGGATCCAGGGCAGTGATGAGGAAAACCAGCTCCGCAGCGCTTCATTGTCTCTTGCCACTGCCAGGATTGGGGGAAAAACCCAGGGGTGGTTCCTCTTAAGGGGCATTGCCCCGCCCCCAGAGTGAGCCTTCATACACTGCATGTATCAATGATATGACCCATGATGAGTTTAGTACAGAGCGGGACAGGCAGCAGTACTGTGCGCGTAGTATTGTAGAGGGAAGAGACGTGGCCCAGTCACAGTGCACCATGTGATGTCGTCCATCCTGATGGTTGCCTGCTGCCATGAAGTGCATATATATGTCCGATTGACAGCTGCGATGCGGCCAGCCTGACATGCGTACATTTGCCCTGTGAATCTGCGCTGTACGAGAGCGCTATGGGGACAGAGACTCAGTCCCCCTGTAATCAGAGGGAGCGCTGCTGCTTTCAAGCTTTCTGTTGAAATACAAAGTATGAAAGCAGCATTGTGATGGACTATGTTTCTAACCTGTAACATCTCTTTGCAGGCACCACATAGGCTGCACTAACTTCGCTATCCACAAGGATGAAGTACGCAGAGAAAAGGGATATCAGAGGTTCCATACTCCCTCTGGAATTAAAGTGGTCAAGCTGCAGGGAAAGTAAGTTACATTTGTGAGCTTATTGTTTCACCAATTGTTACGCTTCATCACTTTCATGCTTTACCGGCCGCCACTGGAAAAACCTGACACCACCCAAGGACTTGTCAAGGAGCTTCAGACTTATGATGAACCACCATCCAAAAACAGGAGTTTTAAACAGCAGTAAACGGAAGCCAGGGAGTAAATCAACTTTCTGAACTGTGACATGCGACGCAGGGCTTACTGTTCTAAAGCCCTTCATTTCTGTTGCAATCCATGGTAGTATCTACTGTAGGCCAGTGATGCTGTCAGTGCCACGGTTTCGGGCATCGGAGTCTTCATCCCTGCAGGAACCCAGACGTCCCTCATTCTCATGCATAGATCCCACCCTTTCCCATTCATCCCAAGTAGGAGTGGATGCAAGCATGTGTGATTTGGTGTCTTGTTCTCGGTAATGGTAAGTGTTAGAATGCTAATCTTGTCCTAAATATATTGTGCTGGGAGCTCTCTTCACACTAACATTTCCTGTAGTGAAAGCCCAGGCCCTGGCTGCAGGTCACCAGCCCCGTTAGAAGTGGAGCTGCTGTACTTGTCCCCCCCATGAAACTGATCCAAAAGACGAGCAAGATTTTTGTTCCCATGCAAAGTTGATCCAAATATCTGAGTCAAGCACAAATGGAGAACTATGTGCTTATTGTAAAGACAGTTGTCTGCTGTATAGAGATAAAACTGGCCCTATCTTCATGCCTCTTAACATTAATGCCAAAAACGTGGGTTGGTTTACGAACAATGAATGTTAAAAACGTTAAGGCAATGTATGCCAGTGAATCAGTTCCTCTCATTTCACATTTTACTTAATCTTGCATTCCACAAGCCACTAGCTATTTCATCATGTCGTGTTTCTGTATTTTTTTCATGCATCCTATTATTGTGGCAGAGCCCATACTTTGAGTTGTGCCAGGTGTTTATGAGGGGCTTTAAGAACTCTGATGCTGAAGCTGATGCCAAAGCAAAGTGTTTGTCAGTGGGTTGGCCTCTCTGCAGCGTACACAGAACAATGCTCATGTATTCCAGTTGCAATAAAGATTCTGTTGAAATGTGTGTGAAGGGGGTACACAGATGTCAAAATATTTACAAAGGCAAAAGCAAAAGGAATCAAATTGCTTAAATGTGAGTGAGTGCAGTGTATGTTTGGAAGTGGTGGAGTGAGGGAGATGGGAGGAAGTGCATTCGGGAAAGAGTGAAAAGAGGGTAGTGAAGAGAAAATAGAGGAGTTTAAGTTGTGCAGATAGACAAGATGTGCAGAAAAAAAGGACATACTTATGTAACATAAAGAGCCCATTACTGAAGGCCAAAACTCCTTCTACTGACCTCCATACTATTTAATCTACAGACTCACAATTTCAGAATTGAAACAATTCCAGTGTCAATTACTTATAACAAATCATTGTTGTTACTCATTTATCTGAAACAGCCACTGACAAAGCTAATCATACTGACAGGTTTTAGATGTATGTCAGTTGTTGTGTTATATATCTGGATGCAATTACATCTCAGAGTGCAACAAAAAATACCGGCGGGAGGCATCACAGAGATGTTTCCTTTTAGAGAGACCCAACTTTAATCATCCCACTTAAAGACCTGTCTGCACGTATTTCTATATGACTGATTGAAACCAGCAGCTGTTGGTGGTTCCTGAAGCCTAGTTAGAGCATTTTCTTCCAAAGCTAATGCTGCATACGGTCTAAGGCACTGGACAAGCACACACTTTAAATGGCTGAAGTTGTCACACTGTACAATTTGCACATCGCAGTAACTGTTGAACATATTAGTACAGACATATATGGGACAGTTTGTAATGTGTTTAATTTTTCAAGACTATGCTTTACCACTGTTTTATAAGCCTTGCTTATGAGTTTAATTTTTCAAGACTATACGTTACCACTGTTTTAAAAGCCTTGCTTTATCACTAAATTATTTTGCTTTAAAATGCACCATTTGCCACTTTTGTTTACATTTTTTCTCAGGCAGAGGTCCCACCCCAGACCCCATGTTTGTCCATAAGGCTTGCTTGCGTTGCTCTTTACATATAAGTCATACCCAACTTTTGCGCTTCACCACTTCCAAATGTTGCCAGCCACCACTGTCCAAAAACTGGTAATTCACAGTGTCTGAAATTTTTAGGAATAAAATATTTTCTTCACAACTAGATGATTGCAAGTGAATAGTGAGACCAGGCACTTTATGTGCAGACTAAACAAGATCATCCACATCTTAGGAGTGTCAAGGCTGACAAACAGTCAATGGGACTCCCACTAACCTGTAGCTGGACCCAGCAGGGACGTTGTGAAGCTAGGTCTCCAATTCCCCTAGGGGATACCCCTCAAGAGCCGTTAGCAGAGCTGCCTCGAGTAGGTACCCATCTGAGGGAAAAGGGGAATGGGATCAAATAAACAAGCATTGGAAATGCAATAGGTCTCGCATTAGGAAAGTTTGAGCTATTGGTATTGTAAATGACACTTTTTTTATTTATGTGTTGGTTTTGAAAGTAGCAAAATTAATAGCTTTGTCAGTTACAATGTCAATAGTTTTAACTTTTGCAAATGTGACACCTATAGCATTTGTAATGCAATGTGTGTTGTATTTACGTGACTTAGATGTATTGATATTACAAATAACAATGGCTTTTAATTTTGTAAATAATTAATACTTAAATAACAGTTATTGTAATTTATAATGGCAATAGCTTAAACTTTTGTAAATAACTTTTGTGAAGATTATGTTCAGTGTATTTTATTGTGACGAAAATCCAAGAACATTGCATTTGCACCTAAACAAACACAGAGCCACACACATATAGATGTGGTGGTGGTGGATCTGGGGGATATGGTGGTGGTGGATGTGGTGGTGGATGTGGTGGTGGTGGTGATGGTGGATGTGGGGGGTGGATGTGGTGGTGGAGGTGGTGGATGTGGAGGTGGTGGATGTGGTGGTGATGTGGTGGATGTGGTGGTGGTGGATGTGGTGGTGGTTGTGGATGTGGTGAAAGTGGTGGTGGATGTGGTGGTGGTGGTTGTGGATGTGGTGGTGGTGGATGCGGTGGAAGTGGTGGATGCGGTGGTGGTAGATGCGGTGGAAGTGGTGGATGCGGTGGAAGTGGTGGATGTGGATGCGGTGGTGGATGTGGTGGTGGATGCGGTGGATGTGGTGGTGGTGGATGCGGTGGTGGTGGAAGTGGTGGTGGATGTGGCGGTGGATGTCATGGTGGATGTGATGGTGGATGTGGTGGTGGATGGGGTGGTGGTTGTGGTGGATGTGGTGGGGGTGGGAGTGGTGGTGGTGGTGGATGCGGTGGTGGATGCGGTGGTGTTGGATGTGGTGGTGGTGGATGTCATGGTGGATGTGGAGGCGATGGAGGATGTGGTGGTGGTGGTGGATGTGGTGGTGATGGTGGATGTGGTGGTGGATGCGGTGGTGGTGGATGTGGTGATGGTGGATGCGGTGGTGGTGGTGGATGTGGTGGTGGTGGATGGGGTGGTGGTGGATGGGGTGGTGGTGGATGGGGTGGTGGATGTGGTGGTGGTGGTGGTGGATGTGGTGGTGGTGGTGGATGCGGTGGTGGTGGAAGTGGTGGTGGATGTGGTGGTGCTGGTGGATGTGGCGGTGGTGGATGTGATGGTGGTGGATGTGGCGGTGGATGTCATGGTGGATATGGAGGTGATGGTGGGTGTGGTGGTGATGGTAGTGTGGTGGTGATGGTGGTTGTGGTGGTGGATGTGGTGGTGGATGCGGTGGATGTGGTGGATGCGGTGGCTGTGGTGGATGCGGTGGTGGTGGTAGTGTTGGATGGGTGGTGGTTGTAGTGGATGTGGTGGTGGATGTAGTGGTGATGGATGTGGTGGTGGATGCGGTGGTGGTGGATGTGGTGGATGTCATGGTGGTGGATGTGGTGGATGTCATGGTGGATGTGGAGGTGATGGTGGATGTGGTGGTGGTGATGGTGGATGTGTAGGTGGATGTGGTGGTGATGGTGGATGTGGTGGTGGATGCGGTGGTGGTGGATGCGGTGGATGTGGTGATGCGTGGAGCCGTACGACAAAGCTAAACACTAAAGACATACCTCCAGGAGATCTGTCACAGACATCTGTTTGTAACAGTTTCTACAAGACTTAAACCCTGTGGATTTAGATGGGAACATGTTTTCTGGCACAAAGGAGGCATTTTATGCAAAAAGCCCATTAATAATGAAGAAAAAAGTTTGGGAGTGAGCTCCCCATCCGCGGCCAACGTCACAGAAAAAAGGTACAGACATCAGCAAGAAGGGTGGTGCTTATATGCATCTCCAGTGTCACTTCAGCAGCAGGACAAAGTTGATGTAGAGGCTCACACCGCCACACTCTCGCAAAACATGAAAATTCTCAGGAGCCAGTCTGGCACCTGGGGGTATTCACAAGGTGAGGAGTGTGCGGTAGAAGTATCTTTCAGTCAGCCATACAAAAACAATTACTTGAAACTGAAAATTTTTTGAAAGTATAGTAAGAAAAAGTGTAGGATACGAAAAAAATGCACTCCCTATATACCCACAAGGTAAAGTCCCGAACCGATCAGCATAGGACTGGATTACGGATATGAAAAAGGCTGGAACTGGGACATTTACACACCTATGCTCATCATGCAAAGCCCCAGCCTCAGACACCTTGCATGTAAGAAGCAGACACACAGCTGATGCTACACTCGGCTGTGCCACTGGTCCGCAGGAGTAATCCCTTGCTAATGGCCCCCTTCACGACAGGCACTGCCCTGAGATACTGACAGGTTCGCACTCAAATACCACTCTGTGCTCGAGAGCTTCACGCTTTCCAGGAGTATGTGACTAACTCCTTCCCTTACTCGCTTTAGAGAGCATTTGCGATACAAATACCAGTATAATATATTGATTTCAGTGTTAATTTGATGTATTTGCCACTTTGATGTGGCACACAACAACACAAGATTAGCGCTGAACACTTCTTCAATTAGACTGGTAGCACCAAAGATGTAGGAGTTAAAAGACTGTGTATAAAAAGTATACAAATGCGAACAAAAATATAGGGCACGTCAATGCCCAAGAGAAAAACAGTAATTTCACATCACTCTTGTGAGGTTATTTAATTGTCGAATATCTAAAATCATAACACTCCAAAACTATATTTTGAGTGCGAAAAAACAAAATCGTGATCTTTTGTGCGACATAATAACGTGACACGTGAAAAAAGGACAACTACTTGAATATAACAAAGGCAGTATATGGAACAGTCTTAGTCAAATGTCAAAAGAGATATATTTTTTCTTTCAAAGAGGGGATGTTTTCACGCATCCATGACTAACCGGGACAGAATCAGCACGAGTTCAGGGGAGGGGAGGGGATGTGCGACAGTGCCGGCTAGCAGCCAGGCTTTGCAAACGAGCAAGGAAGAGGCAGAAGATGCTCTGGACAGACCAGGAAAGGATTCGCAAACATTATGCCTGGGGACTAGAATTGCTTCGCTGAACTGAGTGAACAGCACGCTTCCAGGATTGTCACATTGAGCACTCGCACGCATCTCTTTCTGTACAGCAGCCTACACTTCTGAACCGCCTCTCTGGCTGACAAGTTTGCAGCGTATGGAGGCTCTCGGCAAACCCGCAGCTGCAATATCACCAGGCTAAAGACAAAGCAGCACAGAAAACAAGAAAAGTAAAAAAAACAAGGAGAAACACGAGAGACGGCCTGCAGCCGTCAACGTGAAAGTACAAGGAGAAATGCGACACGGCGGGCAGAGGAGGGGGCGGAGCGGGGAGAGCGGCATGAGGGTGTGAAGCAGCAGGGGCCTGAGACGCGGCCGCCTTTGATGTGGTAATGCGAGGCAAGCGGCTGGTGGCATTGTGCACGCGCTTTCACATGCACTGGAAGAAATCACCTGGGAATCGCCTGATCTCGGTAAGCTCTGTTTAAGCGCCTATATATCGAGCTCCCGCTCAATGCGCATGCGTATTGAGATAGGTCGCTCGACCTAAAAAGGCTGCTGAAGAATAACAGCACTTCTTCTGCAGTGTTCTTCCAAGCGTAACTATCTTGCAACTGAAGTAGTCCCCTTCATAGTGTGCTGCCTGCAGTAGGAAAGAGAAAAGACAAATGCATTCATATAGCCACTGCTGTGACACCTCGACATAACCCAATCTTCTGCGATGGTACTCACGTTTCACACACACACGGGAAACCCGTAAATGATACTTCAGGCACTGTGAAATGTAATACGTCTTGCATAGGTAACCTGGACGGTCATAAACATAGTAATACAGTTCAGTAGAAGAGCTTTCCTTGTGTAGCACTCTTACATAGTCAATGCAATCTTTCACAGGTGTTTGGTTTCCACAGCGTCCAACAAGAACAGTACTACGCTCCAAAACGAAACATTAATAAAGGATAGGTGTCCACTGCATCAGGAATGTGTCCTTTCCTGACTCTCCGTGGTGGCTGAGTCGAAGTGAAAGCCTTCCTGCAGCTGCGATACGTCTGCAGGCAGGAAAGCTCACATGCACGAACCGCGACAAGGAGCTGAGAGCTAGAATTCGAAGGACCATATATAAATTCTTGTAAGAATATATGAACATCGCTCAAATGACCACCAGTTGCATCTCAACTTCTAGGAGAAAGGTTTGATTTGATTCTGGAATTTATATAGCCCACGATTGCCCTGGAGCGTCTAGGCGCTTTGCGGAGGAGATAGCCGGAGGTGGTGCATTAATTTAAAAAGAGCCATGTCTTAAGGAGAAAGGCCCTCATTGAGACAGTTTGGATCCTTTATCAACAACTCTGGGAACTTGTTTCAGCAAATTGTGAGGAACTAAAATGCCACAGATTAAAGTTCAATGATCGAAACCATGGCAGGCGTAACTTCCATCAGGGTGGCAGAGAAGGGGTAGGTTACCACTGAATCTGCACACTGGAAACCTTTTGTTCCACAGCTTAGGTGATGGCATGGTTTCTGCCATCACCTAAGGGGTCAGTAGCTTATCAAACTTGGGTCGGGTTAAGGTATCCCAAATGATACTTTACTGTGAGGATTTGGTTGTATGATTGGGGTACTTTCTATTAATGCACATACATTTTCCCCAACCACAAGTAGATTAGATTTCATTTTTCAATCCTGAAGAATTGCACAGATCGATAGCGAAATGTGAGGCAAGAAACATGTTGACCAACACACACACTACTTTTTGAGCTGGGTAGGACCATTAATTCCACATTCAGCCACCAATTGCCTTTTAATCATAACAAGAGAACCCACCTAATAAATGTAATTGGGTATCTCTTAGTTATTTTTAAAACCACTAATTCACAGTACGCCAATCTACACCTAGAGCATCTCCAATCTATACATCAAATTGGCGTCTCTTTCTCAAAAAACCTCCTGTAAAGAGCCCCCTCAAAAGACCCCTGGGGCATTCCAGCACCAGTCCAATCAGGAGCTGCCCAATGATGAAGCATGACACCCACATGGGTGTGTGAGGGCTCTTGCTCCTGACCAATCAGATCTCTTGATCTGTTGTCTCTGTTTCCCTGACCTAGATCCTCCCTTCTTTACCTCCCCCAGGAGCTGCATACCTTTTGTATTACATAGTATCCAACAGAGCCGGTATGCATGATCTTAAAGCGCTCCTAGTCCCCCTCTGTGGTTAGTAACTTCCATCAGTCATATCTCCAGAATGGGGCTGTACTTCTGGTGCAAGATCCTCACCCCGGAACCAAACTTTGGATGCCTTCCAACCAGAGGGGAGAGGATGTAGCCTTACGGTTAGAACGGTCGACCTCGAAGCTGGGGAACCAGGTTCGAGTCACAGCAACGACGCTCAACATCCTGTGATTCTGGGCAAATCACATGTGCCCACATGCATCAAGCATTTTTGGAGTCGCAAACGGTGCGATTCCTTAAAATCGGCCGTTTGCGATTCCAAAAATGCTTTTTGAGATGCATCATTGATTATAGTTGAAAATCGCTAATTTTGCGATTTTCTAAAATGCGAATGCATTTAAGGAATCGCAATTTTGCGATTCCTTAAATGCAATGCATCATTCTTTAAAAAATTGCGATCTTGAAGATTGCAAGTGCAAATTACCACGAGGTAGAACCTCGTGGTAATTTGCGAAAAATGTTTAAAATGCACTAATTTGCATTTTAAACACTGTCATGTTACAGACACACATGTCCTTAGGACATGTGTGTGTGAAACATCCATTTTAAAATACATTTCAGGGGTGCAGGGGGGGTTCTTTGGACCCCCCCCCTGCACCCATGGAATGCATCAACATTTGCGAATTCTAATTTGCGAATTCGCAATTACCATTGATTCCTATGGGCCTTTTGGCCCATAGGAATCAATGGGAATTGCAAAATCGCAAATTTGAATTTGCATAATATTTGCGATTCGGTAAAAATTGCGATTTTTACCGAATCGCAAATATTATGCACTTTCAATAATGCATCCCGTTTTGCGATTCCTTATTTGCGATTCGGTAAAAATCGCAAATTTGGAAACGCAAAACGGGAGTTTGATGCATGTGGGCATTGATCTCCCTGTGCCTAACAAAAATGAAACTGGTGCTCATGTAAAGTGCTCTGATACTCGATGTCTCAGGTCTAGTTCGCGCTATATAAAATTCTATTTAAAAAAACAGAGTTCTAAGTTCTCCCAGCACAAAATGGAACACCTTTCCCTGCCATGATAAATGTGAAAGAGGTATTTTTGAATACAGCATTATGCATTACCTTCATTCACCTACCGCAAGGCCAGCAGCAGAAATGGTATATGTTTAAACTGGGACAGGCAGCAGTAGGGTTGCTGAAATCAAGCTACATAAGCTCAAGCTCGTCACAGCACCTCAACTTCCCTCTGCTCAACAGAACCAGACATTTTATCCCGATGTTTCTAGGTCTAAGTCCTTCTATCATGCAAAGTTTCAAAGACGTATCTACTCATCTGGAATCAAGCTTACATTGGTTTCCCCGACTCCTGGTACAGGTCGGATTCTGTCACCAGTGCAGGGTCCATCATGACGCATGCGCTTCCCCAGCATCCAGCGCATATCTTTGTGTCACCTACACAGCAGAACTCTGCTTCTGGTCTGTTCTCCAGGGACCCGGGAGATTTTCTAAGGGTGCTCATGGAACGGTGAGAAAATGAGGAGAAGGGCAACAGCACCCACTGAGGAGTGGCCCACAATGTGATAAAGGTCGCTTGTACCAGAAACTAGGATGGAATTACAGAAGTTTGCCCTCAACATTCCAGACAACCTTACTTTCTGTTGTGGGTGATATCCTATCTTTGAGGAGAGGGCAGATAAGCATGAGACATTTTTTCTTCTAAAAAAGCTTTATTTTTTTCTGGATGTAGGAGACCATAAGTATTGGTATAATCTATTTAGGGTTTACTTTTATGAATTCTTCATGACTGTTTTTCTTTGTCTCATGCAGCATCACCATCTTTGGTTATCTCATGGATTTATGTATTTGGGGGCTTGACTTCATCTCCACTGCAGCTGTTTGTGAGAATGTTTTTTATCAACTGTATGGTTGTGGCTCTGCTAGCAATGTGATTCTGCTTCTATGAGTCCATCAGGGAGGGATGTCTTTCCCTCTGGTGGGTGATACAGTTGCATAGATGACCACAGGGTCAGAATGCAATCTACCCTTAAGGGTAAGTCCCTGGGAGACCTGCCAAGTTCCTACCTCCAATTATCCTCCCACTTTGTGTCTGGTTTTGGAGGAATATCATGTCCACGACTTGCAGCTTTCTCCCTGTGTGCATCCATCTTCTGCACCTCTTCTTGCCTCCAAGTCATCCCGGAAAGGTGTTGCACCTGATGACATCAGGGAATTAGGAAAGAAAGTGAGCCGGAGCAGAACATCTACAAGGGGAGCAGTGCAAAATGTCAAGGCTTTCAATCTTTCTGCCGTCTGAACTGGCAAGGTAGAGAAAAGTATAGTGAAGTTGACACATTTCGTGTGTGTCCTGGTTGTGGTCGGCCATCCCCTCCTCACTATAGTTAGGATTTTCTTGAAGAACAGTGAGTTTTTTGGGACAACTTGAACTCGTCTGGTAGCAATGACACAAGTCCTCATCCAGCACACCACTTCTAAACTTGTTCTTTCAATTGGCATACTTAGCTCTCCACAGGATGATCCATCCCACACCAGCATGGTGTCATCTAGAGTTACTGTGGTGTTTGTCTCTCTTCTCTAGATGTTTATATGCACTTTGTTCCTTTGACGCTTATTGAATGAAGGTTCTATGGTGTCCAGAGCGCAGAATGCATGTGCTGGAATGGTGAACCGGGTGCGGATAGAAGACAAGCAGGTCATGCTTTGTCATTGAGTGTGGATTAGTGCGATAACTCATTTCGATGAGATCTGTCAGCAGTAGCTTTACCTTTCAGGATTGTAGTAATTGGGGCCCTAGTGATTAAGCAATGACAAAATTAAGAAATATGTTATACCTCTTTTTCCTTATCCTCATTCTCTGTATCCTTGTTGACTGTGCCAATCTCCGTGATATCTTCAATCTTTTATTAACTTTTCTTTTCTTTGTCATTGTTTTTCTATTTGGATGTTTATTACTCTTAATGGCTTTGCAACCCTACAGGCTATCCCTCCATCAGGTGACTTGAATTGTTCAGATCCTGGACCTTCAGTTGTACCGTCAGCCCACATGCTCTGCCCCTGGCCTTGCTTTCCTGGTACCTATTCCACACATCACATTTTGGCATGTTGCAAAGTCTCCACATGTATTTAACCTCTTCCATCCTTCTATCCCATGTGTGTTTTGTCATCATATTCACCATTGTGTTAGCCCCACTTTCAAGTTTTATTTTTAAATTTTATTAAGATAAGTATGTACATCAGTAAATATAACAATAAGATTCAGGAAGAAAAAAAATAGGAAAGACAAGAGAAACCCCACAAGACAAGCCATCGATCAAGACAAGGCAGGATCCCTTTTCTTCTCAAGACAGTTGGTCATGAATCAGCAATTAGCTTTCTTGAGATGAACACTACACATCTTGTATTTTCCTCCCACCGCCATTATTCTACCATCATCTGCAAGTTAAGTGTCAATTGATGAATAGTCCTTTCTTACCAGTGGCTCATAAATCTTATTATAACATCCTTTCAGGCGTGCCTAGGGTAATGGTGTGTTCATCAGTTTTTAACTCCTTTTCTATGTACTTTTCTCTTGCATCCTAGCTTTGCACCAGAAATGTCCCCGGCATTGAGTTACTTCTTCTAAGATGTCACTGAGAAGAAAGAAGAGGCGATCTTTGTAATTTTTCAGATGTTTATTTTCCAGTCTTTGTTTAATGGTATGATTCCTGCTCTAGTTGGAAAGAGAGCAGTTTAGCACAAAGTTGGTGAGACCTTCGATCTGTCTTTATTGACAAATATTAGAGTTTACTTGATTTCTCTTCTGCAACAGTTCAGAAGTGACCACTCCAAACAGGGTAAGTGGAGAAACCATATGTTTATTGACCGTTCGTCTCCACAGCTTCCAGAGAATGATCAACAGTCACTGGCAGTTTGAACATCAACATTCCATAACCACGGAGATAGGCTCACTAAACAAGTAAATGCATTACTACAAGTTCTTTTAGTGACAAGACTCCACTCCAGGCGAGGGCAAGCAAACCTCTTTCCTGGAAGTCAGTTAGCATAACCAGCTAAGAATGAATTTGCTAAGCAGGATCAAACAACCCAGCTTTTCCAATCTGGCAGGGCTTTGTATGTTTCCTCCACATGTAGCTTGTCAAACTGATTTCAGGTGAGAAAATTCTGCTTTTTATTTGTCAGTGATCTCAGTCCTAGTGCTTGGCCCTGGTGCCTTATTTTCTGATGTTACCACGCTTCTTTAGATGAAGATACTCTACAAGGTTTTATCGGCCAGATTTTCTCTGTTGATTTCAGGCTTTTCACACACTATTTTATTTTTGCAGCTTGGTCTCTGCTTTGAATAGAAAACAGCACATTTCAGTGCAACAGAGGGAAATCTCTTTGGGAGGATCTGGAGTGACCCACAGAAGTTTCCTTTGTGTTCTTTTATTTTCCCAGTGATTTTGTCCAAGCCCCACAGCTCGGCACAGTAAGCAATTTGGCTTCATACTTTTGCAATATCCACTCGGTCTATATGTGGTAAAAATTGATGGCGTGACGGAAAACCATTCTGCGAATTCCATGTAAAGCATCTTCTGATTTTTCTTTTGCTGATTTATTATGGTTATTCCACCTAACGTTGTCTGCTAATGACAGCCCTGGATAGACAAACCTCTTTACTTCTTTCAGCATTGTACTATTTATTTTGAAGGGATTGTGTAGTACATGTTACTTAGGTTACTGCTTTAGTCTCTTACAGAATGCTAACAACATGTTATGCTACCACTGGAATGTACTCACATTTCCGTTCCAGGTTTGTTCTTAACTGTGGGTTCTATTCCAAGGCAGTTACTCGTTAGCTCCTGCCTGGAAGAGTCCGCTCTTGTACCTCCCTCTGCACTTCCAATAAAGGACTCCAACTTTGCTTGATGTGTTTACTGTTTATCTTCCACTACAACTTGGCGACGATCTTGGTTCGACCCCGTGTGCAAAGCAGCCACTTCTCGTCCATCTTTGCTGATTTATTCTCTCTTACCAGAGCAGAGCTGCGCAGAACCACGAACGCAGAGCAGAGCCACGAATCCAGATTTGAGGACAAGAGCGGACAATTGGCGCAGCCCTTCTCAGCTGCTTCCCAGCACGCCTGGACCATATTGAGGAAGGGTCCGGCTCATCGATGACGCACCTGCCCAGCCGTTGGCAGTGACGCGCCCCCTTAGCAACATCGTACATGTTTCCACGACCCATCTCCTAGCACCGCCATGACGCCGCTTCTCTGACGCACTTCACCTTGCCCCACAACATGAACCATCAGCGCGCAACTTCGGCAAGCACAATGCAAGCGTCCTCACATTAGCGGCAATTTTCCTTTGCCCTTCTTTGGTTACCACAGTAACCCATTGCGACGTTCATCACCTTCCGGAGGCTGAGGAGGTCACTAAGAAGAGGAATTTCCCAGCGACACACACGCCTACTGTGTGTTTGCACTTCGTCCACCACGCAGGTATTTAAAACTTTTGTTTCGCTCTTTTACCTCAGTGATATACACGCCGGTATATCGCTCTGCCCAGCTGGTCTCGCTCCATTGTTTCTCTCGGCAATATACACGCCCCAGTTCATGCTCTCCACAGGGACTACCACCCCTACAACCTTTCACCTTCCATTAAAGAACTGTCTTCGGCGATATACACGCCGTGTATATTGTACTTTGACATTCACTTCAAACTGTTTGACTTGTATCTTTAATTGTACTATTTTGCTTTCACTCCCTTTGTCTATTAGATCATGGCCTCTTCCCACGTTTTTGTTGTTCCTCCACCTAATTTTTTTGCGCAACCTGGCCAACCAAGCGTTCCCTGGGAGGATTGGATCCTCACGTTTGAAAACTATCTAGATGCCTTAGATGGCAAAGACTCTTCGGCGAAGAGAAAGAAAGCTCTTTTTCTAAGCAATCCAGGCAAGAAGGGACAGCGCATATTTCGCTACCTCCCTCAAGCACTCCAGGCTAACGGTCAAGCATTATCCGATGAGTATAAAGAGCCCTTCTGCAGACTAGAAGTGAAGTACGCTAAAGAGGAGAACGTAGTCATGATCAGATTCAAGTTCTAAACTCAACATCAAAAATCTGGGGAGTCTATTGATGAATTTATTTCCAGGCTTATGGAACTGTATATTAAGTGCAAGTTCGGAACAATGACCGACGAGCTGATTAGAGATCAACTCATTGTCCCGTGTAATAACAAGAAAAATCAGGAGCGACTCTGGGCAGCGAAAAACCCCAACCTCAAAACAGCAATAGATCTACCGAAAGTTGTAGAGCAGTCAGAAGGCTGTATGAAGGAACTATAAAAGAGAACTGTCAGCAATGATGTGAATGAAGTCTCAACTCAGGAGTCGCGAGACTTTGATCAATGCGACGATGATCCCAGTGTCATTGCCGCTATCAAGAATAGGACGTTTCAGAAGAGACCTTTCAATCCCAGGACTAAGAGTAACTCCAAGTCTACTAATGTCAAAATGTGCAATAGGTGTGGAAGTACAGCGCACTCTTCAGACTCCAAGTTTTGTTTCGCTTTTAAACAATAATGCTTAAAATGTGGTCGTATGGGGCATTATGCCCGGGTCTGTAGGAGCAAATTTCGCTCAAGTGTAGCCAGCATACGCAATACTGTGATAGATGGTGATAAAAATGATAAAATCTTAGTCATTGAATCTGACCAAGCCTCTCAAGAGGAGGATAAAGGAAAGAATAGACCTAAAGCCATGTTCGTATTGATGAGCATGAAGTGTGTCTGATAGTCGATACTGGCTCATAATTCACGATTGCCCCAAAATGCCTATTTTATGAGAAATGGGGTGCAAGACAACTTCTCCCAAAAGACATTTCCCCAGGTGGATATCAAGGGGAGTCAATAGACATACTTGGGTACTTTGAAGCACACTTCACTTTTTCCCATAGAGATATTCATAGAAAGGTCTACGTAGTAGAACATGGACCAGCCATACTTGGTTGGGTGCACCAATATGACTTATGCTTCATCGTTAACCCCAGGGCACCCATGCAAGTCATGGTCATTGAGGATGAGTGCTTAGACAAAATCCTCAGGAAGGCCAGCAGTGTCTCCAGGGAAGAGCTTGGCCAGCTCAAGGGTTATGTCTATCACATACTCATTAAGAAGGACTCCGTCCCTATCCAGCATAAAGTTAGGCGAGTGCCCATAGTAGTCAAGGAGGAGATGAAGGGCCTTGTCAAAGAAATGCTCACAGCAGGAGTCATCTCCCGTTGTCATCACCAAAACGGCAGATGACAAGCTCAGATTCTGTGTCGACATGAGGTCCCTAAACAAGTGCGTAGTTGCCGACACATTTCCTTCCCCTCCCCAACATCACGGAGCTAGTCACCACTTTGAAGGGCGCCACAGTTTTCTCCAAACTTGATCTCAGAAGTGCGTACTATCAAATAAACTTGCAGAAAGATTCCAAGCACCTCACCGCTTACTTCACCCCAGACGGCACCTACCAGTTCACACATCTCCCTTTTGGCCTCAATTCGGCTGCCAGCGTTTTCCAACGCATGGTTACCAACATTTTCAAGGGGGTGGGAAACACCATCTACTTCCAGGATGACATCTTGGTTTACGGCCATTCGGTAGAACAACACAACACTACCCTCAAAATTGTCTTAGACAGGTTAGCCAAAGCAGGCCTTACACTCTGTAAAGATAAATGCAAGTTCCTAGTCGATCAGATTAACTACCTGGGTTACACTATTAACCCCTACGGTGCGCATGACGGCCCCCGGCCGTCATGCATCCCGGTGGGCGTGTGCGAAGGACAGCCGGGGGCGTCCGAATCCCACCCACTATTTAAATCGCACACACAGGGCGAAAATGTGTGCAGCTCTGAAGGAGTTAATGCCTCGGCCTTAAACCCAAAAGAGATTTATGTAATGCCACCGATCAGGCCCCATCCCCCACTAACAAAGAAAAGTTCTCTACTTAAGAGGGGTTTAAGTTTCACTTGGGGTGCCCAACATCAAGAGTGTTTTAACCCCATCAAGAGAGAGATTTGTGATGTCAATGTCCTAGCTCCCTTCGTTGTCAACAAAAAATCCATTCTAACAGTGGATGTCAGCGCCACAGGCTTGGGGGCAATGCTATCGCAATCCAAGAGTGAGTCAGAACGTATCATAGCTTTTGCCTCCAGAACCTTAACCGATGCCGAAAAGAACTATTTGGTTATCGAAAGAGAAGCACTGGCTGCGTCTTGGGCAGTGGAATATTTTCAAACAACTTATGGGGCACCACATTTCTCCTGAGAACCGACCAAAAGCCACTGGTCAAAGTTCTGTTTGTTCTTAACTGTGGGTTCTATTCCAAGGCAGTTACTCGTTAGCTCCTGCCTGGAAGAGTCTGCTCTGCGCTTCCAATAAAGGACTCCAACCTTGCTTGATGTCTGTACTGTTTATCTCCCTCTCTGTAAGGCCATATGGAGAGCCGCGGGATTCAAAAGAGGAATCGAAGGTGTTTGTTAAGTATGGAGTTGCTGAAATGTTACCCAGTGAATTTTGCCTGGATCACATTATAAGGAGAAATTGCATATCTTTGGGACTAATGAGCTGAAATTGTGGCGCATGGGATACCTGTTCACAATTCATGGGTACCGAGTTGCGACTGATTAGGATATCAGATATATTTCTACCCAGGCCACCATATTGGCCGGGACGGAATTACAACCGGCTAGAAGGCTAGATGTTTGCCACACCAGTGATACAGCCCTGATGAAGTCGTGGGTGACCTGCCCTGTAAGCAACGAAACGCGTGTTGGCAGGATCAACTGGAATAAAGACAAACTATAACAAGAAGAGAAATTGTCACTGCATTATATTTTGTGATAAGCAGTATGAAATTGAATTATGTGTGCTAGGACATTGTGAAATTGGTTGTAGGATCTCCTGTTGGGATCTGATAGTTGGGGTTGTGGATGATAACCCCCTCCCTAGGAACCTTAACAGATCATTTTGAGTGAAACATTAGACAGGGATCAAGGGATGTGCCACCATCACTAGATTTTACTAATCATCCCCTAGTTTGCACAACATCCAAATTCATTCCAGTCTTTGCATATTCTGTCACCAGGCCTCTGCCCTGGGTGAGATCTGTGAAACTAAACTTGCCCACTGAGGTCCCATTGAGGCACACAATTATTTCCCAGGGCTTTCACCACTTTCAGAGTCAGAGTTGGTGAAGTTACTGGCTATTGCTAAAAGTTGCTCATTCTTCCACGCTTGCCTGAGTAGCATCCATCTGTCTCTGTTTTGTTCAAACTACTGCTTTGGCTATTAGCTGAACTTCTCACAGCTGTAGGACTTTGGCTTTCACTTTATTCACCCAATTTTGAGACTCATGCACCATCTCTTCCACCACAAGCATAATTTGGGCACAATTCATTCTTGGGGACAGGGATAGGAGTGATTTTTTTTCAAAAAAATGGGCTCGCTGGTAGGTTGTCTGAGAGGTGCCAACCTCCTCAGTTAGCACTGTGTCAACTGCCCCTCTGGCTTCTTCCTGCTATTTCCTTTAATCTTAGTTTTAACTTCTTCAGTCGTGGTCAGACCTTTGCATTTAAAATGTCCCTCGTCTAGCTGGCATCCTCTAGCCTCTTTTGAGGAAGGTAATAGAAAGCCTTTCTTTGCTTAAACTGCACTGCTTTATAGCCCGCTGTTGAAATCGGCATGCCGTCTGTTTCCACCCCCTCGCTTTGCTTCATCGTTGACCCTATTGCCATACAGCTCCAAGATCTGAAGTTCCTTGAATGATTAGACGTCCTTAGGTTATCAGTCCTTCTCACTGACTGAGCTCCTACTCCCTGTCCTTGAATCATGGTCTTCCCCAACTTTTCTACAAGTGTAATGTATTATAAAATCTGGGATTTGACAGATTACTTGTGCATTGGGTAACACTCTTAGGGGAGCTGACTCTGTTTCTGGTGTTATAACCTCTGGCAGAACATCTTTGAGTCTTACAAACCGTTCCGCAGCCTTTCCTCCTCGCCGCTTGTTTGTAGACCTCCCTTGGTCATAGATAGCTGCAGAGTGCGCGCCACAGGAAAGGCTCTAACACCAGTGAAAGATGGAGGGTTCATAGGCTTTTAATGATTATTGCGGAGTAGGACAGTGGAATGGATGTAGAAGAGAGGCCGATTATAATTTAGTTCATAACCCCGTGTTCGTACTGGTATTTCATCCCAGGTCCCGCAGGTCCTAAGACCGTGAAGTCGAGCAGCTCCCTATGTCGAGGAGTGAGTCACAAGTGTACCAAAACTTAGGTTGGATTGCAGACTTTTACACTGATTGAAACAGCCATCACACAACTAACTGACAGTGTGCAGTCAAGGAACTGCACCCATCACTCAGCTAAACTGCTCTTGTATCAGTGGCGTTGAGGACCACCGCCAACCCAGCGGCAGCTCGCCCACCAAACCTGTCCTGCTCATCACCATTGATTTGTATCTGTTCCCTCTATGGGTGTCACCTCCAATGTGGACTGGCAAGCTCCACCTTCACACGCTCCCCGCAGCCACTATGATGCCACTATGACGTATGCCAGGAAGGTGGGCCTGGAGAGTTGTTTCTGCTCCACTTGACCCATTGAGGTACAAACCTGAGCCTTCAGCCATACCCTTAAATGCCCTCTTCCTATGCACTCAGGACTTGCAGCATCTTACCAGCGTCACTCTCCATGCACGCTTGCTGAAGTCATGGAGCTGGGAAGCTGCGAGCAAGGCTGTGACTAAGGCCAGGGCTTAAGTTTGTCTGTAGCTGTTCCTGGGAGTATTCAAGAGGAGAGGAGCAGGCTGTTGTTAAAGGCTCACAGTCTCACACTCTCCTGTTTCTGGCATATAACACTACAGCTCTCTAGAGACACTGCTGGCTTTTGTATGAGAGGCCTCTGCTGCCACTGTCAACGCCACAGGTCGTAAGCCATAAGCTACACCAGTGTCACCTTACCCTGCACAGGCACAAAGCGGCCCAAGGTGTTCATTACTCCCACAACGACGCTGCTAGCTGATGCTTCTTAACGCCTCCAACTACCCGGTGACAACAGAGTGGCAGTTCTCGACGGCATATGCACCGGTGGCGAATATCAAGAGCTACCGCAGCGCAAGAGGAGGGCACATGGATGCTGTCCACTTCCACAGCTGGCTACCTTTGCATCGTCTGCTAGTCCTCTGCACAGTGTCATGAAAAGATACGAGGGAGAAGGATGGCGCACCTTACCGTGACTTTCCTTCAATGCTGCAAGCTTTTTTCTAAACATATTGTCATGTACGTACCTAATCTTCTTTGCCCATTTGTCTTGTGGGGTGAAACTGTCACTTCAATTCCATGGTATGTTGTTTCACTGGATCTTTTCCTTGTCTTAGTTTCCTTTATACACTTTCTAGGAGCCAGCCAACTCCTATCCTCCCTCACCACGCTATGGGACTGAGCTAACTGCCTCCTGCTATCTCCCTTTTTAAGTCTCGCCTAGGCAGAGCGCATGTGCTGCCCTAGGAGAAGAGCTTTAGAAATTGGTCAGCTCTTTTCAAGCACTCGTGCTTGTGGTGGCATCCACCTTGCGGGAGCGAGCAGCGGAGAGCAGGGGCCATCTGTTTTCAATTAGCATGGCCGTGTGCGCTTGCTCCTCCACTGCCTATCTCACCCTCGCTCTCCCTTGTCAACTTGTTTTACTTGCAACCTTCCAAAATATGCATCTTCTGTTAGACATTTGAACTACAAATTTAGGCCGAACTAGCATTTATTAGGAAAAACATTGACATGAGTGAAAACGGGTAAACATGTTTTCAAACCCATCTAAAAAAGTAAAATACAGTGAGCGAGTAGGCGTCCCTCACAAAACACCTAGAGGGATAAAACAAACATTATTGCTGAAGCTGAGAACTCTTTAGTCACTTTATTTTAAATAAAAGTACATTAGTTCCTGGTTGAAAACTGTTCTCAACAGTGCTGACTACAGAGAAAACGTGCCCCGGCTAGTTTCCAAAACATCTCCACCTCGATGTATATTCCAGGGCAAAACAATCAGAGGTTTAGAATTGGCGAGACTTGGCGGTGTAAAAATAGGCAGTCTGAATTTCTTATCTGCATGTCTCACAGGCTTGAATTTGCATGAGTCAATCTGGTTTTAGCATTTTAAAGTTTATAACTGGGAAACTACGGTAAGAGCTTCAACACAAAATGATTTTTTGTTTAAAATGAATGTAGAATACTACAGAGAGATGGATTCTATAACTATCAGGCTAACTCTTAAAGTGGAATATTTTATCTTTCAAGTGCACACTTTCCTGTCCACCACCTTTCACAAAGGACGAAGTCTTCCCCTTTAAAATACGGTGTATAATTTCAGAGCAATTCTAGCACATATCCAATCAAAAAAACCTTATAAGTGTTTAGTTATCCAGCACAATATCCTTGGTGCAACAACATCAACTGTTGCATGGTTAAAAACTTATAAGGTCCCAAAGGCGAGACCTGTTGGCTATGCCAATGCTTGTTTAGGTTGAAGCCTACCAGACAGCTAAATACATCTTGGGGCATTCGGAGAGCCTCCCTGGGAATGCATTCCGCCCATTGCTTACCATTGGCTTTCTGGTTTGTAACTCACATTTTCTGGCTTTCTAGTTGATGGTTTTATTTGTTTTAGTGCATTCAAAGACAAAGGTCAAATGTCAGACTCTGTCTTCCAGGGAGCTTGATGTTTACTTTTCCTTCTCTGACTTCAAAGTTAAAGGATTTCTGTGACAATCATTCTGGTTACTTGAGGTGTGACAGCTGAGGAAGCCTGTAAGATTTTTTTTTCTAGCACACAACAAAATGTAAATCTCTGTAAATGAACAGTGCAGATATTTCAGAAAATATATCAGAATTTGGACAGCACAAATGACCCATATTTGTTGGTAATTCTAAAGTGTGGTGGAAACAAATATGTTAATAGAATCAAAACAAAATAATAATCTAGGTGATGACATTTCCATACATTATTGTCTGTGCACTGTATACTTTTATCAGTAAAATGATTTGTCTGTGCAAACGTAATGGTCATTTCAGTTAAAGATGTATTGTCTGTAATGGCAGTTTGCTCCCACACCATTCATGCTCCACTTTATCCTGCTCCACTCTACTCTGCACGACTCCACACCACTGTAATCTACTCTGCACCACTCCACACTATGTCACTGCACTCCACTATGCATCACTCTGCTCTATGCCAATTATCTCTACTCCTCACCACTCTACTCTATGCCAGTGCACTCTATCCCACACTAATCTACTCTTTGACACTACACTCTACACCACTCTACTCTGTAACACTACACTCTATGGCAGTGCACTCTATGCCAATGCACTCTACTCTAGGCTACTGTACTCTACCGTGCACCACTGCACTCTGAACCAATCTACTGTATGCAACTGCACTCAGTGCCACTGCACCTAGGGCCACTCCATTCTACCCTGCACCACTCTGCTGTACGCCATTGCACTCTACTCTAACCATTGCACTCCATGGCAATGCACTCTACACCACTTTAATCAAAACGAATGCACTCTAAGACAGTGCACTCTGCACCAACCTACACTGCACCACTGCACTCTACACCACTCAACTATACACCACTGCAATCTGACAGTCTACTCTGCAACACTGCACTATCTGCCACTGAACTCTCTGTCACTGTGCTCTGTGCCACTACTCTCTACTCTGCCCCACTCCACTCTAACCCACACTATGCTAATACACTTTATGCCACTACATTCTACGTCACTCTGCTCTACATCACTGCACCATTGCCACTGCACTCTACCCTGCACCATTCCACTCTATGCCACTGCACTCTACACCACTGTACTCTGTGCCCCTGCACTCCACTCTGCACCACTCTACTACACTGTATACCACTACATCTATGCCAACTCTGGATTGGTCCACTCCATGTCACTGCACTCTGCGCAAATCCACTCTAAACCGCTCTAATATATCAAATCTATCTGCACCACTGCACTCTATGCTACTCTATTCCACTCTGCTCTATTCCACTTTACGCCACTGCAATCTACCCTGCGCCACTCCACACCACACTATTCTAGCCCGCTGCACTCTATGCCAATGCGCTTTACACCCCTTTACTCAAAACTACTGCACTCTATGAGAATCTACGCTGCACTCTACGCCAATCTCTACACTGCAATACTCTATGCCACAGCACTGTACCCCACTTAAATCTACACCAATGCACTCTATGCCCCTGCACTCTATGATACTCTACTCTGAAACATTGCATTCTCTGCCACTGAACTATGCCCTACTCTATTTGTCACCACTCTACTCATTGCCACTCTACTACACTCTTTGCTAATGCGCTCTATGCCAATGCACTCTATGTCACTATACTCTACACCACACTAATCTACTTTACACCATTGTACTCTATAAGACTGCAGTCTACACCACTTCACTCTTTGCCTCTCTACTCAGCACCACTCTTCTCTATGCTGGTGCACTCTACTCTACTACAGACCATTGTACTCTTCACCACTGCACTCTAAACCACTCCAATCTAGGCCACTCTACTCTCCGCGACTCCACATTACATCACTCCTCTCTATGCCACTCTGCACAGCAACACCACACTCTAGGCCCCTGCTCTATGCCACTGCACTCTACTCCACTCCACTCCTTGCCACTTCACTCTACTCTGAAACAATCTACTCTATGCCACTGCACTCTAAAGCACTACACTCTATGCCACTGTGCTCTAAGCCACTGCACTCTATGCTGTGCTACTCTACTTTGCAACACTCTAAGCCACTGTAATCTACACCAATGCACTCATCACCACTTTACTCAAAACCAATGCTCTCTACACCACTGCTCTCTATGTCACTGCATTCAATGCCACTCTACACCATTGTGCTCTGTCACTGCACTCAACACCACTCTATCTTCTACTCTGCACCACTGTATTCTATGCCACTGCTCTCTGCAACTCTACTCTACACCAGTGCACTCCACGCCAATGCACTCTATGCCACTGCTCTCTACTCCATTGCACTCTACGTCACCACTCTGCAAAACTACACTCTTCGCCATTGAACCCAAAGTCAATGCACTCTATGCCCCTGCACTCTGCATCACTCCACTATATGCCACTCTAATCTATTCTACACCACTCCATTACTCACCACTCTGCTCCATGCCACTGCGTTCTAACTCTATGCACTCTAACCTGCACCACTCCACTCTACTCTACCCTGTACTACTTAACTCTACTCTTAAACATTTTACTCTACACCACTGCACTGTACGCCATTCCAATCTACTCTGCGCCACTCTACTCTATACCACTGCACTCTATGCCAATCTATTATGTCACTGCACTCTACACCACTCAAAGCCAAAGGACTCTACGCCACTGCACTCCATGCCAATCTACTCTGCACCACTGTACTTCATACCACTCCACGCTAGGCCACTCTACAAAACTCCACAATACTCCACTCTATGACGCTATACTCCCGTAAACTCTACTCTACTCCACTCGACAACACTCTACTCCACTTCACAACACTACTCCACTCTACGATGCTCTACACAACTCCCTCTATGCCAATCCATGCCACTTTACTCCACTCTATTCCATGGCACCCTATTCCATTCTGCTCCACTCCACTACTCCACTCTATTCCACCCCACTCTGTCACACCATGCCACTTGACCCTATAACACTCTACTCTACTCAATGCCATTCCAGTCTCCTACACTACTCCACTCTATGTGACTCCACTCTACGACAATCTACTCCACTCTAGGCCACCCTAATACACAACACTCTACTACACTCTACACAACACCCTCTCTGCCACTCCACTCTGTTCTACACCACCTCACAACACTCTATGCCACTCCAATCTGTTCTACGCCACTACAAGTTCAAGTTCAAGTTCAGAAATTTGTATAGCGCACTACTCACCCAGAGGGTCTCAAGGCACTTGAGGAAGGATGGGTATATTACTTATCGAAAAGCCAGGTTTTGAGTTGCTTTCTGAAGGAGAGGTGGTTCTGTGTAAGACGGAGGTGAGTGGGGAGAAAATTCCAAGTCTTGGCTGCTAAGTAGGAGAAGGATCTTCCTCCCATGGTGGATTTATGGATGCACGACACTCTACTCCACTCTGACACTCTTCTCAACTCTAGGCCACTCAACTCTACTCCATGGCATTCTGCTCCCTCCAAGACACTCTATGACACTCCAAGCCACTCAGCTCTACTCTACACCACTCCACGCCACCCAGTTCTACTCTACACCACTCCACGCCACTACATAACACTTCACTCTAATCCCCTTTACGACACTCTACTCCACTCTCCTTTACTCCACTAACTTTTAGCCATGCTATACAGCAGCCAAACTCGTGTAGCACATGGCTAGAACATATTGGCAACGACAATAGCTTTTGCATAGGCAAGACCTATTGGCTTTGCCAATGCGTGGTTTGAAAAGTGGCCACCTACTGCATTTTTCCTACCTGTTAATGTCCGCCATTTACCTCCTTTGATGGCCACATTATCCCATATTGTTACCTTCCTTCATCTAGACCATACACCTCAGATCCTGAGCTGTTGTCATGTCCTATGTCTGAGACCCCTTCATGCTGTGGTACATGCCGCAGCCCTGGTTCTTCTCCCTGCCAGAACTGACCGCTGTTGTGCCTGAGGGTAGCAATTCCCCAGGACCCGGATTTATCTCCGAGATCATGATCTCCAGCTGAGCCCTCAGGCTGCAATATTAGACTGTGGATAGGTTAGAACGTGTCCTTCCTTCAATATCAAGACGATGTGACCACGTTTGGTACCACAGGCAGCAACCACAGGGGAAGGAGTGGGCCTCCCTTCCCCCCACCAAGGCTCAGTTCTGTCTAGAATACTCATATAAACAGATCGCCAAAACGGAAAAGCGAAAACAGAAATGTAAAAAAAAGTAAGAACCGCCCAACATTTCCAAAGAAATCCGGTTGAAGCAAGTCTCTACCCTTAAGGAAATATTTTGGGCTCGAAATTCTAATATAGTGCAGTTATTAACATGTTTTTGTCCAGAACCCCTCCCATACGGCATTAGGTGGCGTTAAGTGTCAGAAACGTCCTGGTAAAATCAATATTTACATTCATATTTATTTAAGAAGAACAAGTTTCCATGACATGCAGACAAGGTACAACAAACATGGCTGCAGCAGTCTAGTCTTCTCTCGAACAGGGGAGGGGGGGGGATACCAGTCCCACCCTGCCAGCCGCAGAGCCGACGTCCCTGTACTCACTGGCCAGGAACAACATTCATCATAAATAACGTGTATTTGTAAAGCGCAGGTAAACATATACAGTGGCTGAGCAGCAGGAAGATTGAGAAACTACAAGATATAAGTAAACTATGCAGGGCATAACACGCAGGTCCCCCGTGGGCATCTTGGCGCTGAATAAAAAGTGTTTACTGTTACCCAACTCAAGGGTACTCTCATTTTAACGACCTCAAAAGGATGAAAGGCTGAGAGGACCCACCGGGATTTGAATCTGTGGCCATTAGGTCGACCACATGTCCCTACAGTGGACTGATTAGTCCACTAAGCCACCAGACTCAGCTATGAACACACTACAGGTACACTACTACATCCACAGATTTACAAACTCAAACATACATACTGGGCTTAGATCCTGAAAAACACCATGACATCATGGTAGCATTGCGTGCTGTGATGCTGGTCTTTGATCTGTTTGGCAGGTGGTTATTAGCCGCACATGTTAGATATTCACGGCCATGCTGACAAAAACTTTCTGATAAACCTCCGCTCTGTAGTTATCACTAATCAATACAGGGTGGGAGAGCAGTCAGATTTGAGCTCTCTTCTAACTCCCATTGCAAGATGGCCACCGCTATTATCAAGTAAATGCTTTCCTGACTCAACCATGGCCTTTGTTTTGGTTGCTCTTTTTGGCGCCCACATGTTCCCTCTGCCACTGTAAAAGTTGTGTTGCTCTATACCACATGTCACAACACTTCAGCCTCTTTTAGCCATTGGATTTGTCACCCTGCATTTCTAGCCAATTGATTTTTACACAATTTTGGCTCTCCTGCTTCTGCGTTCCTGCAGTTGTTGCTGATTTTCAATTCTGTTGTGTATTGACTAGGCTCCCATCCTTTCAAAGCTTTATTGCCCTCAGCTTGTCGCTAGGAATCAGTGGTGTGCCCTGCCATCTTCACCCATCTATTCTCCTGCAGGTTTTTTTCTGCCTAACCTTTTTTGCTCCTTTGACACCTATCAGTGGTCTTTTGTCTGTTCACATTTCAAAACGTGCCCATCTCAATTGTCAATATACCACACAATTCCTCTCAATTCCTCACCTGCCTCCCTCATTGACCAAGAAGAGTGCGCTGAAAAGACCCCATCCCTGGGGTGAAACTGAAGCTGGAAGGCCGACAGCACAACACGTGTCTGCCTGCAGGAGTGGGAAGACTAGAGTGAAGTGTCGGCTCCATATGTATCCATCCTCGGAGGATTATGATATCTATACTACTATTATAAAGAGAGAACTGTGTCCTTTGAGCCAGGTAAACTCGAAAAGTACACCACCAATCCAAACACCCAAGACATCTTTGGAAACCTCAGGGCAAGCAGAAGGACATAGGCTATATATAAATAAAAAATATACGTTCTTTAAAAAATTTAGAAATAAAAAAAAAGTAGTCCCTTGCAAGTAGCACCGGCCGCGACGTGCGTGATGAAATCGGGAGCGCGGGGAGGAGCGGCGTTCAGGAGCAAGAGGAGCTGCGGACAGGCGGGGAGGAGCGGTGCGCTGCGGACAAGCGGTGAAGAGCGGCGGAGCAGTGGAGCGGTAAACTCAGCAGCGCAGGGAGGAGCGGCGGCTGAGGTAAGTGAAGCAGCCGTGGGTGCGCACCGAGGGACGGGCGTGGGCCATGAGTGCTCGCAAGCCTTTTACTCAAAGTCGGGACGTCGGGGGAAACAGCGGACAAGAGCTGCGGGTGCGCACCGAGGGACGGGCGGGGGCCATGAGTGCTCGGAAGCCTTTTCCTCAAAGTCGGGACGTCGGGGGGAACAGCGGACACGAGCGTGGGCAGAAGCGGTCAGGACCAACAAAACCGGAGCAAGGAAACACTGTAAGTACACTCTGCTGCTCCCGGCCACTCTGCTGCGCCTCTCCTGCTGAGATGCTGCCCCCAGCCACCTTCTTCCCCGGGCAACGCCGGGGCGGGTTGCTAGTTAAGGATATATATTGGCGTGGTGTCCCCTGGGGTTGGGGGCCCTGTGCAGGTGCACAACTTGCACATGCCTAAGGCCGCCCCTGCGAGTGTGCTGGCTGTGTGGGGAACCGGCAAGGGCAGTCGGTAGTGGGCTCATTGAGCTGTCCTCCAACAGAAGATGCACGCGGCGTGCCCAGACCAGGTGATTGCAGCACAAGGCTGCGTTTAAACCAACGGGAAAGCATGGAAATAAAGATAGTGGCTCTGTCCGGTGCAGCAGGACAGCCGCTGCTCTAATGTCCAGTGAAAGCTACAGAGGAGAGCTTTACAATGCCCTGTGAAGCTTGCTCGCATTCCATACGAAAAACCCTCATTTTTGTTGTGTGTGGGCCCCAGGAGAACGGGGTTAACAAGGACAGAGCTACAAGAGAAGCGCAGCCTCCCTCCCTTGATTACTCAAAAGTCCCCTACCCTAAGTTTGAAAGGACTTAAAAACGATTACCCCTCCATGGTTTGGATGTAGTTTTAAGCATTCCCCAGGTTGGAGCTGTAACTCTACATCTGGGAGTACGGCTCTCTTTTGGGGAAAAGACTATGGTTGCAATTCTTGTGGCCTAAAGTGGTGCAAAGGAAGTTTTCCTGTTGAGAGACACTTTCTAGGGTGAAAGGTGGTAATTGCATGTGTAGTTACAAAAGAGAGGATCTTTGGGGACTATGTTTAAATGGCAGTATTTTATACTGAATGTTTAAAAGTGTATTCAACAAGCACCTTCTAGGGTTGGAAGTCTATATGTGCAATTGTTAAATGTGATGGCCTTTAGGGTCTGTAGTTAAATTGCTTTATTCATACTAACAGTTATGATGAGTACACAGATCTCCCATTTATGGTCATTTACTCTTTCAAATGCTTTTCTTTAAATAATGAGACCGGCAGCCACTTGTGATCAAAGTTTGCATGCCTCATTGCCTGTATTAAGCCCTGGCAGTCAGGGTTATATGTTATTATTGCATTTATTCCTATGATGATTGCCAGTCTTAAGTTCTTTTACTCCAAGTTATGTTCAACCCTGGCATTTAGGGACAAGATAATGTTTAGACATGTGAGTTGTGGTACTAGACTCCTCCCCCCAATTATGAGGGGTAAAAATAATCATGCAGTCATCAAGAAGTAATTCCATCAGCTTGTGTATATTTGTAAATTGCTGCATAGTATTGCTCAGTGTGTGTATAATAAATGTACTTTTCCTATTTCAAAAGAAAAAGCACATAGTGGACAACCATTTATTGAGTGCTATTATTGTACATCTGTGAAAGGTCATTACTAGCCCACACCACCTCCCTTGAGCAGGCTTTGGACTGTTCTGCTTCGCGACCCTATGACAGTCAAGCACCACAATAGGGTGCTTGGCTCCCAGTAACAGACATAGTAGACCATTTACTTGTGCCGGCCACACAACTAATGACCCATTTTAGAACAGCTTCCATCTCAAGAGCATCATTCAGGAAGATGCTGTAGCAGCAACCACCAAAAAGGAGTATTTCTAAGCCATAGCCAAAGCGCGTGCTCCTGACAGGTGGAAGGACCTACTGGAGGAATATCTACACTGGATACCAGGCAGTGTTGGTAATGCTCATAAATATATGAATATAGCAAACAGAACAAGATGATGGACGGAGCGCTGACACTTTTCAAACACTCACTCCCAGTCAAGAGATCTAAGTTAAATCCATAGATTTTTTGCTCACCATGCCACCTGGGTCTGGACCCAGCCATATGCAAATCAGTCTTGACCCTGCTCCTCATGGAAACAGTTCTCACTGGACCGTAAGCATCCTGGTACCAGTTTTGGGGTATCACCCCTCATCAGCCAGGCTAGCTTGAATTCAGTGGCACGGTGAGCAAGGATGTTTTTGACCCCAGGGTTGTAGGGAATTCCTAACTTGCCTTCTATATGTTTTTTAAATCTTTTTTTAGGACAGTGCACTGAGTCCCTGAGTCCTAAAAGGGCTGCTGCACCATCGCTGTTAATGTGTGGCAACCAATCAGATCTTATCTTTTGATCTGTCGGCTCTATAAATCCTCCACAGAGTGAAATATGCATACATTTTTAATCTTAATTTCTTAAACACTACTGAATGGATTTAAACCAGGTTACTAAAGCAAGCTTTCTTGACCAAGATCTAGCTTTCCGCCAAATATAATGTAATTCCATTTACCCATTTTTTCGATATCGCTCTTTAATTTTCCTATGGTAAATTGCACGAGTAAAACACGTATGGAGAACTCCCTCCTACTTTTTCTCGGCCCCCAGTTGACAGATCACCACAAAAAGTTTCAGGAAGAAGCTGAGGTGGATGAGATTTGTCTGGAAAGTTTTGTGAAGATTCATCAAATGGCAGCATGTATTGTTGGTTACATATTTGTTGCATTTATGTAGTTAGTTAGTGGCATATATGTAGCACTTCTCTGCCATTTGTATAGTCTCATAGCACTCACAGTTATCCAGGGCTTCCTACCTAGTTCGGAGTCAGATTCGGAATCTGTTTGGTTTGGTTTAATCATGAGTCTGTTTGCTGTAGTGTTTAGTGATGCTTGTGATTAGCTTCATGCGTGGACCCTGTGTGGTACCCTTGAGTCTGCACGGGTTCTTTAACCACTTCGAATCTGATGACGAGCTCAGCTCGTCATCAGGCTTACCTGCCGTGTGCTGATGACGAGGTGAGCTCGTCATGTAACACGGTAATTTAAAAAATGTAGCACACAGCGGGAAAAGCAGCCGCAGCGATGCGGGTACGTTGTGTCTTTTGCGTCAGTGGGGTACAGGTATTTGATGCTTCTCTTTGTCTCAAAGACGAATGCTTGTCCTATGCGTTGTGCTGTTTACGTGCATCTCCTTGCAGAAACACGTGGCTTTGGTGCAGTGTTATTGAATGAGATTGAGAGTATGGGTAAACAGTTTCATACTGTGCTGCATTTATGAGGACTGGTACATGAGGAGGATGATATAGTGTGGGTGTCTTTGCTGTGTTGTGCGCATGGTGCGGACATGTCTGATGGCGTTGTGTTGTCTATATGACTAATGCTTGTGTGAGGGGTATTATCTACAATTTAGGGTGTCACTTTTTCAACTTCGTGGCTGTGTGCATGTTAGACAATCACAAGCTGACATTATTTGAAAATCACAGATCAGCATCTTGCAGAGAAGTATAACAATCACAAATTGGTACATCTGAGCCATATTAACTATTGCATACTGGCATCTGCAATGGATGTCCCACAATCTCAGATGGGCAACATTGAACAATATATTAGAAACACCAGTTAAGGGAAAAATGAGGGAACCAGACCGAGAGAAGTAGAAAGCGGACTTGTAGATGGGGTGATATACAGAAGTATACACAGAGTGATGGATGGAATTCTCGTAGATGGAGTGACACACTAAAGTACACACAGTGGTGGACAGAATGCTTGTATATGGAGTGACATACTAAAGTATGCTAAGAGTAGTGGATGGTTGCTCGTAGATGGAGTAACATACTAAAGTATACAAAGAGTGATGGATGGAATGCTTGTAGATTGAGCACTACACTAAAGTATGCAAAGAGTGGTAGATGGAATGCTTATAGATAGAGCGACATACTAAAGTATACACAATGTGGTGGACGGAATGCTCGTAGATGGAGCAACATATTAAAGTATACACAGAGTGGTGGATGGAATGCTCGTAGATGGAGTTACATACTAAAGTGTACACAGAGTGGTGAACGGTATGCTCGTAGATAGAGCGACATACTAAAGTATACCAAGAGTGATGGACGGAATGCTCGTAGATGGAGCAACATACTAAAGTATAAGTAGAGTGATGGACGAAATGCTCGTAGATGGAGCTACATACAAAAGTATACAATGAATGATAGATGGAATGCTCGTAGATGGAGCAACATACTAAGGTATGCGAAGAGTGGTGGATGGAATGCTCGTAAATGGAGCGACATACTAAAATATGCAAAGAGTGGTGGATGGAATGCTCGTAGATGGAGCGACATACTAAGGTATGCGAAGAGTGGTGGATGGAATGCTCGTAAATGGAGCGACATACTAAAATATGCAAAGAGTGGTGGATGGAATGATCGTAGATGAAGCGACATACTAAAGTATACACAGAGTGGTGGACAGTATGCTTGTAGATGGAACGACATACTAAAGTATACGAAGAGTGATGGACAGAATGCTTATAGATGGAGCTATGTACTAAAGTATGCAAAGTGTGAAGGATGGAATGCTCGTAGATAGAGCAACGTACTAAAGTATACGAAGAGTGATGGACAGAATGCTCGTAGATGGAGCGACATACTAAAGTATAAGTAGAGTGATGGACGAAATGCTCGTAGATGGAGCTACATACAAAAGTCTACAATAAATGATAGATGGAATGCTCGTAGATGGAGCGACATACTAAGGTATGCGAAGAGTGGTGAATGGAATGCTCGTAGATGGAGCGACATACTAAAGTATGCAAAGAGTGGTGGATGGAATGCTCATAGATGGAGCGACATACTAAGGTATGCGAAGAGTGGTGGATGGAATGCTCGTAGATGGAGCGACATATTAAAGTATGCAAAGAGTGGTGAATGGAATGCTCGTAGATGGAGCGACATACTAAAGTAGACACAGAGTGATGGACGGAATGCTCGTGATGGAGCGACATACGAAAGTATACACAGATTGGTGGATGGGATGCTTGCAGATGAAGCAACATACTAAAGTATATACAGAGTGGTGGATGGAATGCTTGTAGGTGGAGCGACATACTAAAGTATACGAAGAGTGATGGACAGAATTCTCATAGATGGAGCGACAAACTAAAGTATGCAAAGAGTGGTGGATGGTATGTTCGTAGATGGAGCGACATACTAAGGTATGCAAAGAGTGGTTGATGGAATGCTCGTAGATTGAGTGACATACTAAAGTATGCAAAGAATGGTTGATGGAATGCTCGTAGATGGAACAACATACTGAAGTATACAAAGAGTGATGGACGGAATGATTGTAGATGGAGGGACTTGCTAAAGTATACAAAGAGTGATGGATGGAATGCTCGTAGATGGAGCCACATACTAAACTATACACAGAGAGATGGACGGAATGCTCGTAGATGGAGCGGCATACTATAGTATACACATAGTGGTGGTTGGAATGCTCGTAGATCGAACAACGTACTAAAGTATATGAAGAGTGATGGATGGAATGCTCATAGATGGAGCGACGTCCTAAAGTATACAAAGAGTGATGGACTGAATGCTTGTAGATGGAGGGACGTGCTAAAGTATACAAAGAGTGATGGATGGAATGCTCGTAGATGGAGCGACACACTAAAGTATACACAGAGTGATGAACGGAATGCTCGTAGATTGAGCGTCATAGTAAAGTATACACAGAGTGGTGGACGGAATGCTCATAGATGGAGCGACATACTAAAGTATACACAGAGTGGTGGACGGAATGCTCGTATATGGAGCGACATACTAAAGTATACATAGAGTGATGGACGAAATGCTCGTAGATGGAGCTACATACAAAAGTATACACTGAATGATAGATCAATGCTCGTAGATGGAGCAACATACTAAGGTATGCGAAGAGTGGTGGATGGAATGCTCGTAGATGGAGTGACATACTAAAGTATGCAAACAGTGGTGAATGGAATGCTCGTAGATGGAGTGACAAACTAAGGTATGCGAAGTGGTGGATGGAATGCTCGTAGATGGAGCGACATACTAAAGTATGCAAAGAGTGGTGAATGGAATGCTCATAGATGGAGCAACATACTAAAGTATACACAGAGTGATGGACGGAATGCTCGTGATGGAGCGACATATGAAAGTATACACAGATTGGTGGATGGGATGCTTGCAGATGAAGCAACATACTAAAGTATACGAAGAGTGATGGACAGAATGCTCATAGATGGAGTGAAATACTAAAGTATGCAAAGAGTGGTGGATGGAATGTTCGTAGATGGAGCGACATACTAAGGTATGCAAAGAGTGGTTGATGGAATGCACGTATATGGAGTGACATACTAAAGTATGCAAAGAATGGTTGATGGAATGCTCGTAGATGGAGCGACGTACTAAAGTATACAAAGAGTGATGGACGGAATGCTCGTAGATGGAGGGACGTGCTAAAGTATAGGAAGAGTGATGGATGGAATGCTCGTAGATGGAGCGACATACTGAAGTATACACAGAGAGATGGACGGAATGCTCGTAGATGGAGAGGCATACTATAGTATACACATAGTGGTGGTTGGAATGCTCGTAGATGAAACAACATACTAAAGTATATGAAGAGTGGTGGATGGAATGCTCGTAGATGGAGCAACATACTAAAGTATATGAAGAGTGATGGATTGAATGCTCATAGATGGAGCGACGTACTAAAGTATACACAGAGCGATGAATGGAATGCTCGTAGATTGAGCGACATAGTAAAGTATACACAGAGTGGTGAACGGAATGCTCATAGATGGAGCGACATACTAAAGTATACACAGAGTGGTGGACGGAATGCTCGTAGATGGAGCGACATACTTAAGTATACACAGAGTGATGGTTTGAACGCTCGTAGATGGAGCGGCATACTATAGTATACACATAGTGGTGGTTGGAATGCTCGTAGATCGAACGACATACTAAAATATACAAAGAGTGGTGGACGGAATGCTCTTAAATGGAGCGACATACTAAAGTATACAAAGAGTGATGGACGGAATGCTCGTAGATGGAGCGACATACTAAAGTATAGGAAGAGTGGTAGATGGAATGCTTGTAGATGGAGCTACATAATAAAGTATACTCAGAGTGATGGACTGAATGCTCGTAGATTGAGCGGCATACTAAAGTATAGGAAGAGTGGTAGATGGAATGCTCGTAGATGGAGCAACATACTAAAGTATATGAAGAGTCGTAGATGGAATGCTCGTAGATGGAGCAACATACTAAAATATACGAAGAGTGGTAGATGGAATGCTCGTAGACGGAGCAACATACAAAAGTATATGAAGAGTGGTAGATGGACTTCTCGTAGATGGAGCGACATAATGAAGTACACAAAGAGTGGTAGATGAAATGCTTGTAGATGGAGCAACATACTAAAGTATACGAAGAGTGATGTATGGAATGCTCGTAGATGGAGCGACATACTAAAGTATAGGAAGAGTGGTAGGTGGAATGCTCATAGATGGAGCGACATACTAAAGTATACACAGAGTGGTGGACGGAATGCTCGTGGATGGAGCGACATACTAAAGTATACATAGAGTGATGGACGAAATGCTCGTAGATGGAGCTACATACAAAAGTATACACTGAATGATAGATGAATGCTCGTAGATGGAGCAACATACTAAGGTATGCGAAGAGTGGTGGATGGAATGCTCGTAGATGGAGTGACATACTAAAGTATGCAAACAGTGGTGGATGGAATGCTCGTAGATGGAGTGACATACTAAGGTATGCGAAGTGGTGGATGGAATGCTCGTAGATGGAGCGACATACTAAAGTATGCAAAGAGGGGTGAATGGAATGCTCATAGATGGAGCAACATACTAAAGTATACACAGAGTGATGGACGGAATGCTCGTGATGGAGCGACATATGAAAGTATACACAGATTGGTGGATGGGATGCTTGCAGATGAAGCAACATACTAAAGTATACACAGAGTGGTGGATGGAATGCTTGTAGATGGAGCGACATACTAAAGTATACGAAGAGTGATGGACAGAATGCTCATAGATGGAGTGAAATACTAAAGTATGCAAAGAGTGGTGGATGGAATGTTCGTAGATGGAGCGACATACTAAGGTATGCAAAGAGTGGTTGATGGAATGCACGTATATGGAGTGACATACTAAAGTATGCAAAGAATAGTTGATGGAATGCTCGTAGATGGAGCGACGTACTAAAGTATACAAAGAGTGATGGACGGAATGCTCGTAGATGGAGGGACGTGCTAAAGTATAGGAAGAGTGATGGATGGAATGCTCGTAGATGGAGCGACATACTAAAGTATACACAGAGAGATGGACGGAATGCTCGTAGATGGAGAGGCATACTATAGTATACACATAGTGGTGGTTGGAATGCTCGTAGATGAAACAACATACTAAAGTATATGAAGAGTGGTGGATGGAATGCTCGTAGATGGAGAAACATACTAAAGTATATGAAGAGTGATGGATTGAATGCTCATAGATGGAGCGACGTACTACAGTATACACAGAGCGATGAATGGAATGCTCGTAGATTGAGTGACATAGTAAAGTATACACAGAGTGGTGAACGGAATGCTCATAGATGGAGCGACATACTAAAGTATACACAGAGTGGTGGACGGAATGCTCGTAGATGGAGCGACATACTTAAGTATACACAGAGTGATGGTTTGAACGCTCGTAGATGGAGCGGCATACTATAGTATACACATAGTGGTGGTTGGAATGCTCGTAGATGGAACGACATACTAAAATATACAAAGAGTGGTGGACGGAATGCTCTTAAATGGAGCGACATACTAAAGTATACAAAGAGTGATGGACGGAATGCTCGTAGATGGAGCGACATACTAAAGTATAGGAAGAGTGGTAGATGGAATGCTTGTAGATGGAGCTACATAATAAAGTATACTCAGAGTGATGGACTGAATACTCGTAGATTGAGCGGCATACTAAAGTATAGGAAGAGTGGTAGATGGAATGCTCGTAGATGGAGCAACATACTAAAGTATATGAAGAGTCGTAGATGGAATGCTCGTAGATGGAGCAACATACTAAAATATACGAAGAGTGGTAGATGGAATGCTCGTAGATGGAGCAACATACAAAAGTATATGAAGAGTGGTAGATGGACTTCTCGTAGATGGAGCGACATAATGAAGTACACAAAGAGTGGTAGATGAAATGCTTGTAGATGGAGCAACATACTAAAGTATACGAAGAGTGATGTATGGAATGCTCGTAGATGGAGCGACATACTAAAGTATAGGAAGAGTGGTAGATGGAATGCTTGTAGATGGAGCAACATGCTAAAGTATACTTAGAGTCATGGACGGAATGCTCGTAGATGGAGCGAAATACCAAAGTATATAGGAAGAGTGGTAGATGGAATGCTTGTAGATGGAGCAACATACTAAAATAGATGAAGAGTGGTAGATGGAATGCTCGTAGATGGAGCAACATACTAAAGTATATGAAGAGTGATGGACAGAATGTTCATAGATTGAGCGGCATACTGAAGTATACACAGAGTGATGATTACAGGTCGAAGCATTGGCTATGCAGATACTAAGCCTATGCTTTATGTTGTTACTCATATTTCATAGGTCCAGCCTAACAGAGCTATCCCTTAGGTTACATATATCTTAGAAATATATTGCTATGACAGCAGGGCTAAGGGTTAGGCTACAGATAACATAGAGGCCCAAACATCTGGCAGAAAAGAAATGCCTCATCCTACGCAGATTTAAAGGGCTCTCGAATATGGCAGCAAAGCAGTTCTGCATGTTATTGAGATGTCATTGAGATGGAGAATTACGTATTGTTTGATAAATGTTCAAAATGCAAAGGGAGGTCAGTGCCTTCACCGGCTCACAACTGGAATGATGGAGCCAATAAATACTCGTGTTCAATCGCTTTTTCAGAAAGTGTGTCTTCTGTGGAAAAAGTGAGACTTGGGCTCACAGGAAACTGTCTTACTGCCCACAGCACCTTGACACTAACATAAACTGACAGCTTTCTGACATTTAATGTTAGATACCCTCGCACAGGTTTTACAGACACCACAAATCTGTCACAACAATACTGAAATGAACTCAAAATGAACCTAGAAATAGCTCCAAAAGAAAAAACAAATCAATTTTCAAATATGGTAGAACGGGTTTGAGAGCAGTGTGAAGGAAGGTTTTGGTCTGGGGCACAACTGTGCACACATCAGTGGCTGACACAGAAAAGGCCAAGCACAGGGGGCAGTACTGAAAGCAAATTCCTTCACAGCCAGAGCATTGTCACTGCTGGCATCAGCATGGGGTATTTGTAAGTGCAGTTCATCCCACAAAGCACCTTGAGGCTGATTAACAGCTGTGTATTGTTACCCAATTCAGCAACCTCGGAGAGATGGAAGGCTGGGTGGGCACTCGAACCTGCACCCACGAGATCAAACACAGATTCCCATAGTGGATGCATTCTTCCAAGGAGCCTCTAAAACTCAGTTGACCGCTCACCCTTACTGTAGGCCCACTGAAGGCTGGGATCATGAACTAGACATCAGTTTCCCATGTCTTAAGTGTCTTTCTAGAAGATGATACCAATTGGATCAATGGTCTTTCCCAACAAGCACTGACAAAGGCACTCAATTTCGCATTGCCACTGTTGAGTGTGCTATGGGTTCAACTTTGACCATGCGCGCCTGACCATGTTTACGGTATAGAAAAAATCTAAAACCTTGATTTCTATACTATAAAGATGGCCACCAAACTGCATGATGTGCTTTGCATTATCACTTGCATTGCAGCACTCAATGTGGCAGCAATCTTGAAAGTATAGAAACAATGTTTGCAACGCTGTTGTTGGCTTTACAAATGCCAGCAGAGTTCAAAAGCCTCTGACATTAGCAAAGTCAACTTCAGCTAGCACCATGAAGCGAGGAGGCTCTAGATTCTTCAGTGGAACGACATCCAGGTATCACCAATGCTACCATCCAGCACTTGGTGCACTGCAGAGGATCATAGGAAGGGTGGTAGAGGAGAGAAAGGGTAAAGATAACATTCTTTTCATGCCCAAGCGGCATCAGGTGCCTAGAGGAAGGGTGGATATGGAGGGATGGGGTGAGTGGGGGAGAGCAAAGAAAGAGTGCAAGCATGCTTTACTAAACCCTAGACATGCAATCATATGGAGTAAAAAAACAAGTACCCCCACTCCCCCCCCCCAAAAAAAAGTAGGTTCATGATGTTAGCAGTAGAAGGTAACACCCCATCCAAACTAAAGCAAGGGTAACCAAGCTAAGCTCCAGGGCAGTGAGGACGGGGGGTGGGGGTGGGGGGTGGGATTGGGGGACAAAAACAGACTACGTAGGAAAGTCACTTATAACAAGCATTGGCAAAGCTTTGTCAATAGTTTTTAGCCATGCTGTACAGCATCCCTGATGTATGCAGTCCTTCTGGAACGACTATCAGAGGTTGGCATCTAAGAATTAACTCTAAAATGGATCTAATCATTCATTTCATTTCATTTCAATCTTTATTCGGTTTAAAAAACCTTGTAAGATACAATACATTCAATCATAATACATCATATCACAATATAAATACATAATAAAATAGCGGGTGGATAAAAATATCAACACACTTCCTTTGCATAAAATACATAGAATTCAATTCATTTTCCAAATCATCCACTTGAGGGTGGCTAGGTCTTAATTGGCCCCTCTAGTATTCAGAACACTAAATAAATATACAGAATAATAAAACAATAAATTAAACATCTGTTTTTGTTAAAAAAAAAGGTATACACCAGAACAGTAGAGCAAGCAGCACTTTAGCAGCTAACAGGTGACTCATAACATGGTGAAGTAGCCTATTTCCTTAGGTTTTTTGGTTTTTCATCCTCCTAATCAAGGCTACACATAAGAGAAAACGGCTTAGGCTGAACACAATCGGTTGAGCAGTGTCTCCCTTAAAAATTCTAAGTCCAACCTTAATTTGTCGGAGGCCTAACCTTTTGCAGATTGGCTTTAGCCATTTTTTCCTGGCTTTAAGGTATGCTGGGCATATAAATAAAACATGGGACACATCCTCTTTCAGCCCCATCTCGCAAAACTCACATATATCGGAGCCAGCGGCCCCAGCCAACCCCTTATTACAGTTCCAGCTAGTTGTCCTTTCTTTTAATTGCAAAATACCATACCGGAACTTTAAATATAAGCTTTTGGCCAATGGAGGATAAATTTCATCCATAAGGGGCTCTGGTTGCATAGTCATTTTAATTTCAAAAAATTTCGAGGTTAGAGTCCCTGTTCTGAGGTTTGATAACACTGATATAGTTCCAGTACCTTTGCTTCAAGATCCTTTTTGAGCTATTTGTGAGGGAATCAGGCTCAAACCAAAAGTCACTTAACCCTAGTTTTTCAAACCATTTTTTGACGTACTCTAACCATGGCAAATGCGTAGTATTCCTTATAGCCAATATCTCTTTCAGTGCTTCTCTATAATCGGCCAGCTCCTCAAAGGACCATAAGCGGACCCAATAGAGCAGCGGACGGAGAGAAGCATAGTCATCTGTACGTCGAAAATTAAGATCCCATAATACGGGTGTCAGTGGTGTTGACCCAGGTATCCCTAAGAGTTGCCTAATGAAGGAATTTTCCCTCACTCGAAAAGTATCCTTTAAAGCATAAGCCCAGAGGTGAAGTGAAGATGATTGCACTTTGTACTTAAATAATTCAATGGCTGGTGAGACTGCTTTGAAATGGCTATTCTTATGCCTCTTTAAAATCGGCCACTGATTTTGAGTCAGCCTTAATTTTGAGTTCTCCAATTGTGTTTTCCATGTAACGTTGCTGTCTAAAATAATACCCAGGTATTTAAAATTGGGGACTTCTTCGATAGGTTCGTTATTTATCTTAAAAACTTTATTAAAACCTTTATGAGGGTTGATTGTCATAACTTTTGTTTTTGAGGAATTGATTTCTAATTCCTTGTCGTGACAATACAAACTAAATGTATTTAAAAGGTTTTGGAGCCCCCTAGGTGTCTGAGAAATTAAAATGGTGTCGTCTGCAAACAATAATGCCGGAACGGCTTGCCCGCTCAATTTGGGAGAGTCATGCTCGCAGCCCAAAAGAGTGTTGGGTATGTCATTGACGTATAAAGAGAATAATCTAATCATTCATATCAAAGAGAGGACAAAGTGTGGCAGTGAGACTATATAAATCAGCTCCCTTTTCCTTTCAATGTGGGCTCTCACCGGGCTTGGCCTTGAGCCTTGTGCCGTTCAAGATGTCTGTGCATCATTGGCCACATGGGTGAGATCCTTTGGACTCTTACTTGTGTCTTACACGAATGACACGCACATCATTGCAAAGAAAGGCAACAACTCCAGGGATATCAAACAATTTGAAGAATTGTTTACGGATCGGAGTCAAGGGGGTGAGCAGCAGCTACCTGAAATGTAACGGTGAGAAAACCAAGATTGACATTTTTGAAGGGCCAGCAGTGAGTTGGTCGCCAGGTTGGTGGCCAGAGGAACTGGGATCCTGTCTTCAACCAGTAGGATCTGCTAGGAATTTAGGCCCCATAGTTGATACCAACGTCGTGTTTAATGAAGAGCCGATCACCACAGCAGGTATCTGCTTTATGGTGCTGAAATTGTTGTATACATTTTTTCATTTACTACCATTGGATGCTCTAAAAAGGTTGACAGCTGCCATAGTTGTCTCTTGGACTGATTACAAGAATTCCCTATATTTAGTGGCCCAAGAATGCCTAAGCATCATTTAACTACTCAAACTCTCCAATCCTTGCATTGGCTGTCTGTAAAAAAAGAGAGTTATATATTACACCTTATGTGTCACACACATATCTCTCAGCCGTACCGGACCAATACACCTAATACAATTAATTCTTTCCACACCTCTTTCTGAACCTTGCTGCCAGTTGTGGCCAGATCTCACTTTTGGGTCTATGTAAGAATTAAAGACAGCAGAACTGGGGCAAGGCAGGCTCTTTTCATATTTGGCAGCAAAACTATGGAACAGCCTCCCTCTCCTGGCACGTTCCATTCCATCGTGTGCGGCCATTGGAAAACAAACAAAACACGGTTATTCCCACTGTAATAGGTCCCTGCTCTGAATATTTATTCTGCCTTATAGCGCCTGGGTCCCTCTGGGTAGCTGTTGTGCTTTATAACCAGCTTTTTTAAATCATTTTTTCTTTCCTCTTAATTTTTTCACATCTGTCTGATCTGATTTCTGTAATATTTTACCACCTTATGCTCAGTGCATCCAAAGAGCCATATATATTCTCCAGCAGCGTTCATAAACCCTCCCAAACACGGGGCCAGAGCATGGAGGCGACTGGACATGTTACACTTTTCATCAAGAAGATCGATAGATTCTTGGTAAGTAAAATGTGAACTCAAAATTGCTCTGTAGGTGCACCATTCTTTAACAAGTTAGAGTTGAGTAGAAGGGCGGCAGAAGATTACCAGCTGTATAAAGGGCGTGAATCCAAACACATACAGCTGTGGAAACTGATTAGATATGTCAGTAACTCCACTGATTACATTATTTGTCAGAATATACTGAATTCAACCACTGAATAATCTTTCGGTTGTCCACTGGCATATTATCTAGAGGATTGTGCTGCATTTACAGGTACATGCATCAAACTCGGCATTTGCGATTCCTTAATTGCGATTTTTAAGGAATCGCAATTAAGGAATCGCAAATGCCTATGCATGAAGAAATCGCTAAATAAATTGCGATTTCTTAGGATTCCTTAATTGCGATTAGCATTTTGCAAATCGCAATTAAGGAATCCCTTCCCATTCATTCCTATGGGCCTAAAGGCCCATAGGAATGAATGGGAAGACAATCTCAATTTGCGATTCGCAATTAGCTAATCGCAAATTGAGATTGCGATTTCAAGGGTGCAGGGGTGTCCAAAGGACACCCTGTTGCACCCCTGAAATCAAACAATGCACATATGTTGTGTACACACATGCCCTAAGGGCATGTGTGCGCACAACATGAAAGTTAAAAAAATGCAAATAATTGCATTTTTCTAACATTTCGCAAAATTACCATGAGGTCCAACCTCATGGTAATTTTTTCTCTCTAATTGCGACATCGCAATTTTTTTCAGTTTCATGCATTGCTTTTAAGGAATCGCAAATTTGCGATTCCTTAAAAGCAATCGCACTTTAAAAAATCGCAAAAATAGCGATTTCTTCACTTTTTGGTTCATGCATCCCAAATAGTGATTTGGGAATCGCAAACAGCCGAATTTTGCGATTCGCACCGTTTGCGATTCCTAAATCGCTTGATGCATGTGCCTGATAATCCCTGGAGCACTGCCAAGGGCAGTGGACACCAAACCCTGCATCCACGAACTGGGTAGGAAGTAGGAAAAGACATAGGGGGATTTTTAAAAAGACTAAATACAGGGGGTAGGGGTGTAGCTTCAGGGAGAAGTTTTGGGAGTTTGATACATCCCCCTCCCCCAAACAAATGCATTCTTGGCTTGGTAGTTTGGCAGTTGGGTTCTGAATCAGGTCTGCTATTTCTGTGTCTGTTTTTCTCCTTGTGAGCCAAGTGAAAGACAAAACTGTGACCTTTAATGTAAACGGAAAAAAGAAACAGATACCCACCTGGTGGATGAATTTCAAAATGTGAAACCAGATAACCTGGAATCAATACTGGCTTCCCTGCTGGTCCAAATTGTGTGAACCTAGGCACGTATTTTATTTCACAGAACCTCTTTTGTCTTATTATTATTACAAATGAGCACACTTTTAAATACTTGCGTTTAGGATGTGTGCTGTATAAGCACCTCTTATATTTCCTTTAATAGTTTATAATGTTGCTCCTTTTATAATAAGAATCTAGGCAACTTTTAGAATTTACATGACTACTGACTTGGTTCTCTAATGGCTCGGTCATTGGTGGCGAACCACGAATTTTTCTAAAAATAAACACTTTTAATAAATGTCTCTCTATGCAGTAGTATAGTCTGATGTACTAAAGTGAAATACGTCCACGTATTAAAGTCATTCACTTTTTAAACATTTGAGGTGATTGTATCATACTTTTACATGATGTTTGTTGCAGGATACATATGCCAAACGGATCACTGATGTAATATCGAGGGACATAATATCGACTACCTAAAATATCGGCGGCAAAATATCGACAGACAGAATATCGACTTTGTATCTACAAAAAAGGTAAGTACAAAAATATCGAGTAAAAAATATCGTTTACTAAAATATAGTTTGTAAAAATATCGACTTTAGTAAAAACAATGTTAAATTAAATTAATATTAAAAATTATTTACTAAAATATACTTTAAAATACTTAAATTGACTTATAATAATTAAATAATTAATTAAAGTTATAAAACATTTTTTTTACAATCATATTTGTTAAAACATGTATATATAGTAACATAATATAATTTAAAAAATATCCAATATTATTACCGTAGGGTAGCGGAAGTGTAAAATTACTATTCCCACTCCAAAGAGTGCAACAGTAGATAAGGCGTTGGATAGCGTAGGGGTAAAAATTACTATTCCCACTCCAGAGACTGCAACAGTAGGGAAAGGGTTGGATAGCGTAGGAGTAAAAATTACTATTCCCACTCCAGAGAGTGCAACAGTAGGGAAAGCGTTGGATAGCGTAGGGGTAAAAATTACTATTCCCACTCCAGAGAGTGCAATAGTAGGGAAAGCGTTGGATAGCGAAGGGGTAAAAATTACTATTCCTACTCCAGAGAGTGCAACAGTAGGGAAAGCGTTGGATAGCGTAGGTGTAAAAATGACTATTCCCACTCCAGAGAGTGCAACAGTAGGGAAAGCGCTGGATAGCGTAGGGGTTAAAATTACTATTCCCACTCCAGAGAGTGCAACAGTAGGGAAAGTGTTGGATAGCGTAGGGGTAAAAATTACTATTCCCACTCCAGACAGTGCAACAGTAGGGAAAGCGTTGGATAGCATAGGGGTAAAAATTACTATTCCCACTCCAGAGAGTGCAACAGTAGGGAAAGTGTTGGATAGCGTAGGGGTAAAAATTACTATTCCCACTCCAAAGAGTGCAACAGTAGGGAAAGGGTTGGATAGCGTAGGGGTAAAAATTACTATTCCCACTCCAGAGAGTGCAACAGTAGGGAAAGCGTTGGATAGCGTAGGGGTAAACATTACGATTCCCACTCCAATGAGTGCAACAGTAGGGAAAGGGTTGGATAGCGTTGGGGTAAAAATTACTATTCCCACTCCAGAGAGTGCAACAGTAGGGAAAGCGTTGGATAGCGTAGGGGTAAAAATTACAATTCCCACTCCAGAGAGTGCAACAGTAGGGAAAGCGTTGGATAGCGTAGGGGTATAAATTACTATTCCCACTCCAAAGAGTGCAACAGTAGGGAAAGGGTTGGATAGCGTAGGGGTAAAAATTACTATTCCCACTCCAGAGAGTGCAACAGTAGGGAAAGCGTTGGATAGCGTAGGGGTAAAAATTACTATTCTCACTCCAAAGAGTTCAACAAATACCAATAAATAAATTTACATATTTAATTATTTATAATTAAATTACTTCCCACCCTATTCCCCTATAATCCCGCAACATGCTACAAAAATTACATCAATTAAATTAACATAATTATCAATTAATCAATTAAATAAAATTAATTGGCAATTAAAATGTAATTAATTACAAAATAAAAATTAATTAACAATTAATTATAAACAAATACCAATAAATAAATGTACATATAATTAATTATAATTAAATTACTTCCCACTCTATTCCCCAATAAAGCCACAACCTGCTACATAATTAAATTACGCAAAATTTAAATAGCAATAAATTCATTAATTAAAATACATTATAACATAAATAAACACTTTAACACATAAAATACAGTATAAAAATTTCGATATTATTACATTTTCGATATTTTTAATAACCTATATTATGTACTTCGATATTTTGACTATCTATATTTTAAATTTCGATATTACATTACTTACCTTCAAAACGATATTCTTGATGTCTATATTCTGTCCATTCGATATTCTGTTCAGCCTATATTTTGAACTCGATATTATGTCCATTCGATATTTTGTAGTCAATATTTTGTCTGTTTACCATGCCAAACATTAACATGACTTGGCTCGTACGCAGACACTTAGGGCCAGATGTAGGTAGAACTTATTTACCGATCCTTAATTACCGAATTTTACCGATTCGGTAATTAAGAATCGGTAAATAAGAAGGGGGGGTATGTAGGAACATCCAGATGTTCCATTTACCAAATCGGTAATTATCTGTATTTACCGATTCGGTAAATACCGACCGGTAATGCTCCATTCATTCCTATGGGCTTTGAAGCCCATAGGAATGAATGGGGCATTACCGGTCGGTATTTACCGAATCGGTAAATACCGATTTTGACGGGGGTGTCACTTTGACACCCTCTAGCACCCCCAAAAAAGGTTCGGGGGCCATGTGGCAGGCATACCTGCCCTAAGGGCAGGTCTGCCTGTCATATGGCACACATGTGCATGCACACATGTGCATGCACACCGGAATCGGTATTTTACCATCAAATATATTTGATGGTAAAATACCGATTCGGTAAGGGTTGTGGGACTCAGAAGAGTCCCACCTACATATCAATTTTACCGAATCGGTAAAAATACCGATTCGGTATTTTACAGAATCAGTAAATTTACCGATCGGTAAATTTACCGATTCTGTAAAATACAGGGACCTACATCTCAAATTGCATTTACCGGTCGGTAACGGCCGAATTCGGCCATTACCGACCGGTAAATGCCTACCTACATCTGGCCCTAGGAGGCAAGCCAAGCTAATGGCTCTGCTCTGGCTCAGCTCGCCCTATTAATTTGCCTGCCTGCCCTCCTCTATTTGTGACTCGGGCTTGGTACTTGGGGTCATCAGTCATTAGATAAAATGATGTGTAGAAGGTGAGGACTAGAGACCTGGAGCCCTGCCCACATGTACCGATTTGACAACTCTACCATCAAGGCTTTTTGTAGCAGAGATGAAGAAGAGTTTGCATGAAAATACATAAAAAATACGTGTTCCCAGAGTGTGGACTCCAGGCCGTTGAGTTGTAGATGACCATAATCATGAGTTCCCAGGTAGAACTAGCAGATCCGGGTGGGACGGGCAGGGGCATATCTTCGGTGGGGGTGTTTGGGTGTGACACCCATTCTTGGTTTGGTAGTTGGGTCTGGTTGCCCTGAGTCGAGTGTGCTATGTCTATGTTTTCTCATCGTTCTCATTTCACGAAGTGGCTTTTAAAGTGTTAATTGTTTCAACATGGATTATATAACTGTCCGTCCTGAACATTGGTTCAGTACACAAAGCGGAGAGTATGGACACTATGTATGCCGTCCTTGTCCCAAAATAATAATGTAATAAACAACTGAGACGGACCACTGAAGAGTGGTGGGGTCACCCTATTAGTGTAGGGCACCGAATGGGCTTTTAAAAGAACCCAGAGAGAGGGAGAAGTGTTCAACAAGTGGTGTTGGAGCACTTAGTGTTTTGTAAAATACCCCTCACACACCAAAAGGCCCCTTGGTGTCATGCTTCATCATCGGGGTCTTCGTACCCCTCTAACGGGATGCGGCGTGCTGCGACCTACGACTACATGGGAGCACTTATAGTTAATTACTATGTGTGGTGTGTGTGAATTGGGTGTATTAACAAAGTGAGTGGTGGGACGTGGTGAAGGTTTAAAAAGTACCTGGCACGTGAGTTTTTAACTCGAAAAAAATTTATTCACAACTCCGGCTGGTACTATTAAAAAAAAAATACAAAAAAAGAGTGCAGTGTGAGGTAAAACCTGTCGTGTTAATGGACAGAACCTCTGGTGTGCGTCGACATGTTTCGGAGGCAAAGCTCCTTCTTCAGGACGGGGGCACAACTTCGCCACCGTACTCACGTTTTTTTTATCAAATTGTAATAAAAATGATAATTGTCAAAAGTGAAAATACTAAGAGGCTATAATGTGCCTACAGCGGTATATTGCAAGGACAATGACTTATGAAGCTTGTTCGCTTGCTTCATGAGCAAATAGGAACGTCTGGGGTGTTGCTTTTTATGCAATAGGTCCGGGACATACTATTCACCGTCCTACCCCATACGCTGCTCCGCCAGCCCCCCTCTTCACACAGGAACACCAGGGCCTCACTTAACTGCAATCCAGACCCGGTGCCTTGATCAGGCACCAACAGGACACACCCGAAGCCCCCCCAGCCCGTCTTCACTTACCGGACAGCTGGTTCCTGGCAAGGGCTCCTCCTCTTTGGGCGGCGGTAGCGCTTGGCGGGGCTCTGTCTCCTCATGGGAGCCCCACCTTCTCAACGCGCCCGCTTAACCTGGTCTTCACCAGGTCCCCCATCTCGGGACCGGGACTTAGTGTGTGGAGCCTTCGTCCGGCAAGGCGCCGGCCAATCCCAGCGCGGCTGCGGGCGGGACTTCCTTCGAAAACCGGAAGTCCCGTCCATCGTTAGGCACTACGGTGCCTGACTTCCTGTTTGCGGCGCGAGGGCCACGGCGGTGACTTCTTGGGGACAGTAACGAGGGGTGGGCACCCTCAAAACTAAAAATAAATGTAGAGGTGGGGTGGGCACCCGCCAAATGAACATAAAACGAGGGCATAACGCAGGGTGGGCACCTGTTTGAAAATCTCAGAATAAGCGGGGTGGGCACCTGCAATTGAGGCAAAGTCGGGGGGAATCCCTACACCGGGGATTCCCTCGGGCGAAGAGCAGCTCAGCGCTGCCAGGTTACATTTTAAAAATAAGATACAGCGCTTCCAGGCTGCCAGAGGTGCTGGAAAAAAAGGTGAATCCAAAAAGGGTTCCAGCAACAAATTCCTCATAGGTGAGAGGGCAGGAGGGTCCCAGGAAGAAGTCCTCCAGCAATCCAGGGGCTGGGCAGGGCCCAGGGAGGCAGGCCTTACCCTGGGCCCCAGCAGCAGCCCGCCCCTGGTAGATTCAAGTTGAGCACAAGAACATTTAACATGAGGGCACAGCCTCTTTCTATACACCAAATCCCTTTGTCTCTAGGGTGCAGGGTGGGGGAAAACCAGACGCAGCTGGTTCTAAAGCACTCTGTTGTGCTCAGCCCCTCTCCCCATTCACTGGCTAGGCTAGGGACATCAGACGCCCCACAGGGGGCGGAGCCAGATTTGTGTAGGGAAAGCCCAGCCCTATTCAGGTCTCAGGTGCACTCCTCCCTCACATCAATATGCAGATCTCTCCACTCACCACCGGGGCAGACCCATCCAGACTCCTGGAGCCAGGCACACCAGCCAGCTCCAGCCAATCACAAGCCAGACAGTCATTTCACCTTTATTACACAGACATGCCAACTTCTAGAAGTGGCACTTCCACACCAGACACATTAACGCCGCACACATCATCTTGCAGCATTTAATCTCACGAGTTCGCACATACCAAACTCAACCTTGCACTCCCCACGCATCAGGAATTACCATGGACACATATATTCCCCATGCATTCCTATGGGAGGGCAGGCCACTCTCACACACACACTCAAAGGGCGCACACACTTTACACTGTGCCACAGTGCTAAAGTGCGCAAAGACCAGAAATCACTATAATGATGTAATATAAAAAAAGGAAAAATGTTCAGGGGTGAACCTGCCAGAAGGGCAAAGTCCAACACATGACACCAACTAGGTTGGTGTGTGAGGGTTCTTTTAAAAGCCAATTCGGTGCCCTATACTAATAGGTTGACCCCACCACTCTTCAGTGGTCCGTCTCAGTTGTTTAAAATGTCCTGAACATTAGTCATCTCACCTCTCCACCCTGCAGCCCACTGCTTTTTAGATGAGAAATCTGAGATTCACCCCCTCCTCAATATCACTAAGCCACGCCCTTGAAGATGGGGCAGTATGACGGGGAGCAGCATCCCACATAGCAGAAGAAGGAGTGATAGAAACTTGAATGAGTAGCTGCTAGACCATATATCAGTGCCAGATAGTGTCTGTACAGGACTTATTCCTTACTTATGAGCTCAGTACTGAATTATCGACTCGGTCTTTTGTAGTAATACGCTGGAGACCACAGATGAAGCACAGCTGGTTTATTGCAGGAAAGCAAAAGGGAACATCCACAACACAAGCTGGCCAGGCACAAACTGCCACCACCTAGAACACTAGGAGGGGACAGAGCCATCTACATTCTGGAATGCAGGACACAGGTAAGAATCATGGTACAGCATGGAAACAGAAGAAAGATAAATATAAAACACATCTCCTTCCGTAGAATAAAAAGGAAAGCATGTCATAAAAAAGGAGACTTAACGCATAAAGTAAACATGTCATAGAAAGGAAACTTAAACCAAAACTAAGAGGGCTAGCAAACTAAAGAAAGCTAGCGATGTCAGCGATGTAAATTGAGCAATCAAACAAGCAGGAAACACAACAAATCGTCAATGAAACTAGGCACTGAAAGGGACACACGTCACCCCTCTAGAAAACTAATCACAACAGAAATCATTCAGGTGTGCAGGGGGTCTACGACACCTCTGAGGCCTGGAGACAGGCAAAGGAGGGTTGAGATCAGAAACAGGGTTGGGAGCAGAGAGAACGGGATCAGGAGCATCCCCACCACCATCGCCCCACACCGAAACATCCACAGGAGCAGACGCAACAGGAGCTGGATCCTGAGAGGGAATGAACATGAACCCAGAGGATGTGAGATCCTGGGCAGGGACAGAGGAAGAAGAGGAAACAGAAACAGGACCAGTGCCAGCTTTCTGATAGAGAGCGACCCTCCTTAAGTTCCATTTTTCTCCATTAGAGAGAACTACATAGTGAGGATAGACCATCTTTACAAGAAAGGGACCACGGAATTTAGACAAACCACCCGAAAGGCGACCAGACTTTATCTTGACAAGATCACCTTTGGCGAGTTTACTTGAAACAAGTCTAGTAGACAGGCACCCAGAACCCTTACCAGAAGGCAGACACACAGAACCCTTACCAGAAGGCTTAGGAACACCTTGGGCCCGTATAGGGAGATTACCAGAAACACCCTTAGTAGTAGGTAGACTCACAGAACTCTCACTTGGAGAACACTTAGCAGACAGACCCACAGAACTCTTACCAGGAGGCCTTGGAACCCCTGGCACCTTACCCAAAACTGACTGGCAAACCATGTCCTTGAGCCAAGAGGGAATCAGTTTGGTGCTGGGGACTCTACCCCTCATCATTTCAAAACAAAGTCATCTATTGTCTCTGAATCTTTTTGGCGTTGTGTATAGAATTTATAGCGGTTCATAATCAGATTCTCCTCCTTAGCAAATCTGATCTCGAGACGATCAACCGCTTCCTTAAACTCATCAATGTCTTGTGCATTAGCTCCTAGTGTGATTGGTAAAAATCTAAAAATTCTCTGTCCTTCCTTGCCAAGAGTACTCAAAAGGATAGCCTTTTTCCTTTTTGGTGAAAATTCCTGTCCGTCTAGCGCTTCAAGATAATTGTCAAACAGTATATACCAGTCTTCCCATGGTATCTCAGGAACCCCAGGCTCGGGTAAGAACTGAGGAGGTAAAGTAACCACAAACTGTTGTGCCATTTATAAAGTATAATAAAGTCAAATAAGGTAAAACGAAGGAACTTTGCACAACCAGGTTATAAAATGTGATAATAGTATAAGCATACCTCTCTTGCATGAAGATTTTGCAAAAGTCCCAAAAACGATGTCTTAGCGCTGTGACAGCTGTAACAGGAATGAGGGTTTCAACGATGAAAAAAAAAACGCGTTAAAAACAGCTAAGATGGCCGCCACCGCAACTCGATCGAGATCGAGGCTTGGCAGGCAAACAGTAGGAGCTAAGATGGCCGCCGCTAGGCAACAACGAAAACGAGGCTTGAAAGCCGCCTATTGAGGCTTGAAACGCAAGGTTGAGCGTTGTCGGAGCTTGCCGATGAAGCGTCTCCTAGGCAACAAGAGCCAACAAGACGATGACGTCGGAGCCACTGCCGTTGCTGAGGCTAACGCTGCGCTCGAGCTTCAAAAGTACTCACAAATACACCACGGGGGCACCATCAGCCAGGTTTGATTGGCACCAAGTGGAAATCGGCAGAGTCCACACGCAGCAGGTTCGTTTCTTGTCGAGGATGTTCCGCTGTGACTGCTGACTGGAACAATGTCTTCAACGAGTCAGGCACCAGCTGGAGGTCTACAAAGCGTGCTGGCCAGCGTTCAAAACGTCGCCAAAAATTGTAGTAATACGCTGGAGACCACAGATGAAGCACAGCTGGTTTATTGCAGGAAAGCAAAAGGGAACATCCACAACACAAGCTGGCCAGGCACAAACTGCCACCACCTAGAACACTAGGAGGGGACAGAGCCATCTACATTCTGGAATGCAGGACACAGGTAAGAATCATGGTACAGCATGGAAACAGAAGAAAGATAAATATAAAACACATCTCCTTCCGTAGAATAAAAAGGAAAGCATGTCATAAAAAAGGAGACTTAACGCATAAAGTAAACATGTCATAGAAAGGAAACTTAAACCAAAACTAAGAGGGCTAGCAAACTAAAGAAAGCTAGCGATGTCAGCGATGTAAATTGAGCAATCAAACAAGCAGGAAACACAACAAATCGTCAATGAAACTAGGCACTGAAAGGGACACACGTCACCCCTCTAGAAAACTAATCACAACAGAAATCATTCAGGTGTGCAGGGGGTCTACGACACCTCTGAGGCCTGGAGACAGGCAAAGGAGGGTTGAGATCAGAAACAGGGTTGGGAGCAGAGAGAACGGGATCAGGAGCATCCCCACCACCATCGCCCCACACCGAAACATCCACAGGAGCAGACGCAACAGGAGCTGGATCCTGAGAGGGAATGAACATGAACCCAGAGGATGTGGAAAGATAAATATACAACATCTTTCAATGGCATGCTTGCAGAAGCATGAACCTGTCAGCTCCTCATCTTGAGAGGCGTTGGAGCAGCAGAAGGGACTATTTCGAGTTTATTCTGAAAGAAAGGATATCCCTCCCCCAGCGCATACCACCCCCCCACACCCCCACCCTCCCGTGAACTCTGCCGTCCCCGCATCGAGAATCTTTCATACTCCACTGACACGAAGAATCTCTTGTTATTTCTGAAAGTTGTGACGCGCTGACGCTGGTGTGTGTGCGGGAACAGCAGCCCTCTTCTGTAAATGTGTATACTGCCTCCTGAAAATAACAAGCGGTGGGCGGGACTCGTGACGGAAAGAAGGCGCAAAGCGGGAATCGGGATGAAAAACACCAAGGGGCAGATTTACAAGGCCCTTGCGGCACTTTTGCGTCACTTTTAACATGGGAAAAGTGGCGCAAGGGGCTTGTAAATATGCCTCTTGCAAGTGTCGGAGCCGGGCATGTGGCCGGAAGGGGCTGAGGGCGCGTCCGGCGCACGTTGCCTTTTCTTAACATAACGAATTTTTGTAAAGCGGTAGTTTCACCCCAAGGGGGCTTCCTAGCCTATATAGCATATATATTGTCAGTCGACTCATTGGTACTTATTTTATTGGCGTCGGATGGCGTGAGTTATAGTTATACTTATTTGAAATGACGTAGGATGAAAGGATGAGCAGACCCACAGGGATTCGGACCTGTGAGCCGTAGCAGTAGATGCATTCATCGGTGAGGCATCACACATCACTTACCCAGGGAGATGGTGACAGTAATTCATTTTTTTATAGAGATTGTTTCAAATTTTTGTGATGTTGTGACCCTCCTCGCCCTCTTGGGGTAGTAATTCCAAAGAGCATTAGTCACTACAAATCGTCGGTGGCTGTAAGAGATAAATAAAGAAGTTACTTCATGAGGTGCCATCCTAGGAAACACCCCTGTGAAGGAGTGGTCTCGCCTGTTCAAGCAGCGAGGTCTGAAGCCGGCTGCACAGGAAGGATGACGTAGATTCTGAGCAGGACACCCGAAGAGAGAAAACACACCTGGTCTACCACATACAAAAATATCCATCAGTAGAAGAAATAAAGGATTGCAAGCAAAGGAACGTGAATTGGAAATAGGTCTCTGATTGACAGCTGCAACTGAAGTGTGGCATGTGTAAGGTATATGCGTGTCTCTTTAGCTGTAGTTTAATGTCTGTGTGTGTGTGTGTGGTCATATTTGGTGGGGTAATATATGTTTGTGTGTGGGGGTGGTTCATGTCTTTTTGGGGAGGGTTTATGTATTTGTGGGGAGGATTTATGTATTTGTGGGCAGGTCTTGTGGCTTAGTGGACTAAAGCGTAGCTACTCACCACCGCGGGTCTCAGGGCGCTGTCATAGTTTGTGGGTGTTTATATGTGTCTATGTATATTGTAGTGTGTGCGTGTGTGTGTGCGTGTGTGTGTGTGTGTGTGTGTGGTTGGGTGTCTAGAAATTTCATAATTCAGGACAATGCTGGGAGAGGTATTGTGGAAAATTAATACAAGCTTGGTGAACATTATCGGCGCCATCTTGCCCCTTTTCGAGCCCATTCGTGCGCGTAAGCGGCAGCCATTTTGAGCACCATGGCCTCCCTGCCCTTCGCTGATAGCCAGCGCGTCTCTCTCTCTCTTAACCTCGCAAGCATTCCCCCCCCCCGCACACTGACAACCCCCGCTCTCTCATGCCTTGGGTCATAAACCCCTCTTCAGCGCAGCTCCGCCACAGAACCCCATCCTGTTCCCAGCGCGACACCTCCCTTCATTCCTTTCATGGTCTCAGATCCTTTTGATGCAAACCCCCTTTTCCTGTGTCCCCGTTTGTCTTCCTTATTCCCAGGCCACCACCTGGCCCTGCGGATACTGTTTATTACCCCGTACAGTAGGAAGCTTCCCCTCCCTATCAAAAGACCCTCGAGCCGATCAAAGCCCCCACCCTATGAGATCCGATCAACCCCATGCATTCCGTGAATCGGCGGAATGCCCTGCTGTGCGACAACCATCACCTGTTGTGACCGGGATGGGGAATCCAACTGTAAATGTATGTGGGAACGGGTCTGAAGGAGAGATTCCGAGGATGTTCTTTCAAGCATCAAAGTGTTGCGAGAATGTGTTATGTGCAATAAAGGTCATAAACCCTAGTATAAGAGGCCAAGCCTCAGAGATGTGGTTAGAGCACCTCGTGACGATACTTGCTGTCTGACTTGATGTGTTCTCCTCCGGAGAGAATAAAATCCTCGTTTCCTGCCTTCCAGTCTCCAGCGCCTGCTTCTTCATTGATTAACATTGGTGGGTCATAGAGGCGATACCGCCGGGCAACATAAAAGGGTCTTTGGTTACTGGTTGTCTTTGAAACCCTTTTTAACAATTGGCGTCCCAAACGTGGGGCCCATCAGCGACTCGTGGATCCAGTGGGAGAGGTCCTGACGACAGAGTGAACGACTGCAACGATCGGAAGGTACCCTGTCCGATAGACCCTTGTCTGACAGCCGATCATCCGAACTTCACTGGTTCCGAACAGACCTCTCCCGAGTGATCTGCGGTCCTGACTGGGAACCATCAGGAGTGCCACGTGGATTACGAAGAGAAGAGGACGATCGGGCGCTGGATTCGGAAGACAAGAAACTGTCCATGCGGTCCGGGTAAGGTCGTGTAAACACGACGAATTGCGAAAGTGATTGATAATTGAAAGTGATTGATAACTGAAAGTGATTGATAATTGATGAGAAAATACTAGTATTACTTTTTGTTAATTTATTTGGAGATTCGCTGTCTGCAAACGGAGAAACAACAGGCTCTCCCTTTATAGACCGCGAAGGATAGGTACGCATCCGTCGGACCTATCTTTCTCCCCCATTGAACAATTGCCCCCCCCCCATTGATTAACTGTTATAGATTGTTTTCTGGAGATTCCCTGTCTACAAACAGGGAAGATTAGGTCCCCTCTTTGCAGATAGTGAAAGGGTAGGTGACGCGAACCTTTGCGAACCTGCTTATTCTCCCCATTGACCATATTGATTTTTTATTTTTGACCTAACATTGATTGCTCAAGATTGGTTCATGAGGTATTCGCTACGTACAAACAACGTAGAATAGAAATATTCTGTCTAGTCTTTGCACGCAGCGATAAGATAGGTAGTGCTGACTATTATCCCATTGTGATCCGTCATGCCTGTCTTCTCCCCATTGGTTAGTAGCCTGTTTAACCCGGACCGCTTATTAGAGATGAACCATCCGGCTCCACTGGAAGGCACCCCTAATAAGGACATGTTCATGAAGCATGGATTGATCGCTATAGCCTATAGTGAGCTGTGGCATAAATATACGAAAAAGGATCGAGAAAATCAGTGGCCACTGAGAGGATCCTTCGATCTTGATAAAATAGAAACGGTAGAAATAACCCTTCGTAGGAATGAAACAACACCTATTATGCTCGATAGTCTCGGCATGTGGCGCAAAGAAGCCACACGACGAAAGGAAAGAGACGAATTCGAAAAAGGTGAAGGGACACGACGGACAACCCTCCAAACGTCTAGTAGGCAAAGGGAAGGGCCAGCGATGGCACAGTTCCGAGGAGTAGACATGAAAAGAGAACGACGTAACGGGATGTGCCGACAAGTCAACCCCGGAACACAACGACCCGAAGGTAATCCCCCGACACCATGCACAGGACGAACAGATTTAAAACAAAATCAATGTGCTTTCTGTAAATGTCTCGGGCACTGGAAAGCCCAATGCCCGACTCTGCAGAGCATAGGTAAGAACGGAGGGTCGACAGAAAGAACAGGCCGACAGAAAGGGAAAAGGCGCGAGATAAAGACCAATCAGGCTAGTGTATACAGGACAGACAGAACCACCCCGTTTGATTATGCTCGATGGCACAGATTTCGTCAGACAAATTTTAACAACATGTTAGAGTTCTGGGACTGATTGCTCTCTGTTGCTCCCCCACTCTGAAAAACAAACACAATTACAGGCCAGTGTAGACAACCCCCGTTAGAGAAAGGACTCAAGGAAGCCAAACGTCTATTATATAACACAGGATTTAATAACGGTAAAGAAAACACACAACCAACGGTAAATGGAATAACTAGTAGAACTCACTCTAAAACAAACTGTACTAATAGGAAAAATACAAAACATATTATGCTCACTCCGGAAGTCCTCGAAATGTAACAGTTCGATGGTCCCGCCCACCTGAAACACATAACACGTGTGGGGCGGGGCCTGCCAGCAGCCATGGACCAAAGGAGATCACCGGCGGGAAGGTACCGGAGGCTCCACAAAGCAGGCAATGAAATGGTCTCCCCATACTGCCCTTCCAGGGATGGCGTCCCCCGGGCCGCGAGTAGGGAGGGGGCGGATGCAAATGGCCCCCTCCCTCGTATCTCCTGGTCCGGCCATCACAAACTCCTCCATCGAACGGATGCAGGGTGGGCAGGGAGGGAGAGGCGACCCAGATGAGCCTCTCCCGCCTCCGCAGGTAGGAGGCTTCCCTGCCCTGGTCCGGCGCCGATGTCCTCCAGCCGGGCGACGGCCTGGTATATTTCCGCAGCACAGGACATTCAATGCCCGACTGGTATATTTGCGCGGCACGGGACACACAATGTCCGATGGGCCTACCTGAATAACACCGGACGTCCAATGATCCCCCAAGAGTCGGAATCAGGGGTGTAGGGTGGTCATCATGTGCACCCCTGATTCAAAGGGACGGCGTGGGATGCGCCGGGAGAGGGGGACGGCACGGGCGAGCCTCCCTCACCTCCCCAGATGAAGGCTCCACTGCTGCACCCTGGCGCCCCGAACCAAAATGTCCAGCTCCAACAACATGATGTTCTGTTTTTCATCACCATAAGAAGTTTCTTCCACTCCTGACAGATACGACGAAGGGCGGCTGCCGCAGGTCCTCAAAATGGCATCTGGGCCCTCGGAAGGCCGGTCTAGCCACTGGAGTAACTTTGTCCGAAATTGCAACTCGGGCACTTGCCCACCTGGGCGCAGGCCCCCACCATCGACAAACATCCCCTCGACTTTGAAGATTCTACCAAAGTCCCAAGAGCCCTCAGCCCCTTCAGGCTTCCGGTGGGGAACAGCTGCATTGATCACTAATGAAATAACTGCGGCACAGCAACAAGATGGCGGTGCTCTCGTGTCTGCATCAGCTTCCGTCTGAACCACCCAGGAACATTATGGGCTACTGAACTCGAGTAAGTTCCGGCTGAACATCAACATGACCCGGTAAGAAAGACTCTATCCCCCTCCCTCCCTTGATTGACGGCCCACACCACCAGCCCCTCTGTTAGCACAGTTTTTTTTTTTGAACTACCGAAAGGGACCCTGGTCCAACCGCCAATCGTCGGGGACATTTTTTTTCCCTTGATGCTACTTCCGGACTAAACCGGCCTCGCCCAAAATGGCGCCGGTACCAATAGGAACTAACGGATGCCTCGTGGTGTTCCTTAGCTAATGAAACTTGATGTACTAAGATATATATACGGACCATTGCGCACTCGATGAGAAAGGGAGGAGGGTTCACTTGGCGAACATCTGAACGGGGTTCCGTAAAAATGTTGATTTCAATGAACGATTTATTTTAATATTTATTGTAACTGGTACATAACGTCGCTTATGATGCATACCCACGGTATATATCTAGGAAATGTGATTACGATGAGCTTGACTGTGTCCCCATTTATGAACTGAAATGCCCCTGATTCCCCATCACGCAATGAAATGTTTTTAGTTACTTGCAAATAATTAATTAGGCCTTCTTTAACATGTTCTTGTGCTACAAAATAACCCCCTACTGTATGTGCCTCTATCGTTGCCATGTCCGACCAAAATATGATTGCATTCTCACATTTTACGTACTGAATGATTATACAAATAAAGGTCTTCAACACTACAAATAGGCATCACATAATTTTGTAAATGTGGGTATCGGTGGGAGGGTTTTTCTGTGCGCAACCGTTCTGCTCCTTTTTTTAGGTTATCTGAAGAAATGGTTGTTCGGCCCTGGATTAATGATCGAATCAAAGGTATGATACGTTGCCTCCAAAATATGCGACTAAGCTCAGGAACTAACGTATGAAGAAGGACCTCGACTTCTGAGAATGGGTAAAATAAAGCGGTGTGATTGACAAAATGTTATAAAGATATGGTGGTTGAAGGTACATAGGTACAGGGTGGAACGAAAAACTGATATGCCTTAAGAACATCACAGCTTTGGGAATGATTTAAGGATCCCGATGGCCGGATACATCTATAAAACCGGGTACCTCACACTAGGCACCTCTGACCCCCTTTTTAGCGTTTCCCTACACACGATCCTTAAAGCCATCCTCGAACCCCCCCCCATGAACCATCTATCACATTGCCCGCCCCCCTTGACTTCGGAAACCAAGACCCTGGGGATTATATCCCGAAGAGATAAGTACGAGTATGCGGTAAGTAAAGGACTTTCGTGCCCGTACATTTGATGTGTTCGAATGTTGTTCCCCCACCTCCCCCTTTTTCCTCCTTTTCCCCTCTGCAGATTACATTGGGGTCCTGATTAGGGTACCGTAAAGGATCTGGAGCCACGTCACGCCCGATGCATGAAAACGGATTAACGCTGCAAGACAACACAAAAGGACGCCCTACCCAATGCACGACCTTTCTGTACCTGACCTAACGCTCTTCCGTCCCAAAACTGCATGCTTTCTACATCCTAACACAGACCCGAAACGTCTAACGTTGGGTAACGCACTGAGTAGCCCAAACAATACACGGTCATTCTCCATGTTACACGTGTACTGTTTGGCCTATTGTCTCTCTCTCTCTCTCTCTCTCTCTCTCTCTCTCTCTCTCTCTCTCTCTCTCTCTCTCTCTCTCTCTCTCTCTCTCTTCCACCCCTCCACACTTTCCCTCTTCCCAGCGACTGGCACCTAATTGGCGAACCTGGTGCACCTCCTGATTGGCCCCAAATACCACAAGTATTTGCTCAAATTCGTCCTAAATAAAATTGTATCGGTACCACGTTACTACCTCTCCTTTTCTGCTAAATATGGATGAAATTTAAATTGACCAAAAGGAAAGGGACAGGTAAGACGACTAAGGTTCCCTAAATTTGACCCACAGCCAGGGAACTATTTGTCAGTGGCTTCTATGATAAAATATGTCTGTGGTAATGTGACCATCCCCATTCCAAATTGTCTCCATACCCCAAACAATAAGAAATCATCGAGACACCCCCGTCTTCCCAAAATGCCCCCAGTTTGGTATCAGCTGCCCTGAACGAGAGCCTGAAAAACGCCCCCTGCTCCAATTCACTGTGTTCCTAATTGTTTTCCATAAGATCCCACCCACCCCAAGGATAAGTTTAGTAATTATCGCAAACCCCCCCCGAGTTCTTGTAGTAACCAGGTTGCGAGAATTTATATAGAAAGTTAGGAAGATGTGTGCAAAGTTAAAATTAGATCGAAAATCGAAAGAACTTGTTGCAGTAAGCCTTGTTGAAAATAGGATGTTTTGATGTAATGAAGAGTTGTTTAGCCTATGTTCATCCCTCAGAAGGATGCCTATCAGACTATGGTGAATAGCACGTTGCACTTTTTCGTAAAATTCAAAGCCCTGAAGACCAGCCTAGCCTTGCAAAAATCGTACTAGGGAAATGGGTCGCTACCAGAAGAACTGACATCTACTATAATAGACGAATGCAATAAATAAGTACCAGACCTCGTACCTATTACGAATGAATGTAATAACCAACAAAGCGCCAAAGAATTAGCCACAAAAGGAAGTTGTAAGGAAATCCAGCAAACCCATCATCAATTGTTTATACGTTGGCTGCAAAATCTCAAATGTAGCGAGTGCTTACCCCAGTTGCTTGGTGTTGGGAGAGAAATAGATCTATGTAATTACCTTCTTCTGCAAAATCTCTAAAGACTGTCTTTTCAAACTCATTTAAAGGTATTACTGTCGGAGGAGAAAGAGACCGGATGTGGGAGCACGCGGCCTGACTGCGGATTGTGAAACCTCAGCGACGGAGGCCAAGGCGAGACCACAGCAGTAGGGAGTCGCAGGATGAGGCACTGTTTCAGACAAAGCTAAGGAGAGGGCTGGCCTGAAGGCCCTGCTCTATGATCGACGTGTGCCAAAGGTCCCCGCTCTCTGAACCTGGTTATGGACCCGCCTGTCTCAAATTCTCCGTCCCCCTGATCTGTTCCCGACTTGGCCCTGCTCCATCCCCTCCTCCTCCGACCTACCATAAGGACTGTTCACACCCACACCTTTCCACCTGAACTTCCAAGTTCCTCCAAAATCCCACTGAGCTACCCAGAAAGGGGTATTCCCTGCGTCAAAAGGAAGGGAACTCCGACCGAATAGACCACGAACTATGTTAATCTCAGAACAGTGACCTAGAACTCCACCAAGGGTCACCCCTAAAGAGAAGATGAACGAAGTATGTGGTTCTACCCGCTGCTGAACGCCTCGAAGATGATGGAAGCAACAGTAAATACCCACCACAGAGACTCAAGAAACAAACAGATCTCACAACTCAGGGACAATTGCACTTTTCATCGCAATTCTATGCTCTGGGTTACGGAAGAAAATGCACCTGCTCCAAAACCGTAACGCATTTCTCCTATGAGGTCTGGCGAAAGCAAACAAAATGTACCCCTGCCCGCAGACCTCCAACGACTCAATCCACATGAACATTCCTGTTGACAGAACGAATTGCAATCCAGGTGCTTAACAGTGCCAACAGAAGACGACAAAGACACCGAGAACTCTGATATTTTTATTTCTCTCCCGATCACCATTGGACTGACTATGCTCCCACCGAATACAAAAAAAAAGGACTTACTTATATGATAACTTACCAGCTCCTATTCCGAATGACTATAAGTATCTATGATCTGTACCCAACGCCCTCGCTACGTAATTCTAGTCTGATATTGCATTACGATGGCTTTTTCCTGCGACCAACTTAACGATGAACCCGCCTACTAGATGATGAGATTTTTTAATGTGATGTTTATAATATGATGTACATGTACAGTTCCTTTGCCTAAGTCCCCTCTCCCTTACTTATGACCGCTGCAATAGGTATAGATAGGAAATAGGCCAGCAAGATGTCTTGGAAATGTTAAAGGGAGGACTGTGGAAAATTAATACAAGCTTGGTGAACATTATCGGCGCCATCTTGCCCCTTTTCGAGCCCATTCGTGCGCGTAAGCGGCAGCCATTTTGAGCACCATGGCCTCCCTGCCCTTCGCTGATAGCCAGCGCGTCTCTCTCTCTCTTAACCTCGCAAGCATTCCCCCCCCGCACACTGACAACCCCCGCTCTCTCATGCCTTGGGTCATAAACCCCTCTTCAGCGCAGCTCCGCCACAGAACCCCATCCTGTTCCCAGCGCGACACCTCCCTTCATTCCTTTCATGGTCTCAGATCCTTTTGATGCAAACCCCCTTTTCCTGTGTCCCCGTTTGTCTTCCTTATTCCCAGGCCACCACCTGGCCCTGCGGATACTGTTTATTACCCCGTACAGTAGGAAGCTTCCCCTCCCTATCAAAAGACCCTCGAGCCGATCAAAGCCCCCACCCTATGAGATCCGATCAACCCCATGCATTCCGTGAATCGGCGGAATGCCCTGCTGTGCGACAACCATCACCTGTTGTGACCGGGATGGGGAATCCAACTGTAAATGTATGTGGGAACGGGTCTGAAGGAGAGATTCCGAGGATGTTCTTTCAAGCATCAAAGTGTTGCGAGAATGTGTTATGTGCAATAAAGGTCATAAACCCTAGTATAAGAGGCCAAGCCTCAGAGATGTGGTTAGAGCACCTCGTGACGATACTTGCTGTCTGACTTGATGTGTTCTCCTCCGGAGAGAATAAAATCCTCGTTTCCTGCCTTCCAGTCTCCAGCGCCTGCTTCTTCATTGATTAACATTGGTGGGTCATAGACGCGATACCGCCGGGCAACATAAAAGGGTCTTTGGTTACTGGTTGTCTTTGAAACAGTATACTTAGAAAGTTCAAAACTATCTGAATGCCATGAAAGAGAAAACTACATGAAATCCAACATGGAGCCCGACAATGAAATCCAACAAAGGGCTCAAAACCGCAGAATCCACAATGACATACTGTCTATGATTAAGGCTCCCTGCTGTCCGTTTTTACTGATAAATTAAGACAGAGAAACTACTATTTTCCTGTTTGTATTTATTTCTAAATATGGACATTTGATATTCTTTTAGACGATTTGCACTACTCCCACTCATGAGTGTTAGGTCAATAGCTGTGCAGTTGACAGGTAAGGTAGTTAAAATGCAAAAACGTTCCCTAATAAAGGTTAAATACCTGCAGCAGTACAGCTGTTTAAGCTGTTCTACAATACAAATGTTTTCAAATAACCGTATTTCAATGTAAATGGGTAAAGCCATTGGCCACTCAAACGCGAGTAAACATTAATCTGTTAAATAAATGTGGAAATATAGCCATTGCAGCTTAATTTTTTTACACTAAGCACAAAATAAACATGGATAAATACAGATAAAATAATCAAAAAAGAAATATGGATAAATAGATACAGAAATATGAAAAAGATAATTACCATAAAACTGGGAGCCCTACCTATGATCAATAATCATTAACGCGTACCAGCTTCAAAGTCAATCCATAAATGATGCTTAGGCTACCAACCCGCGCAAACCATACACCTGCTGTGTTTTCCATTTACTCACCAGTGAATATGCCGTAAAGATGTACGTCATCAAAGAATGGAGATCCAGACCGTCACACAAGCTCAACATGGCATGGCAAAGGTAAAGCCAGAGTCAATGTCCCTGTAACACAGTTGGAACTTGAGCAGGCCATTGTCAGCGAACAAGTCGTTCAAAGGAGAAGTGTGGCTCACTGGTTAGAAGCGGCAGACCCTGATGCAGAGGTCAAACCCGGGACCAGGGTTCAATTCCCGACGTGGCAGGGTCTTGGGCTCAATGTCCACAGACTCGATAATTCTCGCCTCGGCGCCTACTCTAATCATGGGTCCCACGCTGCAACTCTGGGCAATAGCTTGCTTAATCTCCACAACGGCCCCGAAAGCGCTGGGATGCCTGGCTTCACCTTGGGGGTGCCCAGTAGGGGGCATCTTACAGGGAAAGCCAGGAAGGGTTCCACAGCGGTATACAGCGCCAGGATGCCTGAAAGGTGATAGTGTGCTTTACAAGTATACATACATTTACATTTCCATACAAAGGGCATGGTGGCGTGGCATTATAACTGCAAATACAAACAAGCACTGTCAAAACAATTAGGTCTGACTTGCATTTCTGAGTCCTGATTAACATATATTTACAAAGTCTACTGTTGTGAAAAAAATGCTTTCAATTTCTAATGCATCTATGAGATAAAGGCAATAGTTTCATGGTTCTGTGTATTGTATAGATATAAATAGTTCTGCATGCATTGGAAGCACTCTTAAGCAGGCAGAATGCTACACAAAACAGGCTATAGAATGAAGTGAAAGGGAAATACTCCTTTCCTACGGCCAGAGGCAGACACATTCTCAGTGCTGAACTGCCCATTTTTGCTGTCGGGCAATGCCCCAGTGCCTACTCTAATCATGGGTCCCACTCTGGGCAATAGCTTGCTTAATCTCCACAACGGCCCGAAAGCGCTGGGATGCCTGGCTTCACCTTGGGGGTGCCCAGTAGGGGGCATCTTACAGGGAAAGCCAGGAAGGGCTCCGCAGCGGTATACAGCGCCAGGGTGCCTGAAAGGTGATAGTGTGCTTTACAAGTATACATACATTTACATTTACATACAAAGGTCATGGTGGCATTATAACTGCAAATACAAACAAGCACTGTCAAAACAATTAGGTCTGACTTGCATTTCTGAGTCCTGATTAACATATATTTACAAGTCTACTGTTGTGAAAAAAAATGCTTTCAGTTTCTAATGCATCTATGAGATAAAGGCAATAGTTTCATGGTTCTGTGTATTGTATAGATATAAATAGTTCTGCATGCATTGGAAGCACTCTTAAGCAGGCAGAATGCTACACAAAACAGGCTATAGAATGAAGTGAAAGGGAAATACTCCTTTCCTACGGCCAGAGGCAGACGCATTCTCAGTGCTGAACTGCCCATTTTTGCTGTCGGGCAATGCCCCAGTGGGCTCGAGCCTTTGGAGGCGTGATAGCAGAAAGTTGCTGCTGGTACCTCTGCCTCCTCTATGTGAATTTCAGCCGGCACAGCAGGGTCGAGTGAATGGCCGGTGAATGGCGCCTTCTCAGGAACCTGTCAGATCCAGAGAGGGACTAGACAGGGATGCCCCCTTTCCCTCTTACTGTTTGCCCTTATACTTGAGCCCCGGGCTTGTGTCATCAGAGCTGCCCCGGAGCAGGGACCATGTGGCCAGTCCAACATAGTAGGCAATGAGGGCTCCTTGGTAGTTACCTGCCATCTCTTTCTACCATTGTGGAAATACCTCTAAAAGCATTAAATACTACAGCAATTGCTACTCTCTGGCTGGGGATATCAGATACTGAAGTTCTACTACTCCCTGTTACTGATACCCACAATCAATTAATCATATGTGAATTCACAGTCTTTGACTGCCATCCCTAACATAAAAGTTGCTTATTATGATCCACCTTTGGAGAGGTCTACAAGTTCTAGTATACCACGTGAGGTCCCTGTTTTTGCACAGACTGCCTCTGGCTACTTTGTCGACATTGATGATTTTTCATCAGATTTGTCACACACTTCACTGAATGGGATACATCCATGAGTTGCTTTCTTGCTGAAACAGACTTATTTTAGCCCACCATGGATGTACTATGGCTTGCCATTTTGCTCTTTATCCTTTTCATTTGGATTGGATTTTTGACAGTTTTATTTTTGCTCCTAAACAGACATTATCTCCCAGACCGTTCTGCTGTTAAACTGGTAGCTGAGGCACTTCACATAAAGTTCGAAGAGACCCGTCCCTTCTGAACATTTCTGCATTTCCTTGTTTGGGATATGGTTTCATTTGATATTTTTGGTCCTACAGAAACATCACAGATTCCTAATGTATTCAAAGTCACATTGGATGATATCAACACTTCCTGGTAGTCTTTGCGATGACAGGGATGTAAACACAGTAAAAAATGCTTTCTGAACTAGAATACTGTGCTGTGTTAAAAAATGAAGATATTTATCTAAATTCTGCTAATTATGGTGAAAGTTTTGCTAGCAGCACTATGCACACCCTTATTTACACAGAGCTAGTACTCCACATGCAGTTTTCAATAAAACATAATGGGAACATTGCCAGACACCACCGGTGGGTAGTTCAAAAGCATACCTGGAAACATTTGCGTATTTTTCTGGTCACCGCAATTTGGATCCAGTGTCCTTTTATTTCAAACTGACCCCTTCCCCTGTAAAGAAAAATATGCTGTCCCAAACAAAATTAATTTATTCTGATTCATTCTTTTCCCAACTGTCCATACAATGGTATGAGTTTTAGAAAGAAAACAATTAGTTAAAATCAATATAGGGAACAAAAAATTGGCAAGTTCAGGGCACTGAAGCTTTATTTAGAGCGTGTTCAATTTCTCGGCAAAGGATCTTTCTGAACAAGAAAGTGTAGTAGACAACTTGCCTAGGTTTGGCTAAAACATTCCAGATTATGTACGTTTTGACAATCAGCAACACTTTGCAAATTTCACAGAGGAAAAGCTCAACAATATGATGCAGAATGGTACATATAATTTGGAATATCAGGTTCAGATGGGTGGTTAGTGTGGCCAGTAGACACAGATGTAGTTATGCTTATTTTTTAAACACGACAAAGGGTTTTGAAACAAGCAGACCAGACCCACGATGAGTGCAGATACAACACTCAAGAGTGATTACTGCCTACAATGTAGGTCAGTAATGCCAGCAGTGGTTACATCGTTTGACTTTGCCTCCAGTTAAGGAACACTTATCTCTCCTTTCGGACGACATTGTGTAACGGGAAGCGAACGATGACCCAGACCAGGATATGTGCATAAAGAGAACTGTATTTTGAATGCAATACTTTTGGGCAAGAGTGTGGTTCTGGATGGTTCCCCTCCTTCCATGAAGGTTCTTCCTTGGGAACCTTCTTATGGCATGTTAGAAATGGGGATCTCTAGTTGGCAGCGGCTGGCGCCGAGGTCCAAATAGGAATCCTTCTTCCTAAGTCAGAGTAGGGGGGCTACACACTTTGATAACCCCTGCTCAACCCTGTGGTAACGTAGCACGAGCAGACAGGCCTATCTCAGAGGCAGCCTGTAAAGCATTTTTGACCATACACAATAACGCAGAGAAGACGCTACAAACGGACACCACAAGCAGTTATAGAAAAATAGTTATCTTTATATAGACTGAACACGAGGCTAAAAAGCTCTCAAGGAGCCACAATGCACATAATTACAGATTCACTTCAAAAGCAATAAAAGCACTCAAAAAGCGCGAGGAAGGAATTTAGCTCGAGGTCGGGGTCCAGGCGATCCGGTGCTGCACAATGTACCTGAGATTTAAAGGGGCACTGCACACAGCCTCACAAGGAAGCCGCTGTGATAACAGGCAGACTCGCAGCGGCCACAGCTCCCAGCTGTAGCAGTCCGCGGCATGAACTCACGATAATCCTGGAACGGGGCTTAAAGGCGGGCACCCTGCGGCACGCGCAGGTGGTAACAAGATCCTAAAAGTGGGGACTAGTGCGGGCACTCAGCGGCACAGCTCCTCAGCTGCAGTGGCCCACAATAGCGATTGCGATGATTCTCGTAGGACGGCAAATGCAGGCACTCAGCGGCACAGCTCCTCAGCTGCAGCGGCCCACAATAGCGATAGCGATGATTCTCCCAGGAAGGCAAATGCAGGAACTCAGTGGCACAGCTCCTCAGCTGCAGCGGCCCACAATAGTGATAGCGATGATTCTCATAGGACGGCCAATGTGGGCACTCAGCGGCACAGGTCCTCAGCTGCAGTGGCCCTCAATAGCGATAGCGATGATTCTCGTGGGACGTCAAATTCGGGCCCTCAGCGGCACAGTTCCTCAGCTGCAGTGGCCCACAATAGTGATAACAATGACTTTGGTAACACAGGCAAATGCAGGCTCCCAGCGGCAACAGCTCCTCAGCTGTGGCAGGCCACAATAGCAACATCGATGACTTTGGTAACACAGGCAAATGCAGGCGCCAGCTGCAACAGCTCCTCAGCTGCAGCGGCCCACAATAGCGATGCGATGACTTTCAGCCAGCGTTACCCGCAGTAGAACCAGAGGCTCTAGAATTCTCAACAGAGGCCTCACCTGCGAGTAGAATCCCCCTCAAATAGGAATCTGGATGGCTGATTGGTTAAATCTAATGTCCCTGAGACTTCGCCAGGAGGCAAGCTCAAATCAGGCCCTTGGGAAGTTGCTTCAGCAAGAAGGATGAAAGTTTCAGAGTCCTTTTCATCTAGTTACACGGACAGAGGTTCGTCTTGACATCCAGAAGTAACACACCGTCTAGGGGTCTTAGCACAGATCTTATACCCCAAAAGTTTTTGTTCTCAAAAAGTCACAAATCACTGAACCCAGCCAGAACCAGTTTGGTGTCATCCTGGAGCACTTTGTTTAACCCCTTGGACGCTCATGACGAGCTCAGCTCGTCATGATGTACACCTCCATACACTCATGACGAGCTGAGCTCGTCATGAACAATGGGAATCCAGAAAAGTCAGAATCCAGGAGAATTAGCTGTAGCATTCAAGGTGTTAAAAGGCTGCATCCTGCCTTTCAGGAAGTCTGCCATCAGACGCACAGTGGGAGGTGGAGCCATCATTTACCTTGCCAGGCACAAACCTGCTCAGATAAAAGGGTCAACCCTCCCCATACTCCACTGCAGATCTCTCTATTCAATCTAGGTCTGGCTCAGCCTGCCTTGACCCTCCAAAACCAGACAGCCAATACACATAACAGCAGGGCACACTGGAAGATTTAGGCAAGAAAATACCTACTTCCTAAAAGTGGTATTTTCAATCACAGAATATAAAAATAATTGTCACTAAAAGATGCACTTTCATATTTGGAGCTCAGGCATACTAAACTCGACTTTCCTATCATGTTCCTTGGGTCAGTTATGATTATACCAATTCATACAGCCAATTTACAATAGGGAGCATTTGTGCTGTGGCACAGAATGGCAGTGGCACAGCGCCCAGAGCATCTAACACCAGCAAACACAGAAGAGACAAAAGTGAAAAATGGTAGGGAGACCCACACCAATGATGGCAGGTCTAACACGCGTCCCCTCCAGCTGAAATGTGGGGAGAACTACCCACCCACTTGGGAGTTCTCATCACTAAGGTGGAAAAATCTGAACAGACCATCAGCATTGGCGTGTTCTGTACCAGTGAGGTGTTCCACCGTAAAGTCCATACCTTGTAGGAAAATGGACCACCTCAACAACTTGGGATTCTCTCCCCTCATCTACCTCAACCATTTGAGGGGCCTGTGATCTGTCTGAACCCGGAGGTGAGTCCCAAAGCGGTATGGTCTCAGCTTCCTCAGTGCCCAGACCACAGCAAATGCCTCACGCTCAATTGCACTCCACATCTGTTCCAGTGGAAGTAACCTCCTACTAATGAAGGCTACAAGTTGGTCTAGGCCCTCATCATTGATCTGGGACAAACGGCCCCCACACCATGCTCGGAAGCATCTGTCTGGACAACAAATTATTTTGAAAAGTTGGGTGCCCTGAGTACCAGTGCCATGCACATGGCAGTCTTCAGGGTGTCGATAGTTTTCTGACAGGTGTCAGTCCAGTTCACAATCTTTGGCTGCTTCTTAGAAGTTAGCTCAGTCAAGGGTGCAAAAAGTTTGCTATACCCCTTGACAAACCGCCTGTATTAATCTGTGAGTCCTAAAAAAGTCTCTCACCTGTGTCTGGGTCTTTGGGGGCTCCCAAGCCAGGATGGTTTCAATCTTGGGCTGTAGGGACGCCACCTGGACGCTCCCCACTTGGTGTCCCAAGTACACCACAGAACCCTGCCCTATCTGGCACTTAATTGCCTTTATTGTGAGGCCTGCCTTTCGCAGGACCATCAACACTTCCCAGAGCTGGCGCAGGTGGTCCTCCCATGAGGAACTAAACACTGCAATGTCATCGGAACTGGTAGTGCCCATCTGGTGTGGAGAATGCTGACCTCTCCTTTGCCCCATCAGTCAAGGCGATCTGCCAATACTCAGCCGTCAAATCAAACGTGCTGAGGTACCGTGCAGCCCCTAGCCGATCTATGAGCTCATCAGCTTGGGGATGGGGTGCACATCAGTCTTCGTGACTGAATTGAGACCACGGTAGTCAATGCAAATCCGAAGTTCTAGGGGGGCACCAGGCGCTGCAGCTTTTGGTACCAGGATCACATGCTGGACCGAGGGCTGCTAGAGGACTCAATCACCCCTCAAGCAAATATTTTGGAGACCTCATCCTTAAGGTATGCCCTGACCCAGTAAGTCACTCTGTAAACCTTGTGCTTGACAGGAGGACTGTCCCCAGTGTCTACGTTATGGACGCACCAATCAGTGACACTAAGCACCAGCGAGAACAGATCACTGAATTGCCCCAACAGTTGGTGACAATCCCTCTGCTGCTCTTGGGTCAGTGTGGTGGAGAGGACCACACCCTCCACTGACCCATCTTGTTCCTCTGCACACAGGAGGTCAGTAAGAAGCTCACTCTCCTCTTCCATTCCAGCATCTGTGGCCAGAAGCATGTCCAATTCAGACCTTTCAAAGTGGGGCTTCAGGCGGTTAACATGCAGGACCCGCAAGGGGTTCCTGGGAGACCGCAAGTACACCATGTAGGTAACAGGACTCTTGTGCTCCACCACCTCAAAGGGGCCGGTCCACTTATCCTGGAGCGCACAGGGCTCCACTGGGACCATGACTCAAACCTTTTGACCAGGCTGAAACTCAGTCATAGTGGCATTCTGATCGTGCCAGCGTTTCATCTCTTCCTGGCTGGCTTCCAGATTTGCCTCAGCAAGTTTTCTGAAACGCCGAGTCTGGTTCCTGAAGGCCAGCATGTAACTAAACACATCATGGAGAGATTTCCTAGGAGATTGCTCCCAGCCTTCCTTGACCAGACTCAGAGGTCCTCTTACCGGGTGACCATAGAGCAGTTCAAAGGGACTGAACCCTAAGGACTTCTGTGGCACCTTACGGTAAGCAAACAGCAGGCATGGCAGGAGGACGTCCCACTTATACCTCTTGGGCTCATCTAGGCCCATAATCATGCCCTTAAGGGTCCAGTTGAATCGCTCAACCAGCCCATTACCTTAGGGGTGGTAAGAAGTCTTAAACTCGTAAGTTACCCCACACTCCTCCTGCAGGGACTTCATATATTTGGAAATGAAGTTAGTATCCCTATCAGACACCACCTCTCTGGGGAACCCCACACAGGAGAAAATCCCCATCAGTGCACGTCCCACCACGGGGGCTGTCAATGTCCTGAGTGGGATGGCTTCTGGGTACCGGGTGGCATGGTCCACCAAGACCAGCATGAACCTGTTGCCCATGGCTGTCTTGGGGTCCAGGGGGCCCACAATGTCAAATGCCCACGCACTCAAATGGGGTACTGACAACTGGAAAGGGCTGGAGTGGGGTCTTGATCTTCCCCCCACTTTTCCCACTTGCCTGGCAAGTTTCACATGTCCTGCAGTGAGCATCTGAGCTCCTGCGCATCTGGGGCCAATGAAAGTGGGTGACCAGCCTCTCGAAGGTCTTGGTCTGCCTCAGATGTCTGGCCAATGCCACATCATGAGCCAACCCCAGTAGGTAGGCTCTGAAGCACTGGGGTACCACCAGCACATGGACTGACCCTGGCTCAGCAACATTAGGCTTGCTGTAAACTGAGGTCATTCTCACAATAGATCAAATATGACCCTGACTGATCACCTGCTGCCTGGGCTGCAGCCTGTTGCCACAGCCCCTCAAGAGAAGGGCACGTTCTCTGCTGTTCACAAAATTCCTCCCTGGTGGGCCCCCCTTCCTGCTACCAATGGGTCAGCTCAGGCAGGTCATCCAGTTCGGCGACTTAATCCTCTGTAGGCTCTAGGGCATCCCCCTCAAGGTCTGCTCAATCCTGGACCGTGGGAACCATGGGGGCCGGTTTCTCGCACCCCCTACCCCTTCTCTTTAAGGCAGGTGCCTGGGCCATACTTTCAGGCTCTAGGTCCTTCTAAACATCCTGACTGGCTGCCATGGACCGAGTGGTCGTGCACGCCTACTCAGGCAGACCCAACATTTCCAAGTGAGATTTCCTCTCCACTGTAGCCCACGGAGAATTCTCTAAATCGTTGCCCAACAGACAGTCTACCGGCATGGCTGGCCTCACAGCTACTTGAAGAGTTCCTGAGACCGCCCCCCACTCAAAGGGAACTTGAGCCACCTCACACTGGCTCTCAGAGTTGTCTGCTGACACTACTGGGCAGAATGCATGGGGGACAACCTGCTCTTTAGACATCAACCAGTAGCTGACAGCAGTCACACTAGCTCCGGTGTCCCTCAGAGCCTCCACCCTATGGCCATTGATGGTCACCCACTGCCTGTACTTCTTAGTGTTATCAGGCAGCGTGGGGTTAGGGTCCTTTTCAAAGTCTCCTAGCGAGACAAGGGTCAATTCTACGGGATCCCACCCACCTTGGCATCCATCTCCTCCCCTCTCAGGGCTACACTGCCAATCTGGAAGGGGCGCAAGGGGTGGTGCGCTGGAGTCCCTCTGGAGACACTGGGGATCGCAATACCGGTGGCCCACTTGATCACACTTAAAACAAGTAACAGGCCCCCTCTGAGCCAGCCTACCTGTCGGAGGCACTGGTGTTGTCTCAGGGGGAGGCTGGGACACCACTCCTTGGTTCCCTTGGGAATTACTTTGGGACCCTCGCTTGAACTCCCTCTGTTTACCCCTGTCCCCCCATTTCTCTGCTGGGGACCCTGCCCACCTTTGACGAAGTATCCCACCGGACCTTTGCGAACCCGAGTGCCCACCCAGCAGTCCGCCTCCTCAGCAAGCTTCCTAGGGTGAGTCAGCTTTCCATCAATAACGTGCTGGCGTAGCTCTGGAAAACAGTTACTAGATAAATGCTCCCATGCAAACAAATCATACAATTGCTCCAAAGTTTCCACCTTGCTACCTTTAACCCAGCGATCCATTGCTCTGCAAAAAAAAGACACATATTCAACCCAAGTGGTACCCTCTAACTTCTTACAGGTTCTAAATCTCTGCCTGTACATTTTTGGGGTCAAACCATATTGCGCCATCAAGGCCTCTTTCATATGGGCATACACCATCCTACTCTCTTCTGGCAGATCCGACAGGGTATCCCTCCCATCACTCATAAAGCGTCCCCACAACCCCACTCCCCAATCCTTCTCAGGGACCCCGTGGGACACCATGGCTATCTCAAATGCGGCAAACCATTGCCCAATATCCTCACCCTTATGGAAATCCTTGATGATATCCTTGGGTATGTAAACTCTACTCTCGGTAGGTACTAAAGGTATGCTGTCACCGGAGGGGGAGGTCTCTAGACTCTTAGCCTTGATCTCCAACTCCCTCAATACTCTCTGATGCTCAAGTTTCATTTTCTCAAGTTTAAATGCCAACCTGTTATTCTCATTATCCAACTTTTTACTCTCTAGGTCCTTCTGACCTTCCAATTTGGCCATCTCCAAAAAATGCCTTTTATCTCTCTCCCTGTCCTCCATCTCCTCTAGAGACAGACCCTTTGAGAACACACTAGTACCTGGATTTGAAAGTGCTTTACCTCCCACTAAATCCACTTCGTCATCCTGCTGCCCTCCAGCATTCTCTCCCTTATTCCTAGCGGACTCTCTCGCTTCTAACCAGGCCTCAAGGGCCTTCTGATACTCCTCCTTCCTAGAGAGACATGCAACAGGGACTGTGAATTGCTTGCAAAAAGACTTCAGCTGTTTGGCAGTGTAGGTTTCTAACTTGTCTTCCTCAAAGATGAGATCCTCCGAAGCATTGGACGTTGGCCTACCCATTGTAGACATAACTGGCAATTACAATCAACAATAGAACAAAATCAAACCGTATGTGGTTGCGCCTAGGCCTACACTCACTATTAGCGTACACCAGTTATTGTATGCGGAGCATAAAGGCAAGTCCTGATCCCACCGCTGCCCACCAATGTTAGAAATGGGGATCTCTAGTTGGCAGCGGCTGGCGCCAAGGTCCAAAAGGGATCCTTCTTCCTAAGTCAGAGCAAGGGAGCTACACCCTTTGATAACCCCTGCTCAATCATGTGGTAACATAGCACAAGCAAACAGGCCTATCTCAGAGGCAGTGTGTGAAGCATTTATGACCATACACAATAACGCAGGGAAGACGCTACAAATGGACACCACAAGCAGTTATAGAAAAATAGTCATCTTTATATAGACTGAACGCATACATGCAAGTAGAATTCCCCTCAAATAGGAATCCGGACGGCTGATGGGTGAAGTCTAATGTCCCTGAGACTTCGGCAGGAGGCAAGCTCAAATGAGGCCCTTGGGTAGTTGCTTCAGCAAGAAGGATGAAAGTTTCAGAGTCCTTTTCATCTAGTTACACGGATAGAGGTTCGTCTTGACATCCAGAAGTAGCACACCGTCTAGGGGTTTTAGCACAGATCTTTATACCCCAAATGTCTTTGTTCTCAAAAAGTCACAAATCACTGAACCCAGACAGAACCAGTTTGGTGTCGTCCTGGAACACTTTGTTTACAAGGCTGCATCCTGACTTTCAGGAAGAGGGGGTCTGCCATCAGACGCACAGTGGGAGGTGGAGCCATCATTCACCTCCCCATACTACACTTGAGATCTCTCTATTCAATCCAGGTATGGCTCAGCCTACCCTGACCCTCCAAATCCAGCCAATACACATAACAGCAGAGTACACTGGAAGATTTAGGCAAGAAAATACCTTTTTCCTAAAAGTGGTATTTTCAATCATAAAATATATAAATAATCGTCACTAAAAGATGCACTTTCATATTTGGAGCTCAGGCATACTAAATTCAACTTTCCTATCATGTTCCTTGGGTCAATTAGGATTATATCAATTCATACAGTCAATTTACAATAGGGAGCATTCGCGTTGTGGCACTGAAGGGCAGTGGCACAGCACCCAGAGCATCCAACACCAGCAAACACAGAGGACACAAAAGCGAAAAACAGAAGGGAGACCCACGCCAATGGTGCCAGGTCTAACATGGCATGTATAAACCTTTCCTGCAGACCAAAGACTTACAACCTGCAGTACAATCCCTGGTGATCTCACATCTTGAATATGGTCTTGTGACCCTTGCGGGGCTCCCTAAAGCGAGCTTGGCCCCTCTCAGAGCCACTCTCAATGCATCAGCCAGGCTCATCACAGGATTCAAAAATGTGATCACATTACACCTGACCTTGTGCAGCTTAACTGGTTGCCTATTGAAGCGAAAATTTGCTTTAAAATACCTTGCCTTATGCATAAAACCTTGCATTAGAACACTCCGGCTTATCTAGCGAACAAGCTTGTTCTTTCTGGCTCCAATCGGAACTTTAGAAGTACGGCCAAACTTTTCTTGAAACCACCAGAATTCAAGAAGGAAAGTACATACAAGCATGCTTTCTTCGGTCTGGCACCCAGAATTTAGAGCACTCTTCCTTCGGAGATGAGAGCCAATCCCTCCACAGCCTGTTTCAAGAAACAGGCCAAATAGTTTTTCCTGGATGTTTATTAACTGCATCATCGTGCTCTTTTTTTACATATCCCCTTGCTGACAGACTTCTCTCCCAACTTATCGTTCTCCATTTATTTTAGGTTTGGTTGTTAATTGTTATTTTTTCCAGAGGGCCCTCATCCATCAGGGTTGTTAATTATTGTACTATGTTGGGTCAAGTTCTCTTGTGCTTGTTTTGCTAAATGTTACAGGTTTCTTGTTACACCCTAGGAGAAATGGATCTAGTGTGGCCCACTACCATCTCCCTGATCTTGACTGTGCACTTCTTATGTTGTCACTTTACGGACTTCTTCTGTATGAAGTTTTAATCATGTCTTCGCTGTCAAGTTCACTTTTGTTTGTTTTGCTAATTGTTACAGGAAATGTTTTACGCCCTAGGAGAAATGGATCTAATGTGTCCCATTACCAGGTCCCTGATATTGACCGAGTACTCCTTGTGATGTTACTTTACTGGCTTCTATTGTATGAAGTTTATTCATGCTTTCACCAGATGTACCCGCAATGGTCATGTTCGTGCTCTATAAAACTTTCTAAATAAATAAAAGTATCTACGGAACAGACTAGGGATACCCTTGGGGAACCATAAAGAGGACTTAGTTATCAGGCTATGCACTACATCAGGGTCCCGACACTGACACCTTGGTGAACGATAATGTGCTTGTTCTGAGAGTTCTAGTCTAGCTCCAGGGTGCTTTAGCAGACTGAACAATCACCTCCCGTGTTGTTGGTATGCTCCTGGCTGCTTTACACACCCAACAGAGATAGTTGTGCCTTCTACTCCCTTTCTGACTAGAACATCTCACACAGTGGTGTGCTCACCCCAGTCCCTGTACCAAATCCATGCAGCATAGATGGGAAGTTCCCCGGTGATCCCCACCAGTCTTCATTACAACCTCACTAGATATCCCCATGCCACAGTCCACCACACTGTTGTGTAGTTCCTATATTCTCAAAAGGCACATTGGAATAAGATACACTATAGATTATACATACGACTGAGGACAGTATGTCTCTATCGAGTATACTAAACTTAATTGTGAGTGCCAGCTAACTCAGAGGTCACTAGAAACTTTCTCGAATAAACAAGAAGGGATTCGTTTCTGACAACCGCATAAATATGACAACTTTGTTTTCCCAAGAATCGAAACATATCCTCAGAATTGTGGAAACAATAGATAACTAGTTCACTCGGTCAATCGTGCATGCTTCGTTTCTGCATAAAAATAGAGAGACAGGCGTTTCAATAAAAAGGGGTTTATTGAACAGTCTTCTTTCTCATGCAAGAGAGGTGAACTGCTACAATCGTTAGAAAGAATGCAAAGTATAATGCATACAGCATAAACAGTAATATAAAACAATACTGTGTGACGGGTTTGGGTCGCCCAACAAGATTCTAGAGACAAAGGGCGACTGTTGGTCTTCTGCACCTCTTTCTCCAACTCTTGTCTCCTCTCAGCAGGAGGAATGGATACCAGAGGATAGAACTTTATTGCATCACACCAACGACGAACAGGAGAATGGCTCCTTTAACTGGGGATTCATACCTAGCGAGACTCCTCCCCTGATGAGATCAGCACGCTCCCGGCATTAAGTTCAGAGACTTCTGGATATCGGGGTGCACAGACACTGGATGAGAGACGGAGTCGAGAGGGAAAGCGTTTACAGTGACGAGAGGAGCAGAAGGAGAAAACGAGGAAGAACGGAGAACAGGTCCCGCTGCAGACGCGACAGAGCCAGGAGGCCAACGACACTGCAAGCCGCCGAGCCACGCTCCAGGAGGAGCCTGGCTAGAACAGGCAAGTTCTCAGGGTGGGTGGGAAGGAAGGAGCATAAACCACCTAGCGAGAAACCTCCGACCCCCAACAGTTTTTAAAACCCATTTGTTTCACCCACAGGAGCACAAGTCCACTACCTTTTAGTTTTGTTAGGATCGTGTGTCACATCGTGCACTGTGTGTGCTGTTTTTCCCTCATTCCCCGGTCCCCTTAAAATACCGGATACCAGAAGGACAAGAGCCCTGACATATATCTTCATTTCCTTTTCTTTCACGCAACAATCCTCCACCTGACGAGATGTCCGAGATCCAGAAACCAGGCGCTAGGAGTCCCAGCAAGTAAACCTTAACATGCTCCAAAGAGATCCGAAACCTGCTCCAATACGGATACCGCCACATTTGCCAACCAAAGACTTACGAGTAGACAAAAGCCGGTTTTTGGAAAAAATAAAGCGATACCGTACCCGACCTGGCCTACGCCCTGTTATTGCGACCCCGCCACATACTGTAATAGCATTGTTTTGTTGCTATGACATGTAAAAATACATTCATAAATAGCACAGGCTTAAATACTCAACTGGTGCTTCTAAAATACGCCTACCCCAATATACCTAACCTAGGTCTAGTACCAGGGAAGAAGTCGGTGTTTGTCATTTAGCATAGGTTTAGTTTCTGCCAAGAATTGCCAAAGGTTTCTCTAGGTTCTAATCAGCTCCATACCTTAGAATGAGAGAGGTTGGTATCTCTGTCACCGACACGATTTCCCAACACCCCGCAAGGGGAGTCAGAAACACTGGAGATGGATTCTCGGCTGAGTATGACAGCTTCTGGTCAGTGCGTCAGCTGGAGAGTTGGCTTCCTTCGGCACTTGCTGTAGCGAGCTGCGCCGTGCAAGTAGGTAGTCGAACTGCACCGAACCACACTGTGCTTTGCTATAGCAAGTGAAGGTATATGGAACTACTTGATTATGACAGATTTATTTTGGCCTTCTAATTGAACACTTTTGCAGAAAATAATGGCAAAAAAAGGTGCAACTTACACCTTGTTGAGTATATAGCATTTAGAAAAATTACCCTTCACAGTAGCAGAAACTCCATCCTCTGTGTGGTTAATAAACACATTAGTTTGTTACCAATTTCTACGTTTCATTTTATATCTTGTTTGAAACGCTTTAAAGTAGGCATATATGAGGTTTTGGGGGAGAGATTTATCATGAAACTTGGATTTTGGCTTTTGATTACAGGAGTCAGAAAGGAGAAACTGAGGTTTTCTTCTGCAGATACGAATGAGATACTTCATTTAGCCATTCATTAGTCTGTAAAGAGGTAACACTTAATCGCACCTGCAATGTGTCAGTGACCAATTTGGTGTGTTATCTGAACGGTGTCCCTGCCACCTTGATTCGACCAGTATTCAAGTTGCTTTTAAATGGAAGTTATTTGATTCTGAACGACCAAGGTTGTTGTGAGATGAAACCAGGAGTACAATACGTGGTGATGATTTCCAGGGTTGTGGCCTGTTGCATTGACGTGTTATTTTCACCGACTCAGAGAAACAATGAAATTAGTGTATGGCCTTCAATTTCTATTTTTAACATTAACTTTGATAAGTTGGGTTGACAGAAAACATCTGCCAGAGAGACGTTTGATCTCCAATTTGCAAGGTCTACCTCTGAAATGCAAGCGCTACTGCGCACAAATCTCCCATTACACTTTAGTGAATTTGTGCACTGCATACTTAATGCTTCTAATTCTGCAGGAGCAGTACATTTTTCTAAAGCGATTTGGTCTGGCTTTGTCAAAACGTTCCAAACTATGGGGTCGATTACGATCGCGGACGGACTTGCGTCCGTCCGCGACCCCAGAGCAGGAGGGAACCTCCGCATGGCATGCGGAGTTCCCTCCTGTGCAATTAGGATGTGACCGCCACCCTGGCGGTCACATCCTCTATTTTTAACATTGCCGCGGGTGCAGCTTCAAGCTGCACCCGCGGCAATGTTAAAAAGGCACGCATTGCATTTGCATGCAGAAAGAGGCAGGCACCGCGCGGTGCCTGCCGCTTTCTGCATGCAAATGCAGGGGGGTACCCTAGGTACCCTCCATGTGCACCCCCCCACCCGCCCTTCACCTAGGGGGCCCGCAACGGGCCCCCGCAGTGAAGTTCCGTATGCTTTTCCACGGCGGAAAACCCGCCGCGGAAAAGCATACTTTACTGCACATCCTAATATGGTGGACGGTGTCTGGAAGACACCGTCACCATATTAGAGCTTTTCCGCCGCGGTTGTAATCTGACCGCGGCGGAAAAGCTGCGGACGGAAACCAGGACCCACCAGCCATCCTAATCTGGCGGTGGGTCTTTGGTCAGTCCGCTGCGGATTTTCCGCATCCTCGGGGCCGGCGGTGGCTTCCGCCGGCCCCGAGGATGCGGAAAATCCGCTATCATAATGACCCCCATTTGTAATTCTGTCTTTTGTACACTCGTTGGGTTCCCACGGTATTTGGAGACATACCTTTAGTGTTATTCCTGGTTGATGGAATTTTGGTCCTATTTTTGCTCCTCCTCAATTGATGTTCCACCTCGAGGCAAGATGGTAATGGAACAACCACACGTCTTGCTGTGCCGTGAATGCATGATACAGTATTCTTGAGTGTCTTTACTTAAGGAACTGAACGAGAACTGATCATTGTCCGTTCGACCTATATGGTTAAATTGTGTGCAGCCTGTGTTCAGCTGTCTATTGTGCACTTTTGATTGTACACTAGATCTGTGCCTTGCAATGCAATTGGTTCAGTCTAAGCATAAGGAATTGCATTTGCATCCACTAAGGGCTCATCTTCAGTGTTGTCCTATGAGGCTATCGTTGCTACAGGATGTGTATTATGAGCAATTCCTGGATGCTTCGGCTCCAGGATTCTCAGATCCTGGCACCTCCTCTGTGGCTACACTGCTGGATGGTGCACCATCTGTGTTGCAGAGGGATACAACCATGTTTGTTCTTTGGAACTGACAGTTCGGGCTACTGCGGAAACATAGTCTGGGTTTGCAAGCTCCATCTTGGATCCCATTGAATTTGAACATGGAAAACATTTCAGGAGCCTCCTAAATTTTGATTCGCCACTGTTTTTATTCAAATGGACATCTTCTTAAGTTTAATAAATTGTGAAATGTTTTGGGGCTTTTTTTGCATTGCGTCTTTTTTACAATTAAAGTGCATTTTAGATTCTATGTCAGGAACGGAAGTGAGGATTAGGCTCAACTTACTTTCTTTATTCAATCCAGCAATGTTGAACTTCAAAAAACAAATTTTTCATCAAACACCTAGAAAGGACTACCACAAAAGTTTAGCCAATCAAAGCCAAAGTCACATCCGTGCTGACTGCATTCTGTTCAACCTCCTCTTTCTTTCCTGCTTCCAGTAAGATGAGTATCACATTGTCTTTCCTTCACGATTTTTTATGTTTTTGCACTTATTGACTTAACCATTTCCTTTACAGAACCCCTACTGCGGGAACGCGACTCAGCACTCCAATCATGGCTTAAACTCCATTGTTTCCGGGGACCGCTCGAGGGTGTGCAGAACTACAGGAAATAGCGCAGGATCTCGTTGCTCCGCGGGGGTCGCGCCATACCCATTCGAGAGCCGACTCCTGCTGTAGTCTGTTGTTTCTGTTCAAGCAGCTGACGCCCAGTGGTTGCCGGGTCTGTATTCATAAGTTTAATTGCAGTCCTGATTAGCAGTTTGCAAGTGTGGCCACTGTGGGGCCTCGGGCCCAGGTGGTTTACTGTATTTTTACCAATATAATACTGAGGGAGCTTCAGCCCCGGGGTACAGACCCCAAACAAGGGGCTCCATTAGGATGTCGGGCGGATTTCCTCCGCCAGGGTAGCAGTGGCCACCGCCACCCTGGCGGAGGCAATCCGGCCGACATCCTTCCCTGCATTCCCCCCCGCCATATTACGGTGGCGGAGGGGACCGCAGCAGTGGTAAACACCTCCCGCCTGTTTTCCGCCCGGTCGCCTTGCGGCCGGGGCGGAAAAGGGATAGCATGGTGGCGCTGTCTATCAGACACCGCCAGCCATATTAGTATAGGCATTTTTCAATGCCTGTCCGTGGCGGCAATGCCGCCACGGAAAGGCATGTGGTGTTCACTCTGGGGGGGCCCCTGTGGGCCCCCAGAGTGACGGCCAAAGGGGGGTGGCACACGGTGGGGTACCTGTGGTACCCCCCTGCATTTGCATAATCGCAGCGGCAGGCACCGCTCAGTGCCTGCCGCTTCGATTAGGCAAATGCGTGCATTTGTTATTAACATTGTGGCGGGCGGTGCAGTGAGCATCGCCCGCCACAATGTTAATTTGAGGAATGCGCCCGCCAACGCTACGGGCGCATCCTAATGCCAATGTCGGGACCCCCGCCCTTTAGGCGGGCGGTCCCGATTTTCAATGGGATGACGGGCAGGCAAAGTCCGCCCGTCATCCTAATGGAGCCCAAGGTGTCTAGCGACATACAAAAGTTACTGGTGCCGGTAACTAGTAAAAAAATATCGAGTTTTTATTTCGACTAGACATAATATTGAGTCAAAAATATAGAATAGACATAATATCGACCAGACATAATATAGACTACAAAAATATCGACTAGAAAAAATTAATATCGACTAGAATAGCAATAATATCGAATCAAAAATATATAATAGACATAATATCGACTAGACAGAATATAGACAACAAAAATATCGAATTTAAGGTAAGTTAATATTAATGTTTAATTTTTGTGTAATATAATTCTGTAGCGGGTTGTGGGTTTATAGGGGAATAGGGTGGGAAGTAATTTAACTATAATTAATTAAATATGTTATTTTATTTATTGGTATTTAGTTAGAATTAATTGATAAATTATTATTAATTGGTAATTAATTAAAATATAATAGCTAATTAATCTAAATTGATTAATTGATTAATATTTTATTTTTTGTAATTTATTTTCTGTAGCGGGTTGTGGGTTTATAGGGGAATAGGGTGGGAAGTAATTTAATTATAATAAATTAAATATGTTATTTTAGTTATTGGTATTTATTTTGAATTATTTGTTAATTGAAAATTGGCAATTAAATAAAATATAATTGGTAAAAAATTTTAATTGATTAATTGATAAATATGTTGATGTTATTAATTTTTTTTATGTAGCGGGTTGTGGGTTTATAGGTGAATAGGGTGGGAAGTAATTTTATTATAATTAATTAATTATGTAATTTAATTTTAGGGTATTTATTCAGAATTAATTGTTAATTAATTATTGATTGGCAATTAATTAAAATATAATTGGTAATAAATTGTAATTGATTAATTGATAAATATGTTAATGTTATTAATTTTTTTATGTAGTTGGTTGTGGGTTTATAGGGGAATAGGGTGGGAATTAATTTTATTATAATTAATTAAATATGTAATTTAATTTTGGGGTATTTATTTATATAATTGGTAATTAAATGTATTTGATTAATTGATTAATTGATAAATATGTTAATTTTCCAATGTTTTCCCTACTGTTGCACTCTCTGGAGTTGGAATAGTAATTTTTACTCCTACGCTATCCAACGCTTTCCCTACTGTTGCACTCACTGGAGAGGGAATAGTAATTTTTACCTCTACGCAAGGTTTCTTTACATGCATGAAATGTAAAGCATGCAAATATAGTTCTAACGTGAAAAAGCTATTCTTCCCAGTAGAGGAGAAAGAAAAGAACATTGGGAAACATCTGACATGTCTCTCTGAATACTGTATATATATTCTGGTATGTCCTTGTCCTGAAAAATATGTTGGGAGTACCATGTTCCCGGCCAAAATACGGGTCCTTCAAAATATGAGGGCCATCCAGATTAAAGATCAGACCTCGCCTGTGGCCTGTCATTTTGAGGAGTATCACAAAAGTTATCGTGATCTCCTCAAATTCTTTGTCTTGACAAACTACCACCAATGCCAAGGGGAGGGGACAAAATCCGCAAATTGAGACAGTTGGAAAACAGGTATATCAACAATTTAGATACCTTGATCCCTGGTGGCCTCAATTCCGAAGAGGAAATGATATGGCATCTGGGTGACACGTAGACTATGTATAACTACGTAGGGTATTTACAGTGTCTGTGTGTATATATTGCTTTTCTGTAGTGTGCCTTTTGTACATAGTGGAAATCTACTTACCTGAGTCTCTTGCAAGAATTTGTTTTTAATTTTTAATCATTAACTAATTGGTTTATTGTTTTTCACATGTTTAATTCATTTTGGGAAATAGTAGGGCACTGTTAGAAAGTCATACAATTCTAAAGTCATCAGTATAGGTGTTAAGAATTGATATTAGCATTGACAGGCAAATTTTGCTTTGTCTTTTCCCCTTTCCTGCAGAGGGCTGCGGAGGAGTTTGATTGCTGAGAGACATTCTTTAGGCTTTTGTAAATTTGGACAATTGGCCGTGATACCTTCCCACTGGGGCAGTAGGATGTTCTCTTCTTTTCCTCTTCTGGTTTGCTTATGTTTTTCCCTTTCTCTACATCTACAAATTTATAGTTGATGATTTGCCTTGGAGCCTTAATCCACTTGGAATGTATTTGATCTACAAATACTCAATGCACTGGCGTTATGTATATTGGTTCTAAATGTTGGGCATATCAATGGAGAAATTAATCTTATAATGGATAAATCATTTTGAACACTGTGAGCAACCCGATAAATTCATGCATTAATGATGGGAAGTTTTCAACTAATATTGATATTGTCTTCCATGAATTTTGAGTCCTGCATCAAACAGGGTGTAAATATTTGTAATATTATATTTTGATCAGCAAACACAGTATGATTGATATTATCTTCTATATGTGTTCTGCAATGCATTGCTATGTTCAAACACCACTATAAGATGGCCACAGTATTTTTTTACTTTTTCGTCCCTTGTTTATGTTTTCACTGTGGCAATCACGTGTGCTTTGTGTTTTTTGAAACTTTATTAATATATGTTTAGGAACATTACTCAACTACCCGTGATCAAGGCGACTGGTTCACTGAAACGCGTTGGGCTGTTCCATGTATCTGTGCTTTGGAACCGATGTAAATTAAAAGCAACTTGATAAGTACACCCGGCTGTTGGAGTAATTGACAAAGACGTGTTACCTGAATGGAGTGCATCGGCACAGTTTTCACTGTGCTTCATGAACTACAATATATATATATATATGATTGGATTTAGGCTGGATAGATGAAACTGTCCATCACTAGGTGTAGGGCTATTGATAGGCTTTTGCAAGTAATCCTCACTGAATAAACTCCTTGTTCTGTTATTCGTTGACCACGTCACTTCACTGGTGACGAGGATAGGGACTGCTGTGAAGACCAATAGGAGGAGTAAGCGTAAGCTGTGCAGGTTCTGGCAACATAAGCAATACTCTACATGCGTGGCCTCTATTTTTTTCATGGATGTGTTGTCTTGTAATTCCTACAACAGGTGTACTTCTTCAAGAGAAAACGCTGTCCATAAGACAGCAATGATGGTACAAGAGATACGAGTGGTGTCTTGAGAACCAGTGGCGGCTTCTTCATAGGGGCATTGACTAACTGCTTTCTCGCAGTGAGAGAAGCAGAAACATAAAATGGTAAAACTACTATTTTATATTTCTGCTTCTCACACTGCGAGAAAACAGAAGTGCCTGGTTGCTGGTCCTGCTCGAGGGCAGGGTGGAGTGGCTTGCCCACTGTTGTGGGTACTGTTTGGTCGGCCCCAGGGCCAACCAACCCAGTCATGCACACTTTCCCTTTTTCTCTATGGAGGCTGCTGTATGCAGCCAACATAGAGAAAATGGCCCAGCTGGGGCGCTCTCCTCTGCGCCTCACCAATCACAATGCTGCCATTGCAGCGTTGTGATTGGCTTAGGAGAGGGAGGCTGCCTGCTTCTTGGTCCTGTGGAGGCAGGAAAGCAGGAGCCGGAGCTGGAGCTGGAGCACAGAAAATGTGGGACCCAGGAAAGGTAAGTTAAGTTTTATTTAATTGTACTTTTAATTATTTAACCCCCCCCCCCATCCCATCGCGAACCCCTTCCCTCGCGGCCACTCACCCTTTTATCCAAGCCCTCCTATAACATCCTGATGGCCGCTGATTCAGCCTATCTCTGACTGACATATCCCTAGGCCTGAAAACCCATCCGGCGTCTATTTATGTAGGTATTCAGGAATTTCGTTAGAGCATTGTTGCCAAAGAACCTCCTCAGAGCCTGCTGCAGGAAAGGCCAAGCTCAAGGGTCGTAGGATAAAGCACTACAGAGGGCAACGGGACTAGCCACTGTGAAATACCAATATGCCCTTGGTGTGCTGCTTCTCTTTCCCTGTGGAGACATATTCCCCCCTAGTAGTGAATGCATTTTGCACTGACCTGTCCTGGGACGGACACACGTCATTCTGGGTCGCAGTAGTAGGCAGGCTGTGTGAGGGTAGAGCCTAGAAGTCTTGCACCACACTTCACAATTCATTACTATATATCAGTGCCTCCATCTGGTTCATCGGGTCCAGGAACCCTAAATTCCACAGTACAGCCAGGCATTTCTCTTCCAATATCATATATAATTTTGGAACATCTGTGCTGATTATAATAACTCACTTAAGCAGGGCATATAGGTGGCACTATTTTAGCATTAATTAAGACATTTAATTTACGTGCATCAATATGCATAGTTACATCCCTAAGTCTAGTGGGAAAATTGAAATGCGTGTCTGCTGAGACATAAGAAACAAATGAGATAGACAGGTTATGTTTCGATGAAGCACGAATGTTTGAATGAACAAAATTCATGAGTGTAAATAACCATGTGTGCAGCCTATACCAAGAATTGGTGCTCTTGTGCGTCGTAAAGCATTTAACATGAATGGGAGAAACCACAAAAGTTAGTCATCATAAATATTTACTCTATACAAGAAAGAGGAGTCTGTGTATGTTTACCACATGGGAACTTTTGCTGAGCACTATTTAGAGGTGTGCATTCCTTTGTCATAAATATGTAAAAGGCACATTGCCTATGTTTAACATTTTTGATATCCATAAGCAACAGATGTGGGTGTAGATGTTGCATCCTAGCTGGAACTTTGGGAACTATTTTGATGGCCTACCTGGGGTGTGTGGTCCATTCTTCCGCTGCTGCCAGTAAACAAGAACCCTTATAGCTCAACAAATAAATGATAACACTACTTGTTTAATACAACCAAAGCGTCCTGCTATGCAGGACCATTTGCAAGTCACCTCATAGGCTCATGACAAATAAACCCATATATATTTATGAAAAAACCCTAAAGCCACCCAGAGTCGGACCATACAAACGAGGAAACAAATAAATATTTCTTCACACGTTTTCATTTCAATTGTTAATTTATCTGCAATTTTATATAGCACCAAGTAAGCCCCTTGGTGCTCGTAGGAGCTCACAGACCATTTTGCAGATGGTTATGTTTCTCTGTGCTAGAATAAAAAAAAGAAAAATAAATGTATTTACAATCATAGGGAGTTCTGGTTAAGATGCCTATAACCCGATTTAGCCAGATGTCCATGTAAGGTGATTGTGATAACAGGTTGGTGTGTCAAGAAAAACTAGACCTATTTATCAGGCATTATCGGAGGAAGGGTCATTGGAATAGTAAGCTTTTCTGTTCTGTTTTGAGTTTTTTTGGAAGGACGTGACTGCCCAGGATCTGGTGGAGCAGATTGTTTTAGAGTTCTTTTCTTTGTTGAATGTAGGAGAATCCAGCCTGAGGGAGACCACACTGTTGTGAGGATTGATACCTCACATGATTATACTGAACAAGCACCTACCTACATTATTATCATATGAAATCTCTACTATTGATGTCATAACACTTTCGCAAGTGCTTTTTCAACCTTCCTGCTTCCTAAAATTTGCTTGACAATGCTCTATTTATCCACTCTTTTTCAAACTTTTCTCAAGGAGATAACCCCCTGATACCTCCATATGTTGTTCAGGCTCGCAAGCTACGCTCGCTCGCCTCAGTGCAGTACCACAATAACTTTACGCCACACCATGTTCAAATGTCACCAGTCGCCACTGTTGAGAACTGGGATATCACCACCTAACGGAAGTCACAGTCTGACTGGCTTGGTAAATTTAAGAAGAGAATTACTGTACTCCAAAATTATGCCTTCCACTGTGTCTTCAATCACTTGACACTACTGCTTTGCTTCATGCCAGTAGCTTCTACCTTCCAAAAACTCTTAGCATAATGTGTTGCTTGCACCTTTTGCCATCCAAGCATTATCAATGACTGGAAATGAGCTTGCAGGGAAGAGTAAACCTATTTGTCAATACATTAACATGTGCACACTGCACATGTAATTTATTACAGGTGTGGCTATGTAGCCACATGCTGAATAATGTGTGTTCCCTTGCACGCTCTGTGAAAGCTTGCAGTGACTCCAAGTACCAGTGATCAATCAGGGATTTCAATCAATCAATCAGGGATTTATGAAGCGCGCTACTCACCTGTGAGGGTCTCAAGGCGCTGGGAGGAGTTGGAGGGGGGGTGAAGACAATGCCTGGGGTGCAATACACAGATCATGATGGCCAAGTTCAGGAACTGATGCACTTTTGACTGGCGGGAGCAGAACTGGCAAGCTTATTTCAGTGTGTGTTTTACTTATCCATCATGGTGGAAGAACATTGATGTATGTTCTTAGGGTCAGAGCAGAGACAAAATGTGCAATTCACAAGCAGAAGGTGAGAGATCAGAGTATGTTGCCAATGTGAAGAAACCAGGGGATCAGTACAGGGAAAGTACCTTCTCAACTCTGGAAAGTCACTTCTGCTAACTGATAGGAAGGATTAGAAGTATTTTTATTGTAGGCTATTATTTTTGCTCATTTCTTTACTTTTTACATTGAAAATTTGACAGATACGCCTGGTCAAAGTACGATTATGATTTGAATATTACTTGAGAAATTAAAATATGGACTTCCAAAAACACTTCTCTCAACTATTTATAACAGAATCATTCCCTATTTTAATCCTCCCACAAAACATCAAATGTCTGAAACAACCTGCACTTAATGAACCGGGGCATTGGAAAAGCTGATTGGTGAAGAAATGCTAAGCATTAGGGGTTTGTTTAGCGGTGGGTGGGGTTGGAAATCCTGCTAAAATTTGGCAGCAGACACCTCCACGTCCCTAGATTAGAGGAGACATTTGTGGCCGCCAAGTCCATCGGCATCTCTCCTCTCGGTCAGTAGACGCATCGCCCGGACTTGGTCGTCCAAGAGCCAAAATCACAATGGATAGTATGGACTCCTTGAATTGGGAACACCAGCAATGGCCACACGAAGAGGAGATGTGACCCAGGGGCTAAGCTGTTGATGTGAAACTCTGCGACCTTAGTTTACATCCGAGCAGGGCATTTGACTGTAAATTGGGTGATTCTGGGCAAATTGCTTTACCCCCTCACCCCCACCCGTGGCAAAAATTGTAATTATGTAAGAAATATAATTGAAATGTGAATACGTGGAGCACAGTCTCATTTTGAAGCAAATGTGTAAATTCCAAATTGATCGGCATAGCACCGCTAATCATGAGGATATCTGACCTACTTATTGGCTGCTGCCGAAACAAAATGACCCAGAGCACAACTGCAATATACAAAGCCATACAAACGGTTACTAACAACTATTTTGTCAAAACAATGAGTATGTGCACTGAAACAACTTCATGATAGCCCTGACCAAAACATTTCTAAATACCAGTGAAATTAATGCAAATTAAACCAACCAGTTTTATGAGTCATATATGCCTTGTTCCCGGTGCATCCACAATGGCATTTGCACACGAATAAGTTACAAAATATATATGTTTGCAGCATAATGCACAATAGATTGAACTGTAAATATTTATCTGTTAAATTGTGTCCTGGATTGTGGACAGATGAGCATGAGTTTCTCTACTCCGCAGCCACAAAAATATCCTGTCCCCATATGCAATCGTAAAGGGGCGCATACAAGACTGAAAATTCCATCCTGAAAAAACACACGCAGTGCCCCAATACTTGCACTACAAAGTACGGCTCCTGAATTCCCCACACATGTAGTGTATGATTCATACTACTGTGTCCTGTCCGATAATTAATATCTTCACTATTGAGGCCAGAATGGATTTCGAGATTGAAAGGGTTGCATAATCAAGCACAAGATGCTGAAAGAATGCTTCCCACGGGCTCATGTTATCCACACATTGAGTCATCAGCATGTTGGCGTTCACATTGAAGGTAATTGCATGGCCCGAGAGCCCACAAAAGCTACAGTCCACACTGCTGCCATCACTCGTTAAAGTACGAGAATAGACAGAGACAGGTGGACGTCAATACTGCTTGCAGCGACATCCACCTGCTGAAAGGCTTTCCACTCAAGTACTCCTACAAGTTAGATGCACAACATATTCTGTATGCTCAGATTCCAGAAGTGGGGGATAGGGTAATACAATCACTGATCATAGATTGGGTTTGATACTAGCTGCACATGAGGATCTGAGGTCAGCATACACAGAAGTCACTGCAACAGTTTCCTTACTGAAGCATCACTATTGGTGGCCTGGTCTTATAAAACAGACCAAGAACGTTGTCCTCAAATGTGACATCTGCCAGCAGTCGAAGGGCTCAACCATAGCATGTCTGCCTCAGACACCCCTGTTGATCTCAGATGGGGCTTACAAGTACATCTTGGTGGCAGTGGATTCATGCTCCAGATTCCTATGGGTCTGGCCACCATGCTCGGCTGACTCTTGGACTGTTATGAAGGATTTGCAAATCTTCATCGAGACTAACGCAATTGGCGCACCACATTTCGACCAGGACAAGGAAGCCTTTGGAAGCTTTGGTGTGGCCATGGGGGACTCCTCCCCTACCATCCAGCGGGGAATTCAGTAGTTGAGAGGAAACAATGTGACTTAAAGCAGTTCGTAACAGCAAGGGTATTAGACTCGGTGGCAGTGGGTCAATCACCTATATGGGGTCCAGAGGGCACTCAATAACATGCCCAAAAATATCTCTATGGGGTCGTACTCCTTATGAACTCCTGTTCGGTGTGAAAATGTGGGTCCCAACGCAGTGGTGGCAGAAACACCATTTGACATCAATTAACGTTTTTCAAAAATGAGACATTTAATATTTCAGGCAAAACATGCCAACCGGGCACTTTTGGCCTTCCTCGAAAGTAGTGGAGCCCTTCACCCCTCTCAAACGGGCTTCCGCCCCGGTCAGGGGACAGAAACCGCCATACTATCAGTAGTTGAGGAAACCAGGAAAATCGTGGACGCAGGAGGTACAGCTGCAATCATCCTTCTAGATCTAAGCGTGGCTTTCGACACGGTTAACCACTGTGTCCTGATCCACCGCCTTAGGGGGGCAGGAGTGTCCGGAACAGCATTAACATGGATGCAATCCTTATTAGAAGGAAGATCTTTTCAGGTCTTCCAAAACAACCCCCCTTCACCAACCATGCCATTAGGGTGCGGAGTCCCACAAGGTTCCTCACTTAGTCCCACCCTCTTTAACGCATATATGGCTCCACTAGCTGATATAGGAGCCCCATTTGGAATACACGTGGTTACCGACGCGGATGACACCCAATTGGTCCTAGCGCTGAGCCACCCCTGCCAACAAGCTAAGGGCCTTCAACCCTGCCTGGAGGAGTTAGTAAAGTGGATGAGTCTCTCCCACCTGAAACTCAACGGGAGAAGACAGAACTCATGATCCTGGGTGACCAATCGAGCCTCTGTATAAATACTCTCTGGCCATCCTCGATGGGTTCATTGCCCTCCCCCAAAACAGAAATATAAAGTCTAGGAATATGGCTAGACCAGAACCTCTCTTTTAAAACCCAGGCAAGATAGACAGCTGCCTCGTGCTACGGCCTTCTCAGAATTATTCGTAAGGTCCTCCCTCTCTTACCCCCTCTCACCAAAAGATTAGTCACCCAGGCCCTCATTTTGTCCAGATTGGACTATATCAATGCCCTTAACCTAGGGGCCCCTAAGGAGGTCATCTCAAAACTACAGGTCATACATAACTGTGCTGCAAGGTTGCTTACTGATACCACTACTCGTTGCTCAGCAAGACCGGCACTGCGCTCGCTCCACTGGCTCCCTGTGCAGCAGAGAGTAAATTTTAAAGCACTCTGCATAGCACACAAGTCCATCAACAATCATGGGCCACCAATCAATAGGGCGATGATCCGACCATATAGAGCAAATATGGCACTCCGCTCGAATGAACTCCATCTAGCGACTATTCCCAGGACTAAGAAGGCCAGAAGCGGTGGCAGGCTCTTTTCACTCAACGCCTCCAGACTATGGAACACTCTCCCGCTGCAGCTATATAGTGAACCCAACTACCTGAAATTCCGCAAACAACTGAAGACCTAGCTGTTCATCTAGAGTACTTCCCACCCACCTGTATCTACACAGCGCTGGGATGCTTCCCGGTAGCCATGCACTATAATAGCAATAACAATAACAAAACTAAGAAGCTAACAGCAACAGCGGACCTTCAGTGCAGCACCTCCTGCCAGTTCCTTTGTGTACAGATGCTGTGCAGTCACCTCCTACGCCAGCCGTTGAATGGCGTTGCTGTGCTCCAGATCAAAAGATTAATATAACAAGTGGGGGTGCGCAGCTCACGAAGTCCAACACGCCAAAAGTTTTTAGAAAAGTCACTTCTTTATTTCAAATTAATCGTCTTAAAAAGCATTCAATTCAAATCATCAGCCAACGCGTTTCGCTCTCACATATAATATTTCAATTGTGTATATACACTATATACATTTCTACAATGTGGCGTGACTTTGTGATGCCAGTGAGACCATAACCAAAATAGTGAAGCAAACTTAGTGCTATACAAGAATGGTGACAATGGTTATTGGTAGTTAGACAAGGGGAGCCCTTTTGGGGTATAGTAGATTCAGTTTTCATAAACAAATTTTTATTTATACTCACTTCAGCTGAAGTGGGTACAGCTGAAATAATTGGTCTGTAGGTTGCAGCTACGAAAGTAATACGCCTAATTGTATTGTGGATTTATTTCCCATTTTTCTGGTTGTGTTTAAATCACACAAGATAAAAATATTCCTTGCCTGAAAGTATATCAAATGATGGAAATGAGTTCCTTGTGAACGTTGTTTTTTGCTTAATATGTCACAGATCGAGTCATCTCCCAGTTATACAAAACCTGCTGAGCTTCCAAGAATAGCCCGGACGGCGTCAAGCTACTTTGTACATTATGACGACTTCTCGACGGATTCAAGTGAACCAGAGCTGCCACCACCGCCTCTTCCTTTCAAGAGTATATGTTCTCTATCTTTGGCTGAAAAATAATGACATTGTTGTTCCCTGTGTACATCTCTGGATTACAGTTGGTTTACTTTTCCACATTCTCTGGATTGGTTTGGTAACTGCCTTTTTCATGTTCTAGTTTTGACACATCAGATCCAGCCTCTTATTATTATAAACCTGCACCTACACCTGCAAAGAAAAATATGCTCACGAACAATAAGCTGATATACTCTGCTTCCTGTATTTCCCAACTGCTGTCCGTACAGGGTTTCGACTTTTGGAAAGACACCATAGACACAAAATCTGCGTAGTGGACATAAGTTTTGCAGGTTCAGGGAAATGAGGCCCTATTTAGAGCATACCTCATACCACATCAAATCGTGTTTCTCAATAAAAACAGTGCAACAAACGTCCTGTCAAGGAATAGAACAAACAAAGGATTTGAACACACCGCGTATTCCTGCATTCTCACAGGTTAAGAACTGGCAGCATCTAACACACTTCAGTGAGGATACACTAGATCCCATGATACTGAATGGTTCCTTTAATTCATCAGATCCCAATTGGAAGTGGTGGTTGGTTTGGCATGTGGACATGAATGGGTGTCAATCTAGATTCCTTGGTATCACCAAAGTTTTTAGGATAAATGGGGCTAATCAACGATACATACAATCAGAACATTTTGGGATGGTGACCAATGTTCCCTCTAATTTCTCTTTCTTATGTGCGGCAATGGAATGTTGGTGTGCACACATTTCTTGCTTGTGTGTGCAACTGAGTGATGAGATGTGCAACAAGGCAAGTCGATCAGCTACCACTTATAGGTAAATAACAAGCATTGGCACTGCCAATAAGCCTTGCTTTTAATTTACAGGTACTTCTTAGTCACTGATAGGTTTAAGCACTGAATAAGTCATCACACATGCACCCTTGCATTTGTGTATCCATAAATCACGTATTCATTCTTGCATTCACCAACTTGCACAACCACAATACAGCACATATACAAGTTGAGCCCCTTTTGCAAGATAAATTGAAAGAATAAAAGCGGAAAAAATACAACATGCTATTGGCTAAAACTGACAGACATATGTATGCAATAATAAGGTTAAACAAAGCAGCTTGTTTCTTACCATCTGTTTGTGCCTACTCAGCTTATTTCTTGCCCTCTTTTTGCCTTTTCTGCTCAATTCTGGCCCGCTTTTTGCCTTTTCTGTTCGCTTCTTGCCCTCTGTTTCTGCCTTCTCTGCTCATTTCTTACCCTCTTTTTGCCTTTTCTGCTCGCTTCTTGCACACTGTCCTGCTTTTTCTGCTCGTCTCTTGCCCTCTTCCTGCCGTTTTTCTCCTCCCGCCACCCAGTGCCCCTCCCTCCCCCCAGTACACCTTCCCTGGCAGAGTTCAGAAACAAACCCTAGACTTGGCTTTTTGACCGAGGCATTGCATCCCAGCACCCAGATATCCTTAGGGATGACAGCGTTGCACTCTACGTATGCTGATTGATTGATTGATTCAAATAAACTTACTTTAAAAAAGGTTATGATTGTTTGAAAAATGCTGATTTGCAAAGTTTCAAATGGAATGGATGCAAACAATATGTATTTATCTTTAGATCTTAATTTTTATTGTTGACTGGCCTGAGGATATTGTAAAGGGGTGGGTGGGGGTACAGTTGCCTAGCTGAATGCACTGTGGTCCATCTCCTTTTTAGAAAGGACTATCTGATTCATCCTTTGCTTTGTCATGTTGACAATAACCTGTTGTACTAATAAAAGATATAAAAGGGCACTCACTTGTTCCTAATCTGTCTGGGCACCACAAACCCTACAACTTGTCCTGCTGCTGTATCTGTAATCACTGCCTAAGTGTCAACGGCACATACTGCAGAGCTCCTGGCAGTTTAGAGAAGTGCTGGTTGAAATGATAAACTGACATACTGAGCAGTTTAAGGTGGGAGACACGTATGTGAATGGCAGCATGCAGTAGCGAGTGTTTCATAAGTAACTGACTAACAATAAGAGCTGAAGGTGCTGTACTGGATGGAAGCATCTTACAAACAGAAAAAGCACATGTGAAGCCACAGCCGAAGCCAGTGATGTCACACAATGCAACAAAAAAAGAGAGAAGAACTGGAGAAATCAGGAGGAGGCTGTGATGTAAGCTGCATCACGCTGGAGAAGAGTGTTTAACAAGTCACTGAAGAGGTGAATGGCCAGAAAAATAGCAGAGGCTGCAGAACTGAGACCAACCAGCATACCGAATGATAAGGCCTCAGACAAGCATGTGTGATGCCACAGCCAGACAGAGGAGAAAACAAAATGTGGAGGAGCCAGAGGTCTGTGGACTAGGCAAACGGGACTCGGGCTGCAAAGAAAGCTCTGGGAATTTTCTCCTGCTGTTTAATGACAGCCTTGCAGGTATTTAAACACCCCCATTAGCATTTCTAAAGGCGAAAAACATGTCTTAAGAAATGCATTTGGAAGCGCAGCAGCATCACCATCAGCCGCACTTCAGAGGCTCCACTGAAGTATTTACTGAATGCAGTGGAATCCTTTGTAGTGTGCGCTGATTGTAGGTGTCTGCGCGGAGGGAAGCCTAGGTGTGCGTGCCTGCTCAGGCGTGTAGTTTAGAGGAAACCATGATGGTGACATCATATAGTGTTGAGAAGATGTCCCTCTATTGGCTAAAAACCTCAACACTTTCTCAGGTGAAGCAACACGTGTCCCTTCTTTCTGAAGACATGGATCTCAGGGATTTTATTTTTAGTAGGCCCCACAGAACCCACATCAAAAGCACTTCTTCTTCCATGAAATATACAACGAGCTGTAGAAAATTTCTCAACAGGAATCTGCTGAGAGATTGCGCAAGATTGACAAGGTTAACTAGAAAAGGCTTTGGCCGTGGTTGACAACGGTATGACCACATTATCATTCAGAATGTATTCACTGGGCAACAAAGTATCTTCTGCAATTGGAATAATACAGCAAGATATGTCAATTTTACAGCATGGACAGTCACAATTACTGTCCTTTGTGTTACTGAGCTGGACGTTGCAAACACTATGTTCTGGCCATGTGCTGTGGTGTTACATCAACAGCACAGGTCTGATTTCAGTGTATGATCTAACAGAAAAGCAGATGGTAAGGGCACAAAGAGATGTAAAATATACTATATTGCACATTGGAAAATTAGACCAATCACTTATACTGTGGCTGAGACACCATCCACAGACTGGATTATCCATGGTTACATTACCCTACTAGTCACAACTTTCCAATTCCAATATTGTCTCCAATACCAACAGGTAGTCAGATATGAATACCAGGGGAGGGTTATGTGCATGAGTACTGGGAATTACTATTCAGTTTTAGATGCCGAAATGGGGACAAAAAAGCTTTCCTTAGTGGTTCTGACTGTGAGGATGCTTTAGGCGGGCCCTCATTGGTTCGCAAAGACATTATTCTTCATGGAGCATACACTGCTTCAGTTGCAAACTTGTCCTATTATCTGACTGCTGACATATACTGGATGAACTATTTATGTACTTCCATTTGGTGAAGACTCTTTGAGGATTGAAAAAGTCTTTGAATATGACGAAACAAGTGCCTGCTGTTTGTCAGTTCAGATTGTCCAATAAACTGAACATCCTAAAAGATTAAAGCAATTGAAACTACCCGTCTCTTGCAGAGTCTTCATATTTTGTGAATCGTGTCTCACAACTTTGGACCTGTCGGATTGACGGACTATGTATTAATAATTAGCGGTGCTCTGGACCCTTTTTATATATTGTGTATATTTGAAAGTGTTTTTTCTTATATACTTACCGCTATTTGGGTACATAGTGTTACTTGGTCCATTGGGCTCACAATACTGGTTGTACTGTCTACTTATTTCCTGAATATTGTGATGTGCTAGCATCTAGTGTAGACCACTGTCACTTCTGTTTTCTTACTGTTATCTGAAGGGTTCCCTGGCTGTTGTGATACGTCCGGTCTTCAAGCTGCTCTCATGTGGGATCAAGGTTGCTGTTTAATGGAACCGGGGAACGCTTATCAGGTAACGGTTAATTCCATTGTCACTTGTTGCACACAAGTACTGTTCCCACCTGCCCACACATTTAGGGAGGCAACACTATGGGCTTTGTTAAATGTTTCTAACATAGGCTTTGATTCTATTAGCAAACTGAAAGCCATGCTTTTTCAAAAGGATGTGGCCATAACTTCGGCCAGAGAGACATTTGATCGCCAGGCTGCAAGGTCCTCGTCTGAGATACAGACACTACTCCACACTAACTTCATGCTACATTTTGGGGAGCTAGTTCACTGTATCTTTATTATGTCTGATACAAAGGGAATTGTGCACTATGTATCGGCTCTGAACTGGTTAGTACCTTTCGGTGAATTTTGGCGTTATCCCATCTTTCATACACTTCATGTTGAGAAGCGTTTTTGGAGGGCTCCCGCTTGTCCTGCTACTTGGGGCAGGAATCCTGATTTTAATTTTTATGCTCTGCAATGGACGTTTCAGTTAAACCCAGAATGGAGACAGTACTGCTTGTGCTACGGTGCCATGAGCAATTGGTACATTGCTTTGGCACACCTATGCTTCGAGAACTGAATGAGCACTGATTCTTGTCCTTCAGGCCTGTTGGGTTCACTGTGTACGGCCTGTATTCTGCTGCCTGCTATGGAGTCACAAATGCGTATTGGCTCTATGCCCAGGATCACCATTGGTTGCGCCGCTGGACATTGAAGTACTGATGGAACCCTTAAACGCCCATGGGTATTGTTGTCCCCAGCATATTCCATTGCTGATGAATGCATTCTTCCAGCCACCCTGGGTGCTTTGGCTCCAAGTGAAACAGACACTGGCACAACGATATGCGTACAGGATGCAGTCCCTCCCTCAGCGGCTGTTGTGGGTACTGGATGGAATCAACTTTGCTCCATAAACCTGCTTCAAGGGACGCCTTTGGGACCGTCATTTGTGGATGTGAGCAATGTTGTGTCTACCACTCGGAACACTTAAACAATTGGCCTTTCCGTGTGGTGGTAATCTTTTGGTACATTTTTTAAACAAATTGGATCAAAACAGCTTTTGCTTTATTTTTCTAGGCACCATGGCTTTCTGAGTGCTTGGGATTTCAAATAAAATAATGGCTTTTAAGGCTTTTCTATGAACATTTTAAAGGAGGCTTGCTTTTAGACAATTTTAGAAGTAGTTTTGAACATTTTTAGTTCGATTTAATTATGTCCTGATTTCTTTAAGATAGCTTTTCATATATCGACCCTTAGTATGAGGAGTGGGTGTTATGTTCCCTGGCTTGGCTCATGTAGCGAAGCTGCTCATTTCTTACATTGTCCTATTTTTTTACAATAACATATCAGCCGTAACCTTTTGCACATATTCGCATGCACAACAATGTTGCATTACTTTCTCTGAAACTACTTTGTTTACACAACTAGCTGCCCACACCATTATCACGATGCCTTGAAAATATTGTACAAGACCCTTTACGCAAGAAGTACAAATGTTGTTCTAGCTTCATCCATGGGGCAACAGAGCTATCTATATATCTATAACACCGCTAAACTAAACGTATATCGCAAGGCTGCTTTCTATTATAAATAATGAGAATCCCGATAGATTAGCACAGGAGGATCTTCAGCTGACACCTACGGTTCCTGCATGCTGAGACTTCAGCATACAGCGGTCTGACATCTCGTGAGGCGTGTCCAGTTCGTGACCAAGATGGGGTCCTTCATATTCGTCCGCCAGGAAATTGGGCTGGATCATCCCTTGCGGAGATTCTTGGCTGTATACCTACACACACACACTTTAGGTACACTTAGAGTAGGGCTTGCATAGTAGGAGTACGCCGGATTACTATATTTAAACAACAACGGGCCGTGGATGTGATTGAAATAGGTGTGGACGCGGGGAGTCGCCGGCAAGAAAATGCTGGCGTGAAGGTTTACCCCTGCCACGCGCCCAGGAAGCCCGTTACCTCTCCTTTTAGAATTGTGTACACCCTGACATGGGAGTGTTTGTACCTGGGAATTTGCAGGTCTTCATTTACAAGTTTGTAAAAAAAATGTTATCCGTCTATTTACCTAGTTGGCAGTAGATGCCTTAGGGTGCACCTCCCCACAGGTAAGAACGTTTATTGGTCCTGAGGAATGCTGAACTAACTTTTGGTTCGTTAGCTGAAACATGTCGACCTTTCTAGGACATTAGGTTCAAATTTACACAACCTTTCACATGTCCGACTGTTCACTTGGTTTTAACTGGGTCAGTACTACCCCTTTATTAAAAAATCTTTTTTCAGGGGAGTAGTCATGACTCATTTTAATTAGCACTATTTTTTTCAGTATTAGCCTCGTACTAACAAATAGGAACCCGATGAAGATGACTGGCTACCTGCCCAGTGCGGGTGCCTGAGGGTTCCCTTTTTTCCTCACTGCATGTTCACTGCAGTTTATACACACTTTCCCCTCCTCTTTCGTAATTAATACTCATGGGTGGTGGTGGTGGTGGTCTATTAATAACTTAGATCTCCCATTTTGCCTATTTGAGTTGTAGCAAGGTACTCTTTTGTTGTTTTGTAGTACGCCGGATTACTGCCTTGTTTATATGCCTGCATATATACACTGTTTTAGCACCATGGCAGAACTGTATCTACTATTTACACTTTTGGTGCTTGTAATCTCCTTCATCTGCTTCTGTCTACTGATTATCGCAGCACATGTATTCCATACATTATGTATATTTATCTGAGCATGAGTAGTCTGACTGAGCGAAAAGCTCTGATCTGTTTTCACAACCCCTGAGGGGTCAGAGTTGTCATGTTCAGTGGTTGCCAGAAACCAGGGCCGGACTGGGAACCAAAACAGGCCCTGGCAAAGTGCTCGGCGGTGCCGCCGAGCTCTTTTCCAGGGCCGGTTTTCGTCCGATTTTGTTACAGGGCCGATTTTGCAGCTATGCTGCAAAAACGGCCCTGTAACAAAAACAGCCCCCAGGGGCCCCAAACCGGCCCCCACCCGTGCGGCGCACCGGGGGATTTGCCGGTGCCCGCTACGGCCAGTCCGGCCATGCCATAAACCATCCGCTCCCTGGTAAGGTTAAGGTGCTTGTGGTGGCACTGTAAGTTAGCTGGTCTCTAGTCCAACATATCCCGTGGGCGTACCCGGAATCAGTCTAGGAACCCCAACCAAAGTTTATGTTGTCCAACAAATGCACCGGTCTTATGGATTAGTGAGAACTACACCACAACAGGTCAGGTGTTAAACCCACAATGCTTGGTTTTTGTTGCATTGGCTTCTGGGCACCAGAACCCAACCATCAGCTGCTCTTGGAGGCATGCGTGGGTTGTACCATCATGTGTCACAACACAGTGGAAACAACTTTAAATGCCAGCAGAGGAGTAGCTCCCCAGGGCAGCCTCCCCCTCGCCCTCCTGACTACACTTGATTGAAATGTTGGCCCAACAAGGATCCTGCAAGGATGTGCGAGGCTCGCGCATTGCCATGACAGCCCGCCCGCCGCCTGGGTGTGCGTGACAGTGCGTGCGGCAGGCGGGCCGCCCTCCTCATCCGTGCAATGGGCGCTTGATTACTCTGCGGGCACAAGGAGGAAGGAGAGCCCTCCCCCTGCTAGCCTGCTCTTTTCAATGCAACTTTCTGTTTTCCCAGGCAGGGGGCTGCTGCTCGCTATCTCCCCCTCTACAGATGTGATCCCGGAGCCGGGAGGGGGCCGGGCAGGGGCGGGCTGCAGCAGTGAAGGGCGCAGGAGTCTGTAGACCCGGCCGGCGGGACAGCGAGGGGACCCCGGCCAGAAGCAGCCGGGCTGTGCTGGGATCGCCCTGCCTCCGCAAGATCCGAGCCCTCTCACCCGGCGAGATCTGCTGCTTTCTGGGTCCTTGGATTTCTCATCAAAAAGCTGCCCCCACCTTTCACTGTCTCCAAAAAGGACTCAGCCTACATCGACTGATCTGACGGGATCAACTCCGCAGAGGCGATCGCAGCCTAGATCTGGTTTCCGCCGGGAGCAGATCGCCGCTCGCGGGCCGGACCCAGCGCCCCCTTCCCCTGCTAGAAGGATCTGTCTGGATCCGCTGACGAATCCCCGCCGCGTCAGAGCTGGTAGGATCTCTGCGATCGGGTGTTCTCTTCCCGGGATCTGCTGCTCTCCCCTGGTTGGACCGGCTCTACTCTTTCCTGATCTGAGCCTGGATTTGCTGCTCTCTCGGAGGATCGGCTCCTCCTCCCCGGCTCTGCAGGCAGATTTCCTCCCGGACTGGCTGGTCTAACCGTGATCTGCAGGGAGGGATCCCGCACAGGACGAGATGCCGCCCCTCGCTCTCCCGATCGCTACACAGAGCTCCCTCCCTCGCTGCCGGACTTGGTGATTCCTGCCCCCAAGAGGCTATGCTCCCAATACAATCCTCTCTCCTTTTACCCCTCCTCCCCCGGTAGATCCATCCCCACAGATCCCATACTGATCTTTTTTTCGCTGCTAGATCCCCTTTCCCCGGGTGGATCTCCCTTCCCGGAGAAATCCTCGTCTCTCCGGTTAGAGACTCGCTCCCTGCTGGATATTTGAGCCGTGTCCTTCCTGGGAGGATCCCTCCTTCCCGGGTGGATCCCACCCCCCAGTGGATGTCGCCCCCCCGGAGCGGGGCGCAGCAGATCCCGTCCTGCCGCGGGCCCGGGATGCCGCATCGCCAGGAGGAGGCAGCGACTGGCAGAGCCGCCGGACCCTGAGCCTACCCCATGCCCCGGCCACTACTCCCCGGAGGCGGCTGCACTGCGGACGGCAGCGGCGCTGGATGAGGCCGGAGCCCGGGGCTGCAGCCGCAGCGGAGACCGACCCTGCCCCCTTCCCTGGCGCCTGCCATGAAGCACAACCCGCCCTGCACCGATGGCCCCTGTTCATGGAGGTAAGGGCCCGGCTATAGCGCTGCGCGCAGGCTCTAGGGCGCTCGGACGGGGGCTCCCTGCTCCTGCCTGTGTGAGTGCTGGGGGGCAGTAAAAAAGTGTTAACTTTAACCCTCTGGTTTCCTCATGCCCCCTCCCTACAGAAACCAACTCCCTGTCTCTTTTTTGTTGATAACATCTGTTCATGTATGAATGCATTTACTGTTTTTATAGCGCTAAACATACCGCTGACATTACGCAACGCCAGGCTGCACGCTCCAATCACGTAGAGGGCAGGAAATAGCCCCCCTCTCTCGCCCCTGAGCTGCGACAGGCGTGAACTGTCCTAACAGACTGGTATGCACCGGCCATAATCCGCTGTAATCACAGAGAGGGGTTGGTTCGCCCAATGGTGCCCCGGGGAGACTGGCACGCCATTTCTAAGCCCACTCCCCCTATACTTTTATCTGGGTTGAAAGGGGCCTTGTGCTCATGCAGCGGGGCGGATACGGAGCTACTGGCATTATGGTATAAAGTGTTAAGTCTGCCACATAAGCAGGGCATAGGCTTCAGGGGGGCATCGGGCTCAACTGGCAACGGTTCTGTGACGGGGCTCATCTCTTGTATTCCACGGGTCTGGTGGCGCGTGGCAGTTGTACGGGGGCACATTTGCGGGGCATAGGTCTGATGTCATGTGGCAGCTCTATAGGGACACGTCTCCTGCAGAGCCCAGGTCTCTCGCTAGGCAATTCTACAACATGCCCCATCCCCTGCAGGGTACGTGCCATGTTGCAGTTGTAGAAAGGCACATATCCTGCAGGGCACAAGTCTGGTGTCATGTGGAGGGGCACGTATCCGTCTAGTGGCATGTTTCAGTTTGCCCCAGTGCAAAAAGAACAATTGATGGACAGAATGCTGAACAATGTCAAACACGCACCCCCCCCCCCCCCCCACCCCCCAGAGGTCTGGCACTAAGGCCTAAATCCATCGTTTTTTTGCTCCACATGCCATTCAAGTTTGGACCCAGCCATATGCAAATCAGCCTTGACCCTGCCCCTCATGGGAACAGTCCAGCCCGAACTGCCAGGCTAGGACTTCCCTAGGCCGGAAACAAGCATGGGACTGATCATCCAGGCTAGCTTGATTCTAGTGGCATGGAGAGCAGGGGACCTACCTCTGGGCATACCCGTCCCACTCGGGGTGACAAATGCAAAAATAATTATTGATGGACGGAATGCAGAACAATGTCAAACATTCACCCCAGTACAGAGGTCTTCGCATAAGGCTGGTCTGTTCCCATGGGGCACAGGGTCAAGACTGATTTTCATATGGCTGGGTCCATACTGGAATGGCATGGTGAGCAAAAATCAATGGATTTAGGCCCAGATCTGTAATGGGGGTGAGTGTTTGATGTGTTCTGCATCATCTGTTCTTTTTGCTCTTGTTGCCCTTAGTGGGCAATGTATGCCCCACCGTTGGTTCCTTGCTCACTGTGTCACTGGGTTCCAGCTAGCCTGGCTGATGAGGGGTGACACCTCGAAACTGGTCCCAGGATGCTTGTTTCTGGTCCATGGTGGACCTGGCCTGGCAGTTCGGGCTGGCTGGTCCCATGAGGCACAGGGACATGACTGATTTGCATAAGGCTAGGTCCAACTTGGAGTGGTGTAGTGAGCAAAAACATAATAATTGATGGGTTAAACACACATCTGTGACTCCGGTTGACTGTTTCGTTTGTTCAGATTTCCCTCCATCATCTGTTCTTTTTGCAGTTTGTAGGTCTGGTGTCATGTGGCAGTGGTACAGGAGCACAACTCCTTCAGGGCCAGAGGTCTCTCCGGGCCTCTACATAACATAGACATTCCACGGATCACATCCGTGCAAGCCATAGGACCACAGTGTATATCAACAAAATGTCCAAAACTGGGCAATAAAAAAGAGTTAAGTCCCGAAAGACAGCAATTATTAGATGTTGTCACATGTTGCTTTGTGTGTATTTTAAATATAATTGTTTTACTTCCTCATTTTCTATTCATGTTACCGTTACAGCAGCCCTCCGAACTCTGACTTTCAGTTATTATTTTATCTTAATTTTTTTTCTTCAATTGGTGGGTTTGTCTTCCGAGCTAAGTCTGTTTTCTAGTTCTCTTTCGAATGTTCAGCTGTCCCGTGCCAGAGAGGAAACTGCAGTATCGGGCGCGAGCTAACCATTAACTCTCTTTATGGTGTTCACCGGTTCGATTGCGTCATATAACACGAGCTGCTGCTGCAAAACATACAACAACATTTGCACATATCGCACCCTGGTTTACAGCGTGTTCTGGACGGGTGCCTTTGTCCGACAAACAAGTGGCCGTTTTTGTGAAGTCACGCCAGGGGGCACTTTTGACTTTTCCCCGAGCGGGTTGTGCACTCCCCTTTCAGAGACACTTCACAATTATCACAAAAATGTAAGAAGAGTTAAAAAAAAGAAACACCAGACAAAGCAATACGCTTTGTATGATCAGCGTAGGACCTACAAAAGCATTGTGCTGTCATTATGCAGCCTGTGTCAGATGTGTTATTACTGAATGGACTGCTGTAGCTTTGTGCTGTCAGTGTGTGTAATTCGTCAGCATCGTGTAGTGCGTGTGCAACGAACATTAGCTGCATGTTTTCGAATGGCAGCACGCATCACACACTGCAGGCGCCCAGCTTATTTCACAGGAGCCCACCGCGGTGCAGTGGCAGCCGGTATGTGGGTTTCATTCCTCCTGGTACCACACTCAGTGGCACTCATCTTATCAGCCAGAGAAGGATGAGGAGTCAACTAGCCTATCTTGATTTATTCATTCATTTAATTTATTAAATCTTCCCTGGTGATGGGAGCCATTTTGGTACGCAATTGAAGATATTAATTCTAATCAGGGCCACTGTAATTATGCGGCAGGGAACGGCCAAATTATACGGCAGTTTTAGCTAAATTAGACAGCAAGAAAAGCCAAACCATGTGGCGTAATGCAGCACAATTTATGATGAAATTACTTCGTTATGTTGCGACTTTTACGCTTGCTAAGAATGTCCGGGTATCGGTTGCACCTTATTAACAGCAGTTAAACACCCAACCCAAATATTGTAATAAGCAACAGAAAGATGACCGGTAAACCTTTGAAAAGGTCCTTTCACTGCGCTGCAACATGTGTTGCTACATTTTAATTAACGTTTGAACCGTTTGACCCAGACACATTTTTTTGGTATAATCTACAGATTTTGCATCAGATGATGGATTATGTGACAAATGCGGCAAACCCATAATTATGCGAAAAATGCATAGACCACACAATCACATAATTCCAGTGGCCCTGCTTTTAATAGAACCTTACAGTTGGTTCCTTGGAAGCAGGTGAAAAGATATAGAAAGGCCTTTTAGTTTTAATGCACATCACAGTAAAACATGAATCTTTTTGGCACAAAGAAAATATACTATTAGATTGGAATCACTGTAACCCGAGGAAACATTTTAAGCACACAGGGATGACTAAAAAATGAACATGCACTGATGATGCTAAAAGGCCCAGCTTATGAATGAAAATGCCTTTTGGCTCAGTGGTAGGTTTAGTCACTCAATGGGTCATCATAGATGCAGTATGTATCTCGTATTTGCAGTCATGAATCCATTCCTCCATCCACTGACATTCTTGCATTCACCCTCTGACACAACCGCCATAAAAAACACACAAACTGAACAACATATGCAAGATAAATTAAAAGAATACAAATTGAAAAAAGAAAATGTGCTTCCAACTGCACCAGGAATATGCTCGCAATAACAAACCTAAACATAGCAGTAGCTGTCTGTCTCAAAGCGGTACTGTTCATCATCCATCATATTTTTAAGGTTCCAACATGACCGCCACATCTTAAAATGATGACTCAATGGTTCACTGTGGACATCTGCATTCCATGATGGTCGCCTGGGTTTGAGGAAGGGGCCGCGCGGAATGGAAAGCACTGCAGTTTGAATGAGCGGGAAGCAAGCAACTAGTAATTCCCCTCCCTTCTTCAAGAGCCTTGAGACCCTCTGGGTATGTAGCGCGCTATATAAATCTATTGACTTGACTTGAATTAGCACTGCTCTGGAGCTGTAATATCCCTCCGAAAAATGCAAATAAACAGGGAAAAAAAAGCAAATAATTGAAAGAGTTATTTTAAATGAGGAAATTGAAAACTAAAGGACTGGGCAACTAGGCCTGACGCTAGAAGTCACTCGTTTGTAGGTGTAAGTACACATGGTCAGAAAATGCTGTCATTCATAGGGTAAGAGAGCCATACTGACGTGGCCTGAACCATGACCCCTTGCAGTGAGCTGCCATGGATGGAAGCACCGTGTAAAGGACACTCCGACAGAATAATGGCAGAAGTCAGCTGGCCAGAAGGTCCTCTCTGATTCTAGATCAATATATATTTCTATAAATGGATGGATTGTTTAATAATAATTTTTTCACTACAAGATCCTGGCAGATAGTCTATCTCGCCTTCCAAACAGATTCTATCAAGAATAAAGGTGCAAATTGTCTACCCCTAAGGCTTGTCAAAGTGGGTAACCAAAACTCTTCCCTGCAAAGGTAATCTGTGCAAATTCATGTAACAAAATACCGGGCTGCAGGCTTTAACATGGTGCAAAAAATCCACCCCTAAAGGCTTAATGGCTTTAATTTATGTTACATAGTAAATAAAGCTGGCCAACTTCACTTGCTGTATGTAACCTTTCATAATAAACAAACCAGACCTATGGCATCTGAAATACCTTTTTCTAGAGCACTAATCAGGCCTAGAGCTGTAAACAAAATGACAGCTGGCAAAGCAAAATACTGTTTCTTCTAAGAGAGTTTAATAAGGATTCTCACAGACTAAGGGCCATATGTAGGTGGCAAAATACCGGTCGGTAACAGCCGATTTCGGCCGTTACCGACCAGTATTTGTAATTCCAGATATAGGGGGTCTGAAAATTACTGATTCTGTATATTTACCGAATCGATAATTTTGCCGAATCGGTAAATTACCGAATAGGTAAATGTACAGAATCAGAAATTTGGGATGTAGGTGGCACTGGAAACAGTGCCACAGGCCCTTAGAAATTCGTTATTTACCATGAAATACAATGGCATGGTAAATAACGAATTTCTGTGTACATGCACATCTGTGCATGTACACCTGTGCCATGTGGCACACATACATGCCCTAAGGGCATGTATGTGTGTCACATTGCACACAAGCCAAAATCAGGGGTGCAACAGGGTGTCAAGGCCCATAGGAATCCATGGCAATTACCGAATCGGTAATTACCGAATATTACTGATTCGGTAATATTTAAGGAATTATTACCTACATGGCATTTACCGAATTGTAAATACCGAATCGGTAAAATTCGGTATTTACGAATCGGTAAATGCCATTTACCTACATATGGCCCGAATCTTCTGTATCTAGAGTTTGTCACATGGGGTAACCAGCATCAAAACCATTGCATTCTACAGTAATCTATGAGATTCCATGTAACAAAATCCTTCTCAGCAGGGTTTCATACAGTGCACCCTTAAATGGATTAATGTTAACATATGCTTTACACAATAGATATATCAGGCCTACTGCTGTTATATTTCATAATAAATTAATCGGGCCCTTAGCCATGATAATTTGCTTCCTACCATAGCCTAATCAGTTCTGCTCTATTGACTGTAAGCTTTGCCATAAGCAAAAAGTTAAATACAAACACTCTTCTAAAGTGGAAACGCATAACTCCCACTATCAAACCCTGTACTCCGGGGAACCCCAGTGAGGGTGGAGCCTAAGCCCCTCTCTCAGTAGTGCCCTGAAAGCTCTCTTTTGTTGATCACAGAAGGTCTAGTGACACTTGCTTTGTCAAACAAGACCTAGAACATGCATGTAGATCAGTGTAGCCACAGGCATCCGGTAATGCTCTCAAGCACACAACTGCAACCTGAAATCTAAAGTTAATGACGGGAAAGGGAAAGCGAGGGGGCTTGTACTTGAAAATAACAATACATTCCTCGTGACAGCAGTCATCCTCTCTGTGCTGCTGCTAGAGAAAAACACACACCATAAATTATCTACATATCTAAGACACTGCAACAGCATCACAGTGCTATGTATCTGTCCCCTCCGAAAGCAGGCCAATCTCTATCCCACTTAAGCTTGACACTTTATGTCTTATTAGAGAGCCTTCTCTGGGCAGCCGTGCTGCAGCTGGCCAGGCAGCTGGATATACAAATCAGTCACAGCTTTGTAGAGGGAACACTTTTTCAGTGGAAGCACACAACTCCTGCCCCCCCCCCCCCCCTAGTGCTTCTGAAAGCTATTTAGATTGATCATATAAAGTTTAGCGACAGCAGCACTTTCAAGCCAGACCTAAAAAGGATAAAGAATGAAAAGAAAATAACATTTGAAAATTAAAGTACTGGCTCACCAGCATTGGCACTGAAGTGCACTTCCTTCTAGGTGGATGTGCATGTGATCAGACACTTTTACTCACAATGAAAGAAAACTAATGGGGAGTTGGCTGACTGACCACTGTCCAATGCTGTATGCTGCAGAGGTCATAAATATACAGCATGAAATACTTCACAACGGATAACTTGCATAACACCCAGGGCACGAGTCCTAAAAAGAGAAGTGGGGGGGACGCTGTCACCTTCCGTGACGTCACAACAGGAAGTGACGTCACGGAAGGTGCGCTCCGATCTCGTCCCAGTGGCCTGAGAGTGAAGTCCAGCTGTTTAGCAGGGTGGACGGCGTCCACCCTGAAAAACCCTCGGAAATAAGTGGGGGGATGCTGTCCACCCGCGTGGTACCCCGACTCGTGCCCTGATAACACCCATGCAAACCATAACTCACACGCCACAAACAGTGCTCATTACCTCGCCCTCGATGTAACTGACGCACATATAAATGAAGTAAATAATCTTACAGATGAAATAAAGTGGTTTGAGTCGGTGTTGTTATTTAATTTCCTTGCACTTTTACGTGTTGTTTTTCTTGGATACAAGTTGTGATGTCAAAAGGTTTGAATTTGTTGTCTGAGTTAATGTTTGCGTGGCTATTGTGAAAACTATTGCAGATATCTGTATTTTTTTGCTTTCAGTTCATAAGCACAGCTGTACTTGCGTTGTGTTTAGGTGAATTTCTGAGGTTTTTATTAGGTCTGGAGTTAGCCAAGACCTTTTCATTTTACATACATATATATATATATACACACACACACTATATGTACATTGGCCTGGTATTGTGTCATGGACATTTTTCTTGTACTCACTACGACATAAACCATTGGGAAGTGGGTCAGGCCACTTTAGCCACTGGCTACATTTACTGTGAGTGACCGCATTCTGCTTTCACACTGCGCTCATCCACAAACAAAGTTGTTTACTCATGGACTACTAAGGCAATGTGTGCATTTTGACACCCAAACATATTTTTGCATGTATTGAACATCTTTTTCAGATTATCAAGGGCTCTGAAGGTTCCCTAACAGTAAGGTTTTGCAAAAACCATGACAAACAAACCAAAAGGCTGACAGCCAATGTCAGGTCTATAGACATTGCCACTGCTTGTTTAAACATATGCTACGGTGGTATAAAGAAATATAACCATAACTTCACTTTAACCTTGCAAACTTTCACCACATTTATGGGGGTTTTCAGTACCTCTGCGATAAAGTAGTTTTACTGAATTTTCCTAATTTTGATTGTAGACTCTGCTTAGTAAGTCTAGTGTGATTTTGCAGCAACATGTGACTACAAGCGAACTGATTTAGAGTTTGGGGGATGAGTTACTCAGTCCGCAATGAGATAGATATCCCACCCACTTTATTACAAGTGCAGTAGGACATAATGCACTTGTAATAAGGCAGACGTTTGTGACGTTTCTGTCAAACTCTGAATGAGGCCCAAAATCTGGTATAAGCATTACTGATGAAATAAAGTGAGAGCTGTGTGAATTCTGGAGTGATGAGAACTCCACCACAGTCTGAATATGGACCTCAGTGTCATACACCAGCTGCACACAGAAGTACAATTATCCCTTCCAGGTATCTGAACAACATAGGAACTGCTCTCAAAAAGCCATTATTAACATTCAAACATGATTTGAGGAGCACAGAACAGTAACTAGAACAAAACCTTTAACTGGTTTTGAAACGGTGACTGCCAAACACATGGATTATTTATTAGTGGGTTGGGCTCTTGAATGTAATGTATATAACAAACATCAAAAATGCCCACAGCCCTGAGATTATGTGCTAATGCATGCAGTGTAAGCCCTTTAAAGCCAGAAAGAGTCTACAGAAGGGGCTATAGTTGTAAAGTAGTCCCTCATGCATTTCCACAAATACTCGGATTGAGGTGGAAGGGTACATCCTAACAGCTAATAGCATTGAGTGAGAGTTGAATATTATACTGGGCTGAGCCAAAAGGTTTCTGACAATGTATCAAACTAACGGCTAAAAGAGCCATGTTGATGAAAGGCAATGGTTGGACGGGGCAGGACCCAAATCCAAATCTGAGTATATTTTACGAAATATGTGTGTTTGACAACTGCGCTGTCAAAAGCATACCGACAAAAGATGCACTAAATAGGTTTGACCTAAATTGACATCTTATAGGCAGTCAATTCATTTTGCAGAGTGCCCCCTAACTGTGCGGCAACAGCAGCTTAATGCTAGTTTCTCTTCCCCACTAATCCCCTAAATGCTATGTACGCGGATCACTTTATCAGGCTGGCATGTGCCTGGCTTGATCATTCTTCAACACTCTGCCCCCCCACGCTCCCACCGAGCTACGTACCCTCCCTGTTTGTCTCTGTGTGTGTGCAGTCTTCATCCACAGCATCCTCCTCCCTGCCATGCACGCTTCCAGTCAAATCCGTACATAAGCTCCATGCTGTTCTCTCCTTCACGGTCGCAAAGTCTTTCTACTGTATCTGCAGAAAGTTATTTAAAGCATATCTTTTTCGGTGGTCTTTCTGTATTCAAGTGTTTGCAATAAGTAATTTTATTGAATTCCCTCAGAACATGTGTTACTGAAATTCATACTCTTCTGCTAAATGTTCCATGATATGAAGGCCGATCATGTGACCATTGCAATGACTCCTTCTGGTGTCAGTGGCATTTGTTTTGGATACTTGCTAAGTACAGCGGGGTTCAACCCGGTGACTAAGGCAGGTGACTCCAGCGTAGTTCAAGGATGGCTTCATCCATGCCAGATGTTCAGCATATCACTGATTCCTACATATAATAAATTTAAATGGACTTTGCTTGGCAGAGGGCAGTAGATCCATAGTGTAAACACTGGTACAAAGAGCTCCTTTTCACAAGAGTTAAGATTTTAAGGCAGTCGTTCATTGGCCTTTCATGAGGGGTGTCCTTACGAGCTTTGGGTTTGGACGTCCATTCATGACCTGGGTAGACCTATTATATGCCCAACCCAGAGCCAGCCTCAATGGAGTCAAATCTGTCGACTTTCCCATCCAGAAAGGAACCCGCCAGGGCTGCCGCCTTTCTCTCCTACTTTTCGTGCTGGTCTTGGAGCTGTTGGCGTGCCAAATTAGGGCCCACCCAGGACTCCGTGATTTTCAAGACACTAGTGGGCTGTTGGTAGATGAACGGATCTCCCTGTACGCAGACGATATCTTGCTCTATATCACTAACCCTTACACAACATTTCCCCTGCTACTCCAGGGCAGAAACACCCAACTGCCTGTGCTGTGGAGTACCTCACATACATATCCTCTGGGACTGCCAGGAACTACAGAGGTACTGGTCACGAATACTTTAGGATTTAAGTGATATATTGGGACTGCAGATCCCTATGGATCCAAAGTATGTCCTTCTGGGCATTCCCACAGATATAGATATTCCCAGGTACAAACTCTTATTGAGCAATTTGGGGCTCATAGTAGCCAAGCGTGACATTGCCAGATACTGGGGTAAAACAGAGTTGCCTACCATGGTGGAATGGCGCGCCTGCATGGACTTTTATATGGGGACAGAGAAAACTACATATGCTGCCAGAGGATGCCTCAAAAAGTTCAGGAAAATTTGGCAACCATGGTTAAGATACTACAATCTAGAGATGTCTGGGGGTGAACCTGATAACACAAGCCCCTGCACACTGAAATCATAACCTGTTGGTCGACAATCTTGTTTCCAAAGAAGATGTATTGGGTACGGGCCATGTTTAGTCCACAGAAGAGGTGGGAGGAGGGGTGCCAGTGGAGAAACTATTGTAATGCAACATCTGTATTTCTGAATGTGGTACTTATTAGTAACAGTGTTGAATTTATTGTATGTATGACTCAACTGCTACTGTGCTGGCTAATGTTTAAAAATAAAATAAAAACAGTTTAAAAATAAAAAAAAGATTGTAAGACCGTCAAGTGTGGTCAAGGTGAGTCCTTGCGCTCCTTAGGTTTAAGACTGTGCACTGTTGGAGCTGGCACCGAGCAGGATGATGCAGTGCAGAAGATTAACTGTACGGCAGAGATGGTCAGGAATAATTAACATCAGGTGCTCACAGAACACAATCAAAGATGCTCTGTTAAGAGGATCATTAGAAAAGAGTTGTAGTTCCATCCTGAAAATTGTCATGGGAAGACAAAGGGACTGGGATCCAAAAAACACCTTTGAAGACTATTTAGATCATCAGTATGGATTTGTTTACATCACATGCGGATGGAAAGCAAGTGAAAGGTGGGAACCAACCAACTCCCAGAAACTATGCTCTCAGCAACCTTGAGATGATCAAGTCCATCTTCTCTGCATTGGTTTGCAAGAACGGTGAAAGGGCTCTCTCAAACAAACAGAAGGGATCACAAAATAAAAACATGCTTTTGTGCTGCTTGAGCAAATGCATTTTCAGACACTTTTTGGGAGTTAAATGTTTGATTTTTATTGAATTGTCTTTCAGTTGAACCTTTGGGGCATTCTCTTTAGTTCTACAGCATTCGTCCAGCCTTCCTGATCTCTAACTAGAACAAACAGGCCAATACAAAGAGGATTTAATAAACAAAATAAATTTTTTGTTCCTGGTTCCCTGGAATAGACCTCTCTTTACAAAACAGCTAGTACTGTTCATGCATCTTCGTGAAGGTGTTACTTAAACTTTTAGCTGTGTATGTGTATCTAGACATTATTACTCACTCTCTCACAAGAAGCCGCCACAATAAATTCCCCACAATAGAAATGTTTCTCACTCTTTGTCACCTTTAATCTATCCTGCCTCCATTACAAGTTCCCCGTTAGATACCCAGGATCACAGGTCAAACTTCTGGAATGGGGAATAACCACGTGGATCCAGAACTGCAGGTTCTTTTGCCCAGGTTTTCGCCAATTCGGGGAAGTTGAACACAGGTATTTACCACCAATATCTGTTGGGTCTGGTGGTGGTCAAGAGATGTGAAGCAGGTGGAGGGGAGAGTGTCTTGGGGGAAGGAGGGAGGCTGGAGGTCATCTGCGGGAGCATTGTCTACTCCCCCCGCCCCCATTTGTACTAGATGGCGCAGGTGGGGAAAGGCTGTGCCTCTGCCCTGCAGCCCCTATTACGGGATTTAGGTTTGACCTACAGCGTGCATGCACTGTCAGTGAAAGCTATTATTTTTTTAAAAAAGCTTTAAAACGTACTCATAGCCCGATCCTTACTTACCAATGGTTACCATTGGTTGACTAACACTTCACTCTCTCCTTCTTACTGGCCATGCCTCCTGACGGCTGTCACCTCCTCCTGCAGTCTTCTCCGGGCTTCTGTCCGATGCCGTGGCGCATGGACCCCGCACAGCTTCCTGTTTGCAGCCTGTGGTCTTCCACTGGCCGCGCTCTCCTGAAGGTGTTTTAAAACATTTTTTTTGTAGTTTTGGCCATGCACTCTATAAGAGTGTGTGGCACTGTAGGTCTCTATACTTCACACCCGTCTCCATCGTTTTACTCCATACCTTCCTCACCGCCTCCACAAGGCGAAACCTATTGGCTTTGCCAAAGCTTGTTTCAGACGTTGTCCGCACCAGATACAACCAGTCTGATGTTCCTGAACCCAGAAATTTCAAGAATGGAAACACTGGACCATTCAACGTTGCTAGAGCGGTATTACATTGATAGAGCGGTATTACATTGATAGAGCGGTATTACACCGGTAGCGCGGTATTACATTGATAGAGCGGTATTACATTGATAGAGCGGTATTACATTGATAGAGCGGTATTACATTGATAGAGCGGTATTACATTGATAGTGCGGTATTACATTGATAAAGCGGTATTACATTGATAGTGCGGTATTACATTGATAGAGCGGTATTACATTGATAGTGCGGTATTACATTGATAAAGCGGTATTACATTGATAGTGCGGTATTACATTGATAGAGCGGTATTACATTGATAGTGCGGTATTACATTGATAGAGCGGTATTAAATTGCTATGGAGGTATTACCACACCCCTGAGGATGTTGCTCCTGGGAACTCAGAATACATCCCTTGCCCTGAACCCTAAGCATGCGCTGACTCTTGCCCAACCCCAAATCTAATCCTAACTAAATGTAAGCATTAATGTTATTTATTACCCACTTGTAAATCTAAACCTTGGGCTAACCTTAAATGGAGCACTAATCCTTACCCAATACTAACCCTCACCCAAACCACAACTACACCCTTTACCTTGCCCACAACAAAAAGAACGCAAGAAGTTGTAGTGACGCAAGCGAGCTTTTCTTCGTAATGCACTTCCATCTGAGGGGTTCCATGTAGCGTTTTTTTTCTCTGTTACTGCTTCACTGTTATAACTTGTATTTGCAAAGCACGCGTCCACGCGGAAGGACAGCTGAGCCCTGAATAGATTATTATTTTTACCAAACCTCAGGAGGGTGAGAAATGGGTGGGCCCCACCAAGATCCGATCCTGGGTCTATGAGGCCAAACAGAATCCGGGAGTTGGTGCGTTAGCCAACTGAGCTACCAGGCTTACAAGCAGCAAGGTGGCAAACCAAACCGCTGACAAAGCTGAAGCTCAAATCCGGTTTAGCTGGTAAATGTATGTCTTCTTTAATTTGTGAAGATGTATAGGGTCCCAGTAAAGATGGATAGCTCAAACCAGTCACTTGGATTTGAGCCGGTGACTACCAGGCCTCACGCTGCTTGCAAGGTTATCTAATCTTTGAGGTATTTTTGGAACAGACTTCAGTCGTTTGTAAAACCTGCACACATTACCCTGCAGTTTGAAAGTACAACTGCCCTGGGGCGGCCGGGGGGCGCAGATACCTTCACCACGCCAGGACAGCATCGAAATAAAAGTAACTAGTTGCAGGAGCGGGCATATTCGGAATATATATTCAGAAACCGTAAACAGAAGGGAGTTGTCTTTATAAAGGTAGAATTGGTTTAATAAACTGCTGCACTGCTGAAAGTGTGTAGTTGTAGCTGTTTTTCCTAGTAACATATTTAATCACAGAGCTGGGCTGCTTTTCACACGGGCTGTAAAGCTAAATGACCCATTTTCGCCGCCTCGCTGTTCCCAATCTACAGCACTGAGAAAAACCTCTGCTCTCTTGGAAACTAAATAGTACTGAGAAGCTGGATTATAGTACAAGCAAAGTGGAATCGATAGCTACTCTTAATGTATCTGGTAATTAAATCAATAAAATACTTTGAAGTTAAAAAAGTGAGGATAGGTATGAGGGGCTGTAGATACATGTGAGCGCCAGGGGAAAGGAGGGCGGGCTCCAGGGTGTAGGGGGGGGGGGGGGGGCGGGGCGACAAATGAACCTCAAGGAGCGACCTGTGAGCATGGGACAGAGTTAATGTAGGTGGCTCGACTGTAAAATAAATTCTGTGTACGTCTGTGGTCCATTGCGGTGATGACAGCTGAGCTCCCCGTGAAAGCACAGCAAGTGCAAGGCCAGGAAATTCCCAGCTGCTGATCTCAGTTCCTGCCGACATGGGGGGGGGGTTCTGGGGGGGGCATGAGTAGATATCCTAGCACAGAGGCGGCTAATGTGCCCTTACAGACATGTTTGCCACCGCCACCGCCGCCGGCGCAGGAACCCACCGACCCAAAGGCCTCCTAATGTTCCTGCTTGCATGTGGCGCCTCTTCTTCTCTCAGTGAATCAGTAGCAGAGTCGTTTTAAAACATGGGCTCAGTGGGCTCTGGCCCAGGTCCCCAGCATTTCGGGGGTCCCTGATAGAGCCAGCTCTGTTCTGCAGAGTCTTGTCCTCATGAGTTTGAATAACTCTTAAACAGATTGTTTTAAATATTGTTTCGTTCATTTATTTTTAATGTGGGTGATGTGTGAGAGTCAATTACAGACATTATGCAGAGAAATGTTGTGTTTATGTTTCATGCCGCAGCAATAAAACAAAGTTTCTTTTAGATCAAAACAGGACCTCGCATATGACAAATAGAAGGACGTCACAGAGATTATTTGCAGTAATATTAGTGAGCTGCTCCTGTCTTACAGTATGGAAAACACATGTCACTAGCCCTGAATATTAGATGTGAACGCAATTCGAATTATCTGCACGTTTCCCTGTAACCAGAGGCGTACGTCAGGGCTGCGCCCTGGCTCCTGCGCTCTTTAGTCTCTATATAAATGGTGGGGGAACTAGATAGAGTCAGGGACAGCGATGCCCCTAGGTTGGTGTCAGGTCGGGTGCCTGCTCTGATGTTCGCAGACAACACCTTACTGTTGTCGCGAACATCAACAGGCATCCAGCGGGTTTTGGACGGCTTTGTTTTATTCTGCGCCTCGCGGGGACTTGAGATCAATTTAGAGAAAACAACATTTATGATTTTCGGTCCCCCGAAACGCACCCGCCCTAGCCCTACATTAAATGGTACCCCGCTCGAAAGGGTGAGAACTTTTGTATACCTGGGGGTCACTTTGACTGAGGACTTTGGTTGGGGCCCTCAGGTAGCCAAATCTACCCTAAAGCTCTCACAGATATTAGGGGGCATAGGTAAGTTCCAGAGGACAACGCAATTTAAGCCAGTCTCCCCAGCGCTTGAAATTTACAGTGTTCAAGTTAGACCTGCTGTAATTTATGGTGCAGAACTTTGGGGACATTCGAGTATAGCAAGTCTTCTCAGGGTTGAACGGGCCTTTATGAGAAATTTGATTGGTCTACCCCAAAGCACCCCCTTCATAACCTTGAGATTTGACCTAGGTGTGGAACCCATCTCTGAACTACTAGTGGCCCGACCACTCCTGTACTGGAGAAGGCTCTGGACAGTACCTGAGCTCGCGGATTACAGAGCTGAGTTCACTGTTGTCTGGGGGTCGTTGAAGAGCAAGAAAATACCTTGGTTGCTCCACATAAAAACTATTGCCTATCAAATCGTAATGCCCCAAATATGGAAGACTCCGGCGGAGAGTTGCCCAGTGGTGCGGAGAACTGAGCTGCTGGCCTCTTTGAGGCACTATAACACAAGTTTGCTGCACCGCTCGCCAAGTATGGGCAGGTTATCTTCGGAATTTCTACAAGTAAAATTGGTGCCCAGGAGTGAGGTATTTCTGGACTTTATAGAACTCCCCCCATGCAAGAAAACTATATACACAATTAAGGCACGGTTGCCTGCCAATTGGGACATTGACCTGCAAATGGACAGGCCAAGAGGAGGGAATCTGCCCTGTCTGCAACAATAGTAAAGAAGACATTGCCCATGTTTTGCTCTTTTGCCCTGCTTATAGCTCAATTCGGAGAGCTTGGCTGATACCACTCTGTAGAAACCTGGGACTAAAACATTGTGCTCAAGCCGTTAGAATTTTAAAATATGATACATCCCCCCTCATTGTGTTTTTAGTTTCCCGTTTTTGTACGGCATGTGGCGCAGAAGGTCCACTTTGATTAATTGCGACTAATTATAATGGTGGCCATTCCTCATTTGATAACTGATTGTTTAATAATGTTTTAACTGCTCGTTCTTAATTATTTATGTATTTTATTGTATGTACCTATTTTATCTGTGCTTTTATGGTCGTTGACCGAAATAAAGTTATCAAAGTGAAGTGAATTTGGAGTGTGACCTGGCCAAACAGGCATGAAAGAGCTGAAATTGGATCATAAATTCAAAACTGTTCCAAACATGGACCCCCAAAATACATTTGGCCCAGGGCCCCCCAAAAGTGTTAAGATGTCCCTTATCAGTAGTGCCCACACTGAAGCAGGGCCACGTGGAGGGGCATCTGTAGCTAGGCAGAGGCACAGAAGACGTGAGAGGAGGAGCTAGGGACGGGGCCTCAGGGTGTTGCATTAAATCTGTGCCCCAGCTGTGGTTGCGTTTTTCAGAAATAAGAATATATCTTTTTCACTGTAAAGCCCGAGCTGCTGCAGAAGGGCAAGGCTGGCCTTGCAGTCTGAGGATCAGGACTGGCAGTGTCCCCTCATGCACCACAGCCCCATTCTTCATCTCCCAGCTCCTCCTAGAGGCACACACTCACTCACTCATTCATTGATACATTACATACATTCATGTGCTCACACTCCTCCTCCTTAGCACTGCAAGGTCCTCTAGGGAGAGCTCAGGCTAGCGCATGGAGCCGGTCTCACTGATAACGGACTTGAGCCCTCCCAAAGACTTTGGTTCAGTCAAATGCGTAACCTGCACTCCTAACGTGTAGGGCAGACTTCTGCCTGCTATGCAAATGCTCCTAAACAGTACTCCTCTCAGAATCAACCATGCGGCAGTCATTCATCCACTCATTCACTAGCAAGGCAGGTCCTCAAGGCAAAAAATGCCCTCTATAAAGAACTGTCTTTAATTTTAACCAGGCATTTGCAATGCAATAGGTCTCGCATTACTGAAAGTTTGAGCTATTGGCGTTGCAAATAATAATACAACACCAATAGCTTGAACCTTCAATAATAAAAGACCTGTTGCACTGCAAATGCTTGTTTAATGCTACAGTGCTATTGTAAAGCACTCTGACGCCTTTGGTGTATCCATATAACTCCAGCACTTACCTTCTGCTAGTACCAACTGGAATACGACCAGCAACTTTAATGCTGCATGCAAAATGGATTGCTCGTTTCCACCCGACAGCAGGGCCGGACTGAGAACCACAACCGGCCCTGGCAAAGTGCTCGGCCGGCCCCCCTCCCCACTCGGGGGCGGGTTGAAGGTGCTGCCGAGCTATTTGCCGGGGCCGGTTTTACGCTGCTTTTGGTACATGGCCGATTTTGCAGCTATGCTGCAAAAACGGCCCTGTAACAAAAACGGCCCCCAGGGGCCCAAAACCGGCCCCACACCCATGGGGCGCACCGGGGGATTGCCTGGTGCCCGCTATGGTCAGTCCAGCCCTGCCCGACAGACTTAAGCTATATGCAAAACCCTCTGTTCCCTTCATTACCGGTGCGCTGTGCAGTGCAGGAAGTCAGCTAACTGGCTCCTTGACTGTCCAATCATTCAAAAAAACTGCTTGCTCCCGTCTCAAGCATCAACTGACTGAGCAGCAAAACCCACACGGGTGATCACGTGCCATCTGCTGCCATCTTCCCTAAGTCCTGTGTTGCCAGTGGGCGAACCGCGCAAAGCAAAAGAAATGCACTGCCGCCATTCTTTAACATCAAGTGCTATTGAAGAGGGGCTGTGACATGAGACTGCGATGCTGCCATGGTTCACCGTGTGTTGCCAATGGGCGAACCGCGCATACCAAAAGAAATGTGGGGCCGCCAACTTTTTAACATTAAGCACCCCGCGCTGTTGAAAATAGTTCAAAGCGTGGTTTTAAAAAAACATTAAATAAAACGCTGCATGATGGGCTGCTTTTCAAACAATATATAATAGCCTGAGCAGCCTTAATGGCGTGGCCGCCATTGTTAAAGCAAAAAAGATCCGATAAACCAGGTGTGCCGTGCTGCTTAAAAAGCAAGTGGTTGCATGACAGCAGGTCTCGTCTGCTATAGGAGAAAGTAATTTAAGAAAGTAGTGCTCACAGACTTAAATAAAACGTACAGAGTAACAAAACATATAACAGGGGGTTTCCTCATGGGAGGTTACAAGAAGAGAAAAGGAGGTATTAAGGAGAGACTACTAAGCCTATTGACCAATGAAAAGCCACCAGTTACTAAGGACAGTGACAAGAGCCAATTAAAAAGATGGGGGAAAGAGGAAGGCGCTTTATGCCCATATCCTGAATACAGCATGTCTCGAAGAGACAGCACAGGTGCTGCCTAGGCATGACCTAAAAACCGCTAAGATTCCAGAGTTAAATGGGCAGGGTGAGAAGCCAAGCGCCCTGCGAGCTCCAGCCCATTGGACCCAGTGCACAAGTGCCACACACCTGAGCTATCAGGGAAGAACCCATATGGGCACTGTCAGCCTAGTGCAGGCCACTAGCCTTGGCAAGATCTAGATTGATTCCAGGGAGCTGTGGAGGGCTCCTCTGTCCTCAGGATGCCCAAGGAGCCTACTTACCCTCTCCACCGTCCTTCCCACTTCAGCCAGAGCCTAGAGGGCATAGGTAGACACTAAGAAAAGGGCAGTAGCGGTGCGAAGAGTGATGAAGGTGTCTTCACCTCTTAGAAGCTGTCTGACTTCATGTAGCGCCTCCCACGGTTTCTATCTCTAATGCCACTTGCTGTCACCCCTCACTCTTGAGTTCTAGCTCCTATTTCGTCTTACTTTTGATCAGTTTGAACCAGAAACATGTGTTTTTAAATTCTGCAGATGGCAGCAAGGGTGTAAAACAGGGGCCCCAGTCCCTTAGAAGGCCTCCATTCAGTCTAAGGCCCATGAATATCTGAGGCATGGGAGACTTGGGGGGCCCCTCGTCACATTTTGTGGGAGAGCGGAGGGGTGGCATACTTTTGCATCACTCCACTGGGTGGTGGATGACGTGTCAAAAGCTTTAAATGTTGCAGCTACGGGATCACTTCATTCAAGTGGCCCCCGCCCTGGATAAAAGCTCAGACCCTATGACCGAAGGCTTGTTGCATCCTCATTTGCTGCCTGGAACTGCCAGTCACTGTGTGCAGGCACCCGTGACGCAGAAGGATTATGCGGTCCTTAGGCGCTCCCACCAGAGAATAGTAAGTAAAACTTTATTGACTGTGCGATTACTTAAAATCTATACAATATAGAACACATAAACATCACCCCCACCCAAAATACCCTACCCCATTTAAAACCCTATATTCAGCTTTAAGATAGCGCAATAACTGTTTTTACTGCTTTGTGGCCGTTAAAATTTCAGTTAAAAGACAAAGCAAGCACAAAAAAAAGAAAACCTCAGAAAGTCTCAAGTTGTGTGAAAGTTCAACAGGGTTATTCTCTCCATAATGCCAATTGTCAATTGAAAAGTTCTTAAAAAAGCCCCCTGTAAGACCATGGTTAGATTTCTGATTCCAGTGATTCCAATTGTTATGCAAGAAATTCCTAAATTAGGTGACAACTAGCATGATTAGAACACCAGATGGTTCTCGTTGCTAAATAACAGGGTCCTTAAGTTCTGTGGCCTTTTGATGAGAATCAAGTGCAGTTCTAACTTGATGGATAAACTTGCCAACCCTAGCAAGTAGACAAGTCGTAGTTTCTGAAAAGCACCAGTCTGAAGCCTCTCTGCAAGTTCTATGGCCCAAATTCCGTAGGGCCGGGCACAGCAAACGGTGGCGATCGCTGGCCAGTTTTGTACAACAGCATAAAAGGTGTAACCAAGATTCTCTACGATAGTTGCATAATCGGCAGGCAATGGTACTGTCAGTTTGTGCCCATTTTGGGTTAAAATCCACGATCCTAAGGGCCAGAAGGCGCAGATACAGAATTTTCTTTCTTGCTTGGGTAGAGAGTGAGTCTTGCAAGTATGGTTGGGGTTTGCCGGGAATGTATGACTTATCCAGGGCCATGGTGAGAGGGTTGTCCCGGAGTGATGACCGATCCAGTTCAAACGAAATGGTCTGGACTTGGCGCTTTACAGCTTGGGCCCAAGCAGAATAAGGAATTTCATGAAGGGGCAAGCTCTTTCCATCAATTTTCAGTAGGTCAGTTCCTTGTTCCAACTTAGAGTACCATGGGGAGCCCGCTTCTCCAAATATAATTTTTAAGAAATGTTTAAGATTATTTTCAGGGGCTTTCAGTACTCTGATATAATACTGCTCGAGAATAGAGCTCGATTTGTGACTGCTAACTCCACCGCTTTGTTCTAGTGTTCGCATTCACAAAGACTTTATGTGCATGGAAAATTCCACCAACCCCGCTTCTGTGAACCAAGGCTGTGAATTTCCACGTGCAAACTCACATTTTGCACATCTGCTTTGACACGGCCTCTGCATCTGCATTTACGAACTGGACTTAAATCTGCAATAGAGAGCGTAAGCCCTACTTAGCTTTGATTCTGAAGCAATACCGAAAGTGACACTACTGCAAAACTTTTAAGCACTGGTTAAATTTTATCATGCCGGCAGGTGCCAAATGAAACAGAACTTCAGGATTCCGAATAAACTGGGTTTTCTTTACAATGGCATTTTTATCACGATCCTCAGACGCTAGTAAGTGAGATTTTTGTGTTCATTGCCCCAAGGCGTGTAACGTGAAGATGCTCTTTCTGGACTTTGCGGCACTAGGGAAAGGTTTAGGCACTCCCATTGGCCTGCTTCAGGAGTGACAGGAGGCAGCGAAGAAGAACGTCAAAGCCTCAGACCACAAAAGCATCGTTTTCGCGGGAGCCCTTTTCATCTAGCCCACAATAATGGACCCGAGCAGCCCTTTCAATCCCCAAACACAATTAGCTCCATCTTGTTTCCATTTCATTTAAGCCGGTTGGACGTCATCCAGTTAACATACAGGACGGACGGGCAAGTGCGCACGGTAGCAGCTGCGAACGAGATCGCCACAGACCGAAGCAGGCTGTGTGCAGTCCGAGGAGGACAGGAGACTGGGGGATAGGTCAGGAGTGTGAGAACTTTGCATCATTTGGGTGCCTGTAACTTTACAAGAACTCTAGTTGGGACAAAATTACGCGTAATAACGCGAAATGCAAAGCTGTCATTTAGCTCAATATATTAGTGTGAAATGCGTTCGTGCGTCAATTATGGACGCAAGGACTTTTTTTGCACAAAAAGGTGCACACAAAAAAAGACTTTAAACAACAGCTGCTCGTCTTCTGTTGTTCCCATGTGGTCGCAGTAAATTAGGCATAATGCCGTAATTTCATGTAACATGAAATTCTTGAAGTTCTGCTAATCGCGCCGACATAATTAATATTTTGCTCAGTCCTAGGATAGCGAGGTCGTTGGGAAACAACAGAGTATAGTTCTAGGACATGGAGTGATGGGGCCATGCCACCATTTGAGTCAGATCTGGCAGTGGAATAACCAGTGAGAGATTTTGCTTAGTATTTGTGACTAGAATTCTGGGGTTACTAGTCGGTATGCAACAAACTTGTGTTCCCCTTTTTCACACCTGGAGAAGAACAGATTTGCTGAGAGCAAAGTTTGGTAGCGGGGTGCGTTAGAGAAGGGTGGGAAGCCTCCGCAATTCAATAAAAACCATGAAATTCTGCGAAAAATTCATAATTCTGTCCAGAGGTACAAAGTCATGAAAAAGTGTCAAATCTGTTCTGTGAACGAAATTTACCCATGGGTAGATTACATGTACGTTACGTTTTACCAGAATGTTTTGGCCACTTCTACTACAAAGCGATACGTTTATGGTCTTAATCGTTGGCTGGTACATTTTGTGACACTCGGATTTAGCTCTGTTATCCTGTGCTAATTTCGAAACTTCCAAACCCAATGGAGCAAATTGATGTCATATTTAGAAAATGTAAATTCTGTGCAGCCAAAGGCATTGATCTAGGGAATTACTTATGAGCTTGTAAAGTCCGTGTAACGCAAGGCAATGCTCCACCTGTTTAGTACTAAGTAGATAAAATCTTCCATGGAAAGCTAGAGTCGGAGTTCTGCTAGATTGGGCTGCCATCCCAGGCCTTTCTTGTAAACATCTGTCTCTTCCAAGACCGGAATGTGTACTGTGTGAGCTTGTGGAATAGATTTCTACTCTCAGAACTAAGCATTCCAACATCACAAAATAAAATGATGGACAGTGTTGAAACTTTTCAAACACCACCAGTCACAGATCTGAGTTTAATCTATCGTTATTTTGCTCGCCACTTCATCCCAGTTTGGACCCAACCATATGCAAATTAGTCTTGATCCTGCTCCCCATGGGAACAGTCAAGCCCGAACTGCCAAAGCCAGGTCCTCCCTGGGCCAGAAAACAAGCATCCTGGTACCGGTTGCAGGGTATCACCCCTCATCAACCAGGCTAGCTTGAATCCAGTGGCAAAGTGAGCATGGGACCCACATCTGGGCAAACCCTTAGCCACTCACGGCGGTCATAGCAACATCACAAAATAAAATGATGGACGTAGTGTTGAAACTTTTCAAACACTCACCCTGTCACAAACCTGAACATTCCAACTTTTTGTGCCACGAGGCACTCTGATCACATACATATCTGTGCATCGGGATGGGACCGACTAAAGTCTATCGCCAGGGTGTGCACGGCATGTATCGTGAGGCGTAGTCGAGATCAGCACTTGGAACAGTTAGGGATCTGTGAGTTAGGTCTAAAGTTATTAATGAACTTTTTTATGATGTTTCTGTTATGGTACTAAATGTACCGAAATAAAGATTGTGATGATGATGATGATGATTATGATATTAATGAACTCGTCATCTCGCCCTTACCAGAGGTGTGTCTCTGGCTAGCAACTGCTTGGACCATTGCTCCTTTGCAAAGTGGATGATAGCTCTGCTCTCTTACGCCGCCTGACCCTGCATCACTTAGCCTCGATCTGACTTGTTACAACAGCACAATCTACAGATCGGTAATATGCACCTAACCCCCTCCATCACCCAGTGTGCTCAGTGAGGCACGCAGTTTGTGGGGCAGGCAGGAAATGAAAAAAAATATAATGGTTGTATGTAGTATTTCAGACCCCACTGGGGCTGTTTCAAAGCTTACGCATACCCAATTGTTCGTACTCCATGAAAGCAGAGTCTGCCTTGCCAGGATTCAAACTCATGGAATTCAGATCTCTTCATTGTGAGCCACTGCCCATCACATCTAGTTATCTCCACTTTTCCACTTGTCTCTCTCTAGGCTGAGAACTTTTTTTCATTTGCTGACAGGGCCCCCCCCCTTTTATTCTGCTGGAAATCAGGCAGAGTGATTGGTGGCAGCCGTAGACTGTAAGCCAAGATTCACCATGAAACTTACAGTGCAGGGCAGTACGTGGTATTATTTCATGTTTGCGTATAATAACCGAGGGCCGGGTCTAACTTCACTTTTCTTATTTCTAACCAACCAATTCCAAATCTTTATTTCGATCACATGATCATAAAAGATGTCCAAAATACATCAGTTAAAAATCCAGAATATCAATATGACATTAGCATAAAATACATTGAAAGTTAAAAGGAAAATATTAATAGTAAAAAAAAAAGTGCCAGTGAATTAAGGGGTGAGAGTTTTTCAAGAGTCTCCAACCATCTTTATCAATCGGGTTCGTGCATACCACATTGCAGTTAGAAATTTTGCCAAGGCAAACACAATTGGCGGGGATAAATCAGTCTTTAAAACTCTGTATGCAGGTAAGAATGTTCTAAATCCCAAGTTTTTGAGGAGGGGGACAAGCCAATATTTTCTGCTTTTCTGGTAGGCTCAACAGAAGAAAACCACATGCACATCGTTCTCCTTATTTCCACATCATGCTTGACAGCACAGATCTGCAAGGCCCATCCTAGAGTGGTGTGCACCTTCCAGCACGTGTTTTCCCCGGAATGTAGGAAGGGTTATTAAACATCTGAAAAGCACACAAAATTCTCCCGCTCTTTGTCACGTGCAGAAAGTAACCCTTTTTGCCAAGTGGCATTTGTGAATAGAAAAGATGTAAGCAGAGTTTGTGAATGCCTGTGTTTACATGCATTGGCACATTAAAGCTAGACCTATTGGCTTTACAATGCTTGTTTAACCCAGTGGTGCAGCGCGAGCAGCAATAGGAGCCCGTTTTGCCAATAAAGCTAACATAGGCCTCTCTTTTATGCAGCTGCCTTATGGCACACATGCCAACATTTTCAAAGCGAAAAGTGGGAGATTAAAAATAACAATAATAAACAGGAAAATGCATTTTCCACCATTGACTTCTATTGAAGCAGAGGCAATTTCAGGCAGGAAACAGCCAAAATAAAACCAATTTTGGTGTAAAAAATCCGGAGTTTCCCGCCGGAATCGCGCCCATTTGCATTTATGTTTTTGTAGGGTCAAGGAGAAAGAGGTGCTGAGAAGACCGCTTCACCGCCTGGAGGAGCAGAATCCCGCCCCATGGTTAGCATAGACTAAACCCAAAGGAGGCCACTGGTAGCGTTTCCACTCTTTTTGTAACAAGAGCTACTTATGTTCAACAACATTCATCCTGAGCTACTGATATAATGAGCGCTGTAATGGTGACCATATCAAATAAGATATTAGTGGCCACCCTTTGGAAGATGATCAGCGGTAAACACCTCCGTGGGTGAGGCAGGGTCACCGGCAGTAACGTATAACATGGACTGTTTATTTGAAATGTGTTGGCCTAGGTAAAATATACCAGCCATAGCTGCAATGCGTGTGGCACCAAGGGAATATTATTAATAAGCCTCCCCAATGCCATTTATCACACACTAATCAGCTTTAAAAGTATTTTGGAAATGAAGCCATTTTTCTCCAGACATCATCTTATGAGTTTCGAAAATACACACATTTTCATCTAGAAAACACACTTTTCAATTTTGGTATAAATCTATGACTTCTACAAAGCAATAGCTTCTAATTTAGTGGGCATGGCCGTACACAGGAGAGCTACACAAAGGCAGTTGGAGAGCTACCAGTAGCGCACGTTGGAGTAGCCTGCTCTAGGTTCAGTATTGTATCCATATTGGGTTGTTTTAGAAGACCTTCCAGACTAACAGTAGTATTAATGTGTAGCCTCAGTTTTGAATCGCTGCTGCTAAGGTGGTCACTATGTGAAATTAGAACATTGGAATGTTGGGAGCTCCATTGAAAACAATGGAGTGCTCAGGGCTTTTATAATGGCTGGTATAAGCCTGGAGCTCCAACATTCCAATGTTTCTTTGTTCACAGCTCTGGCTGTGAACAAAGGCTTCAGGGAGCCTGAGGGGATTCCAATCCCCTCACGCTCCCAAAAGGCTTTGGTTTTTTTGTTAGAACATTCTTTCCTCTAGTGACAGAATGTTCTAATAGCCTTATAGCCCTTCGTAGAGGGCTATACCGCTATTAAAGTACCTCTCCCTTGTTAAAGGCCCTCGCCTTCGGCTCGGGGCCTTTAACGCTGGAGAGGGCCTTTAATAGCCGGTATAGCCCTCTACGGCGGGCTATAAGGCTATAATAGCTTGAGCACCGAGATCCTGCTTTCCATATTAGGGTCACCCCAAAGGAACATTGCTTATTTTAAATAAGAATGTGATTTATTATTCCTTGTCCCGCATATTGGCTTTTACTTTGTGAGTGGTGTTGAGAAAATCTATATTTCTGACCACACAAAGACTTATTTATGACTTCTTCTCTGGCACGGGGAAATTAAACCTCTTGATTGATGATAGGGATGGCTGGGGTTTAGGAAGCTTGTCTTTGTCTGTGCTCATGAGTGCAGGCTTGAAGGGCCCAGTTCAGGCTTCTTGGGAGGGGTTACCTGGAGGCAGGGACTAGGGTGTCCCTTCTGTTGGGTTCATTACCTAACCTGTAGGGAAGTTGAGACCGTAAATAGAATTTACTTAGCACTGCAGCTGAGCTCATAGTGCGGCAAAGCAATCATAGCAGCAGGCATACCGTCAAAGCTGCAGTTCACCAACAGCAGCAGCAAAAGGATATCTAGCGAAGCTTCGGGCATCTGTATGGAAACCCTGAAGTGGTGCTGCTAGAAGAGTATTCCTCAGAGTCAAAAAATGAAAAGATCAGCAGCTGGGATGCTCATCTGCGGCGATGGTAAAGGAGCTGGGTAAAAGAAGGGGGGGGGGGTCCCTATTTTCCAAACATGGAGGTACAGTAATAATACAACCCTTAGTAAACATACAGGCCCATAAGTACAAAAAACCACAATGTTGTCAAACACCCTCAATTGAATGAGATATTCAAGAAACAATATCCAATAGTAGTAAAAGAATACATTCATCCACAGTTTGATTGCCTTAAAATACAGTATTAAAATGTGTCAAATTCACATGAAGAATAGTTAAAAAACTTCTAAAAAGTTTTTTAACTGTTCTTCATGTGAATTTGACACATTTGTATTACTGTATTTTAAGGCAATCAAACTGTGGATGAATGTATTGTTTTATACTGAATAAAGGGTGTTTGACAACATTGTGGTTTTTTGTACTTATGGGCCTGTATGTTTACTAAGGGTTGTATTATTACTGTACCTCCATGTTTGGAAAATAGGGACTTCCCCCCTTTTTTTACACTGTTACTGCTCCTTGTCCCTGATTGGATTTGTAAGGAGACCTCCCTTATTTCTTTTACTTACAAAGGAGCTGGGCAGTCTGAAAAGCTTATTTAGTGAGCTGCAGAGGATTGCAAAGGTGGACACTGGGCCAACTAACCGGAGTTGGCAGGAGTAGGTACTATGACGCTGGCAGGAGTAAGTACTATGACAAGAACAAGGGATATTCAAGGCACCCCAAAAGACAGCTGGGCAAGAGGCAGGCAGCAAGAGTGACATGGTTGCCTCAAGCCACCTTACTATGGGCCTCATTATGATGGCGGTCGGACCGGACCGCACACCAGCAGGCCTTCGGTGGTGGTCCGACCGCCAACAGCCCTTCGATCCGACTGATAAGATTACAGTTCCCGCAGTCGGACTCACAGTGGTCTCAGGCAAGACCGCCTGCCAGGATCAGAGATCCCAACGGGATGGCGGTCGGAGTTGTATCCATGAATGGCAAGCACCGCCGTCGGGATTACGAAATCCCTTTCCAACAGCCTTTTCATGGGCAGGAAGGCAACCATGAAAAGGCTATTGGAAAGGCATACGGGGGCCCCCAAACGTCCCCAGTCCATCATGGGCCACTGTAAAGCGCTACTGGGCGCACATGTAGTGCCCCCACTGGCCTCCATGCACCATGTGCCATGCATGACATGGTGCACGGCACGCGTTACAATTACGTGTAGGAGATTGTACCACAGCGGCTTGTGCTGCGTCTCTTTTCCTGTGGAGCACTTCTCGAGTGCTGCATGCTTGTCGGTCAGTTTCCTGACTGCCGCATGCTTGTCGGGCGATCTCCTGACCACTGCAATAGGGCGGTTATGGGGCCATAATAGGCCCCCATAGTCCTGGATTCTGGTAGTTTGCGGATCTTCAGTAGTCTTTAAAACCTGGGCCATTCTGCGCCCTTCGTCAACACTCACCACAAGGGCTAGGATTGCACAGTCCCTGCTAGGCCGAGGGTTGTGTCTCAATGACTTCAAACCTGATGGTATTGGCTGAAAGGTTTAAATTGCTGAGCGTGGGGTTGCCATTTTGGGAAAGCAGTGAATAGCGTTGCTTAGGTAGCTCGAAAATAGCACTCGAAAATAGCACACAAATCCAAATAAGTAACAGAAAAAAAGGGTGAGACCAAAACACTCCTTCCTGTGCGCTGCTCCAAGACATGATTTCTAGTGTCTCACACGAATGACTGCCGTTCAAGAGCAAGAGAAGACAAAGCCAGAAGGAGTATGACTCAAATCCTCTTTTAGTATTTTTTGAAAAAAACAATGTGTTTGTCATGAATGGTGCAAGCGCCAAGCACGTCAAACTAAGAACGGACTGCAATCCGGTGATGGGCACAGAAAAATGTTTTGGTACATTATTGGACACTACAATTTACTTGCAGTTTCAGGTATAAAGAAATACATCTATTTTTGCAGAATGGAAAAGTCCCTATTAAAAACCCAGGGAGCTTTGAAGCAAACGCTGTAGCTAGCAAGCTTCAGTGCGCTTCCGCCCCCTCACCCCACCACCAGACATTTGATATGGAAGAATTTTCCGAATATATAGAAACGACATCGAAAATTCTCATTCCCTGTAGAATTTCTGTTATAGTGTTTTTTTAATCTGCATTCACTCGCTAATTATAACTCCCCACTCGGGAGCTCTGCCATTTTTGTCCCTGTAATGGAAAAAAATGAAAGCCTAGAGAATGTACCTTTCAGCGGCGCGCTCACCGAGGGAACCGGCAGCTCCTTTTAACAGGATCGTCGTGGAAGGATTGATTTTTTTCAACAGCGGTTCACTAATTAACTCATAAAATCACAGATTAAGCTTTTTTTCTTCCCTCCCATTCTTTGTTAACGTCTTTGCTTCGACATTTCTCCGTTGCTTGATTGCGTTTCCCTTTCTTTTTTTCTTTTTTGTCGGAGAAGTGTAGCTCAATGGTTAGAGCATATTACACAGGACAGTGGTCCCTACTTGTGGACAGAATAATGTACAGAAACAATAATCATACACCTGATAAGTGTTATGTCTTTTGTCCAGCCGGACAAGAAATTTATTTTGGCGTTCTAGTTGGTTAAACAAGATGTGTGAACAATTTAATAACAAGTGGGCACAGCCGTGACCCACAACATTCAAGACAAAATAACGAAAAGAATGGCCAAAAGGGCAAAGCAAAAATCTGTCAGTGTACTTGTAGTCAGTGTTACAGACGTGAATTCTTATAACCACACCATTGCATTTAACAATATTATATTATCATATTGCATATGGGGTTTTTTATGGTCGACGACGTTTCAATGCCTTTTTTACATATGGGGCATCATCACAAATACGAATTGTATGGGAGGGAAGGAGGGAAGAAGAAGAAATAATAAACATGAATTTCTTCTTCTTCCCTCCTTCCCTCCCATACAATCCGTATTTGTGAAGTAATGCGATAAAAGGCATAGTGTAAATAATGAATGTATAAGACAACAATGATGAAATTTCTTGTCCTGATGATGAGGCCCCATATGTAAAAAAGGCATCGAAACGTCGTCGACCATAAAAACCCCATATGCAATATGATAATATAATATTGTAAAATGCAATGGTGTGGTCATAAGAATTCACGTCTGTAACACTGACTACAAGTACACAGACAGATATTTTGCTTTGCCCTTTTGGCCATTCTTTTCGTTGTTTTGTCTTGAATGTTGTGGGTCACGGCTGTGCCCACTTGTTACTAAATTGTTCACGCATCTTGTTTTACCAACTAGAACCCCAAAATAAATTTCTTTTCCGGCTGGACAAAAGACATAACACTTATCAGGTGTATGATTATTGTTTCTGTACATTCTTCTGTCCACAAGTAGGGACCACTGTCCTGTGTAATATGATACTGCCCAAGGTCCCTATGGCATACCTTTTGGGTTCCCTTGTTTTTTTGTAAACTCAATGGTTAGAGCGGCATACCCTGATGCAGAGGTCTGGCCTGGGACCAGGGTTCAATTCCCGCTTCGGCGGGTCTTGGGCTCAATTTCCTCGGACCTGATAATTCTCGCCTCTGTGTCTATTCTAATCATGGGTCCCACTCAGCAACTCTGGGCAATAGCTTGCTTAATCTCCACAACGGGATGCCTGGCTTCATTCACCTTGGGGGTGCCCAGGAGTGGACATTTCACAGGGAAAAGCCAGGAAGGGTTCCACAGCGGTATGTGTTACAGCGCCAGGACACCCCAGTTGGGGTATTAGTGCGCTTTACAAGTACAAATTACATTACAAATCCATCCTTCCTGCTTTCCTTCATAGCTCTGACCCTTTCTGAGATTCTCAGTATATGTCGGTGCTTGTTTGAGCCGCACACTCATGTCAAACCTCTGCCACCAGAGTTGTGGTGTCAGACCTGTGGGTGAGTCCCATGGGATGCTGGTCCAGTTCGAACCCAGGCTTGAAATGCGTTGATCTGGTTGGATGCTATTTTAGAACAGCATTCTGGATTTCTTTGTTTGTTTTAACAGCAGTACTGCTAAATACTCTCGGAAGAATCTCTGTTGCACAGACCACTGCGAATGTGGCAATCTTCTTTTCCACCCGAAAGCCTCTCCTGACTATGTTTCTGAATACGTACCTACATGCCATTTCCGAATGGCGTCCGCAATATGGTGGCAACCCCTGACCTGCGCACGGCGCCATGGTGGAAGAGGTGGGTGCCACAGGGGGCAGGGATTAAAGAAGGCGCCATGGCGGGAGAGCTGGGTGCCACAGGGGTCAGGGATTAAAGATGGCGCCATGGTGAAAGAGGTGGTTGCCATAGGGGGCAGGGATTAAAGAAGGTGCAATGGCGGGAGAGGTGGGTGCCACAGGGGGCAGGGATTAAAGATGGCGCCATGGTGGAAGTGGTGGGTGCCACAGGGGGCAGGGATTAAAGATGGCGCCATGGTGGAAGAGGTGGGTGCCACAGGGGGCAGGGATTAAAGGATGGTGCAAGAGGTGGGTGCCACAGGAGTCAGGGATTAAAGATGGCGCCATGGTGGAAGAGGTGGGTGCCACAGGGGGCAGGGTTTAAGGAAGGTGCCATGGCGGGAGAGGTGGGTTCCACAGGGGGCAGGGATTAAAGATTGCACCATGGTGGAAGATGTGGGTGCCACAGGGGATAGGGATTAAAGATGGTGCCATGGTGGAAGAGGTGGGTGCCACTGGGGGCAGGGATTAAAGATGGCACCATGGTGGAAGAGGTGGGTGCCACAGGGGGCAGGGATTAAAGATGGTGCCATGGTGGAAGAGGTGGGTGCCACAGGGGGTAGGGATTAAAGATGGTGCCATGGTGGGAGAGGTGGGTGCCACAGGGGGCATGGATTAAAGATGGCGCCATGGCCCAAAAGGTGGGTGCCACAGGGGGCAGGGATTAAAGATGGCGCCATGACGCAAGAGGTGGGTTCCACAGGGGGCAGGGATTAAAGATGGCGCCATGGCGCAAGAGGTGGGTGCCACAGGGGGCTGGGATTATCAAATCAAATAATCAAATCATAGAGTATTTATTAAGCGCACATATCACTCGAAAGTCTCATGGCGCTGGTGGATGACTCAGAGATGTACTTGATATGGTGCATTAGATGTCAAACAGCCATGTCTTTAAGTTCTTACGAATACAGGTGTGATCACTAGTGGTGCGAAGAGATAAAGGCAGCTTGTTCCAAAAGGACGGAGCTAGGAACAAGAAAGATTTCCCTCTACACATAGTGGTACGAATTCTGGGAGATGAGAGGAGTGCTTGGTTGCAGGATCTCAAGGTCCTACCTGGTTGATACCAGCTTAACTTTTTAGTCCAAAAATCAGGACCTTTTACATACATATTTTTATACGTCAAGCAAAGAATCTTAAAGTGTATACATTTTCTTAAAGACAGCCAGTGTAAAAGCTTCAAACTAGGCGCCGAAGGAGATCTTGGTGGGAGATTAAGTAACAGCCTTGCAGCTGTATTCTGCAGAACCTGCATCCCAAAAGAAGGCTTTCATTGGTAGAAGCTAGCAGGGCATTCCCATAGTCCATACGACTAATAATAAGTCCCTGGACTAGGGGTTTTCTTGCCTCAGTCGGAATCCCCTTAAAAACCTTACGCAGGCTACGCATAACACCAAATCAGGAGCCAACTGTTTTATTAACATGGTCTTTCATTGACAGCTTATTATCCATTTGAAAGCCCAGATTACACACTGACTGAGTAGGAATAGGACAAGGGCCAAGGCTTGAAGGCCACCAATCGGGAGACCAATGCTCATGAGCCTTGCCATAGAGCATTATCTGTTTTTCCTCCATTCAGCTGTAAATGGTTTGTGCACATCCACTTATCAATTTGGGACATGCAGTCTTTAAGCCGGGATTTGGTTTCCGATGGGTCTGGACCAAGAGTGACCAGGATCTGAGTGTTGTCAGCGTATCACACAACATCAAAACCATATGACCTGATCACTTTGGCCAGAGGGGTCACATAAAGATTGAAGAGTGTGGGACCCAAGATAGAGCCCTGTGGTACTCCAATCCTGACTGGTCTACTACAGGAGCTGGTCTTTCCTACCTGTACTATCGTAGTTCTGTCTGTTAGATAATTTTTGAGCCACTGTAAAGCCTTACCTCTGACACCAATCTCCCAAAGCCGATGCTCAAGAATGCTATGGGAGATGGTGTCAAACGCTGCAGATAAATCTAGCAGCACGAGGATAGATGACTGTCCCCTGTCTAGTGCAAGCCTGATGTTATCAGATACCTCCAGCAAAGCTATTACGGTACTGTGGGCTGCCCTAAAGCGAGATTGAGAAGGGTCAAGCAATCCACAGCTCTCGAGATGGAACACAAGCTGTTTGTTAACCAGTGACTCAAGCATCTTACCGAAATGAGGGAGCACAGATATAGGACGATAGCTGGAAAAAAGTTTTGGGTCTGCAGTAGATTTTTTTAGTATAGGCCTAACTCTGGCAGTTTTCCATATGTTGGGAAATTCTGATTCTGACAGTGATTTGTTGAATAAATCCGTGAGACTGTCCAAGAGAGCTGGAGCTACAATAGTAAAAATTCTCAGTGGCAAGGGGTCTATAGGAGAACCAGATTTTACCTTTATAAATGCTTTAATCACTTCATCCAAGCCACATTGAGTAAATTCTTCCAAAATGTGAGGGGGATCAAGAATAGTTACAGAACGATTTCTCATGTCATTATTAAAATCTTGTGCAGGGAAAGAATTGTGTATAGCCATGATCTTATCATCAAAGAATTTTGAGAGAGAGTCTACCCAGTCCTGAGAGATAGAAGATTGTGTCTGAACAGGCGGGGTAGAGAATTCCTTCAGAATTTGATACAGCTCCTTATTAGAATTTGCTGCTCTGTCAATACGGCTAAGGAGAAATGATTTTCTTGTTTGTCTTATGTTTTCCATATATTTATGGTGAACATCTTTACATGATTTATGATCAATTGGGTCTTTAGTTTTCCTCCATTTTTGCTCCGCAGTCCTGCAGGAGAGCTTCACTAACTTTAGTTGTTCAGTAAACCATGGAGCGGCTCGGGCTTTAATTGTGACTTTAGTGAGAGGAGCAATTTTATCCAAAGCTTTTGTTATAGTTCGATCTAAAGAAATTGCACATTGATCAATGTTATCAATTGTATTGAGTAGTGCTGACCTGTAAGTAGTAGTAAATAGTGGTAGGGTGACTTTACGCCAAGATCTTCTCCAGACCACTTCCCTACAGGGGCCCGCATTGATAGTACGATCTAGAATTGCAAATTTTAATAAAAAATGGTCCGTCCACAGTAAAGGTAGTGGAGACTCAACATTGACCACAGTAGAATTAGTTAACAATAGGTCAAGCGTATGGCCCGCAATATGCGTAGGCCCATTTACCAACTGGGCTAGTTCCAAGGTACTGAGACTCGTGATTAACTGATCGGTGTCAGGGTCATGTAATAATTCTGCATGATAATTAAAATCACCTAGCAGAAGGAAATAGTCGGAGGCTAATGCATGTGGAGCAATAAGCTCCAATAACTTATAAGGAAAGTCATTTTTGGGACCTGGAGGTCTGTACACTAGTGCTCCTCTCCATGTTCCTCCCAACAGACCTTCCATCTTAAAAATACATAGTTCCATTATGTTTGTGCTTATGGATTCAAGGGAGGTGATATTTACTTCCTGAGTTGTGGCTATGAGTAGGCCACCTCCCCTACTGTTTTCTCTACCCACTCTTATTATGTTATATTGTGGAGGAAACGCAATGGCCACAGCTGAAGAGGCATTCTCATGTAACCAGGTTTCCGTTATAAAACATATGTCTGGTAATTCAGAGTCAATAAGTCTCCATACTTCCACAGCATGTTTAGAGATGGAACGTGCATTAAAGTATAATGCTTTTAGCAGTCTAGAGGTTTTAATATGTGTAGATGTACAAGAAACTTGAGCTTCACAGGGAAGAACTGGTAGGTTAAGACTGGCAGTCGTATGTACCCCACTAGTTAAACCAGCTCCAAGTCCGGCTAACTTTTTAGGTAATAAAGGATTGAGATCTTTCAGCTCCTGGCTAGAATATTTGATCAGACACATATTAGTAACAACTATTTAAAAATATATACATATATGAAATAAATAAAAAGAAACGAACAGGGGTCCAGGCAGCTGGCAGCGGTCGGGCGAAAATAGGCGCAGACGGGCTTGCCTTTGGCGCGCCCTGGCGCGCCCTGGCGCACGTCCGCTGCCCAGCCCCTCTTTTGTAGGGATGAAAGGCTGGTAATGAAGAGCTGGAATACTACCGGCACTTCCGGTTGGCAAATAGACAAACCGGAAGTACGACTAACGCCTCCCCGTCCCTCCGCACAATCGGCACAAGCTGTGGCGGCCCGAGGACAGAGGCGAGTCCGATCAGGTCAGAAAAATAAAATGTTTAAGTAAATACGGCGCAAATTAAAAGAATAATGACGGCGCAGTATAAAACTAACTAGTAGTCACAGCAGACAGCACAAGACCCAAAGCAAAGTATTGCCAGGAGCTAAGGAGCTAAAAAGACATAGTCACTGGTTTCAATATTTTCAGTGTTAAGTAATTCAATATTTTTAAAAAAAAGACATGCGGTATGCACCGGCAGAAAGTCCACACAATGGCGCCATGGCACAAAAGGTGGGTGCCACAGGGGGCAGGGATTAAAGGTGGCAAATGCAAAGAAACAAGGACCCTCTGAACAACGAATACAATTATTCCTAGGACAGGGATAAAACTGTATGAAAGATATAAATCCAGGCCATCAGTAGTACACAATAAACCAAGAATGGTACAATTAAAAAATTTATGCAAAATATGAGAAACAAACAAGCAAGATGTCAAAAAAGTGCAAATGTATTCAAATGTAATAAAAAGTAGTATAAAATCAAGATATACAATTCATTGCAATGCAGTCATTCATTCATTTACCTATGACCAAAAACAGGTGGCAGATAAGTTTCAAATCTGTATTCAATTGTTATTGAAACTTATCTGCCACCTGTTTTTAGTCATAGATAAATGAATGCATGACTGCATTCTAATGAATAGTATATCTTGATTTTATACAACTTTTTATTAAATTTGAATACATTTGCACTTTTTTGACATCTTGCTTGTTTGTTTCTCATATTTTGCATACATTTTGTAATCGTACCATTCTTGGTTTATTGTGAACTACTGATGGCCTAGGACTGATAACTTTCATACGGGATTAAAGATGGCGCCATGGCGGAAGAGGTGGGTGCCACAAGGGGCAGGGATTAAAGATGGCGCCATTGGGGGAGAGGTGGGTGTCACAGGGGGCAGGGATTAAAGATGACGCCATGGCGGAAGAGGTGGGTGCCACAGGGGGCAGGGATTAAAGATGGCGCCATGGAGGAAGAGGTGGGTGCCACACGGGGCAAGGATTAATGATGGCATCATGGCGGAAGATGTGGGTGCCATAGGGGGTAGGCATTAAAGATGGAGCCATGGTGGAAGAGGTGGGTGCCACAGGGGATAGGGATTAAAGATAAGGATGTTGTAGGATTGCTCTTGGGACATACAAACTGGGGTCACAGGACTGCTCCGTGACATCATTTAGCACTTTATGAAGGAAGGCTAATTTGCGTGGAATGGATGGGACCACTTGGGTGGGTGCCGGTATAAAGGAGGACTGCCACCATGAGTTGAGGTGTATGGAGGTCATTCGGGTGCACTTATGAGAAATCAGTCAATTCAGTTCAATTTAAAAAAAAAATATTCAGCCAGTCATGGCCATAAAAGACATAGGTCAGTACAGTACATCTGTAAATCATGAACCAAGTACTAAAAACATAATTATCCACTGCATTAATACTTGACATTAAAAATAACACGTTAACCTGATTTCGTATAGGCAGAACATTTAGCAGTATGTTAGCAGCAGCTTATAAGTGATGCTATTAGCAGCATACATATAAATTGCAAAGTGCGTATAAAAAATACAGCGTAGTCAGAAACAAATATATTAAACTAAGATGCTATTATATTAATAAAAACAGGTATTATTATCCTTCCATTGTTTTCCTGCCTCGCATTGCGGCTTTAAGAAAGGCACTCAGCCTAAAGCAGATGATTGGAGTATTCAATATTTGCAAATTGCACCGTCCTGTACACATCTACGGTGCCCTGATGTTTTTATAATAGGGGTTTAAGAAAAAGTATTTGCGAATAAATAATTACAAAAGAACATATAGTGCAGTAGTGATTGCAGAGACCGGTTACAAGGACAAGTCCGAGTAGTACCTCCCAAGGCATCAATTGGCTTTCCAACCCCCATGAGCCGCCACACTGAGCTGGATCTAAATTGAAAAAGGAGAGACCTTTCCCATGGCGTTAATTCTAGGAAAAGGTAAAAAAACAGGCTCTGTACTAGCGAGAGTCCGATGATAGATCAGAGTACTTTGCACCAACTCCTTTTGCAGCCTTTTTCCTGCACAAAGTTCCAGATAGAGGCTCTTTACCCATGATGTGTCTTCTTACTTTAGATTCAATGGGGACACGAACAGGGAAGACAACCTCAACACCTGGAATGATTTAGAAATTTATTTCACCCGAGAAATAGAACCCCAGTTAACAAAACTAAGACAACCTGAGATTACGGGCCATATGTATCATCATGACCATTTGCGATTTCTAAATAGCGATTTTTAAGGAATCACTATTTAGAAATCGCAAAATGGTATGTATGTAGGAAATCGCTTCTTTTTAGCGATTCCTTAACATTCCTAAATTGCGATCAGCAAATTGCTAATCGCAAATTTCCCATTCATTTCTATGGGCCAGGAGGCCCATAGGAATGAAGGGCAAATTTGCGATTAGCAATTTGCTAATCGCAATTTAGGAATATTTTCAAGGGTGCAGGGGTGTCACAAGAACACCCTGCTGCACCCCTGAAAATAACATGTGTGGGCCTATGGCACACATACATGCCCTTAGGGCATGTATGAGCGTCATATGGCACCTTTGGATTTTGAATAAATTGCTTTTGTAAAAGAATTCGCAACTTACCACCAACTAGAAGTTGGTGGTAATTTGCGAATCCTTATGGGCATTTTTTAATTAATTTTCCTTTGATACATTGCTTTTAAGGAATTGCATAATTTGCGAATTTCGGCCTTTGCGAATGCTAATTTGCTTGATACATAGGGCCCTACATCTCTACAGAACTTTGCGGGAGGATTCGTCCATATATTGACCCAGAGTAACAAGAGGGCCAGTTGGACGCTATCCTCAATATAGCTCTCTCTGGCTTAGCTCTGTGTGTAAAATAAAGCTGGACGTAGCAGGGGGAAGCTGTAAAAACCTTCTGCATATGGGATTTTTCTAGAGCTGAAGAGGGAAGCACTTATAGGATGCCCATAGTCCTGCCCCTAAATAATCAGTCGAATATGGAAGAGTCTGACCTGTCATACAGGCTTTGATTTAGAATAGTTACCAGAGAAACTAGGACAAAGTAATGCAGAGCTGGGAGGAATTAACAAGGTATCCTCTGAGGGAAGAGTAAGGTACAGTTAGGCCGGGGGCAAAATACATGGTTAACAGAGGGACGGTTGCAGCAGGTAGTAACACTTGCCCCACAGTTTTAGGTTTGTTAATCCTGGAAATGACCCTGAAGTATGACGAACAAAAGTATTGTTAATATTAGTGAGATTACGGGTCACCCCCTTTCTAAATGCAGGTATTGGGTCCAAGGCTTTAAATGGGATGAAAAAAGTGGTAGGTCAGTAAAAGGGGCGTGGTCCATGTAATTAAGGGCGTTGCTTAAAAATGGAAATAACATTTCTGCGATTCCTATATTGTGCCACCTAGCTGGTGTTTAAGTGCCCCTGTTAAGTTTTTGTTATTGTATAGAGATAAATAAACACAACGACTAAAAACAGCTAAAACCAGCCACAATTATTGGCCTTGTCCATGATTGTGAGCTGTGTAAGATAAATGAGCAACATTTCAGATGAGTTAGGTGTTTGGTGTGTGGAGGAGCAGGGAGCTTGGTGTATGACAGTAGGGTATTTGGTGCTTCGGAGGAGTAGGGTGCTTGGAGCATGACAGTAGGGTGGTTGGTGCGTGAAGGAGTAGGGAGATTGTTGCGTGGAGGAGTAGGGTGCCTGGTGTGTGGAGGAGCAGGGAGCTTACTGCACAAAGGAGAAGGGTACTTGGTGTGCGAGTGAGTAGGGTGATTGTTGCGTGGAGGAGTAGGATGCTTGGTGGGTGGAGGAGTAGGGTGCTTGGAGCATGACAGTAGGGTGCTTGGTGCGTGAAGGAGTAGGGTGATTGTTGCATGGAGGAGTAGGATGCTTGGTGCGTGGAGGAGTAGGGTGCTTGGAGCATGACAGTAGGGTGCTTGGTGCATGAAGGAGTAGGGTGATTGTTCCGTGGAGGAGTAGGGTGCCTGGTGTGTGGAGGAGCTGGGAGCTTACTGCACAAAGGAGTAGGGTGCTTGGTGTGCGAGTGAATAGGGTGCTTGGTGCGTGGAGAAGTAGGTGCTTGGTGCGTGAAGGAGTAGGGGGATTGTTGCGTGGTGGAGTAGGTGCTTGCTGCGTGAACGAGTAGGGTGATTGTTGTATGGTGGAGTAGGGGGCTTGTGTGAAGGAGTAGGGTGCTTGGTGCATAGAGGAGTAGGTGGCTTGATGCACGAGGGAGTCAGATGCTTAGTTGGTACTGGAAGGGCCTGCTGACACAAGTAGTTGTGGCCGCCTGTCCTGTTTTGGCAGTCCCTGTGTGGCTGATTTGGTCAGAACGTGCAGCATGTGCGCAGGGAAGAAATGTCTCGGAGTGCTTGGAAGAAAGCGCCTCTGTCACTTCTTGGCACGGGGGCCGGGAGGGAGCTGCAGGTCACGGGTGTTCAGTCGGAATGGTTTATTTCATCGCCGCGCTCACCAGATGGAAAGTTACTAGGGCCGCGGCCGCTTCCAGCTGCTTTCCGTCGCTGCTTTTATCTTCACGAGTTTAGAAAGAATAACCCACGGTTTGCCTCATTAGCTTTAATTAATTTATATGTTATAAAACGCATTCTTAAAGACCGGAAGCTGTTTGCAGCGTCATATCAGGCCTCCCCCACAGTGATAGGAAACTGGATTGATAGCATTATATCGGCTTTGCTGGCAGCAATGCGAACCTGTCGATTGTATGCAACCGGCCTTGATCGCAAGGACCTGGAGCTGCTCACGGCATCGTGTCGGGGCTTGGGGCTGGTTCATATTAATTGGTTTTGCTCACAGCGATATGAGGATGCTGATTGCATCAGATCAGGCCTTACTCTTAGGGATAGGAAACGGCTGACTGCATTAGTTCAGGTCTAACTCTTAGGGTTAGGAAACTGCTGACTGCATTAGATCAGGCCTTAACCCCAGTGATATGAAACTGCTGATTGCATTAGATCAGGCCTTACTCTTAGGGATAGGTAACTGCTGATTGCATTAGATCAGGCCTTACTCTTAGAGATAGGAAACTGCTGATTGCATTAGATCAGGCATTACTCTTAGGGATAGAAAACTGCGGATTGCATTAGATCAGGCCTTACTCTTAGGGATAGAAAACTGCGGGTTGCATTAGATCAGGCCTTACTCTTAGAGATAGGAAACTGCTGAATGCATTAGATCAGGCCTTACTCTTAGGGATAGGAAACTGCTGATTGCATTAGATCAGGCCTTACTCTTAGGGATAGGAAACTGCTGATTGCATTAGATCAGGCCTTACTCTTAGGGATAGGAAACTGCGGGTTGCATTAGATCAGGCCTTACTCTTAGAGATAGGAAACTGCTGATTGCATTAGATCAGGGCTTACTCTTAGGGATAGAAAACTGCGGATTGCATTATATCAGGCCTTACTCTTAGGGATAGGAAACTGCTGATTGCATTAGATCAGGCCTTACTCTTAGAGATAGGAAACTGCTGAATTCATTAGATCAAGCCTTACTCGTAGGGATAGGAAACTGCTGATTGCATTAGATCAGGCCTTACTCTTAGGGATAGAAAACTGCGGATTGCATTAGATCAGGCCTTACTCTTAGGGATAGGAAACTGCGGATTGCATTAGATCAGGCCTTACTCTTAGGGATAGGAAACTGCTGATTGAATTAGATCAGGCATTACTCTTAGAGATAGGAAACTGCTGATTGCATTAGATCAGGCCTTACTCTTAGGGATAGAAAACTGCGGATTGCATTAGATCAGGCCTTACTCTTAGGGATAGGAAACTGCTGATTGCATTAGATCATTCCTTACTCTTAGAGATAGGAAACTGCTGAATGCATTAGATCAGGCCTTACTCTTAGGGATAGGAACTGCGGATTGCATTAGATCAGGCCTTACTCTAATGATAGAAAACTTCTGATTGCATTAGATCAGGCCTTACTCTTAGAGATAGGAAACTGCTGAATGCATTAGATCAGGCCTTACTCTTAGGGATAGGAAACTGCTGAATGCATTAGATCAGGCCTTACTCTTAGGGATAGGAACTGCGGATTGCATTAGATCAGGCCTTACTCTTAGAGATAGGAAACTGCTGAATGCATTAGATCAGGCCTTACTCTTAGGGATAGAAAACTGTGGATTGCATTATATCAGGCCTTACTCTTAAGGATAGGAAACTGCTGATTGCATTATATCAGGCCTTACTCTTAGAGATAGGAAACTGCTGATTGCATTAGATCAGGCTTTACTCTTAAGGATAGGAAACTGCTGATTGCATTAGATCAGGCTTTACTCTTAGGGATAGAAAACTGCAGATTGCATTAGATCAGGCCTTACTCTTAGGGATAGGAAACTGTTGATTGCATTAGATCAGGCCTTACTCTTAGGGATAGGAAACTGTTGATTGCATTAGATCAGGCTTTTCTCACAGTGAGTGGCGCTCTTGCCTTTGAGTGATGCAAAGATCCTGATTACATTACAGCAGGCCTTATTGACAGTCATATGAAGCATTTTGTCTGACCTTGCTCACTCTGAAAAAGGTTTTGATTACATTATATCACGCTTTGATCACAGTAACATGAAACCGTTGATCTTATTAAGCATGTATTGATTGCAATATGTTAGACCTTGTTCTATAGATTGAGTTTTTGGTTGCATATCTGGCCTTGTTTCCAGTGGTAAGGAGCTGCAGATTGCATTGTCTCAGGTAATTTCCATCTACCTTGAGAGCTGCTGGGCGGATTATAATTGACCTTGTTCACAGTGATATTTCAGATGTTGCTTGAATTATCAAAGGTATTGCCCGCCAATATATGGAGCTGCTGTTGGATTATATCAGGGTGTGTCCTCATCAACATGGAGTTGGCTGCATTATACCAAGACTTGGCTACAGTGATATGGAGCTGCTAGTTGCTTTAGATTCGGCTGTGTCCATCTATCTATAGATTTGTGTTGCATATATCAGGCCTTATCCGCAGTGATACAGAGCTGCTGTCTGCATTATATCACGCTGTGTCCACCTAGTTCTGACGCTGTTAACTGTATTACATTGAGCATTGATTACAGTCATTTGAAGCTGTTGAATGCATAGTAGCATACCTTATTTGCAGTGACCTAAAACTGTTCAATGTATTATATTAAATCTTCCTGCATTATATCAGGCCATGCTTACTGTGATAGGAAGCTGATTGTTGAAGTATATCAGGCCTCACTTGCGACGATGTGAAGCTGTTGACTGCAGTAAGTCAGGCTTGGTTTACAGTAGGATGAATCGGTTGACCATGTGTATGTAAAGCGATCTGTACCCACAGGTCTAGCTAGTGCTATATAAAACTTTATAAATAAATACTTCTGAAAAAGAGGACAGCCAACAGGGATAATCAATAAATCATGACAACAATAACACAAGTGAGAATATAAAAAAACAATCTTTCACTTGCACTATTTCTGGTCTGGTCCTAGCTAAGACCTTTTGATTTTTACTAAAATTATATATAAATAGCATACTTACAGGGGCTTTTAGCCAGCCCTCTTCATCCACTGGTCTGTTTTTGTGTCATTCACATTTTTCTTCTGCCCTCTACAGTACAGAGCATGAGATAGCGTGTCAGACGCTTCAGCCAATTACTATCTTCACTGTTGGTGACATTATTCTGCTTTTTCACAAAGAGCACATGCACATAACTAGTTCCATTCACTGCAAGGGACTACCATGGCAACGTGTTCCACAGTAGTCACTGACACGTCCCCGTGATTTAGAGAGCACATTTTATTTTGTTTTTTATATACTTTTTTATAAAATAAAAAAATTCCTACAAAACAGCATGGGTACTGCAGCTCAACTAAGTTTTACAAAAACCATGACAAAACCAGCATTAACAAGGCCTAAAGCCTGTCAGTCAACACCAGAAATATGCATCCAATTGTACAAACCCTGAACTACTGAAGAGGTTCTAATGAATCCCACAAAAAGTAGGAAATGTACTTCAGGTGTGTGTGTCTGTCTGTCTAGATCTGTGATGCATCATGGTCATTGGGGCTGGGTACAGTTGTACGTCAAAGTTTGTTTCCACATTCTTTATCGGTTACAGGTGTTCACATGCATTCTAATTTCAAGTCATAAGGCTGTTCGCACATGCCCATTGGTTTGTGTTCAGGATTTTCCTTGATCTTAATTAGCAGTATTGGGCACGATCTGGTGATTGCTTGGTTTGACTTCAGCAAGATTTGAAAGCCGCTTAGTTAGACTTCATAGTTATCTACATAGAAAATACTTGAATGTGCTTTCTTTTGGCATCAACCCCTTAGTGCTTATAGAGAGATCTGAGTATGATCCAGGCAGGTGGTCATCATAATTCAAATTTATACTCTAAAGACCATCCAAGAGCTTCTTGCAAGCCAGTGAATTCAACCGCGTTAAGAAAGGTGTTAAGAATTCATTTGAACAGCAACATTTAAATGGATATATTACATTACAAGAGATTCCTTATTAATAGTTCTAAATTACGGGTTGTGCTTCCTGCTATCTTGGTTTGCTCTGGACAGACTGTCCAAGAGGATTGGACGGGTTTCCAGTAGACTCCGCTTCATTTGACAACAGGTTTTACCTAAACAATACTGAGTGGTCAGCATGGTAATAAACTAGAAGAACGGTCCCAAGCCATTCGCTTTGGAACTGGAGTCTGCCAGAAAACCTGTAATGCGCCTGTCCAAGATGCAAGGACCATCATAGGCACCTGAGAGCCAAAAGCATAGAAACCACTGATCAGATGTTCCAGGTCAGTATGTGAAAGGCAGCGAGTCTTCTAAGACCCTCAATGCTGTCCGGTGCAGGGTTCCACCTCTAATTCACTTAGGGTTCACTATCAAAATAATGAGGCTGGAGCTGGAAACTGGAAGACAAGAAAAAGGTTTATTTCTCATGAGGAGATCACGTCAACTGCAGACACCGGGATGTCTGAAGGAGATGCTCTGCTGATAACTCCTTTGGCTCTTCCTTTTATACAGGTTTTACACAATGCATTTGTTTCATCAACATGGTTACACAAGCTTGGAGTCCCCGCCCCGGGCAGGTTGCCACACAAGCCCAACAGTAATTCTCTTCCCACCCAGGTCAAACAGACAATCTTATCTTGCAGCTGGACCTTGCTTCAGGGTCTAAAACATGTGAGACCGGCCAGATCTAAGAGTCCGTTCTGTTGATAATAACAGGTCCGATTGTTGGTAAAAACAAGTCTTGCTGTTTTCAGTGCAATAAATCATGTTTGCAAGAGTCTTTTTGGTATTTGGAGCCTGTTTGTGTAGCTAGGTGCAGTGAGAGGTAGAGTGCCCAAGGGTTTGCCTGTAAACAGAGATGAGAGGAAAAACGAGTTTGTGGCAGTAAGTGGCGTTGAGGTTTGTCGTGGCAATAGAGTTTATAGCCCCCAGCACACATACCAGGTCGGTCAGAGGGTCAGAGGGATGCTAGTAAGGGCAGGGTGAAACAAAGGTGACCAACAGAGCACAAAATGGCTGCAATAGATTAAAATGACTGCAGCTTATGTGCACATAGAAATTTCCACCATACAAGATGGCGCAGGTAATGTTCACGGTTGTCATTTTGCTTTTAACAAGTATTGGGTTCATATACGGCTCTATGAACCAGATGTGCATCAGGCTCGATATAATGGGCAAGAGGTAAGAAGCGATATCTCGAAACGAGCCATACTGGCTGTGCTCATAAAAACGAGGCAACAGCGATGTGAGGTGGGAGAAGCAGTGGGGGCCTCTAGTTTGGGAGCGAGCAATGGCCACAGGCCATAAGTATGCCTTTTGCCTTCTAGATGATGGAGATCTGCCCCTGGGGGGCACTGTGCCTGGGCGCAGGCAATATCAGTATGAGGCAGGATGTGAGTAATTGTGTATTCTGAGGTGGATAGTATGGAATCACATTCAATAGGGACCTTTAATTCCACTTCCTTTTGCAGGTCCCTATACTCCGTTAGCAGCAGCTCGTCTTAGGCGTTTCCATCCTCAGAACCAATGGATCCAAGTCAAGGGCTCGGGCGCGCCAAGTGGCAGGGTCTTCAGTTTGGGAAGGCAGTGGGCAGCCCCTGCCCGGCTACTACTTATACCCAGTCGCTGTTGCTGCACTGGATGGGGTCAGGGCACTTGAATTCGTCTGAACTTCAGTCCTGTAGACATTGTCATTTTCTTCGCCGGGCAGTACTAGTTTAGACAATATTTACTGTATTACAGTACCTTGTAGTGGAATATGACAGAATGCAGCACCCACTACAGGCATGAATAAATTAAAGTACAGATTAGACACAGAATCACTAGAGGAAGACTGGAACACCGATCTATACAATTCCCATGATTTTAACCTCAAAACAATACAAAGCGATACAGTAAGTAAATGCATAGATTATTAAATATTTAATTCATAAATAAAAAATATACAAAGAACTACATAATTTTAAACGGGAAGGTTGGTGTTTTTTTAAATCTGGTTTTACTTCTGTAAGAAGATGCAATATGTTAACCCTTTCGATGCTGATGACGAGCTCAGCTCGTCATGATGCACAGTTGAGCTGTGCTGATGACGAGCTGAGCTCGTCATGAATAAAGAATAATTTAAATTTCCAGCACAGGGGGGGAAAACGCCTAGCAGCCAAGAGGTTAAGAATTAGCATGTCGCTTTGCCTTTTTTTGTTTCTTTTTTTTACTCCTAATGCATGCTCTTTTTGGTCAGCACATACTGATGTATCAATTGAGGCCTCAAATAATATGTTAGCTGTATTTTTGCTTCTCCCAGGAATCAAGTTAAGGATAGCAACTTAATTGTATCTGTTTATTTAGAATTCCTTCACATCCACAGAAGTATTAACATTTTCAGTTGTAGGTTTTGTTTTTTATTTAAAGTTTATTAATCTGCAAACATTATTTACACACTCTCTGTAATAAAATGTTTGATTCCAACCTGTTTCTGGAGGCCCTACTTGTAACCGAACACCCCCCTCGAGAAGGGCACATCTCAGCTGCTCCTGTAGGTGCTCCCTGTGGAAGTAATTATTGGATCAAGGTAAGGGCAGTCTGCCATTAACATCTTTCCAGTCCCAAGGCCTTTCTCCAAATGGAAGCAAATCCTGTAATTTGAACATTCCCCGGGTAGTAACATCCTTTTACAAGTCCAGTGTATTCCTTCCGGTGGGAGTAAATCCATGCATAAACCGTCTCTGTCATCCCAGTCTGTTTGTCCCTCCCTAAGCGTGCACGTCCTTCCTGTTTACTGCTAACTTCCTGTTTGGGAACGCTTTCCAATCTTGATGACCCTCGCGCGCACTACAGTCCAAACATGCCTCTGCCTGGTAACTCCCGCTACAAGAACGCACCCCACTGGCAGACACTTATCAATGTCCGGTGGTCAAAAAGAGGTTGCACAGTTAGGATAATGATGACCTCACAGGAACTGACATCACTGGACTTTAGACGCGATGATGACATCCCAGGAAATGATTTGTTCGCTTTAGATCCAGATGACACAATGAGAAATAAATGACAACAGGGCAGCATTGGCTGACAGTCTTTACCTCAGTACTGCAGAAGCGGCTGGTGACATTTGAAAATGGTGAGGTGCAAAAGTTTGAGATAAGTGCACTAATGGCTAGCGGGTGAGGCCGACCGCCATAAGAGGGTTTCAGAGGTGCCCCCCCTCCTGGAAAAAAACAAGTGGGCAAATGGTGCATTTTCAAGCACATCTGAGAAAGCAAATACGTTTATAAAGCAAGCTATACATTAATAAGCACCCCCATCCATCCATTTACAAAAAAAACTGGAGGCACTTCAAGGCAATTGGATTGCATCATTCTGTACAAGCCTATTCATCCATTCAGAAGAGGTGTGCCCTAAGCCTTTCACTTAAAATAGCCATTCCATAAAAGATTATTAATTCAGTCATTCGTCGACCTCTCCATAAAAGGACCAGGGAACACCTTGAGACGATTCAGCTAACAGAATAGGGCTCTACATTCCTATTCATTCACCCATTCATTCATCTACTCAGAAAAGCGCCCTTGTGCGCCTTGAGGTGACTCAGTCAATGGACTCATTCACTACTACCCTATTCACCCATTCATAAGCGAAACAGAAGGCAGCTTGACGCCATTCACCTCGCCATCTATTCACCTCGCCATCCATCCACAAGTGCAACCGTGGGCACCTTGGGGCCATGACTTTGGTAAAGTCAATCTCTGGAACCCTTATTATTCATCAAGCTGCTCATGAATCAACACGCAACCAAATAGAGCTGGCCTTTCAAGGATTCCCGATGCACCCACCCTTGAACCCTACTCTCCAGCCACATCCCTTTCTCTTCTCTCTTCCAGGCAATGGCGTTACCCAGAAACCGGTCCCAAGATTATTTTTGCCGTTCACGCCTGCTGTGGAATTAGAAGTCATGGCTGCCTCACAACCGAGCAAAGCTGTGTGATCTTGCAAAAATCAATGTATGTCAGTGGGGAGGTGGATGGGTCTTAAAGCGCAGTTATCACCATTAAATGGCACCTTTACCGCAGTCATTTAGCTACAACAATTGAGTGTGTTTAGAAACAGGTTAAATGCCGGTGTAAGCCGCTACATAAAGGACACCTGGATTGTTCTCTACTACACGTTGTTGCTACTAGCACAGATACAGAATTAACCCCAAAAGTGCATATACAAGCACGTATAAAGAATGAACAAGGAGACCAGAATTCTAATCCCCACTTCCCCTTCTGAAGCCCTTTGTAATCACGGACAAATCGGGCTTTCTTTCTCTCTGACTCCGTTCCATATAGGCTAGACCAGGGTTTCGAGCTCCACTTTAAAATCCTGGAACAGTTGGCAGAAGGAGGTAACAGCTGTATTTGTCAACTGCATCCACTCATGCGAGTCCCTCTGGAGTCTTCGCCAAGATTTACTCTGAAGTACCTGTCCCCACTGCCCGGTCATGCCCATTCTGTTGAAGCCGCACTCAAACTTTTTGGGCATGAAGAGTATTCCACCCAACCTCCCCCCCCCCCCCCCCCCCCCCGAAACAAAGATGCAGAGAGAGAGACAGTTCGGTGAAACAATAGGTGGGAATAGAGAGATGGACCAGTAGAGGGAGCGAAAGAGGAAGATAGATAGATAGATAATTTGGGTAATATGTTAAAAGACACTGAGGAGAAGCAGGAGGTGGAAAAGAGCAGCACAGCGACAGACAGGCGGGTAGAAAGAGAGACGAGTGATGCAGAAATAGAAAGTGGCAGGCAGAATAACACAGAAAAAGAGACTGGGGTGCTTGGGGTGACAGGCAGATAAAGAGTGGAAAAGGCAAGCGAGGGAAAACTGAAAAGAAACATACAGACAGAGAAAGGCTTAAAGCGATAGTATCAGAGGCACCTGGCGACAAACACAAGCGTAGGCGTACAGACAGAGAGGGGTACTGGCAGGCATCCTGTCTGCCCCATACCGCCGCAGCAGGGAGCTTACATGCACCACCCTTGCACCTCTTAGGATGTAACCTGTCCAATTGGCACTTCCACGTACTACCAGGTAGTGGGTGGTACACATGTTCCATACCCCTCCGGTGGGGCTGGGGCAACCACCCTTCCACCTCTCAGGCTGTAACCCGTCTGAGTGGTGCTTTCAAGTACTACCAGGCAGTGGGTGGCACATGTGTTCCTTCCATGGAGACTCCTGGTACTCATTTTATCGGCCAAAGGGGGGTGTAAAACTGGGTCAGCCGGAATCCAGAACCGCAATAGCCAACTCCCTGAAACAGTCTGTATGCTGTAGAAGTCGCCAGTAGAAGAGAACACACTTCATAAAATGGCATTAATCCACTGAGCTGCCTTCACAGTTAGTAGGTAAGCTGCGATTAATAAGGAAACACATTTGTCCATGCTCGAAAAGGTCTACTTGTGTTTGCTTTGTTCGCCCTAAGTTGGTAGTGTTTGCCCAGACATGGGTCTCTTGCTCACTTTGCCACTGGATTCAAGCTAGCCTGGCTGATGAGGTATTATCCAGAAAACGGTCCCAAGATGATTTTTGCCGGTCCAGTGAAGACTTGGCTTGGCAGGCTAACCGAGCACTCCTTTTGAGACTGGGAGACTGCCTGTGCAATCCCCTGGCTGCCTAATAGAGCTGCTATAGGTGCGGGCAGAAGTGCGCGTGTCAGGTTGGCCGTTGCAAGACAGCCGGCTAATCCGACATGCACCCATTACAGTGTCATTCCTGCAACCCCCGTGCTCGTCAGTCAGAGAATAAGCCCAGTCCTCACACTCGCTATGGCTTCGACATGCACATAATAACATGTTAATAGACCATTTTATTATTTAAGTTGGTTTACTGCTACAATCGCAGCAGGCGGGTGACAATCCTGCGGCTGCAAGTCTCTAGCACATCTCTTTACCAGCCGATATGCAGTGCAGCTTTAGCTGTGATAGATGAATTTAAAATCTCTCATGTCCTGCGTCTGAGTGAGGCGATAATCTATGGGACTCACGAGACTACCACTGGGCCTTGTTGTCGCTCTACAGTAGTGATTTAGCACCCAGCATCAGTGTTTGAGAACATTGGAGACTGAGGTTGAAGTGGCACCTCATGAAGGCATTCCACTACATTTGAGGCCTTATTTTGTTTATTGTTACAACCTGTTGTCGCATGCTACATGTAAACTAAGAAGCTGCTTCACAGATTTAACTCGCCCAGAACAATCACAACGCACACCAACACACAGGGCGACCGACAGTTGTTAAGGATGAGTTTTTTGTATACTGCTATGATAGAATTTCTTCTTCAAATAAGTCCCTTAACTGATGTAGTTCATTGTTTTTGAGAGTTTTACTTTTTATTTTAGCCGTCACCCGATAACCTTTACGCACATTTTTTTATTTCAGAGTTTTTCTTTGTACAAATCATAATACAGCATCCAATGCGATGTGATAGGGTTTGATTTCTAGGTTTCTCCTTCTCTACTCTGATATCTCACTCGTTTCACCTCCATTAACTTTTCTTCCATATCTACCATACTTACTTGATCATGCTCCCAACGTCTGTCACTCCGTCTTGGCCGGTTCATTTTCTCATGTAAACTCTTCCTCTCTCCCCAATATCGGTTTCCTCCATAATATCTTAACTTCTTCTGCTGTCTTGTCTCTGCACCCACACTCCAAACTTTATTCTCTCTCAAATGTCTCATTCATTGCTCCATGTTATCTTCAAGCCTTTGTAACGCACACACTGCATACTCGTCTCCCTGCTGTCTCCATTCTCCCGACAAACTCTTACTACTATCTCTTTCTCTCTGGTATCCTCACTACAAACTCCTACGCCTCCACTTTCCCTCCAGTACGCTCACTGGTGTCCCATGCCTTTGTTTTCTCCCTAGAACCCTCAACCCACACCCTACTTCCTTTGTAGTAGTCTGATTACAAACTCATAGCCTTCGAGTACTCTCACTACGCACGCCTATCCCTCCTTTTAATCTTACAGACTCCTCCGCCTCCTGAGTACCATCCCTAAAAACTCCAAGTCTTCTGTTTTCTCTCCAGTACCATCATTACAAAAGTCTACTCCTCCTCATTACCATCACTACAAAACTGCTACCTCTTTTTGTCTACAGTACTCACCACATATACAACCCCTTCTCAACCCTCATTACAAACTCCAACCCTCCTTGATACCCTCCCTGTACAATGTACTCTTAGTACCAGGGCCGTAGCGGGCACCGGGCATTTCCCCGGTGGGCCGCCGGGGTTTGAGGCCGGTTTTGGGCCCCTGGGGGCCGATTTTGTTACAGGGCTGTTTTTGCAGCATAGCTGCAATATCGGCCGCTGTTCCAAAATCGTCTGAAACCGGCTGTGGCAAACAGTTCGGCCGCATCCCCAACCCCCGGGGGGAACGGCCGAGCACTTTGCCAGGGCTGGTTTTGGTTTCCAGCCCTGCTTAGTACAAACTCCTGCTCTCCTCTTTCTCTGTACTATCTCCACTAGAAATACCTACTACTGCTCTTCCTCCCCAGTGCCCTCACTACAAGTTCCTATCCTACGCATCCTCGCTCCAAACCAGGGCTTTAAGTGGGATGAAAAAACTGGAGGGCCTCTCAAAGGGGCGTGGCTAAAAACACATAAGCTAAAAATCTGTGCTTAACATAGTGTGCCGCCAGACTTGTATTTTGCTGTTTCTGTCTTTGCATCCAGACATATGATACAAGTGACATCATACCTACAGCAAGTCAGGACTATTGGCTTTGTCAATGGTTAGTTGCACAAGATACATAAGCAGAAACTATGGCTTGTATAGAATATTGAAAAAGCTTCCACTTAATGCCCTGGTGACACCACCACAATGTTGCTGCTCCTTAGTTTCAAAAAAAGAAGCGAAATCAAGAGAGATGACTCTCTTTAAAGGATTTCCCTTCCCCTACCACGCTCACCTGGCATGACATGTGGTAACTTCTCCACTAGTGAGAAGTGAGCAGTGTGAGTAGCGCAAATTGATGTGCCTGCTGTCACTGCAGTCCGGAAAAACAAACCGACCTCTGTGCCAGGGTACAAATCAGAGCCCGAAAGAGACCCGTTTCGAGGCCCCCTTTAAAAACTGCCGGTGCTCAGACTCGGCCCAATTAAAGCCCTGCTCCAAACTCGTATTTGCCCCTTTCTTTCGCTTCAGCCTCCACACTAAAACTCATGTCTCTGCTCCATACCCCGCTGCCCCCTCTTCCGCCCTCGCGCTCTAACCGGATGTCCCTCCTCTTCAAGAGTACGTCCGTCTTCATACCTCACATCCCTCCCCTCAAATAAATCCCTGTAATCTCACATTCACCCCCTTTCCACCCTTACTCGCACTCCTTCGATTTCACTCTCCTCTCTTTATGGTCAATCTCCCCTCACTGTCGCATCTTCCCGTCTCCATCCCCTCGGCCCCTTCCAGTCTCCATCTTTCCGCAGTCTGATATGTTCTGTACCTCGCCTGTCTTTCTTACTTCTTGCATAGTCTCTCTAGCTTATTTAATTCCATCCCTTCCTCCTGTCCTCCTTCTGCCCTCTCTCACAGCTCTAGTCGCTCATCTGCATTGTCCTGCTCTCTGAAGTCTATCACTCTCCAGCTCATCTTTTCTCTGCCGTCTCCAGTGCTGGAAAGTAAGGGATCAGTACTGGACCCGGTTGCTTTTTCTGGGGAAGCATACTGAATTTACCCTGGTGTCCTTCTCTGACAAAGAGACATAAGTCAGGAGCGCATGTCTGCATTCTGTTTGGAGAAGCAACTTGCAGGCAGGGACTGGGAGGGGGCTTTCTTGTATTTACTTCCACCGGGGCTCAAAACAAAGGGCTTATTTAAAGGGCCATCAGCCCTCGGTTTGTTCAAGATTCATCTTGGCTGTGAGCCATCTGAAGCCTAACACCTAGAGGCCAATGCAACACAGGCGCAGAGCTTATCAGTGCACAAGAACTTAAGAGAAACTATTGGAGGGATGTTTTTTACTTTGCTCAAACATTCCCCCCCCCCCCCCCTCATGTAATAGATTCGCTTACACTGTAAGAATGCAAGATTTTAACCCCTTCGATGCTGATGACGAGCTCAGCTCGTCATCAGCTACGGCGCTCGTATGCTGATGACGAGCTGAGCTCGTCATGTAACGCAGGTTTTTAAAAAACGCCGCACACAGCGGGAAAAGCCGCCGCAGTGATGCGGTTAAAGAAATATTCGTATAATTGTTTTCAATTTACCTCTTGTCTAGCCCTTGTCTAGCCCTATCCATCCCAGTGTAATGTGTAAGAGCACTTTACATCACACACAGGGGCACAATAAATCATACAAGTGTGTAATTCAATGGACAGGAAAAATTACAAAACACAAAGAGAGCTCTAAGGTGTAGAAATCACATATCAACCATACTTCATATGTTAAGAGTGGATAGTCGGGAGAAACACAAAGTCAGGATATAAAATGTAATACAGTGATTGTGGTGGTCTGTGCTACTAAGACAGCTTTACTTCCCAAGGGAACCCTTCTTTGCACTCTTATAGCAACAGTGAAAAAAAAGAAGTATCTAAACCCAGGACTTAAACTTTGCATGCAGCCCCAGGATGCTGGTAGTTGGCTGTGCTATATTAGGCAGGCATCTTATGACCCAAAAGCAACTAAACGATCTTTGTGTCAAAAACAGAAGCCCACTTACATGGCTAAATAAAATAGAAATCTGTGCTCTGCATGTTTCACAGTGTGCTTTGCAGAAAGCCTATTGACCCTTTATTCTACTTTACTAGCCAAACCGTAACCAGATAAAACACAGCAGAAATCGGTAAACCACTAGAGTTATTTTACCACTAAAATAATCCTCTCAAAATGTCTGGGTACGCAACGATCTCTGCAGCAGGTGTCTTAACCCTGTAAGATATTTTAAAATGCAGCCTCTTTGTGACCAATTAAGTAATCTACAATGGACTTGCTGTCACCAATGTTCCTGTTACCACTTTCTGTTATGGATTTTTTTTTAAGTAAATGTACAAGTTGACTGTCACTCTGAATTTCAAGCTCTGCCCTTTGTGACTCCACCCCCTTATCCCTGCCACATCTTGGCCATAAATGTATGGGTTCCCAAAGCAAGTTTTTACAGTTTCAGCACTGGCCCTCTCACACCTTTATCTCTTACTTCACTCTCAGCCCCATACCTTCAATCTCTTGCTTTTTTGCTCATCTGCCTCTCCTCTTCCTCTGCAGTCGCTCCCTTTCTTTCTCAGGTATCTCCCCTTTTCAACATCCTATCCATGTTCTCTCCCTCTCAGGGCAAAAGTCCTAAAAAGGAGGGGGGGGGGGGGGTGATGCAAGTAGGGAAGTATGCATGGGACATCATGGCGTCTGACTACTACACGTTGTAACCCACATTGTCTAATGTAACATATCCCTTACATCGATTTACACACTTGTATTATTTATTGTCAATGTATAATGTGTACGTATAAAGTAAATCACCCTGACTCCATACCCTGGAATCAGTAGTACTATAAAAAAATACAGAATTATGTGTTACATTTTTGTGTACCTACTCATATAGATCATATGACATTCTTACTGTACTTGCATATTTTTTATGTACAGGGATTAGACAAAGTCAAAAGCTTGCCTCCAGTTGTAGTTTTTTTAACCCTTTCCATGCTGATGACGGAACCGCTCCGTCATCAGCTGCGGGTGCACTGTGCTGATGACGGAGCGGTTCCGACATGGCCCGCCCGCCGCTCATGCACGGCGCGAATTCCGCGCCTGCGCTGAGCGTTCTATCGGGCGGGGCCATGACAGACCCGCTCCGTCATCAGCACAGCGCAACCGGCTGGTGACGGAGCGGTTCTGTCACCAGCATGCGGCCGCCCCGCCCACTTAGCGCTGCGGCGGAATAGCCGCCGCAGCGATGTGGTTAATAAGAACTATTCCCCCTCTCTGGTGTCCAGGTGTGAGGCTCCAGAGAGCCTCCAGCCATGATCATACTGGTAGAAAAGGAGAGCTGATGGGCCTTACATTTGGCCTCTCTCTTGGGCCTAGCTGGAGGTAAAAAAAAAAAGCTGCATTGTTGCTGGGAAGGGAAAGCAGACAACGTGCAGGCGCTGCTGAATGTGTCCCAGTGTCGGAAAATGTCTCCTGCACAAGTTAAGCATGTTCCCAAAGGGACAAACTTCTTGGCAGTGAGACGGCGTCCACCCTGTTAAAATAGTAGGTATCAGATCTGTTCCTTTTGTGAAGCCCTCTGACACCTTCGGGTAAAGTCCGCGCTGTATAAAAACACATAAAATAAATACAAATAAAATGCACCTATCTTTCACATCGTCACACCTCTCACTGCCCTCTCTGCGGTTTCTTCTTTCGTCCTTTCGCTACCCGTCTCTCCCCCCACACATTCTTATATTTTCTGTATCTATAGTGCAAAGCCCACTCTGAAGACTCTTCTCCAATTTATTGGCTCTCGCTCCTCCTATCTGCAGCTTTACACCTCTCTAACCCCTCGTCTGTCTCTTGCTCTGTGCTTGCTCTCACGTCTCTACTCTGAACTCGGTGTCTCACGCTCCCTCTCCATGACCTTTCACCTCTCCTCCTGTATTTCAAGTCGGCCAGTCTCTCGTTCACCTGCTCGACTTCAGTGCAACTTCTGGCACGCATTTTAGGCCGACTCTTTACTTCTGTCAGAATTATCACCCCCCCTCCCACGGTGGCCTCGCTCTCTTCTGTCTCTCTGCAACCCCTCGCCCCTCCCCCCCTATCTGCTACAGTCTCGTGTTCCCTGCAGTTTCTTCTCTCCCAACCTGTTTTTCTCCTCCTCATATACGTCCGGTGTCTTTATCCTGCTCTCCTATCTGGCTTTTCTTCGACCTCCTTGCTCCAGCCGATCCCCACTCTGTTCTCCCTGGCCACGCTACTCCCCCCCCCCCCCCTCCTCTCGCTACCCTCACTGTTGTTGCCCGACCTCTCTTCTCCCGTGCGTGGGGGATGGGTGCGCCCGCGGCCCTCCCCAGCTGTATGTAAACAGTGATCTCTGCCGTGCAGAATGTTAGCTTTCCTAATCGTGTTCAGGCAAAAATAACTGAATGCTGCTCATTAAAAAGTGAAAAATAGTCACCCGCCGCTCCTCGGCGTCCATGTTAGTTTGTTTCCTGTGTTTTTCCATGAGCTGCGGGCTCGGGCCTTGACACCTGGTGTTGTGGTCTCAGAGAACACCCCCCCCCCCCCCTCCCCCCTAGTACCAGCCGGGCCCGGCGCGCGCTCTCGTAATACTGCAGCAACAGATGGCCCGCCTGCACTGCACGCGCCATGGAGGCAGTGAACAGGGCAGAGGGTGTGCGCAGGCGCGAGGGTACCCGTGGCACGCGGGGCATCTTCGACCAGTCTTAGCTCATTGGCCAGCAGGAGTTGTAGTAGGCCTGCGAGTCTCATGCAGGGGAAGTTTGTGAAGAATGTCTTGCAACTTGGTCTCAAGGGATACAAGTGAAGAAAGTCTTCCGAGAGTACATAGAGGCAGAACACACCTCAGAGTAAAATTCAGAATACAAGAAAGAGAGGATTTTTCAAGGGTAGTAGCCATCAGTGGTGCAGCAGGTGCAGTGGCAACAGGGCAAAGGGGCATGAGGGGTCCAACGCACCCAAACGATGTCTGTATTTTACAGATTAGCCACGTGCTTTGCACCGCGACCCTTGAATGGCATCCTTGTTAGGCCACTGGAGTCTTCCTGGAAGATACAATGTTCAAAAACAAGGAAACCGCACTGAATTATGCCTTCATTGAAAAGCGATAATCTAATCTAAGAGCTGCTGGGTGAGGGGAGACTCCCATACAACATGGCTAGAGCCGGTCACACCAGCAGCTTTTTTCCATTCCCATGCCAATCAGCAATAGCTCTTTTTCGTTTACATTCAAGTAAAACAAAAAATATATATATATATATATCTTACCACTGAGCATCATCTGCTAGGAAAATGCAAAGGAGACAACCTTGCTTCTCAGCTGTGCCAGGGATCTTAAGTAAAAGTTAAAGAGCATGAAAAACAAAGAGAGGAACCACAATTTCAATGGTATGGCTTCTGGGTAAATTTATGGGCGCCTGATAGACAGAGAACGATTTCAGAGAAAAGTGGCAAACCAGGTCTCCACAGTACCAGACAGACCAGCTTCTTCGAGTCTGTTAACTAAGGTGGAATGGCCCAAGGGGAAGAATGTATAGGGGACCACGATTACTCCCGCCTTGTCCGCACCTTCCAGACTTGTTCTCAGTTCATATACTGTTGCTAAGGACGTTTTCAGGCCCATGCCAGGCGGAAACCCCAGTCGCCAGAAATCCAGTATATCTGACTATCCCAGTTATGCTGAGTTACTTTGCTGCGGTTTATCGTTGCTTAACCTAAAGCAGACAGTGCATTGCCAGCCTGGTAATGTACTGTAACAGATTTATCTGGGGTGTCTTTTTTCAACAAGGGACCCTGCTTTTCAGTTGGTTAGGACTGCTCTAAAGGCTGAAACAGACCGGTTGTTTGTTCCTGCATTGTGATTTAGAGAGTGGATTATCACACATTCTTGTTTTGTGCTCGCAGTAGGCATTATATGTTCCCATGTTGGGGCTTATCTCTGGGGCCTGTATTGTGTTTCAGGAGGTGGGTGATCTGGGGGTTATTTTGTTGTGGTTCACATTGGAGATGGTAGTGGTTGCTGTGGTGTGGTTAACAGTGGTATTGGTCTTTGGTTTCCATATTGTGCTTAAGGGTGGATATGAATTTGGTTCCTGAGTTTGCCCCATGATGGGGTTAATCTGTACCCTATATTGTAATTCAGATCAGGAGTATTGTGTGGTGTCCTTCACTTAAAGTTTAGTATAGGCTTGCCAGGCGGCTACATAGCATGATAAATTGCTTGAAAAACACTAAAACATTACTGAAGTTTTGATCTTGGTTAACTTTGTTCGCCCTAAAGTGGCAGGGTTTGCCCAGACATGGGTCCCCTGATCTCTTTGCCACTGTATTCAAACTAGCTTGGCTGATGAGGGGTGTTACCCCGAAACCGGTCCCAGGATATTTGTTTCCGGTCTAGGGAAGACCTGACCTGGCAGTTAGGCTGGACTGTTCCCACAAGGAACAGGGTCAAGACTGATTTGCATATTGCTGGGTCTGAACTGGGATGGCAAAGTGAGATAAAGAACAATGATGGATTCAACCCAGATCTGTGACTGTGGGTGAGCGTCTGAAAAGTTTCAACGCTCCATCCATCATCTCCTTGTGTTTGCATTATTTTAATGACATTCAGATAGTTATAAGATTAACATTTTTCATGATTCATTTCAGACACTTTTTTCTGGGAAACTGTTTTGGGAAGAGGTCTCAATTTATCATTGAGATGGAAGGCCAAAATGTACGCATTTTCCTTTTAAGTGACTTACCAAGAATTAACAGTAGCATAGACTTCTTTTTAGGTCTCGCCTAGGCAGCACTTGCGCTGTCTCTTCGAGACATGCTGTATTCAGGATATGTACATAAAGCTCTGCCTACTCCCCGCCCATCTTTTTAATTGGCTCCTGTCCCTGTCCTTTGTAAATGGTGGCTTTTCCCCTATCTCACTCCTTCCTTTCCCGGCCAAAGTCATCGAGAAAGCGGTCAACAACCAGCTCGCCGCATTCCTCGAAACCAACAAATCCCTCGACTCCTCACAATCCGGCTTCCGAGCCAAGCACAGCACTGAAACCGCCCTCATCGCAGCAACAGACGATATTCGAAATCTACTGGACAATGGAGACACAGTCGCCCTCATCCTCCTCGACCTCTCCGCAGCCTTCGACACGGTCTGTCATAGCACCCTTTTACAACGCCTCAGAAACGTCGGAATCCAAGGAAAAGCACTGGAATGGATCACCTCGTTCCTCACCGGAAGAACCCAGAGAGTCCGCCTTCCACCATTCAAGTCAGAGGCCACTGAAGTCATCTGCGGCGTACCTCAAGGTTCTTCACTCAGCCCCACCCTCTTCAACGTATACATGAGCCCCCTCGCGATCATCGCACGCCAACACAACCTCAACATCATCTCCTACGCCGACGACACTCATCTGATCCTATCACTCACCAGAGACCCTAACACTGCCAAAACCAACCTGCATGAAGGAATGAAAGAAGTAGCAGAATGGATGAAGCACAGCCGTCTGAAACTGAACTCAGACAAAACAGAAGTCCTCATCCTAGGCACCTCCCCCTCCGCCTGGGACGACTCTTGGTGGCCAGAGGCCCTTGGAAAAGCACCCACCCCGACGGACCACGCACGGAACCTGGGCGTCATCCTGGATTCCTCACTCTCGATGAACAGACAAGTCAATGCCGTTTCTTCATCCTGCTTCAACATTCTTCGCATGCTCAAAAAAACATTTCGCTGGATCCCCACCGAAACTAGAAAAACAGTCACCCACGCCCTAGTCACGAGCCGACTGGACTACGGAAACACCCTCTACGCCGGTACCACCGCTAAACTCCAGAAAAAACTCCAACGCATCCAGAACGCTTCAGCCAGGCTCATATTAGACATCCCGCGTAAAGAACACATCTCTGCTCACCTGAAAAACCTCCACTGGCTCCCCGTCAATAAGAGGATTACCTTCCGGCTCCTTACCCACGCACACAAAGCACTCTACGAAACCGGACCTGAATGCCTCAACACACGACTGTCCTTCTACTCCCCCTCCCGCCAGCTACGTTCCTCCAACCAAGCCCTGGCCACTGTACCTCGCATCAACAAAACCACCATGGGTGGTAGATCCTTCTCCTACCTGGCAGCTAAAACCTGGAACTCACTTCCCACTCTCCTTCGCCTTACTCAGAACCACCTAGCATTCAGAAAGCAACTTAAAACGTGGATATTTGACAAATAACTCCCCATCCTCCTTCAAGCGCCTTGAGACCCTCTGGGTATGTAGCGCGCTATATAAATATATTGACTTGACTTGACTCATTAGGCTTTGTAATCCCTCCTTAGTACCTCCCTGTCTCTTTTTGTAACCTCCCATAAGGACTCCCCCTATTACGTGTGTTGTTACGCTCTAGGTTTTAATTACAACCTCAAGGCACTTTTTTCTTAAAGGCCTTCGGACAGGACACTCACTTGGTCCTAAACAAGGTTGGCAGTGGTTCCTTTACTCGCTAGTACATCTCACATTTATATTAGACCTCCTATAAATTTCCATTCATCAGCTCCACATTGAGTACAACTTAATACGAATTAATAAAACAATTGGTTTGTCACATTTCAAAGCTATTAATTGTATATATGGACATAGCTATTTGAATGTACTTGTGGTACTCTCTTGCATGCAATGCATTGGGGAATACCATATGTGACCAAAAGGTTGATGCTCACTAGGGACCTCTAGGCGCAGCTTGCGGTACTGCACCTACACATCTATATTAGACCTTCTATAAATTTCCCTTCATCAGCTCTACATAGAGTACAACCTAATCCGGAATTAATATAATAATTCTTTTGTCACATTTCACAGTGGCAAAGGATCATGGGTACAGTGGGGAAGGATCATGGGTACAGTGGCGAAAGAGCAGGGGTACAGTGCTGAAGGAGCAGGGGTACAGTGGCGAAGGATCATGGGTACAGTGGCGAAGGATCATGGGTACAGTGGGGAAGGATCATGGGTACAGTGGGGAAGGATCATGGGTACAGTGGGGAAGGATCATGGGTACAGTGGTGAAGGAGCAAGGGGACAGTGGTGAAGGAGCAGGGGTACAGTGGTGAAGGAGCAAGGGTACAGTGCCAAAGGATCATGGGTACAGTGTTGTAAGAAGAAGGGGTACAGTGGTGAAGGAGAAGGGGCACAGTTATGAAAGAGCTCGGGTACAGTGATGAAGGAGGAAAGGGTTCAGGGGTGAAGGAGCAGCAGCACAGCGGCGAAGGATCATGGGTACAGCGGCGAAGGATCATGGGTACAGCGGCGAAGGATCATGGGTACAGTGGCAAAGTGTCATGGGTACAGTGGCGAAGAAGTATCAGTACAGTGGTGAAGGAGGAAGCAAGAAGTCGAGGTGAATATGAGTGCGGAAAGAGGGCTCAATCGTGGAGTGGAGTAGGGATTTTAGTGCAAAGTGGCGAGATGGGTGCATTAATCGGGAAAGGCGCATGATTCAAAAGAAGTGAGATGGAGTGCATCTGGTGATGAAAGAGCATCAGGATGTGGTTGGGTATTAAAAGAGGCTGATGTAATTAGCTCCCGCGTGAAGCAGGGTAATGGCACTACCTGAAGGTGTTTTATGAAGAGAGGCATCTGCATTTCCTTCCAGACGTTGAGGGATCAGGCCTGGTGGACCTGGCTGGAGCTCCACCATGCCTTGAGCAGACTGGGCCACACGGTCTGGCGGCTCGCTTTCTTCTTCCTCCATCTTCTTATTCTCAGTTCAGCGATGCTGCTCGTTCCACCAGAGCTCTTACTTTTGCCTGCAGGTACCGTGTGGTGCTGGATGTGGCAGTTTTGTAGACACGGCAGCAGGTCTTGAATATGATGAATTAAAGGAACGGAGCCGGTGGAAGTCTTTGTCCTTCTGATGCCTTTTCAGACACCTCCGGTGAGATGAGACGAACTGCTGCATGTAGGATGTTCTTCAGGGGTGTCCGGTAAATAACAGTGCGCCCCCAACCGGGAGACACTAAGACTGGGAAGACTGGAGAGGTCTGTCTCATGAAGGCTAACTGGTGGCAGGTGTTATAATTTCGAAAACCCCACACCCACTGTAGCTGCCAAAGTTGGGGGGAGGGGTCGGTTGGTTGACAATGCTTCTGGTCCCCACAAATCCTGATAGTCTTGTCACCTTACGACTTCGACCCATACATACATAGGCAGGGCCACTGGATAGTGCAATTTTGTGGTTGTGGAGTTTTTTGCATAGTTATGGATTTGCTGCATTTGCTACATAAACCATAATCTTCTGCAGATTTAAAACAAACCAATAGTTTCTAGCTCAAATGGATGGAAAGTAATTAAAAATGCAATTGAGGGCCTTTCACGAAGGTTGACCAGTCACCTTATTGTTAGTAAGTGCTGTTATTTCGATGGTGTTGGAATTGCAAAATACTGAAGTCATATTGCAACAAAATGTGCTGCATTATGCTACAGAGTTTGGTCCACCCCTGCCCTGCCGCATGACTCCAGTGGCCCTGAACAGAAGCACACATCCCCTGTACCAGGTCCTCCTCGATGGCGGCTTCCCCTTCCTCTCATTGTCTTGGAGGCTTTCTTCCTTTTGCTGTTGTATTCTTGAGATGCACAAAGCCGCATTACTGTGCAAATCAGATGCTTGCTGGCTGGGCAGGATCTTATCTTGCCGTTTTTTCTCCTCCTCATTCAGAATAACCTTTGACCTCCAATGTACTGGACACAACACATGGTGTTTCTACTCCTTTTGCATATGCTAGGTACGGTGGCCAGATCGGGACACCTTACTTCAAAGCCATTTCCGTGATCTGCTCAGGAGGCCGAGACAGCCGAGCACAGCGGCTCGAGGTTTGCAAGACGCCTCAGTGTGGTCCAGTCCTGGAGGGTCCTTTTCGTGTATTCTTCACCTGGATTCGGTGACGGAGACGGAATCAAGAGCTCCCAGGCCAGGCAGCAACGATTTGTTAAATAAAAGTTTAGAACTGGTTACACGGCGGATTGGCCCGCCCTGTGACATCCAGGCCAGAGTAACTTAGCCAAAGTATGTCAGGATTGTGCGCACAAAACCCGCCCGCTGAATCCGTCACTTCTGATATTTAGCCAGAGGAGAGGAGCATTAACCTGTATGATGCTGGGTTCAAAGTGTCTAGCCTCGTGACCCACCCCCTGACTCGCACTCTCTTCCGTTTCTCTCCCATCCCTGTGTTTGACACCGAGAACCGTATTACAGAAACTTGTTAAACACTCCGCAAATCCTGCTAAAGCATGTTGTCCTTTATTTTCAGTGGTGTAGGAAGTGTATCTAATATGGCCCAGGCCTTTAAGATGATCATCTATTTGTTTGATGTCCTCAATCTATAAGCTCTTACTTCCAAACATCTGGAAGCTTTGGAAGCGATGGGCTACCGCGTGGTGGTAAAAGGGGGTTTTATCAGGGAATCAGGGTTCTCGTTTAGGGGTTCCGTTTTACATGGCTTGTTCTATAATGAGGGCCACTGGAATTAGGCGGCAAGCGGTCCAAATTATGCGGCAGGGTTGAGTTCATTATGCGGCGTGAAAAGCAAATTATGCAGCATAACGCTGCATATTTTCTAATAGTATTACTTCATTATTTCACCATTTTTAAACTTGATAACACTCCGTGGGCATTGGTTGTGCTTCATTAGTCCCAGTTTAACATCCAATCATAGCGATAAGCAACAGAAAGGTGACCAGTCCAGTTTACAAAGGGCCTTCCACTGCTCGCTACACGTCTCATTGCATTTTTTAGTAACTTTTGAACCGTTTGAGCTAGAGAATTTTTTTGTTGTTACGTCTGTAGATTATGTAGCAGATGATGGATTATGTGGCAAATGCGGCAAATCTCTAATTATACGAAAATCGCCACACAATTGCATAATTGCCATGGTCGCTGTGACTCTGGGTGTTTAAGGTGAGCATTTCTAATAGAGGGCATTGGGCAACAATAAAAAAGAGCAAGAGAAAAGAATCTACTGTGCAGTAGAAGCAAGACTGATCCCTAAAAGCGCACATTTGCAATCTTCAGAAGTATTATTGTACATTCCGGATGAACCACCTAAAGTCAGTTCTTTACTTTTTTGTTGGATTGAGGTTCCTCTTGCATCAGCAGAGGTCTCAAGTTTTGGATATATTTAGTAGTGAGAACTAGCCTGTTTAAAGGCCACACAGGAGGTGAGGTTGTGCAGATATCGATATCAATGAAAAATAGGATTTGACAGCATTAGATGATAAACCAATGAAAATTAATGTAGAATGGACATAATGAACTCCAGACCTCACTAATGTAGCATAATGGCCGACTCAATGTCTGGAGCTGCACTGCAATGTGTCGAAAGTGGTGTCTCCCACCAAATGGCGGAGCCTGTAGCGGGGCTCCCTCCCCGTCATGCTGCTGCTTTCTAAATCCCCCAGTAGCTCCCAGGAAACGCTCTGCGGAAAGCAAAGCGCTTAACAGAGCAGCATGTAGTGATCCGGTTTTAGTCCTTCCTGTAGGACTGACATTTAATCTGATATGAGTGGGAGCACAACCCAGCCTCCAAATGCGTGAGACTCGCTCACAATGCGTGAGACTTGAGGTCCCAGCATCTGTAGCAGGGCTCCACAAAGTTTATGCATGGCTTGTGGTTTACAGGTGATAGTGGATTGCTCGCAGCGAGCCAGCCTTTGCCAGGCAGTTAATTATGGGAGGGGTTCCTGCCCTGATGAATTGCATCGGCCTAGCCTCCCCAACAACAAGGGCCCGGCTTTGAAATCCATGCCTGCATGCGGCATTCTCCAGGGTGGCTTTGCTTCATCAATAATATCCCATCATTCTCAGCCTCGGTCCTCTCCATTTCGAAACCATTCCTTGTTCCCACAAAAGCCCACTCCCTTCTGCACACGCAGCTGGTGGGCTTTGTTGAAGGGAGGGGGTGGGCTGCGCCTGTTTTTTCTACCCCTCCCGTCCAGAATATGCAACAAAAGGACACTTCATACTGTTTAAAATAAAGATCAGATTCGACATTAAAAGGCAGATGGCGTGAGGCAAGGAAGAGGTCATTGTTTGAGCAACATCTTTATTTGTCCCTTCCCCTGCATCTTAGGATGAAAAACACCATCACGCTATGTTTTTTCCACAAATTGATAGTAAAGGTGCCATCCAGTTTAGAGGGAGGAAAACCAATGGTCTTCTCCCAGTCCAGAATCCATGTTCGGACTGGGACAGAAAATAGGCCCAGGCACCAAAATAAAAGTGGCCCCAGGGTGAATCGGCTAGCTACAAAAGTGTTCCATGTTTGCAAATGTGGGCAATTATTAACTTATTAAGACAATGTGCAGAAGATTGCATGGTATGGGAGACTGCATGCATTTGTACTTCCTGCAATCACTTTGTGATCATTTCATGGAACTCAGTAGCAAAAACCGGCCCACCAGACCATAAAACAGACCTACAAACAGCCCAAAAACGTCCCACCCACTTACCGGACAGATCATACCTCCAGGCACTACCTGGTTGCCCTTTAAGCTTATCCGACCCTGTCTGCATCTCTAACAGCCACCAACATTCTAGTGTGCTGCTTTGCTGGATGACGTCAGTTGGGGTTATTATATGTACTGTAACATCAATATCCTGATGGCCGCTCTAAATTGGCTTACTCGGGGAGACTGCCACCATTAAAGGCCCAAAGGGCTATTTGCAGTGGCCTTTTGAAAATTAGTGAGCCTCAACCTCTGTGAATATTATCCAAGTATTTTTGGCTTTCGATGTAGGACTCCTTGCTGCCTCATAAAAATAACGTGACTGACTCCTCTAGGAATGAGTGGTGAATAAAGGTATCAACTCGCTTAGCCAGGGCAGGACTCGCCATTTATCTTATCAGTCATTTCCCTAGGAATGTGGAGGCTTCGGTAGGCCTTGTTGAGGGCCCACAGCTGCCTGCTGGTGCCTCTGCCCCTCTCGCCAGAAGGCTTTGGTTTATTACAGCAGGCAGAGAGGAACCCAAGGGGGATGGGGGGAGAGAGGGAAAAGAAGGGGAGAGAGAGGAACAGAGAGACAGATTTTTCCCGTGACCTCCTTTGGTTCCCAGTCTAGCCCTGGCTTCGGCTGTCCTAGACAGTAGCAGTCACAGGTTTTAGAAAGAATAGCTGCTCCTGACTGTGGGGCTCCTCTTAGTAAAGTTAGGGAGAAAGGGGGCCACTGGTGAATTATGTCATAATAGCTCTCAAAACCCAAACTGACATCATCAAACAAACAAAAAAAATCTAGGATGGGCTACCGTTGGCGGTTTTTAGAAATGCAGGACTGCACAAAGAGAGAATTGTCTTTGGCTTTATTGATTGGCTTCTTTTAAAGATAGAAATAGAAAAAATACTGGGGGTTACTGGTAGGCAGGTGCATTTCTGACTCTTCTGATGTATACAATGTATAGTTGTCTGTCTACAAGAGGGGTGTCCAGCAAAGGTCTAGATCAATCCCATTGTATGAGGATAACCACTGCACACTCCTATTAAGAAAACATTCTTCGAATTTGGCTTGGGCCTGGCCCTCCCAGACCTACTTTGGACACCCCTAGTGTATAGCTTTTACCTATACACAGGCACCCAGTATTAACTGGGTGCCTTCTCCTTGCCCTATCACACCCAAGTCAATACACATGATAGAAAAAGATGCTCTCCTGTTTGCTGGTTAGATATTTGTGATCTCTCTTTGCTGGTTGCTAGACTTTCTGTGTCTCAGATGAATGTTTGCCGCTTGGCTGCCTCGGGCCTGCATCGCAGCTCCTTGACCCACTTCCCAGGCTCCCTTTCTTTACTTTCAGCTGAAAGGTTTCTATTGCCATCACCCATGAAGACTTTGTTGGGTTCCTCCTCCACCCCCGACTCATGCACAAACAACATTTTTCAGAGTCCTTACTGTGCATGTCATGTCAATGCTTCCTAGAATTTCTCCTCATAATATCCGGCTTCCTCCAGGGCAGGACTCGACGCGGCTGCCCTGCTTCGTTCTCAGGGTTGGGAACAGACTCCGGGATTCAAAGGAAAGAGAAAAGATGAAAAGTAAAAAAAAATGTAAGAAATAAAAAAATATATATACTGGAAACAACCAACGCGTTCATTTGGAGCCAATGTGGATTAGCAGTGACTAAAATTCCTCCAGTTTCTAAAGGAGCATAGATCTTTTTATGTCTTGTATCTTTACTCTGCTCACGTTAGGGAATTACTTTTTTCGTTAAGTACAGTGAGCACGCATGAAGTGCCTGTTTTCCAGCTTTCTTGCTCGAGCCCCATCTCTCTACCCAATACCGACCCACCCATGCACGATCTAGGGTTTTTTTAGGTCTCGCTATTCGATGCGCATGCGCATCGAGCTTGCGAGCATATAGGGCTTTAACCAGAGTTAAACTAACTGGGCGATTTGGTGCTGTGCCCGTGGCTTTTAGGTCAATGCGCAAGCGCATTGACCTAAAATGCGCGTGCACATCACCAAATCGCCGTCTGTTCCCTCTCCCCGCTCCGCCCCCTCCCCTGCCCGCCGTGTCGCATTTCTCCTCCCCCCTCCCTTTCTCTCTCTTCCCTCCGTCTTGTTTATTTATTTTTTTACCCGCTCCGCCCCCTCCCCTGCCCGCCGTGTCGCATTCCTCCTCCCCCCTCCCCTTCTCTCTCTTCCCTCCGTCTTGTTTATTTATTTTTTTACCCGCTCCGCCCCCTCCCCTGCCCGCCGTGTCGCATTTCTCCTCAACCCTCCCCTTGTGCACTTCTTTTCGTACAGCCCTGTTGAGGCTTCAGTAGGTTTGGTCTGAACACGTCACGGGCAGCATGCCAGGGTGCAACGATCATTATAGCTGTACGTCGCGCACAATGTCTGACCGCCCCAGGAATCGGGTGTGTACGCCTCTTTGTGTTCTCTGCACTCAGTTCTGGCTCATGTTGCGCTGTATGTTGCAAACTGTTTCAGTTGTGCAGAGGCTGTGTTCTTTCGGTGCATTCGCCTTTTTCCTTGTGTTTTTCAGTTGCGTACTGCTCTGTGTGTAGTCTTTGCATTTGATGCACGCTGGTTTGGTTTTGTATGGGCTGTGTGTTCTTTATGTGCACACTGCACTGGCTTAGTGCCCCGTCTTTGCATTTGATGCACGCTGGTTTTGTTTTGTATGGGCTGTGTGTTCTTTAGGTGCACACTGCTCTGGCTGTGTGCAGTATTTGCATTTGATGTACGCTGTATTGATTTTGTATGGGCTGTGTGTTCTTTAGGTGCACGCTGACCTGGCTCTGTCTTTACCGTCTTTGCATTTGATATGCTCTAGTTTTGTATTGGCTGTGTGGTGTTTAGGTGTATGCTTATTTATCCCTGTGTGCATTTGTGCATGCTGCTTTAGCGGTGTACTTGCTCTGAAACAGGGTGCAGCAAAAGCAGTTTTTCATAAGCTGTGTGTTCTTTAGGTTGGAGCGTCCTAAATTTTAGAATGACAACCATTGCGACTCACCTAGGTTTAATGGACATGTGGTGTGCCCCTCCCCCCCCATGTCATTTTTTCTAATACTGCTACATTTATTATTAAATAGCAATATCGAAAATCTAATTGCTTGCATATGCTGGGACTTTTTCATCTCGACTAAACTGGCGCACGATCCACCTGTGGGTCACACAACCCACTGTTTGGGAAATGCTGGTTTGGCTGCATGCTGCTTTAATCCCTGTGTACTTTGATGCACACTGCTCGTGTTATGTGTACTGTCGGAACTATTAATGCATGCTGCTTCAGTTGTGCATAGGCTGTGTGTTCTTTAGGTGCACGGTGCTCATGTTCTGTGTGAACCGTCTCTGCATTTGATACATGCTGTTTCGGTTTTGTATGGGCTGTGTTTGTTTTTGGTGCACGCTGCTCTGACTGTGTGCACTGTCCACCACATCCACCATCATCTCCACCATCACCTCCACATCCACCACGACATCCACCTCCACATCCACCGTGACATCCACCGCCACATCCACCACCACTGCATCCACCACCACCGCATGCACCACCACCACCACACCCACCACCACTTCATCCACCACCACATCCACTACAACCACCACCCCATCCACCGCATCCACCACCGCATCCACCACCGCATCCACCACCGCATCCACCACCACATCCACCACCACCACTACATCCACCATCACATCCACCATCACATCCACCACCACATCCACCACCACATCCACCATCACCTCCACATCCACCATGAAATCCACCGCCACATCCACCACCGCCACATCCACCACCACCACATCCACCACCACATCCACCACCACCACCACATCCACCACCACCACCACATCCACCACCACTTCCACCGCATCCACCACCACATCCACCACCACCACCACATCCACCACCACATCCACCACCACAACCACCACCACATCCACCACATCATCCACCACATCCACCACCACATCCACCACCACATCCACCACCACATCCACCACCTCATCCACCACCACCACATCCACCACCACCACATCCACCACCACCACATCCACCACCATCACTTCCACCACTGCATCCACCACCACATCTACCACCACTTTCACCACACCCACAACTACAACCACCACATCCACCCCCACCACATCCACCACATCCACCACATCCACCACCTCCACCACATCCACCACCACCACCACATCCACCACCACATCCACCCCCACATCCACCACCATCACCACCACATCCACCATCACCACCACATCCACCACCACCATATCCCTCAGATCCACCACCACCACATCTATATGAGTGTGGCTCTGTGTGTGTGTGTAGGTGCAAATGCAATGTTCTTGGATTTTCGTCACAATAAAATACACTGAACATAATCTTCGCAAAAGTAATTTACAAACGTTTAAGCTATTGCCATTATAAATTACAAAAACTTTTATTTAAGTATTAATTATTTACAAAATTAAAAGCCATTGTTTTTTGTAATATCAATACATCTAAGTCACGTAAATACAACACACATTGCATTACAAATGCTATAGGTGTCACATTTGCAAAAGTCAAAACTATTGACATTGTAACTGACAAAGCTATTAATTTTGCTGCTTTCAAAACCAACACATAAATAAAAAAAGTGTAATTTACAATACTAATAGCTCAAACTTTCCTAATGCGACCGCCACATCCACCACATCCTCCACCACCACATCCACCACATCCACCACCACCACATCCACCACCACCGCATCCACCACCACCGCATGCACCACCACCACCAAATGCAACACCACCACCACACCCACCACCACTACATCCACCACCACATCCACTACAACCACCACCCCATCCACCACTACCACCACCACCGCATCCACCACCTCCACCGCATCCACCACCACATCCACCACCACATCCAACATCACCACCACATCCACCACCACATCCACCATCACATCCACCACCACATCTACCACCACTTTCACCACAACCACCACATCCACCCCACCACATCCACCACCACCACATCCACCACCTCCACCACATCCACCACCACTACCACATCCACCACCACATCCACCCCCACATCCACCACCATCACCACCACATCCACCATCACCACCACATCCACCACCACCATATCCCCCAGATCCACCACCACCACATCTATATGAGTGTGGCTCTGTGTGTGTGTAGGTGCAAATGCAATGTTCTTGGATTTTCGTCACAATAAAATACACTGAACATAATCTTCGCAAAAGTAATTTACAAACGTTTAAGCTATTGCCATTATAAATTACAAAAACTTTTATTTAAGTATTAATTATTTACAAAATTAAAAGCTGTTGTTTTTTGTAATATCAATACATCTAAGTCACGTAAATACAACACACATTGCATTACAAATGCTATAGGTGTCACATTTGCAAAAGTCAAAACTATTGACATTGTAACTGACAAAGCTATTAATTTTGCTACTTTCAAAACCAACACATAAATAAAAAAAGTGTAATTTACAATACTAATAGCTCAAACTTTCCTAATGCGAGACCTATTGCATTTCCAATGCTTGTTTCTCCACCCCTCCTTGCTCTCTCCCTCGTGCGCCGCAGTGCCGGTAATACCTGCTTCCTGATTTTCACTTGCTGCCTCTCCTTGTTTTCGTCTCCACCCAGCCAGCTTTATTTGTATGCAATCCCCCGCCCACTCCCCGTTGATTCCCACACTCGCTTGTCTCCGACAGCCTCTCTCTGTTGAACACCCACCCCCCCCGCGGTCCTTTAAATATTGGTGTTCTTACATTTATAGATGGCCTGGCAGCTCCCAATTGCTGCCTGGCCACACCGCATGCAGGAATGCCTTACAGGGCAACAGATTATTGTTATTTAATTACAAGTTAGTAAATAACAAAACAAATAAAATTGTGCCCTCGTCTTTTAGTAGGTGCGTGCATGTGCGTTAACGCATGCGTACGTACGTATACGCCACGGTGTATACGTGTATTGAATGACACAGGCGCCAGTAGCGTCAGGATGCGTAAGCGCTCATTGGTGTATTTGTTGATGCTGCAAAGCATTGTCAAAACGCAGTGGGAAGAACTAAAGGTTGCAAAGGCGAGACCTATTGGTTCTGTCTAGGGTCACTAATAGCAGGGGTTGGGTTTTCTCATTGGTTCGTTTTTGCTGAAGAGAATGAATGTATTCCCCAAGTAATCTCTCTTTTTCCGGATAACGCATAGGTATGTTTTGAGTTCAGCATATCATTGTAGCCAGCACACTTGGTTGAATGTTGGGGAGATGTGTTCACACCAAGTTCTGTACAATGTGTGAGGCTTGGAAGTACTCTCGCAGATGCTCGTGTTACACAAATTGTAGTGGAATCGGGAGGGCAAGCTCGCATGGATGTTAGAGGTCCCTGAGCATTGCAACAGGTGAGTTGCCTAAATGAACAAAATCTCTGGGCGATATATGCAAGATCTGAAGCTGAGGTCGAATTTAAAGAGGACCAATAGAGATCTTACATTTGGAGGTGATGTATTTATGGGCTTAGAAACGTGTAGTCTTTAAGACGGGTTTTGGTGTCTTTCTCATTGGGTGTAAATCAGCACAAATACGGTCAGGCAGAGCGAGCTTTGGACTAGCCACCTTGGATTTTGGGTAATACCTTAACCAACAAGTGTATGCGTGCTGTGCTCCTGGTATACCATAGAGGCTACAAGCTTCTGTATGTTACCTGGGTGAAAGGGCTGGACAAAAAGCAGCAACCTAGACAAGATGGGGCCTTCGGGTTCCCCACATGGACAAGTCTCAGACCTCTTTCAAAAGAATCGTCCAATCTCAGAGTGTACCTCCTGCACCCGTTTTGTTCTGGCTGCCCCGTATCAATGTAGAGTGCGATGGTATCGGATGCAGCACCGCAGCTCCACCTCCACTGCAGGTATGACCTCAACATTCCACACTCCAGAACCAGCACTTAACCAATACATTCTGGAGCACCACAACAGATCCGTTCCATTTTATTTATTTATTTATTTCGACTTATATAGCTCATTATCACCCGGGGTCTCTAAGCGCTTTGTCGGGTACATACCAGAATTCATACAGCCAATCATCAAATTACAACACACCTCATGCTTGCTGGAAAAGGGCTGTTTTTAATTTTCTACGAAAAGTGAACAAATTGGATTCTTTGCGCAGTTCGATTGGTAAGCTATTCCAGACTGCTGGAAAGACATTAGAGAAAGCACGACCACCCATTACAACATAAACCACTAATGCAACAGAGGCTCTCATTCTAGGGGTTTCTCCATAGACTACTTGCTTTCCCCTGCAGACTTGAGTTTGCTTTCTATTCAAACCATGTGCCGGCTCTCTGTCACACTTTGCTTTCTGGTACTCCACAAAAGGTCAAGGTGTTTGTACTCACAATGAAGAAGGTATTATGAGCAGCACTACATCATGTTGTCTGGTTCCAGGCAATAAGTACACAGATGTTTTAACTAATAGTCTTTCGAGTAGGTCTTCTGCATCCTCACACTTGCCGTTAAAAAGATCAACAGGAGAGCGTCAGCACCACACTGACTCTAGCCTTCTGAATGTTTGGCCCTCTGTGCATAGTAGAACAGTCCCTAGATTGTAGTTATGCTTCAACCTTGAAAAATTATCTTGAATGTCAGTTCTCTCTGTCTTCCTCAAACACTGCTTCCCAACCCGCAGAAGTCAACGGAGACAAAGCCAGCATATGGATGTCACATCGTCTGGCATTGTACAAGAGGTGGATGTGATCCCTTGGGATTAAAACTGGTATTCCTGGCAAATAGTGCAGGGTGGGCTCAGTGGTGGGGAGAAGTGAATATCTTGTAGGATAGATGCCAGGGCCAACTTTGGAGCATGTTGGGTGACTCAGGGCCGACATCCATCTCAAAGGGGAGCTGCTAGGGATACCCCAGGGGCCATGTGCGGGTCGGCCACCAGATAGGGGAATGTATGAGAGGAGCTATCTCCATTGTGAGGGTGGTCCATACTGAGAGATGCAGAGATTGAATGGGAAGAATTGCCTCCTCCAGGCGGATGCTCTTTCCTCCATGGATGGTGGTCCGTCTGGGGAGAAGCAAAGATTGTATGGGAAGAAATGCCCCATCCGTGAATGGTGGTCCTTCCTGATAGAAGCAACTATTGGATGGGAAGAAGTGCCTCCTCCATGCAGATGCTATCTCCTCCCTGAATGGCGTTCCTTCCTGGGAGAATGAAAAGATTAGATGGGAAGAAGTGCATCCTCTGTTCGATGCTATCTCCTACTTGAATGGTGGTCCATCCTGGGAGATGCAGAGATTGGATGGGAATAGTGCCTTCTCCGTGCAGATGCTATCTCCTACTTGAATGGTGGTCCGTCCTGGGAGAAGCAGAGTGGCTGGGAAGAAGTGCCTCCTCCCTGCGAATGCTAATTCCTCCATGAATGGTGGTCGGTCCTGGGAGAAGCAAAGAGTGGATGGGAAGAAGTGCCTCGTCTGTGCGGATTCTATTGCCTCCGTGAGTGGTGGCCCGCCCTTGGAGAAGCAAAGAGTGGATGGGAAGAAGTGCCTCCTCCATACGGATGCTATTTCCTCTGTGAATGGCGGTCCGTGCTGGGAGAAGCAAAGAGTGGATGGTAAGGAGTGCCTCCTCCGTGCAGATGCTATTGCCTCCGTGGATGGTGGCCCGTCCTGGGAGATGCAAAGAGTGGATGGGAAGAAGTGCCTCCTCCGTACGGCTGCTATTTCCTCCGTGAATGGTGGTCCGTCCTGGGAGAAGCAAAGAATGGATGGGAAAGAGTGCCTCCTCCGTGCAGAGGCTATTTCCTCCGTGAATGGCGGTCCGTCCTGGGAGAAGCAAAGTGTGGATGGGAAGAAGTGCATCCTCTGTTCAATGCTATTTCCTCCGTGAATGACGGTCCGTCCTGGGAGAAGCAAAGAGCTATTTCCTCCATGGCTTGGTAGATGTGTCTCCTCTGTGAGGGTGCTATCTCCACTGCGTGAGAGTCAATTCTGAGAGAAGCAAAGATTGGATGGGAAGAACCCCAGGAGGGTGGTCCCTTGTGCGAAAAGCAAAGTTAGAACAGGCGAAGATTGGATGGGAAGAGCTGTCTCCTCTTTGAGGTTGGTCAGTTCCTGGGAGAACAAAAGATTGAATGGGAAAATCTATTATTTGTTCCGTATGGGTTTGTTCGCCCTAGGAGAAGCAATGATTGGATAGGAAAAGTTGGGTGAGGACAGTCCATCCTGGGAGAAACAAACATTGAATTGGAAGAGTTCCATGAGGGTGGGACATCCTCGGAGAAGCAAAGTTAGGAAAGGCGCATACATGGTTGAATATCTCTTCTTCTACTAAGGGTAAATTGTTCCTGGGAGAAACAAGGGACTGGCTGGACACATGAACACCTATTTCCTGATCTCAAAGTAATGCCTTCTTGGAAATTCTGCTATGGATCGGGTGTGTGAGAACTTGCCTCATCTCCTGGAGATGCTTAATATGTAAAAAAAAAAAAAATGTGCCAGGGCCAAAGATATTTCACAGAAGTCCACTGTAGCTGGCACCATCAGTAGCTGCTGCCAAATTTCATTGCCAGTATTACCTATTAACAATCACACTCAAACAAGTGTGACATCTTGGACTATTGCAGGATATCTCAAACTCTAGGGATTGCCTGGAAGCCCTACTTGTATCATTTAAAAAGTATTTTAAAGAGCTAAATGCACTACTGATGTGGTTTTATTAAAAAAACAGACATATAGCGCCACTGTGTGGAGAACTGTACACATATGTGCCGGTGTTTAGAAATAAGTACCGGTACTCGGCATCGGAAACAGAAACACCGGCCTAAATTAAGCACTGGCCCACGGGGAGAGCCCAACAACACAATGACCATTCAATAGAGCTCCTTTCACATCACCGTGGGCCCCGGCTACCACCTACCTGAGGAGAAACGAAGCACCGGAAAAAAGTCCCCAGTGCACTGAAGGCATGTTTTTTTTTAATCGATAAATCCCCAATGAGTTTCTGACCCCAATAGGACAGAAAGGTTTCCTTTTAAGCAGGCTAGAGGATCACTTCCGGAAGCTCCGTCAAACATATTGCGATATAGAAAGTGTGGGGTGTACATTGTACCTTTACTACCTCTGCCCCCGCTCACGGTCACGGGGGTGTGGGTGGGAGCCGGTAGGTAGCACTGGAGGTCCAGGCGGCATCTGCTGCTGTCAGCCCCTCCCCCACCGCCCGCCTGTCTTCGCTTTCATTAGCAGCCGCTCATGAGTGCCCTGCCCGGCGAGAGCCGAGGAGGCCGGGCCGGCTTTGTTAGAGCGCCTCTAATGCCACAACAGCTCGCCCTAATGAAATCATCTGTATTATTCATGTCGGAGGGAGGCGGGGGCCGTCACTCCCCGGCAGCAGACCAGGGGGCGGGGAGGGGGAGGAGCCTGGGGTGGAAGGGGGCGTGGGGAGCGAAGGCAAGAGAGCTCCCAAGGTATCCTGGAAGGTATTAATAATAATTATAAAACGCCTTGCCTTTTATACAGCGCTTTGTACTACAGCTCTTCCACTTTTAAGCGCAGTAAATATTGCATGGGTTGTAAAGGGGCTAAATTTACCGACCGCAGAAGCATGACAAGCTGAGTTCTCCCTGCTGCGGTTCACACGTGGGTCACAGTGGAAGTCAGTGACGAGCCACAGCTCACCTGGCCATCAGGCGGGATGCAACTGACTCTTCACCAGCTCTGCGGGTCTCTCTGATGCAACTGACTCTTCACCAGCTCTGCGGGTCTTTCTGATGCAATTGACTCTTCACCAATTGACTCTTCACCAGCTCTGCGGGTCTCTCTGATGCAACTGACTCTTCACCAGCTCTGCGGGTCTCTCTGATCCAACTGACTCTTCACCAGCTCTGCGGGTCTTTCTGATGCAATTGACTCTTCACCAATTGACTCTTCACCAGCTCTGCGGGTCTCTCTGATGCAACTGACTCTTCACCAGCTCTGCGGGTCTCTCTGATCCAACTGACTCTTCACCAGCTCTGCGGGTCTTTCTGATGCAATTGACTCTTCACCAGCTCTGCGGGTCTTTCTGATACAACTGACTCTTCACCAGCTCTGCGGGTCTTTCTGATGCAATTGACTCTTCACCAATTGACTCTTCACCAGCTCTGCGGGTCTCTCTGATGCAACTGACTCTTCACCAGCTCTGCGGGTCTCTCTGATCCAACTGACTCTTCACCAGCTCTGCGGGTCTTTCTGATGCAACTGACTCTTCACCAGCTCTGCGGGTCTTTCACCAGCTCTGCGGGTCTTTCTGTTGCAACTGACTCTTCACCAGCTCTGCGGGTCTTTCTGATGCAACTGACTCTTCACCAGCTCTGCGGGTCTTTCTGATGCAACTGACTCTTCACCAGCTCTGTGGGTCTTTCTGATACAACTGACTCTTCACCAGCTCTGCGGGTCTTTCTGATGCAATTGACTCTTCACCAATTGACTCTTCACCAGCTCTGCGGGTCTCTCTGATGCAACTGACTCTTCACCAGCTCTGCGGGTCTCTCTGATCCAACTGACTCTTCACCAGCTCTGCGGGTCTTTCTGATGCAACTGACTCTTCACCAGCTCTGCGGGTCTTTCTGATACAACTGACTCTTCACCAGCTCTGCGGGTCTTTCTGATGCAATTGACTCTTCACCAATTGACTCTTCTCCAGCTCTGCGGGTCTCTCTGATCCAACTGACTCTTCACCAGCTCTGCGGGTCTTTCTGATGCAACTGACTCTTCACCAGCTCTGCGGGTCTTTCTGTTGCAACTGACTCTTCACCAGCTCTGCGGGTCTTTCCGATGCAACTGACTCTTCACCAGCTCTGCGGGTCTTTCTGATGCAACTGACTCTTCACCAGCTCTGCGGGTTTCTCTGATGCAACTGACTCTTCACCAGCTCTGCGGGTCTTTCTGATGCAACTGACTCTTCACCAGCTCTGCGGGTCTTTCTGATGCAACTGACTCTTCACCAGCTCTGCGGGTCTCTCTGATGCAACTGACTCTTCACCAGCTCTGCGGGTCTTTCTGATGCAACTGACTCTTCACCAGCTCTGCGGGTCTTTCTGTTGCAACTGACTCTTCACCAGCTCTGCGGGTCTTTCTGATGCAACTGACTCTTCACCAGCTCTGCGGGTCTTTCTGATGCAACTGACTCTTCACCAGCTCTGCGGGTCTTTCTGATGCAACTGACTCTTCACCAGCTCTGCGGGTCTCTCTGATGCAACTGACTCTTCACCAGCTCTGCGGGTCTTTCTGATGCAACTGACTCTTCACCAGCTCTGCAGGTCTCTCTGATGCAACTGACTCTTCACCAGCTCTGCGGGTCTTTCTGATCCAACTGACTCTTCACCAGCTCTGCGGGTCTCTCTGATGCAACTGACTCTTCACCAGCTCTGCGGGTCTCTCTGATGCAACTGACTCTTCACCAGCTCTGCGGGTCTTTCTGATGCAACTGACTCTTCACCAGCTCTGCGAGTCTCTCTGATCCAACTGACTCTTCACCAGCTCTGCGGGTCTCTCTGATCCAACTGACTCTTCACCAGCTCTGCGGGTCTCTCTGATCCAACTGACTCTTCACCAGCTCTGCGGGTCTTTCTGATGCAACTGACTCTTCACCAGCTCTGCGGGTCTTTCTGTTGCAACTGTCTCTTCACCAGCTCTGCAGGTCTCTCTGATGCAAGCAACTGACTCTTCACCAGCTCTGCGGGTCTTTCTGTTGCAACTGTCTCTTCACCAGCTCTGCAGGTCTCTCTGATGCAACTGACTCTTCACCAGCTCTGCGGGTCTCTCTGATCCAACTGACTCTTCACCAGCTCTGCGGGTCTTTCTGATGCAACTGACTCTTCACCAGCTCTTCGGGTCTTTCTGATGCAACTGACTCTTCACCAGCTCTGCGGGTCTTTCTGATGCAACTGACTCTTCACCAGCTCTGCGGGTCTCTCTGATCCAACTGACTCTTCACCAGCTCTGCGGGTCTCTCTGATCCAACTGACTCTTCACCAGCTCTGCGGGTCTCTCTGATCTAACTGACTCTTCACCAGCTCTGCGGGTCTCTCTGATCCAACTGACTCTTCACCAGCTCTGCGGGTCTCTCTGATCCAACTGACTCTTCACCAGCTCTGCGGGTCTTTCTGATGCAACTGACTCTTCACCAGCTCTGCGGGTCTTTCTGATGCAACTGACTCTTCACCAGCTCTGTGGGTCTCTCTGATGCAACTGACTCTTCACCAGCTCTGCGGGTCTTTCTGATGCAACTGACTCTTCACCAGCTCTGCGGGTCTCTCTGATCCAACTGACTCTTCACCAGCTCTGCGGGTCTCTCTGATCCAACTGACTCTTCACCAGCTCTGCGGGTCTCTCTGATCCAACTGACTCTTCACCAGCTCTGCGGGTCTTTCTGATGCAACTGACTCTTCACCAGCTCTGCGGGTCTTTCTGTTGCAACTGTCTCTTCACCAGCTCTGCAGGTCTCTCTGATGCAAGCAACTGACTCTTCACCAGCTCTGCGGGTCTTTCTGTTGCAACTGTCTCTTCACCAGCTCTGCAGGTCTCTCTGATGCAACTGACTCTTCACCAGCTCTGCGGGTCTCTCTGATCCAACTGACTCTTCACCAGCTCTGCGGGTCTTTCTGATGCAACTGACTCTTCACCAGCTCTTCGGGTCTTTCTGATGCAACTGACTCTTCACCAGCTCTGCGGGTCTTTCTGTTGCAACTGACTCTTCACCAGCTCTGCGGGTCTTTCTGATGCAACTGACTCTTCACTAGCTCTGCGGGTCTCTCTGATCCAACTGTCTCTTCACCAGCTCTGCGGGTCTCTCTGATGCAACTGACTCTTCACCAGCTCTGCGGGTCTCTCTGATGCAACTGACTCTTCACCAGCTCTGCGGGTCTTTCTGATGCACCCGCTTGTTGAAACATTGCTTATTTTCACTACAGGCCCTGTCAGATCTGAAACTGATCCCATTCCAAACCTACTCCCCTCTCGTGCCCACTATTATATGGAGGAGTTTCCCATTTCTAAGGCAGACCACGCCTGACTTGCAAATGCATCTCAACATTTACAGACCTTCCAGTGCACCAGACACCATACAAGGGGAAAGATGATGCATAACACTTTCCCAAAATGACATCATGGGATTAAAAAACTGAGGGCAGTATGGGCAAAGCTTTTCAAAGTAACCAAATCCGTGTAGTGCACAGCCACCAAGACAGAAGCCTACGTCAGAAGGAAAGCTCAGTTCAAAGCAATGAAAGTCGGTCGAATCCACTTACCGGACCCTCCCGGACACCATTTAATGTTTAAATGAAATGTTATCAACAACATAATAGAAACGTTTATCACCAGGCAGCACTTTGACAACACAACACAGGCATCCACCCTCCCACCACTCCCTCCCTTCAGCAGCTCATCACATAAGCCAGTTTCAAAACACTTTCACTCACCAACCTTACAACAACCACCTTCAGCCTATGGCTCTGACAACTGAGACCAATGTCAAGGCAGCATCCGCCGCTTCACCATCCTGGAATCCATCACCAGGCAGCCGTTCACACATGTCCCATGGCCCCAGCAAGCATTTCAGGCCTCTTCGCATCATATTCAATGCATCGCTACAGAAGGCACCTTCCCAGCCTCCCTCAAGCAGGACACATCTTCCCTTTTCCATAAATGGTCAGTTTTAGACCCGATTATATTGCACACTATCAACCTGCCCTTCCTCCACCTACCCTATATTAGTATGCAAAAAGCAGTCAACAATCGCTAGAGCATCTCAGGATTTCAACCGCCACCTGTAAAAATATCAGACATGCTTCAGACCTTGAATCAGCACGGAGATTGACACCATCCAAACTGTAGCACTGCCCTCCTCCATCGCAGACGAAGGCAACCCCTGCCTCTGTGCCCTTCTCCACCTTTTCATTGCCTCCTTCAAGCTGACTTCACCCTCACCAGCTTCCTCCAAACCCCCATGTGATTCACCTCAACTGTTCACCGATTCTCCAACATCCACTCCAGTCAATCACCGTTAATCCTTATGGGCAGTTACGTTTCTCACTGTTTGACTACGACCTGTGTGTACCTCAACAGACGAGATCGGACGCGGTCAGGGTGGTATGGGCATTGTAAATGTAAATGTATGTAAATGTATAGGCATTTATATAGCGCACTACTTACCCGTAGGGTCCCAAGGCGCTTCGACCGCTGCGAAACCCTTCCTGGCTTCCCTGAGAGATGGTCCCTTAATGGGTATCTCCAGGGTGAGACCAGGCATCCCCGGCGGTCTGGTGGGGCCGTTAGTGAAGATGAGGCAAGCTAATGCCCAGAGTTGCCGAGTGTGATCGCTGATCAAAGTGGGCACCGAGGCGAGAGAATTATCGAGTCCGCTGACCCTGGTCCAGAAACCTGCCGCGCCGGGAATCGAACCCTGGTCCCGGGCCGTCCTCTGCTCTCGGGTCTGCCGCCTCTAACCAGTGAGCGGCACCTGTGTGTATGTCAATGGATGAGATTGGGAGCATTCAGGGTGGTATGGCCATAGGCAACTGTGTGTATCTCAACGGACGAGATCGGGCGCATTCAGGGTGGTTTGGCTGTAGGCACCTGTGTTTATCGCAACTGACGAAATCGGGTGCATTCAGGGTGGTATGGCCATAGGCACCTGTGTGTTCCTCAACGGACGAGAGATGGGGAGGGGATATGAATGGGCTGGGTGGAGGAACTTCCAGGGAACAAAAGACAAGCGGAAAGAAACAGAAAAACCTAAACTCCAGCCTTTTCTATAGCAATTCTCAAATTATGGAGTAACTGCGTTTCTTTAAATGAATTCTGATGCAATTCTGCACAAATCTGCATCGGCCTAACACTGAAGAAAAAAGTCTCACGAAAGGAGATCTGACTAGTTCAGGCGATTCCTTTGGTTCTTACTAGCTAAATGAGGTGTCCGGGTTGTGGACAGTTTTTGTAGTTCTTCCTGCACCTCGTTTTTCCAGAAAGAACTGTACAGAGTTCACAATGTGCGAAATCTGGTTGTTTCTCAGTTTTACATGGGGATCGAATTTGAGTACATTTCCTAGCCCAGGTCACTCCGCAGGTGAATATGGCATATTTTACAGTCCACAAAACAATTTTGGCATCCATTACTCCTGGATGACTCCAATACCTGGCTATCTGCAAAGTTGTGAATTACCACAGTATTACAATCTGTTGCCTTCTCTTTCACAGCGCCCTGCTGCTCCCACTTAGGTTTGCGCTCCATCAATAGTTAAGCATACATACAATGTATAGCGGTGTACCTGCTTTCTTTACACGCCCTCCACTTCCTTATATGCAAATATCAGCCCAGCCCTATAAGTCTCCCAAGAGCAGCAGTCTCTTCCGAAAGTATTTTCTAAATTTATTTTTGTGATTTTTATGTAGCGTGTACATGGCGCAGAGGCATTAGAGCACTTCACAATAAAGCTAGAACATATAAATAACAAATACAAATATACATGAGCATTAAGGGTTGAGTGACCACCAGGTTAGCCTCTTCTGTTAGGTGGAGCGCTTCACTCATATTCATAGCAGGACAAAGAAATGAAAAGTAGGGGGTAGAGTTCCCTGTGAGGATCCGCAATCGATTGTGCAGGTTGAGATTGGTATGCTATTGGAGGGAGTGTGAGGAGGTAGGAGAGGTTCAGACAAGGCAAGATCTTTTTAGGCCAAAAGCATGCCAGACAGCACAGCTGTCTATCGAAAGACTTCTTGGGGATATCTGGAAAGAATCCCTAGGAATTCGTCCGCCCATTGCTTACCATTAGCTTTGTGTTTTGTAACACACAGTTGCTTGCTTTCTATTTGCTGGCTTTATTTGTTTTAGGTTTTCAATATATCTTTGTTCCTCCTGTAGAGCATAGCCAGTTTACTGTATTCTTCCACAAGTGCTCGCTTTCTGTAAACTGTTCTTATCTTCTCACATTTGCTGTGCATTTAAAGACAAAGGTCAAACGTAGAGCTCTGTCTTCCAATGGAGCTAGCTGTTTACTTTTCTCTATCTGACTTCAAAGTGCAAGGATTTATGTGACAATCATGCGCTGGGTACAGAGGGGTCGGGGGGGGGGTGCTGAAGGATGGCTGTACAATGTTATGTTTTTTCTAGCACACAACAACATTAAAATATTTGTACATGAACCACAAATATTTCAGAATATATCTGAATAAGGAAAGTACTAATGAAGCAATTTTTTTTGTAAATCTGAAGTGTGGTGGAAATAAATATTTTAATACAATCAAAACAAATCAGTACAATAGGTGATGTTATTTTTACACATTATCGGATGTGCTCTATATAGTTTTATTAGTAAATCTGTATGTCTGTGCACATGTAATGGTCATTTTAATTTAAAATGTGTTATCTGGTATGGCAGTGTTCTATGACACCCTCTACTCCATGACACTCTTCTCAGCTCCATGGTATGCCACTCCACTTCACTCTACTCTATTCCACTATACCACACTCTACTCTACGCCACTCCACTGTACAACACTCCACTCTATGAGACTCTATTTCACTCTTGCCACCCCACTCTACACTATGCCACTCCACTCCACGAGGGATCTCCAGCTGTTTCTGTAATAAGAGCTACTCATGATCAGTGAAAACCAACCTGAGCTACTATTATTAGATTTGTAATAATAATAATAATATCTACATCTGACAAGATGACGTTAGCCCCACCCTATGCAACATTACCAGCAGTGGTCACCTCAGTGCGGGGTTGCACAAAGTATTTTAACCCTTTGCGTGCTTCTGTCGGCCAATGGCCGTCGTGCACACTACCTTCGTAGTTCTGCGCACACCTGTTGGCCGACGTGGCCCCACCCACTCCGCTATTGTCGTCGCGGTTAAGGAGGTAAAAAAGGCTTGGTCAATTTTGAACACCTTTACTTGGGTAATATATAGTAGCCATAACTGCAATGCCTCTGGCATCAAGGTCTTATTAGTAATAAATCTCTCCCACAATGTTTCATGATTTTTCACTTAAAAAGCTTTAGATATTTTATTATCTAAATTGGCCTGAAAATACACATTTTCGCTCAGATGTCAGATGCACATATTTCAATTTTATACACATATTAATTCCGTCAAGCAAAAGCTTCAAACTTAGTAGACTGGAATGAAAACAAGAGAGCTTCTTGCAGGTGGGTGGAGAGCTACCAATAGCTCAAAAGCTACTCGTTGGAGAACCCTGCCACTCCACGATACTCCACTCTATGCCACTCTGCCCCTTTCCACTCAATGCCACTCCATGCCACTACTCCACTCTATGCCACTCCACTCGACAACAGTCTACGCCACTTTACTCTAGACCAGCCTTCTCCACTCTACACCACTCCATCCTACGACGCTCCATTCTGTGCCACTCCATGAAACTCTATGCCACTCCACTCTACGACCCTCCACTCTGACAATCTGCATGCCACACTACGACTCTATATGCCTCTCTATGCCATCCCACTCTACGACACTCTACATCACTTAACTTCACTCTACGTCTTTCCACTCCACTCTATGCCACTCCATGCTATCAGGTGCCGCCCTTGCAGGTAAGAGAGGTAGGGCGGGGTGGAGGGGAGACTCAAAAAGACGACGACAGCCATACTCCACTGTATGCCACTGTACTCTACGGCACCATACTCCACTGTACGCCATTCAACTCCACGTTACTCCACTCTGGGCCACTCCATGACACTCTATGACCCTCTTCTTTACAGTACTGCACTCCATAAACCTCCGTTCTACGACCCTCCACTCTACGTTCCTCCACTTTGACACTGCACTCCACTCAATAACACTTTACTTTATGAGACTCCAATCTATGCAACGCCACTAAATGCCAGTCCACACCACTTTACTCTCAGCCACTGTACTCCACTCTATGCCACTGCATTCTGCAACACTATATTGCACACTGGGCCATTACATTCTATGCCACGTCACTCTACGTCTTCACTCTACGACACTTTACTCCACACTATGCCACAACACTCTATGACACTCTACTCCACTCTTTGTGTCTGCATTCTACACTCTCCACTCTAAGCCACTATACATCTCTCCACTGTAAATCACTCCACTCTACTCCACAATAGTTCACAACACTCCACTCTACAACAATCCACAACACTCTATGCCACTCTACGACACTCCAATGCACTCTATGCCATTTCACTCCACTTTATGCCACACCACTCCACTCTACGCTCCTCCACTCTATGCCCCCCACTCTAAGCCACTATGCATCTCTCACTGTACATCACTCCAATCCACTCTACTCCACTCTACAACAGTTCACAAAACTCCACTCTACGACACTCCACTGCACTCTATGCCACTTCACTCCACTTTATGCCACGCAACTCTACTCTACGCTCCTCCACTCTAAGCCCCTCCACTCTAAGCCACTATGCATCTCTCCACTGTACATCACTCCACTCCACTCTACAACAGTTCACAAAACTCCACTCTATGACACTCCACTGCACTCTATGCCACTTCACCCCACTTTATGCCACGCCACCCCACTCTACGCTATTCCACGCTATGGCACTCCAAAATACTCCATTCCACTCCACGATAAGCCACTCTATGCCACTACACTCCATTTCACTTGCTTCTATGCCACTAACTTTTAGCCATGCTGAACAAAGCGTTTCTTGAATCTTGGTCTGCGCCTGAGGTTTTCAATTTCTCAGAGCGGTACAACGGTTAAGAGGAGTGAAGAGCTTTACGTGTGGTGCAGGCAGTTTTAATTGAGCTCTCACCTTTGTGGGAAAGCACTGCGGGGAGCGTAGAATGGGGGAGATGTAATCAAATTTCTTGTGACCTATCAGAAAGCGGGCTGCCGCCTGTAAGACCGCTCTGAGTGGACCTAGGTGGACTTTGGGAATTCGGAGTGCAATTCCGTAGTAGAGTCTGCAGAGCACGAGCGCCTGAACAACATATTGAAGGTCTTGTGCTGGGATGAGGTTCCTGATTCCCCAAAGCAGCCGTAGGTGAACCCAGGACTCCTAGCAATGGAGGAGAAATGGGTCTGGAGGTTAAGATATCTGTTGCGGGTGAAACCAAGAGATTTGCCATTCTGTATGAGGGAGGGGCGCCCTTTAGTGTCATGGAGGAGATCCTTCCAGTCTTGATTCGAGCTGTTAGCTTTCTTTGGCAAGATGAGAAGAAATTCTATTTTCCCTGAGTTTAGTTTTAGGTGGTTGTATGCCATCCAAGCTTGAATTCTATACATGGAGTTGGATAGGCAGATGCAGTCTTCTGGGCATGAGACCTTCAGGTAGATTTGGGTGTCGTCATGGTATAGGCAAAAGAGGACTCCTGAGTTCTTGAGGATCATGCCGAGGGGTTCGAGATCGAGTTTGAAAAGTATTGGCGAAAGAATCGAATCTTGTGGGACTCCTTGTTGCAGGCTGACTGGATCTGAGACGGCATTCCCAATTTTTAGTTTGGGAGCAGTTTGTTAGGTATGAGGCGAACCACTTAACCCCTTCCACGCTGATGACGAGCTGGGCTCGTCATGGCGTAGCCTCCTCGCACGCTGATGACGAGCCCAGCTCGTCACGTAACATGCGCTTTTAAAAATCTCGGCGTACGAGCGGAATTCCGCTAGCGCGCATGAGGTTAAGGACGGCACCATCAATACCCATTTGATGCTTCGGGGTGTCTAACAGAGCCTGGTGGTTGACCGTGTCAAATGCAGCGGAGAGAAGTCGAGGAGAACCGGTAGACAGGAGTTCCCAGTGTCAAGGATGCGGAGGGCATTGTCCACAGTCTGCAGAATTGAAGTCTCAGTGCTGTGGCCCGGACGGAATCCGGAGTGAAGGGAGTCAAGGAGGTTGTTGTCCTGGAAGTGGGGCGACAGTTTGGAGCCTTCACAACTTTCAGTCACCTTCCAGGGACCACTCATTGTTTTTTAAGGAGAGAAGAAAAGTGAACACGTTTTAGATAGTCTGGGAACGAGCCCTATTACAGGGATGAGTTAGTCAGGGTTGTCCAGATGTGGAGAAGCAGTTTTTCTGGGGATTTGCTGATGCAGCCAGAGATGGCGTCTCAAAGACAGTTGGAGGGTTTTACCTTGGAGGGAGTTAGAAGTAGCTCTGCCTCTGAGATTGGGGGGAAAGAGGACCCTGGCTGAAGTGCCTTGCACAGCAGTTTCTCCTCGATTATGTTGAGTTTGACCGGAAGGGAGATGTTAATGTCTTCGACTTGTTTGTCAAAGAACTCTGCAAACTTTTTGCCTGGGATCTCAAACACCTTCAATGGGGGTGGGGGGTGGGCTTGGAGGGAGAGTTGTAGGCTTGCTTAATTACCTCAAATAGTTGTTCTGGTTTGCCCATGTCCATTTCCAGGAGGGATCTGATATGTGAATCCTCTGCTTTAAAGATGTGGTCTTTGTAGTTTTGTCTCAGCACAAAACTTTGTTAGATTTAATCGTGCAAGACCAGATTACCAGTCTTTCTCCAACTTTCTGATATGTTTCTTTTCTTCGTAGAGGTCTTGGAGTACCAGGGGAAGGAGGGTTTGGATGTACTGTATATGCTTTTGATGGGTGTAAATTCCCTGATCTGGGAGTCCACGTAGGAGTTGAAATTGTCCATGGTCTGGTCAATGTCGAGTTGATGCACTATTGAGAAGTTTGATAGGGCTAGGTTAGCCATAGTAGCACTATAGATGTTACTGTTTTCTTTAAACCACGTTTTCCTTCTTTTGTTGTCCAAATAAATCTCCCTGTTTACCTAAAAGGATGTGCTTGGCATGTGAGGAACTCTGCCCAGCCCTGCCGGTTTTTAAGACACTTGTGAAGTCCGAGGAATCGTAAGCCCTTCTTGCCAGGGGCATCTCACAGCTCGTTCTGGGGTGGTGTGCAGAGGGGTCATTGCCCGAGCCACAGAGACCGTCACAGGAAACCAGAGGCACTCCAGAATAGCTCTCATAGCGGAGAGCACTGAAGTGGCGCTTGGCGCTATATGAAACAACCCCAAAAACACATATAGCCCAGTGTGCTTTTCCTGCCCCAGCTCACCCGGGTCTCGGGGAGCCATCCCGGTAGGGTTGTGTCACCATGTCGTGTGACGCCCCTCGGGAGCCGCCGTGTGTCACCGATCGGTGACTCTCAGTGAGTAAGAGTGCCCCCCCCCCCCCCCCCCCTCTCCTCAGTGAGCGAAGGGTGCAGGCGAGGACCCGAGAGCTGAGTCAGGGAACGGTGGGAGCCGCGTGTGCGTCTGTCAGGGGGGACCCGGGGGTATTCATAGCGCACCGCAGCATGGGGGTGGCAGACTCCGGTGCACTGCGCTGCGAGGGCAGGGGGCTGGGCAGGCTCCGGTACTGCTGGGGCGGGCTCCGGTACACTGCTGCTGCTGGGGCGGGCTCCGGTACACTGCTGCTGCTGGGACCGGCTCCGGTACTGCTGCTGCTTGGGCTGGCTCCGGTACTGCTGGGGCGGGCTCCGGTACTGCTGCTGCTGGGACCGGCTCCGGTACTGCTGCTGTTGAGGCGGGCTCCGATACTGCTGGGGCAGGCTCCGGTACTGCTGCTGCTGGGGCGGGCTCCTTCACTGCTGCTGGGGCAGGCTCCTTCACTGCTGCTGGGGCAGGCTCCGGTACTGCAGGGGCGGGCTCCAATACTGCTGCTGCTGAGGCAGGCTCCTATACCTCTGCTGCTGCCTGGACTTGGAACATTTTCTCCGTTACTGCCATGCAAGGACGGGCGGGGCGAGCGCTTCTCTTTCACTGCCCCGGCTGGAGCGTGGACAGCGCTGCACCCCTTCATTGGATGGCCTCTCACACCTCCTGCACCGGAGAGCCCTTGTACCTCTGTGGAGAGCTCCTCTCGCTGCCAGCACCGGGACAGTAATTCACTTCTCGTTTGAATCACCACTTCCACTTCAGGTGCTGGTGAAGTATTTGTGCCGCGTCTTTGAATGTTGTCTCTTTATTTCTATTACTGGTGGAGCGCCCGGCACCTTCTCGCGATAGCGGCCACTCGCTTCTAGTACTGGTGGAGTACACGCGCCTCGTCTTTGAATCATCCCTCTCACTTCTAGTACTGGTGGAGTAGTGCACATGACCCTCGCCTTTGAAGCAACTCTCTCCTAGTACTGGGCGTCACGTGGCCTCTTGTCTGGACTGCTCTCACTTATGGTACTGGTGCGGTACATGTGCATCGTTTGCGGATAATCTCTCTAATTTATGGTGCTGGGGCACTGCTAGCCACTCTACCTCGGATCACCTCTCATACCTGCTGCTGGGGCAGTGTTTCCCCCTCTCCTTCGCATATCCTCCACTCCTAGAGCAGTACACGCGCCTCTCCTTGGAACTCTTTCACTTCCGGTACTGGAGCATCAGTGGTGGGTCTGTTTTGATTGCCCCTCTCACTCTTGGAACTAACACAGTGCATGTGTGACTGTTGAATCACCTCTGCCGCTCCTGCTGGTGCTTCTTGCACCTTGCCTTTGGGATCAGATGATACTTCTTATATTGGGGCAGTACTAGTGATTCAGTTTGGGGTCATGCCACTCAGGTCCAAGAATTCTCTTTGAACCACTGTGTCCTCCTCTTGCTGAAGCAGTATGTTTCTACTGTTGGATCACCGCTGTCACTCCTGTTGGTACTTGGCCAGTATTTGTGTCTCTCATATTGGACACGTCCAGGTATTCCTGCTAGTAACCCTGTCCCGTCTGGTTCTGTTTTCCATTGGGTCACTTGTGTCTCTCATGTTATTTTGTACTTGAGTCTCCCATGTCATTTCTCTGTCACACCTGTTAGTACAGTGGCAGAGCTTGTTTTCTGGCAGTAAGTGTGCTTCTGGTTGTTTTGTATCTACATTCCCAGTTCTAGAACAGTGCGTTTCTTTCCTCATGAATATACCAACATATGGGCAACCCAATAACTTTTTGTGAGCTTGAGTTTCAACCAAAGTAAAGGCAATTAGCCACCAAGGGAATCATTTAACCGCATCGCTGCTGCAGTGATTTTTGCGCTACGCGGCTTTTTTGCAAAAGCCGCGTTAGATGACGAGTTCAGCTCGTCATCCGCACACGCCCCCCGTGGCTGATGACGAGCTGAGCTTGTCATCAGCATCGAAGGGGTTAAACATATACTCTGTGACTAAAAGTGAATTATTTGTCCCAATATGATGACATGCAGAATTCATCTTAAGGCGCAAGTCTAAGACCATTAAATGACCATCTGAATCAATCGCAAAGGGAACAGGAGTACACCATAGCAAATGTGATGTAAAATGTTAATAACGTATAAATGTATAATGTTTACAATGCAAATAGGCAGAACATAGAGTACACAGACAAATAAACCCTTCATACATTAATCATGTGCATGTGAAATAAATAACATTTGACGTTTTACAACCATAGATCAATGTATGCAAAGTACACTCTTTGTAATCATGGAATCAGTCCATTACATGCATCAAATGAGTCGAGCATGAAGATGCAATGATTTATATGAGAGAAGTGGATATGGCTTCGACGTTTCGGTCTCGAGTGTCAGAAGTACGTGAGACCATCCTCAGGCCCATAGTAGTTACAGGAGCTTTTAATTTGAACCCAAAATACAAGTAAGTATAGTTGTAAGTGAATATGAACTTGGTTCAGGTAGTTTGGCTTAGTGAGCGAGACCAATTGAATCAGATCCGCTTGTAAAGAAAAACACTGCTAGCAAAAACACATTGGTGGCAAAATATGTTTTATGGTAAATTGATTGGTGGAAGCTCCACAGACTTGATTTTCAGGAAGCGACCGGCCTTTCATCGTGATTTTGACACCATATTCACTTCTTTCATATACATCTTTGAATCTTCATCCTCGAATCATTTGACTGATTCTATGATTAAAACGAGTGGACTTTGCATACATTGTTGATCCACGGTTCTAAAACATCATATTGTATTTATTTCATGTGCACGTGATTAACAAATGAAGAGTTTATTTGTTTGCTATGTATCCTACGTTCTGCATTATTTACATTCTAAACAAGTTCATGACATTTGTGATGGTGTACGCCTGTTCCCTCTGCTTGTCACCCTTCTAGGGCAAACAATTCATATTTACTCAACACAGTATGTGTTTAAATGATTCCCTTGGTGGCACATTACCTTCACTTTGTCTTTAATTTTGAGCACCCCACTCATTCTTTGGCTACTTAGTTAGTTCCTGTGCTTCTCTTCTTAAATCTGTTTTCTTTGTTTGATAACAATGGGGCAGCATGTTGTTTAATTCTGTTATATCAGCTTTGCCACTCTAGTACTTTCCTGCTGGCCCAGTTGTCACTCCTTTTAGCGTGAGCAGTGTTTATGTCCCTCTTTTTGTTTCTCCTCTGTCGCTCCTTTTATTACTTGGGTAGTACAGGTGTTTCTCTTTGTTCTGTGTCTGTCATCCCTGGCATTGAGGCAATACTTGTGTTTCATCGAGGATCACCCCATTGCCCATGTTGCTCCTGGGGCAGGGTTTGTTTCTCTCCTGTTTGGTCATTTTTGTCGCTCATGCTAGTACGGGCCGCACTTGTGTCTTGTCTGTCTCACTCCTGATGCTGGACCAGTGCTTGTGTTTCTCAGCCTTGTCATTGCTGTTGACACTGTGGCAACGTTTCTGTCTGGCTTGTTTTACCTAAAGAATATCAGATAGGACAGTCTCTCTATTTGATTGGACTCTTAAGTTCCCCTCCCTCCTTCATCTGTGCGGGTAGTTTTGTTCCTCTACCGCTCTGAAGCAATCAATGGGTAACATGTAGTGCTTTATAAAACAGACAAATACACAAGTAAATACATAAATAAACACGTCTACCTTTCCTGGTATTGGGACAGTAGTTGTGTTTCCTGTCAGGGTAGTACTTGTGTTTCCTGTCAGGGTACACCATCACTCCTGATGATTCAGCTGCAGTTCTGGTGTTCCTCTTGTTGTATCAGCTGTGCGTGTCTGGTAGCGCTGCTTGTTTCTCCTCTATCAGTCCCGTTAAGACTAGGCCGGTGCTTGTGTCCCTCATCTTGGGTGAGCGCTCACTCTTGCTGGTTCCTAGTCGGTACTTGGGTCTTCATCGCGTGCCTTTAATACCAGATCCTCACCGTGTGTAGCAAAGGAGAGGAGAGTTAAGAGACAATGGGATGAAGCTAGAAAGAGTAGGCCGTGTTGGTCCTTCCATTCTGTAATCTTCAAAGGCAGCATGTTGGGTGTTCTCTGAAGGCAAGAAGCTTGTGTTCTCCATGTTTAAGTTTGGAAAGCAGACTTCTCCACAGTATTATTGTTGTGTGTCCTTTGTCAAGAGCGTACTGCCCTGGAAGAAACCTTGTGGGAGTGAATGTGGGTGGGACCAGGTGACCTGTGAATGTGGATCATAGTTTTCCAAGGTTGTGATAATGCATCCACCTCATGACCTCATAAGAGATGTGTCATTGGTGTCTGTCTGTTTGTCACTTTGTTGTCTGCGCTTCTTGTTCTACCACTCTCAACTTCTTTGATTTATCATTGTAGTCCTTTGCAACTTCTCTATGTTCATCTCAGTGACCATGATACTACTCTGGTACTCTCCCCATTTGATGCAGTAATCCCTGTCAATTGGCAGATGTCTTAAAAACAACAGAAACTCAGTTGGAAATAGGTTATTTTGCGGCACCTGCTTGTCCGGTGCCAGCGTTGCATATTCATTTAGGCTTACCTGCAATCAACTCACCGCCTCTGCCCACTCCTGCTAAGGGTACAGAACAGGTCGGACCCCCGTCACCCTTCAAATCACATTGCATTGTGATAAGTCAGTTCCTGAGTCGAACACCCAGAATCCCAAGCACGTAAAGCATTGGTCCAGGTGCAGTGAAGACATCTTCCCAGCTTCTCCTTCCAAATATTCTTAATGCAAAGGTGGATGTGCAACCCTATGGTCTTTCTGAAATCGTCCATAATGTCCACCCTGTTCATCACAGAGTCAAACAGATAATCTGTTGGAAAAGAAAAAGGCAGCCCGTGGACTGTTCACTGTCATTATGGCCCTGTCTGTAAACATTGCTGATATCCTGTCTGACGTGAAGCGGGGAAACTTATGTACATGCAATCTGCCAGCCGCAAGCCAAGCCACACCCTTCTAGTTTCTCTGCTTTAAAGGCTGGAACGTTATGATATATTCCTGAAATTACAGTCTTTACAGATTATTGCACACCCAACCCCTGACACGTGTTCCGTTGGTATTCAAGCTCTTCAGCGAAGTGTAGCTTACTATTTGCTGATATATATGTAATTTCCACGTTCAGTTATAGGTGCCCGAATATATGTATACGTCAGTTGTGGATTTAAGGAATGGAGACCCGGTTGAGAATTTTGAACTAGCTCATGCGATACCCCGATATATGCCTGGCTATGCGAATTGTGGCATGCAAATTGAACTAATTTGAAAAAGTTAAGGCCTATAAGACGTGTCCGATAAAAAAATGAGTCTTAGGAGGATCAAATGGGTGATTGGTGAGATCTGTTCGTAGAGCCCAGGAAGGTTCCATATTTAAACCTTTTTGGCCCTAGTTCTGGCCAACAGAGATGTCTGATGAGTTGAAGAAATTGAGATTTTGACTCGCAGGTCACAGTCTTGAAGCCTTTAACCAGAAACCTACGCTATAGGTTGTCTTGCATTGGCCACCGACTGGGACAATGGAGGATAGGAAATAGGGGATGCACTGGCTCAAGATGAACAGGTGATTAGCATAGCTGCATTTCTGGTGTGTCTTGTTGCCACTGGGTTTATCTATTTTGTGTGTGCCAAAGTTTGGATGTAAGAGATGGACCGGAAGGTGTGGATTGCGATTGACCTTCTCAGCTGGATTTGAAGGTGTTAGCAAAAGGTTGCTACGTCTGATTAGTGATAATATAATCCTTCATCTAGGGTCACCCAGGTGTGAGTGAGTCTGCAGTCTGCTGAACTCCAGTTTTCTTTTCGTAGTCATACTAAAGTAGCAGGAGAATGATCCCACTTTACCACATTGGAACCAATCTTGTTACCCTGTTTGCCAAGCTACCGCTTCTGCCTATTTCTGTTGCCAGCTGGCCACCATCGGGCACTAACCTTGCGGAACAAGCACACTGCACCATGGTCTGAATTAGTAAACTCTGTAATCTGAATTCCCTGAAATCTTATTTCGATCAGGGACTCTCCTGCTACTTTCTCTTTGGTGTGCAGCAGAGCCGCCACATGACTGAGCCACTTAGCAGTGCCATGCCGCAGCCATATTGGATTACGGATTGGGCCAATAGAGAGAGGAGGAAGCTCGACTGAAGCTCTTTGCAGGGCCTTGGGGGATTTTCAGTCTCTTGAGAATGCGCCCAATAGACATAGTAGTACATTTGCTATGAAGTGACACTTGCCCTTAGTCCATGGCATAGCTTTTCCTGTCTCATTGGGTGCCTGTAAAGAATTTACACCAGAGAACATATCTTTCTAGATGTCTTGCTTGCTCTGCTCCAACCATCTACTTAAATCATGGACATGTGATGTTTGAGGCACTGGGTGCCTCATAAGTGACGACGGAGATTGATCTAGTGGTAGACGTAATAAAGTAGAACAAAAAAACACACAGAGGAAATGGAAATGTTGAGCACCATCTGGGCCATTTATGAGCCCAGCTGCACAATCCAATCCAAGATTGTCCAAGCTGGGTGTGCAGGGTCCAGCTGACACCCATATTGTTGCTCTTCCAAATCCAGTGCAATTTCTGTCAAGAAAAGTGCCTAGAGCCCAGCCACCCTCTGCGTCTTTGGGGAAGGATCTTGTGATGCAATATGTGAGGTGCTCCTCACAACCAGCATTGCTGCCCCTGGTTGGCTGCGCCATGAGGCCATCATCAAGGAGGGTAATCCTTGCTATCTGAATCCTGTGCAAACCACAGAACCCTATTTGGATGGTTTGAGGGGGCACATCTGCCCAGATGAATGAAGAACTGCTCTCAAATAAGGGATCATGTATTTTTAAAATAAGATGACCTTGTGTTTGGAAGCTTTAGTGATGTATGGGACAGTAAAGGGTGTTGTGTCAGTAACTTAATTTGGTGCAGAAAGCATGTAACTCTCTTGGAGCGGTCCATGAATTAGGGCAGTGGGGGGATGGCTAAATTGAAGTAATGTTTCTTCAGAAAAATTGGTATAGGTCACAGTTTGGGAGATGTGGCAGCTGCCATTTTATTCAGTGTGGCCAGTTAAAGGCGTTGAGATTGGTTCAGGTAGGAAGCCTGACGCGCCTTTAGTATCTGGCTACAGCCCCACCAATAAGTACACTTTTGGTGATAAAGAAGCATTGACTAGCGAAACAAAATGTGCATTTACCACACATTTTTTAGCATGCATATTTTTACTGCGAACATGCATTTACAACGCATGCTAATACCACGCTTTTAAGGTAAGTAGGGTGGGTTTCACCCCCCACAAATACATTGTTTTTAAATCTAAAAACAATGCATGGTATTGGCATGCGTTGTAAATGCATATATGAGCGGTAAAAACATGTGTGCTAAAAATGCGTGGCAAAGATATACGAAGTATTTACCTGCGTTGTACCATCATACAACCAATTATATTAAGGTCAATGCCGAAGCTTTGGCCCTCTGCATATATCATACGCAGTGTGGCTAGGGCAGCAACTCCTATGTTTTGTCCGGATGTTGTGGTGTCAGTGGACCAGTCTGTAGCCCTGCAGCTTTCCATGTGTTAATTCCTTTCTCAAGTGGTTTGACTGCTGATCCATCCACCAGGTTGGTGGCTGTGGGTGCACAGTGAGAGCTTGTGTCTGGGTTAGAGGGCTCTGCAGCGGAAACAAGGTGGCCTCCAACCTCTGTGCCTGCTCTTCGCAATGTCTTTGGATATGATGTGGGACAGTACTGGACACTAAGTTGGTTCAAGAATGGTTGACCTCCACATGTGTCGGTCTTGACCGCGCCATCGCCTAGTCTCTCCCTCAAAGCTACACTTTGTGTGGTCATGTGTCCATTTACACCAGGAGTACAACATCTGGGTACATACAGTTTTCTCAACATAATATTGGAAGAAAACTGTTCACGAGAAGGCGGATTGGTTTACCTTTGTTTTTAGTATTTTTCATTATTTATAGAAACACGTCAGTCACCATGGTATCAGCTATTTCCCCTAGAAACTGGAATCTTCATGTGTGTGTTTAGATGTCATCTTTTTCTAAACAATTTGCTCCTGAGCGCCTAACACGCTGCCAATCAAAGAAAAGAGGTTTCCAAAAGCGATTATTCCACTTGTCGCACAGAAGATGATGGAAGTGATAGGCTACAGATAGCTCTAGGTTTTCATTCTCCGGGGGTAATTTATTTCAAGGCTCAGAAATATAGAACGATTACCTACGGGCACACACAACAAACACACATGCATATTGTAAATGTATGTTTTTTCTGCTCCCAGACCGGAATCGAACCTTCTGCCAATATATGCAAGAAACAAACTGTGCTTCGTCTGGCTTCCATGTGTCAGTGTGAACCCTGAGTTTCGTTTACACAATCTGCCCAGTTTAAGTATTGTAACCTTTTAGAATATGCCATTCTTCAATGGCGTCTCTTTGAACCTGTCGTTTCCAATACAATTGTGTATCCCAGGCTCTGCACACCCTGGAATGGCAAGGATTCCACGTCAGCTGAGTTGACACCTCATGCAATAGTCTGGAGAGCTTCCAAGAATTGAACAAGAATGACTATTGCTATAAATTGAAGTACAAATAGAAACTTTTTTAAATAAAATGTTATGATATTTAGAAGATGTAATGGAGATCAGCGTTTTATTTGAAAAAAATATTTGTAGCCACACGATTTTCTGAAAGACTTGGTGAAGCCTTCAATAGTTTGCACCGGCCGTGAATAAAGAACCATTCCAAAATGGCCGCCATGACGAGCAGGGGCTTTACAATTGGAATCCGTTTCTTTAGTGCTGTCAGGTTACCAGTCAGTCGGGGGGAGAGAGAGGTGAGGATGTTTAAGGTATCTATAATCTAGAAAATGTGTTGTTAGAGACAAGAGGGCTGGTGGTCTTACCAAGGGCGAGGGCATGACTTTTATTATAGGCGTATGCATCTAAAAACCTCTCTTTTGGGATTCACATAATAACTATATATTTTTTTTCCATTGCCTGCCCGATGTTGCCAATAAACAAATAGCTAACAGTGTATGTCATATTTGCAACGGAAATAGAAACATAAATAAAAGATGTGTAATCATACTGTGTAAAGGCAACTGAAAGGAACTGAATGAACTCTTAAGCACAAAAATGAGCTGTGATGGAGGGCCTTTTGTTTTTAAGGTGCTGAGGGAAACCCCACAAAATCTGTGGGCTGATTCATACGGAAATTGGGAGACTTTTAGGCAGGACGGCGCTTCTGCAAGATATGTTGAGATGGGGTAAGAGCAGCGACATTTAAAGCAGGGCCACTGCGAGCCCAGTAGGACACAATCTGGAAGGGGACCGGCCTCGCTGTTGCTGTACTGAGCTCTCATACACTTGTCACCCTGTTGGTTCAGGATTGAGGGCGATGTCTGATATTTAAGAGGGCGATCCCGTCTTAGTGAACAACGTTTAAGGAGGCAGCTTGAATTTTAGGAGGCAGAGCTGGTGACACCTTCTAAATGAGGGTGAGCTCCAGGTATGGTTTCACATGCATGGACTGTCTGGAAGGTACCCACTTCCCCAAAGATTCAGGTCAAAAACTAATGGCACATGCAACACAAGAGGAAAAGAAAAGCAGTGTGAAACAAGAACAAAATAACCAATCACTGGAAAAACAGAAAGTGGCACCAAATCACTGAGAAGGGAAATACCCAGAGATTGCGTGGAATGTTGATTGGTATGTTGTTGTTGGTCATGGGAAAATGTTCCTCTTTATATGTCGGTCAGGAGCGAGGATTTTAACCGGTCATGATTACTGGCAGTGACGACACTAGTTATTTCCTGCCAGGAATGGATTAAACGAATAGTACAAGAAGTCTCATTCCAATGTTTTAGTTTGATATCACTGCTTTGCCAAATGCTCGCTGGTGGTTTAGCAGCTGATATTTAGAAAGACAGCCACAGATGACTATGTGCTCAGTCTTAAAATGATGCCTCGTCGATCAGTTGATATTGTGCATTGAACAGGTAGCCAAGAATGAGTCTGATCTGTTCTGTCTTCTCTCGTCCCCTGCAGGAATGGCTGCCCATGTGCAGGTCTTCTCTCCTCGCACACTTCAGTCAAGTGCCTTCTGTAGCGTGAAGAAACTCAAGGTTGAAGCTGGCCTGAGCTGGGATATGACCGGGTACGGCACGCTGAGCCAAAGAAAGAACGTGCACGCCGTCCAGCCAGTCGTCAGCGCCTCCCTCCAAATCCCGGCCCTACCTTACGAGCAAGCTGTCATCTACCCCACCAGTACCGGCCACATTGTAGTGGCTTCGGCTAGCAGCACCACAGGAGGTCTTGCCTTAACTGGGCAAGCACTAGGCGGGCAGCACAACCTGATGCGGCGGAGCACTGTGACTCTCCTGGACACCTACCAAAAATGTGGACTTAAGCGCAAGAGCGAGGAGATTGAGAACAACAGCAGCGTGCAGATCATTGAAGATCACCCACCAATGATTCAGAATAATGCCAGCGGTGCCACGGTAGCCACCGCCACCACCTCCACGGCCACCTCCAAAAACAGTGGCTCCAATAGCGAAGGGGACTACCAGCTTGTGCAGCACGAGGTGCTGTGTTCAATGACTAACACGTATGAAGTCTTGGAGTTCTTAGGTCGTGGGACCTTTGGGCAGGTGGTGAAATGCTGGAAACGTGGCACCAACGAGATCGTGGCTATCAAAATCCTAAAGAACCACCCTTCCTACGCCAGGCAGGGCCAGATCGAGGTGAGCATCCTGGCCCGGCTGAGCACGGAAAGTGCGGATGACTACAACTTTGTCCGGGCTTACGAGTGCTTCCAGCACAAGAACCACACTTGCCTGGTCTTTGAGATGCTAGAGCAGAACCTCTATGACTTTCTCAAGCAAAACAAATTCAGCCCCTTGCCCCTCAAGTACATCCGGCCCATCCTCCAGCAGGTCGCCACGGCACTGATGAAGCTGAAGAGCCTGGGCCTGATCCACGCAGACCTGAAGCCTGAGAACATCATGCTGGTGGACCCCTCGAGACAGCCCTACAGAGTCAAGGTCATTGACTTCGGCTCTGCCAGCCACGTGTCGAAAGCCGTGTGTTCCACATACCTGCAGTCAAGATATTACAGGTAAAAGTGCTGCTTGGGAGACTCTGCCAGGTGTCAGCGCTTTGGTGTGTGCGCTGACTGCACAGTTAATAGCCCAGTCAGACTGGAAGGCTGCAAGCAAAATGAGGCAGTCTGTGTGACCTTTTGAATGGTGCAACATATAAGGAAGGGCCCCGTTAGTAGAACATTTGAGTTTTTACACACGTGTGCCAGCACTCCATGTGTAATATGGTATTTGTCAACTTTGCTGATTGTGGGTAAAGGGCATGACACATGCGAGGCAGAGCCTCGACTCGAGTAGGCCTAGATAGCCCTCTGCTCCCTCAACAATGATATGAAACCGCAGGCCACATTCTGTGAATCTGCAGGTATAGTTGATGCCATGGGGTTCATTAATCTGCTTTTCCTTTTAAACATTTCTTTGATGACAGCCAGGATGTAAGTGATAACATGTGTGTACTGTATTAACTATCAGTACTGTTGAGTCTCTATGTCATGTCGAAGTAACATGTAGAACGTCAGACGGTCGGTAAACCTTTCTCGTGTCAGATTCAGTGCTGTGATACGAACATTAAATTGGACATTAGCACTATATTAATACACGACAAATGGGTTTTTATTTATTTTCAGTACATAGCATATGTAATGTGGGATTCTTGTAAAGCGCACTGTTACTCTACCCGAGTGTCCTGGCGCTGTAGACCGCTGGGGAACCCGTCCTGGTTTTCCCTGTGAGATGGTCCCTTTCTGGGTATCTCCAGGGTGAAACCAGGCATCCCCGGCGGCTTATTTGTGTGTGTGTGCGTATATGTGTATGTGTAAAGTGTAATATGTTATTTATTGCATGGTTCAAGGGGGAAAGTCGTGGGTCACAAGTTTGATATTGCCATGAATGAACCAAGGCACAGTTCAGTTTGTGGAGGTCCCTAATAACTGCTGAATATTATTCTGTGTGTGTCAACCTTATGTGTTATATGTGTAGCACACACTTAACTGTATCCCAGTTAGGTGGCCATAGGTTTGTCTTTTATTGAAAATAAGGTGATTAGATACTCCCAAGTACATGCAATTTGGTCAGGGGAGAAAGCTAGGATTTAAAACTAAGCTATTCGATCACACTGTCTTATAACAAGGAACAATGTTATGTTAATAGTTGCATTTCAAAAGCGAAAAAAGATATCTTGTTCTATAAAACTGGCTTGAAAATTTCACAAATCACATAGTAAATACATCGTTATCGAAACAGTTTAGGCAGAAAAGTATTATTAAAAGAGTGTAAAGGATAAAAAAAAATGATTATCTCTAATTCTAAAACAATTTACCAATCTGTATAGAATAAAAAGGCATCCATACTGTTAAATGCAAAATAAATTAAAATGTAATAAAGACTAATGTCAGTGGGTTGTGATGTAGAACAGTAGTATTACATCTTAATACTAAAGAAACCGATGGGTCACATTGATCCAAAGGTAGTCAGGTTTGGTGCTGTAAACCAGTGCCTCAGATGGTTGATACATGATCCAGGGCCCTACCAGAGGTAGACATTTGGTGCAACCCGAACTTAAGTGTTCCTCGGTTGAATCATTTGATTGTCTAAATACATATCAGTAGTCCGCTATCTTTCAGTGGAGCAGAAACAAGGCACTTTAACCATGCAGATTTGCAATCCGATCTATTGTTGTCTCCCATTCTCATACCCTATTTGGGCGATAATATGTGTATTAGCACACCCAGAATGGGACGCCTAATCCCTCGATGATGCAGACAAAGTTACCAGAGAAGAAATGATAATCCAGCACTCCAAAACTTCAAGTTAATTAAAATCATGTAATTTATATCATAAGCAATTGGTCACAATATCCATGATTCCTTATAATGCAATTAGTCATTAGAATAGTTGTAAAAACTCCTTTATTGATGGTCCTCTTTGTTAAAAGCATTTTTAGGTCAAGCATTCAAGACATCTTATATATACTTTAGTACGTACTTATATACTTTAGTATATACTTATATGTGTATGTACATTGTGGGCTCTGGAGATCAGTCTATCTGCTTCCGCTTAGGGACTTTTTTTCTCTTCAACTGCCTCTATTTAACTGTCCTGATAGAAAACGACCAGCAGGGGTCAGTAAAACACCAGAATCACTTTAGCATTCTCTAGATTCCAGTCCATAGAAATTGTCTTCCACGAGCGCCCGTCGACAATAATATTTTTTTTCAAATCTTGTACTTTCAGTGATATGACCACCGAAGGCCCTGATTTTATATTAAAAACATAGCTTTGGACTATACCATTTCCCACTGAAAGGCAATATTTCTCTCCATGTGTTGCCATACCTGGCGTGTTACGCAGTTTGGTGCTTCCTTTCCCTCCTTGTTAAAGAACAGTAGATGTTTCAGCACCCAGGCTAATGTGCTGCATAGCTAAATACATATAATGTCCCAAAGGCGCGACTAATTGCACTGCAAATGCTTGTTTTATTGTACCATAGCCAACACGTTTTGTCCCCCTTAGGCCTTCTTCAGGGCTGTGTTCAGTTTCCTTGGAAGCGAACTGTGTGTGTGTGGTGTGTGGATGTGGACCATTACGGTCCGGTGAACTTTGTGGTTTACATACAGCGTCCTGCACAGCATCCATGTGCAGCGTGAAACCAGTGCAGCAATCCATGTAGATTAGCCACTAACAGCCAACAGGGGAAAAATAAAGTTAAATGCAAAAGGCAAACAAATAAAAAAGTAAAAGGAAACTACCACTATTTCCAAAAAGATATTAAAAGTAACAAAACCCTATAATCTGAAGTTACTGAGAGCAAACTAAAAAAGAATATTGTTTATAACTGTAGGTAATCCCAAGGCACAAAGATATCTACTGAGAGCACATACTTATAAAAAATACATATTTTAAATGCACAAAATTAAACAGAAAAATAAAATAATTTGCATGTCTGAAGAGCAGCAAGAAGAGAGGTATAATGTGAGCCTGAAGTTTGCACGTAAAGTGTGGTTGGTGTATCTTTACACATGGCAGAGTGGGTTCACATATATGACGTTTGAACTACACTCCTCACAAACAGGTTCTCGCATAGGACGAGCGTGCATAGGTAGTAGGCCCTGTGGTACCTCTCCTCTGAACTAGAGTACTCCAGTCTGTCCCAACATGATCACATGTTGATGCTTGTGCTGTAGTCGCCAACGTTTGACTCAATGACGAGAGATCTATCTGTGAAAGTAACACAGTGAACATTTGGTAAGAAGGCCATGTCAAGATGAATGATTTGGATGACCTACACCTGAAAACTGCTGTTTTTGTGTGTGTGTGCTGGGGTGCTGAAGTGAAACTTGTTGGTTTTTCCCTTTTAGATGTTGGTTGGACATTGATATGCAAATCTACTGGCTGGCTGTCAGTGAGGGTGTGAGCTAATAGAAATGCTTGATCGTCTTGTTCCTTTACGGGCTAGCTATAGTGTTGGTACTAATATGTTATGGGCTGTTACTAGGTTCTGAGAAGAGTAGGGTGCTGTTATCCAACTGTACGGTACTTCTTTGTGGCCTCAGATGGATATGTAGAGTTCTAATTATTGTGTTTCGTTGGCAACTGTGTTTGCTATTAACTAATATTAGTACTGTTGTCAACTTAGTGATACACAGTGTGCTTCAAATAACGTATTATGCGGCAGGTGCACCAAAGTCATAGTTGTGGGGAATCACTTTTTTTTCCAGTGGCCTGCTCACAACCTTGTAATGTCCAGGGTTCTATATATAAGCTGACACAAGGTGGCCCTTCCTGACTGTTCGCAACATACTTCACAGTGTAGCAGCATGAGTCTAGATACACCTAGGTCCAATTACGAGTCTGGCGGTTCACGGACTACCATACTCGCTGGGCACGGTCTTCCAACCGCCCTATTACAACTAGGGTGGTCGGACCGCCATTGCACTGCCGTAAACGGCGCAGTAGACTTGAGGCCTCAATATGCTTGACAGGACCGTGGCATATTACAAGATTTCTCTCCACCGCGGTTTTCATGGCGGCTCCTCCATAAAAATCATGGCAGATCGAAAACAAAGGGGGGCCCTCCATGGCCCCCTGTAGGCCATGGGGTGCCGTGCAGGTACGGCCTTTGATGTTCCCACAGCGGTGCCTATTTTATAGGCATCGCCGTGGGAATGCCAAAGAACAACCCGCCAGTGACTGAAAAATTCATAATCTGGCTGGTGGTGTGCACACAGGTTTGGCAGTGCAGCGGCGGGGCGGTCCCGCACCCTCAAAACTTATTCAGGCCCCTAAACATGAACAGACTGCTTCTTTTTGTGTAGTGTCTATCCCTGTGGAGAATCACATTAAATGGATTGCATTGTGTACCACCCTTCTTGATTTTCACGCTACAGTTCTCAGGAAGAAACTACAGGTCTGTCCTTGGAAGAACATGAAAACCAGCCATTACCCTTCCTTCTGTACTATTGTATCGTGAGTCAAGGGTGACGGGATGGAGGGCTTGATCCAGAAGTCGTACTTTGCTGTAGAGACCTAAAATTCAAGATCATTATTAATTAGACTTAGAATTCAAGATCATTATTAATTTCACACTGCGTTGAACACTTGGCTGGGCACCCAGTAATAGTAACCCATGAGCCCCTTTCTTCTAGCAGTTTAATGAACACTGTTGAAGTCCTGTCCAGCCGCAGCCTGTTCATTTTGCAGATCTTCAGTGATTCTCTTGTGCGGTGTTCCATTTCTGTCTATATTGGTGGTACACAACCTTTTGTTGCTCAAGGCCTGTTTCTGAGTCTTTTCTTGGAAATTGTCTCATGCGGGTTCTCTGTGTCGGATGACAAACTCTGCTCAGTACAGTGGTAGTTCTTGTGGTATGTGGTGGTTGGTATTGCAGAAGAGCTATGTGTGACTGGTTGGTAGTGTGTCCCTGTACAGTCGCAGTTGGCCCTTTCTCATTCAAGCGTCCTGCCCCATGTGCCGGACATACCTTTTTCTCCTGTAAGAGGAATTAACAAGACAAAAATCTGTGAACAAGCAAAGGTAATTAAATATCATTGGAAAACAGTGTGATCCGCACATGGTAAGATCAAGGAATACATAAAGGGTTAAAGGAGGGGACTCTGGGTGTGGTTCTCAGCCAGTGGCTCCCACTCATGAGTGTAATGGTGTGTTGTAGCTGAATGTCAGCCAGTTATACATTTGCACAGGTAGCACATTTTTTTGCAGTTTATTTATATAATTCGAGGGTGAGCATCCTGTCTCGATAGCAGGGCTGTAATGTCTGTAATCATGACTCACAGTCGCAGGAGTACACATGTAATTACTGAGTCAACGGTAGAGGTATTGTGCCTGTAATAATGGGCTCTCAACAGAGAAAGTACATCATTTTTGTAATTGTTGCCCTAAGGATCGAAAATAGTATCATACGTTTTAATTCACTTTACGTTATTCCAAAGCATTGGCTCGGCCTCCTGTCTTCAACAGGATGTAATCTGCCTTCTCTTTCAGGTATTTCTTTATGGCCTCCTTAACGCTATCTAGTGTTGGTGTGTGCCTTTCGCCAAAGTGGAATGGATTTTCCTTAATCGAAACGGTAACATACAACATCAACCTATGGGTGGAAGCCCCCCAAGCAAAGTCTGTCCAGGGTATTCCACCAGACAGGAGTGGAGTTTCTGAGAGAATAAAGGTGGTATCTTTAAACTTCACAGACCCACATGTCCCCCACAGGAAACATCCTGTAGCAAGCAGTCAATACCACGTAGTGCCTTTACAACGCAGTCAGTACCACAATTTGCTTTAGGGAACACGGTGTTGGACTGGTGTTGGATTTTAAGTCCAACATCTTCCCTACTGATACACCGTCTGGAGTTGGAATAGTAATTTATAATCTTCCGAAGTCCAGCGCTTTTCTAAAGCAACTTGTTGTATCAACTTGGGTGCTAAAGGAGCACGCTGTAAAGAGACAGTTGTGGTACTGACTGCTTTGTTAAGCCACGCTTGGTTCTGGCATGCGTGGTTCCGTCATACAACCGTCCCCCACTAGGGCCGCCGCAACCCATGGAGAAGAGTACGCACGTCCATGTTGTTGCAGTGAGTTATTGACATTTTTCGTCAATTGGGAAATCGGAGGCTTAGTTCGAGCCAGTTTTCTCCACCGACTCCATGTCTGTAGAATGTCTCATGTGTTGAGGCAGCAGGCTGGCTGTTGATGCATTTATGCCCCCTGAGGAGGGTTTCTTCTGTCTTCAGCAGGATTTAACCCTACACTATACCTAGGTAGGTATAGTGATCGTTTGGTATCAGACCTTTCCCCTCAAGAGGGAACCTCTGAGCTAGAGTCCAGCTCCTCCATCAGAACTAACATTATCCCTTGCTGCCTTCAGTGTACTGACAACAACTTTCTTTTCTTTTCAATTGACGATGATGAAAAAAAGGCCGACCCCATTGATGCAGGGTCATTGAGTGTGGAGAAAATCTGTGATAGACCTTAATTCCATTCTAAGTGATGAAGGTGTGACCTCTTGAAAGAGTTGGAACTTGTAGTCCTGGAAAGTTAAGTCAAGTCTCTTATTAGCCAGGCACACCAGCTCATATTTTCTTTAAATAACACACATGATTATGTCTGGTGGGGCGTTTTTGTGAGATCCCCCAGCTCTAATTCGAAGCGTATGGTTTAGTTTCAATAGGGGGCATTCCTGTAGGTCTCTGACGAAGTGCAGGAGGTTCCTTTCATAGCTCAGTGTATGTTGCTCCTCAGAGCCACATGGAATGTCTCTAATGTGAATGTTGTTTGTGGGTGACCTGTTTCTATGTCTTAGTGTTAGATATGTGGCCCCTCATTTCTTTACTTGTGCGCATGATAATTTACCAGAACGGGTGGTGTTCTTCTGATCCGCTATCCACTGTTTTCCTGAGGTCATCGACTTCTGCTTCCCGTATGGGTTTAAAGGCGCTAGAGATGACAGTATGGTCACTCGGAAGCACTCGCACCATTCAGAAGAGATATGGCAAAGGCCTTAGTTTCCACCTGTAGAGCTCTATTAAAAAAAAAAACAATTTCTTATGAAATACAACTTTAAATAAAATGAATGGAAATGGGTGATTGTAAAGGACTCTTTCCCCAAGTAGTATCATGGCATTAGGACCAGCCGAAAGGGAGAAGAATAGGTGGGTTTCAACTGCTTTCCTGAACTTAGAGTGAATTTCAATTAAATGAGTTCGATGTTGAAGAGCTGGTAGTTCCATAGCTTGGGGACAAGCACCAAATAGAATGTCCTCCAATTTTGCCTGCTCTTGGAGATAGTACGAACCTGAAGGTGTTTGGCTTCAGGTGGAATATACAAAGTTGGTGTTAGGGAATCTCTTAACATAGATTGAAAGCCCTTCATATATAGGAGCGGTGGAGAACATTGTGTCTTAATTTCACCTTGAAGCTGTACTAGTAATGGTAGCTGGTGGAGCTGCCTTGTGTACAGAGGAGACGGAGACTGCGTCGTGAGACTAATATGGCAGGGAGGCCAGAGAAACGAGAACTAGCCCAATTAAGTCCTGCAGTAATAAATGCAGTAGCTAATGTTCCATGCTAAGCCGGTCAAAAAGAAGGAAAACGTTTTCTAAGGATTTGAACTGTGAAGTAAGAAGAACAACATAGGTGTTGAATGGCTGCCTAGAATGAAGACCATTTGAGGTTGAGTCCCATCTACGACCAGCTTTGATCACCATTTCACAGCCTGACGATGATAGGCAGGAGACGATTCTTCCTCAGTTGAAGGCTTAATTTAAGCTAATGATCCACCATCCAGTACGGTGTCTGTCATAAGCACCGCTCAGGTGCTTGACAACCTCCACACAAGTAACTCTTAGATAGACCTATGAGCCATTTGCTTTCTGGTGGACAGCAATGTCAGCGAGGTCCAATAACAAATGCTTCGACCTACAACAGCCTGGTTGACCCTTGGAGAACCCCATAGCAACCCGGAAAGGGCAAAACAGACCTTTCCAATTAGGGTTGCATTTAATTCTTTTGTCAGGAAGGGAGTGTACCAATCCAGCAGACTACTCCTGCACCCCATGTGGAAGTGCCAAGTTTTAGGCAGTACCTCATCCCGGGCGCCGGGACACTCCTTGGAGCGCCGGCACACTCCTTGGAGTAGCCGTGCGCTATATAAGTCACCCATTAACATAACATAACATCTGTGCTATCCAGAATGATAGGTGATCATCAGGTTAATTTGAATTAACCTAGAATGCTGTATGGCCACCTTAACATGCCATCATTTAAGAAAAGAAAGGGCATGTGATGGCTGATCTGAATTTAAGACTCTAGCATGGATTTCTTCAATAAATGTGCCACTGACCTAACCTCAGAGCAGTCTGGAGAAAGTGGCAGATTGACTAAATATGAGAAATCATTTAAATAGGATTTAATATTTGAAAGAAGAAGCAACTTCTAAAGGAGGGTGTTGAATTTATGTGCATTATATTTAATCATAATAATGGATTTTTGACAATATTTATAATCCGTACCGTTAAGTACATTGCACACTGGGTTGCTAGGTCACCCTATGTTGAACCCTTTCAATTACCAGGCTTTTATTTAAACATTGCACAGTTTGAGGTGGGCAGCTGGCTCCTCGTGCTTCAGAGCTGTGCCAAATCTTCAGATACAGCTCCTTTTTCGGAAAAGAAGACTCTAGGTTTCAGGAACTCTTGGCTCCTCAACTCTAGGCATCTTGCTGTTTACCTGCAGTCAGGTATCAGAGATCTCACAACAGCACCCGCTGGTCACAAAACATTGTACCACCCCACATCTGTCAAATAGGGAACATTGGGGAGTGGAGAAGCCATTTGTAGGTTTCTGAAAGGTCATTGTGATTTGTGTGCTTGGTACAATGTATGGGAGGATGAGATAATCAAAGTGGTCTGTTCTTTAGATCCGTAAGGGAATAAAATGAAGATTTTCCGATGGTCCCGAGCATTGAGAGGTGGCATGTGTTAATGATGTCATTGTGCTAGTTTAACCTAGAATTCACAGCATTCTGGTTGTAATTGTCATAAAGGGAGCCCCACCTTGAGTTTTTCCCTAAAGCCTGCAGCAACGCCCCCATTCAGATCTGTGAAGCAGGGCCCCTTCCCTCATTCATGCACTCTGGAGGCCCTCATGTCCTGCACCAGATGGAGTAAGATGGAATGTGTGTGATTCTCCTGGGCTGCCGAGCAGTAATACTTGAACAGCAGGAGGCGCCAACGGGCGTACCCGGACTATCAAATGCCCCAAATCCTTCCACCCATCCTCCTCCATCTTACGCCTGTGTCCGCCCTTCCTCTCTAAAAAGTTTCTACTCCTTACCCTTAGCTACTGGCTCTGGGATTTGAACAACTACTGTATGTAAACCAAGGAAATGAGATTCAGTTCTACCACTAAGAATTAAAGAAGGGTTCTCATTACCAAATCCTACCCACCATCCTTGGAGGCACGTGGTATATTTTGTGGACCACCGTTGTGCATATTTCCACATTGCTGTCAGGTGGATTCTGTTCTTCCACTGCGAATCGAAGAAGTGCCATCTTCTCCAGGTCTTATCCACCATCCATAGAGGCACATGGTCTGTGCTCTGGACCGTCGTGGTGCGTGTATCCGTACTGCAGTCCTTGGTCGTTCCTGGTGCCTTCAAAGCAGGGTGATCTTCCGGTGTCTGTAGTGGGAACTCATGCTCCCAGTGGAGGCATTTGTTTATCTCTTCCTTTGGAACTGGCTGAATAGGGTCTCCTCTTCAGCTTTCAGCTTAGAACCCATCTTCTTCTTGGGGTTGTTACTTAAGCTCAGAGCTAGTCTGACTGTGCCTGCAATGCCAGCTGATTCATTCTAATGCGCAGAACATGTTCCAGCCTTTGTTGCTTCTGCCGGCCGATACTTTAACCGCCCGCCGGTCCCAACTCTTCTTATATTTTTGAATTTGTGCCTACTGTTATTGGCTGCAGCCCTTGCAGGCCGCTCCCCATATCTAGCAAATCTATTTTGTGTTGATCTCCCATGCCTGCTGAAAACCAAATGCTGTCCCTTCTGGTGACTCTCTTGCCCTCCCATTCTGCTACTGAAGTTGAAATCCCGCTGTATTGTTCTGGGACAATCTTACTTGAAATGTTTTATCATGCCCTAATCTGGACACATTTAGTGAATATCAAAGTAATCATTGTGACAGTGTCAGTTTTAGAGCGAAGTAGGCCCACCCTTTTCAACCACATAATACAGCTTTAAAATGTACATGCTTATTTTATTAGGATTTATTATTTATATTTGTGGCCATTTTTCTGATATCCACACTAGTAAGTAGTTTCTTGCAAAGCTGCTTCCACAGTGCCAGGGATTTCATGCTCAACTGATGTCACTTCCTGTGATGTCACATCTTAGAGGGAGGGGCTTCTCATTGTACCTATTCTGCTCGGGCCCCACAAACCCAATATGTCGTACATCAATACCTGGCTTGGTGAACCCTAGAAGGAAACAGGCAACATCGTTCAAGTTCTCCTGCTTTGATCATAAACAACTTTGACTTTGGACAGGGTGGGCGCAGTGTCTCATGGGAGACAAATGACTTCATATACGCATCTCTGACTTCGTAATTTTCCCATGTCTTCAAAAAGGTCTTGTTCTGGGCCACATAAAGCAGCTTTCATGACTAACTGGGGCAAGGTGTGATCTCTAGAGGAGCAGGTAAAGGTCCAGTTGTGCTAAGCTGGAGCATTTCTGCAACAAAGTACAATAAAATATGTATTTTGAATTGCACGTTCCCCCAAAGGGTATATGTACTGCTCCCCAACTAAATGTTACACATTTTATCGACCTCAGGACACTGAAAGGTTGATCCCAGAGGCTGAGAATCGAACGTGACCGTAGATTGAGCACAGACGCCTTTAGTGGTGCATTCGTCCAGTGTGCACTGCCACCAGACAAAATGTACAACACTGCCGTGGCACGGGAGCCCAAAGCCCGGGACTTCACCCGCAGGGCCCGGCAAAGCGCGCTGCCCGCGCCGACGCCATGGGGGTGGCAAGGCCCTGCTCGTATTTCAGCTGCTCGGGCGCTCTTAGCAGTAAGCCTCTTTTCCCACTACTTTGCGAGATTGGAATGCGGCTTCTCAGAAACACCCCGCGGGCCCTCCTTTTCCTCTGTTTTTATTAAATGTCCGATTATGAGGCGAGGTCATGCAGAGTTTGCCACGCAAAAGCATTTCCCGAACCCTTTCCACCAAGTGCTTATTATGAACAGATGCACTTTGGCAGGCGCATGCGCGTGATGCCTCGCTCTCATTGGGCTTCCTGTGGTTTGTTGTGTCATGTTACAGACCTATACAGCACCAACCAGACAGACCAGGAGCATCCAGGCGCTTTGCAGGAATGATCTACCAAACTAGAAGTCGACAGGAGGTTGGGTCGGTGGAAGACCCTTTTGAGGAGCCCGGCCTGGGTGGGATATTTGTTGTGTGAGCCTGGCTACTACGTATGCCCATGTCAAGGAACATAAAGATAGGTGGGTCCAGGCCCGGCTCCAGGAATTTTTATTTGGGTGGGCCAAGTGTACATTCGGGTGGGCCACTACCGTCCCAATTTGTCGCTTCTGGAGGTAGACTACAAGCCATTGATTACATCATATCTACTTGTCAACAGTCACTATGATACAAGGATTGCTTCTGTGTGTATACAGAACATGTGGAGAGTTATTTATTGGTGCCCCACCATTGACCTCTTTCTCTGTAGATACCTTTACTACAACCCTTCAACAGTGCACTCCATCTCGTCGTAACCCCTCCCCCTCATGACCTCCTCCTCAGACTCCCTCACTACCACCCTCCACCAGTACCACTCACCTCTCTGTATCTCCCACCCTCCCCCCATGACCTACTCCTCGGATTCCCTCACTGCCACCCTCCAACAGTGCCCTTCATCTCTCCAAAGCCCCTCTCCCTCTTGATCTCATCCTCAGATTCTCTCACTACCACCTTCCAACAGTGCCCCTCATCTCTCCAAAGGCCCTCCTCCCCATGATCTCCTCCTTGGATTCCCTCATTGCCACCCTCCACCAGTGCCCCTCATCTCTCCAAAGCCCTGCCCCCCCCCATGAACTCCTCATTGCCACCCTCCACCAGTGAGCATCATCGCTCCATAGCCCAGCGCCCCCATGACCTCCTCCTTGGATTCCCTCACTGCCACCCTCCACCAGTGCCCCTCATCGCTCCATAGCCAAGCCCCCCTATGACCTCCTCCTTGTATTCCCTCACTGCCACCCTCCACCAGTGCCCCTCATCGCTCATACCCCAGGCCCCATGACCTCCTCCTTGGATTCCCTCACTGCCACCCTCCACCAGTGCCCCTCATCGCTCCATACCCCAGGCCCCATGACCTCCTCCTTGGATTCCCTCACTGCCACCCTCCACCAGTGCCCCTCATCGCTCATACCCCAGGCCCCATGACCTCCTCCTTGGATTCCCTCACTGCCACCCTCCACCAGTGCCCCTCATCGCTCCATACCCCAGGCCCCATGACCTCCTCCTTGGATTCCCTCACTGCCACCCTCCACCAGTGCCCCTCATCGCTCCATAGCCTCTCCCCTGATGACCTCCAACTCGGATTCCCGCATTGCCACCCTCCACCAGTGCCCCTCATCTCTTCAAAGGCCCTACTCCCCATGAAGCTTCTACCTGGATTCCCTCACTTATACCCTCTAACAGTGCCCCTCATCGCTCCAGAGCCTCTCCCCTGATGACCTCCAACTCGGATTCCCTAATTGCCACCCTCCAACAGTGTCATTCATCTCTCTGTAGCCCCTCTCTCATATTCGATTTCATTTGTTGTATAGCGCTACTCATAGTGTAGGGTGTCATAGTACTTTCCATCATGCACACATTATGCAGGGACAATGAATTATACAAGTATGTAAATCAGCCTATAGGTAATGTCACATAAGCCAATGAGGATTACAAGGTGTAGGAATCACATGTCATCCATACTGGTGGACAATATGTTTTAAGAGGATTTGGTCTGGTGAAGCACAAACGCTGGATTGAAAGCATACCCCAGTATTTGTGGGGTTGGCTTTACTGATTAAAATGCATATCTGCCAAAACAAACTCTTTATAGCAACATTAGAGTAATGAAATAGTAGGGAAATTCAAACTATATTGAAACACACAAAAAAAAGTTCTAAGTATACCATTCAGGTTTGTATGCAGCTCTTTGATGTCAGTTTATAGATCACTGTCCTATTTTAGGATTATAACTTCTGTACTGCAAGTAACCCATTGAGCTATCCACATAAAATACAGTTTATCGGCATTTAAAAATTATGAACAGACAAAATATTACTTTTTAGTAGTTGTCTTGCATCCGTCATGATAACAATATAACAATATAAAATAAATATACACGAAGTAAGTGTCTTGCTGGGCCCTCACAGACTTTTAGAATATTTACTAATATACACACATCCTCGAAACATACACAAAGTATATAGCTGGGCCTTCGCAGATTAAAAAAAAAATGAGCAATAGCCACACATTCTCTTACCTGCTCTGTTCAAATTCTGTGCCACAGCCGGATCTGATGAACAGCTGAAGGGGTCAGCCTGACGTCACTGCGAGGGCCAAGGTTCATGTTTGGGTGGGCCAGGCTCATGTTTGGGTGGGCCTGGCCCACCCGGCCCACCCTCTAGAACCGGGCCTGGGTGGTTCCCAGGGCTTAAGTGGGATGAAAAAACTGGGGGACGAGGGTCTCTCAAAGTGACGTGGTCAATGTAATTAAGGGCGTGGCTTAAAAACACATAAGCAAATAATCTGTGCTTAGCATAGTGTGCCGCCCGACTTGTATGTTGCTGTTGCTGTCATTGCGTCCAGATATATGATACAACAAGTCAACGTATACCTATAAGTCAGGACTATTGGCTTTGTCAATGGTTGCTAGTTGCAAAAGATAAATAGTCAGCAACTATGGCTTGTATATAATATTGAAAAAACTTCCACTTAAAGCCCTGGTGACCCCACGACAATGTCCTGAGTTTCAAAAAGAGAAGGGAAATGCAGAGAGAAAAGGACTTTCTTTAAAGGATTTCCCTTCCACGCTAACCACGCGCACGTCGATGTGCCTGCTGTCACGTCCGGAAAGAAACAAACGGACCGCCTGTGCCAGGGCACAAAACAGAGCCCAATGGAGACCCGTTTCGAGGCCCCTTAAAAAAAAACTGCCGGTGCTCAGACCAAGTGAGACCCGGCCCACTTAAAGCCCTGGTGGGTCCTGCTGGTGGGTCCTGAATATCATGGCTGCCTGCTCTTATGTGACGCTAGAGTCTTGTTTATAGCGCACATTCTGCCATCAGTATTTATTTATTTATTTATTTATTTATTTGCTTGTAAAGCGCCTGAGTCAGTTCCCGAAGGGATATCTCTGCGCTGTTGCTGGCATTTTTGGGCGGTTTACTGTATGAATTGAAGCTGAAGGGGAGAATGAATAGAATTTATGGCAAGGTAAAGAGGTAGGTTTTCAGTTTTTTCCTAAATGGTTCTGGATTCCTGATCTGTTTCAGTTCGGTGGGTAGGGAGTTCCAAAGGATGGGTACTTTATAAGACAGGGCTCTGCCTCCCTGTCTGGCTCTTCTTATCTTTGGGACCTGTTGCAGTAGATGGTTACTAGAACGTAGTGTACGTCCAGGGGTGTATGGTACAAATTTTTCTTTGAGATATTTGGGGCTAGTACCAAACAAGCATCTGGGTATCCGGCTCCGTAGCAGTGCTTAATTTGAGCCACTGCCAACACCGGCACTTAATCATCAACTACGGCGTTTGAGCAGCAGTAAGGACACATTCATTTTTGGTAGGCACATACATTAAGTGATTCGCTCAGAATCACAGGCTGCTGAGCTGACGCCGAGACTCAAAGCTGGTTCCCCAGCTCCGAAGTCGGCAGCTTTGGTCATTTCGTCACGCTCTTTCACCACTTGTATAGTATGTTGGTTCAGGTTTAGGCAGCGCTAACAGGACAAATGGGCTAGTCGAAGATGCCTCCCGACGAGAGCCCTGGCACTTAACCACTGGTCCCAGTGGTAACTGGGCCGGGGTATATTGCATCGTGGAGTGTAGGTGGACTTGGACAGATATATTATCAGTGGTTTGGCTGTTGCTTTTTTGCTGTTTTCAGTGTTTGTGTCTAACCATCAGTATGTCTTTGCCTTATGGTATGGTTTGGTTGTGGCCAGAGATCTTGTTTTTATGGTATTTGGTCATCTCAGGGCAGCTACAGTCCCTTGTAACTATCCTGATGGAATATTTACATTTTCATTAGAGAGACAGATTTCGCAGTGTGTGTGTGTTTTTTTTTTAAAATAGTTTTTAGTTTATGAATCCTGAAATGGGAAACAAGCAGTGGCAAAGCCACTTGAACCTATTTATTTGTCCTGACTGAAACAGTAGTGAAAAGACTGCAGCGCTGGAAGCACAAAATAAAAATACATTCTGCATATAATGCATTTGTTAGATGAAGAATTTATTGCGTGATAATTCAGTCTACTTTTGAGATAATGTATTTTATTTTATTTTCAGCTTATAAAGCACACTCAATGTGAGATTTCAGTGTGCTGTACATAAAACATGATGACGGTCTGCTGCAACAACACTTAGGACATACAACTTTTCAAATACTGTAATGAAATCGGCTGTAGGCAATCTAATTTAAAAAAAAATCAGTGGCGGAACAGTAAAGGTAGGTTATGTACTTTTGAGAAGGTCCAAGAAGAGGAGAATAGGGAAGGCAAGAAAAGCACAAGGAATTGGGCGAAGAGTAAAATAAATGGAGTGTGGGGTGTGGAGTCAACCAGGAGATAATCTCATGGGGTGAATGGGATGGAAAACAGGAAACTGTTTAAGGGACATGGTTTAGATGTAGGTTGATGTAGATGTGAAATAGATTTAGATGATGCTGTAGATTTAGAGGTAGATATAGTCCCTCATGCACTACAGTGGAATTTCTCTATAGGAAGATGGATTATACACCAGACAGTAGTATGTAAGGAGAGAAAAATACTTCTCACGGTGGAGCCAAATCCCATTCTATGGATATTTTGAAGAATTGGTTACAATATAGGACCTAAAAATGTAATTAAAATCGGGAATTAAACCAGCGTGCGCTCATTTGATGCCTTTGCATTCCGTCAGCAGCAGCCTATTGGTCACTAATCACAAGCCCCAAATGTTTCCTCTTTTGAAAAGACAGCTTATAATGTATGCCAACATCCTGAAACATGTTTCTAAAACTAAGTCAGACGCTTGAATTGCAACCTCGCTCCCCATCTGGTTAAAAACAGTTCAGTCAGAATGCCAACAACAGAGTACAGCATTATGAAAAGGAAGGACATTGAAATTAATGCCTTCCTTTCATAGATAAAATTAGGGGCCAAAATGGACAATAACAATTCAAAATTTAGGAAAGTGCATTTTTTTTGAAAGAGTAATTTTGACCAAATTAATATGGTAATTCCTGTTTACAGTGGCAAATGAAAATGTCTAAGAAATCAAATACTTTTCTCGAAATTCAAAAATATGTTTTTCATTAAATTTTCTATGGCTGGCATCGTTTTTAGCAGTGGTGTTCAATCAATCAATCATAACATTTGTAAAGCGCACTACTCACCCGTGAGGGTCTCAAGGCGCTGAGGGGAGGGGTGCTGCTACTGCTCGAAAAGCCAGGTCTTGAGTATCCTCCTGAAGGTGAGCAGGTTCTGGGTCTGCCGTAGGAAGATGGAGAGGGTGTTCCAGGTTTTGGCGGCGAGGTGGGAGAACGATCTGCCGCCGGTTAAGGTGGTTAAGGACTGTATTTACAGAATGCCTTCGACAGGAGGTCTCATATTTCTTCAACATAAATATAGGATCTGGCTTCTTTTCCATGTCGTCCCGGAAGTCACATAAAGTGGTCAGTAGGCAACAGGCGATGTCTTTCTTGGTAGCCCATGAGAAAATCAGAAGGACGGAAGTAGTGGGCCTTGAGGAAGAAATCCATGCTTTAGAAAAGAAGCCGATGGCTACTTACAATGGGGACATCATCAACCGAGGTTTGCTGATAGTTGCTGAGGGAAAAGTTTCTGGCTTCAGCTAAATTGCCCTGGGCTGTCATGCAATTTAGGGCATTCTAAATGTGTGACAATCAGGAAAGCTCCTATACTCGCTGGCCAACTGGGCCATTGATCTGAGGTTCGTTCCTGCGATTGCAGGCCGTTGTGGAGGGCTACTCTAAGACCCCTTGCAGCTTTTACAACCATTATGCACGGCTTGACCATTCCAAAGTGAAAAGAGAAAACCTCATTATAATGGATCTGATAGTCCCTAGGCTCTCCTCTGAGGATAGAGTGGCTCTTCACCTCCCGTGATCTGAAGATGAAATGATGGAAGCAATAAAATCAATGCTGGCATGGAAAACACTGGCTCCCAATGGCTTTCCAATAGAATATTAAAAAAAATATGCTGCCCTTATGGCTCCACACCTACTAATGGTTTTTGCAGAAGCTGTCCGATCTGGCTCACTGACAAGTGATCTGCAAGGGGCCAGTATCTCCGTTATCCTAAACCTGGCAAACACTTGATTGCTTCACTATTTATTATTGAAATCAAAATGTAATGCAAAATCTTTGCTAGCAACCTGCTGGCTAGGATCACCTCTCTCGTCTGCCTTGACCGAAGGAGCATCATGCCAAAGCATGGTGCGTGCCACTCCTTCTGCCGATTACACGTGGCCCTTCATCAATCTAGCCATCTTAGGGGACCCAGCACCTTTGGTCCTTGTGCCTTTGACTCTGTTCTCTGGCCCTTCATGCTCAGAGGGCTGGACTGCGTGCATTTCGGTCTGTTGTTTCGGAACTATGTTCACGTCCTTTATAACGTTTCATGGGCTCAGGTCAGGGAGAATGATGTACTCCTCCCTCCTTTCTTGATCAAGCGTGGAGCTGGCACGAATGCCCCCTATCACCGCTTCTCTTTGCACTTGTGATCAAGCCGCTCGCAGAGTGGATTCGACACGATGCACAACTGAAAGGATTAGCCGGGGATGATCTGCACGAGGATAGAGTGTCCCTCTATGCTAAGTGGCAGCATGAGCCACCAGCCGCGGCCCGTGCTGGTAAGAACGGTGGGGCCGGATGGGGTGGGGATTTCGACAGACAATAACGAGGGAAAATGAATTATTTATTTAATTTTCCTCGTGGTCGTCTGTCGAATCAGCACCCGCCCCCCCCTCACACGATCCCACCGCTCTTACCTGCACAGGGCGCGGCTTTGAGCCACACGTCGGAGAAAACGTATATCACACACTCTAAATGGAAGCTCCTAGCATGGTGGAGAGGTGCTCTGGACTAAAATAGCATTGATGTTCTAACTGCAGGCCATGCCTGATTTGCTTGAACACTGCCTCTAGAAATAGCTGTGGGGCGGGTTGCAGTTCCTGGTCAGGGCGGCTCGCGCATGGCAGGTGGCTGCCAGTGCTGAGACATTTTCGTCACTTGTATCCAAGTAAATACCATACAACCAATAATGTTTTGTGTTTTAAAACGAACTCCTGTCCATGGGATATGTAGATGAGACATAGCAAAGCTCTGTGCGCCAGGCTGACCAAGTATTAGACTTGCAGGTTTTTTGTTACTACTTCGGAAAGCCCAGGACACAACATATTTTTAGGTACCCGATACCTTGTGACACAATGCTGCATACACCCCAGCTCTGACAGGGGCATGGTTTACTGTCGCGGTAACATTTGTGCATTTCTCATCCGCTTAATTTTTTTAATTTTGGGATTGCCGACCAAGTTCTGAATTCCAAATCCATATGATTTCCTAACCCCTTAACCCTAAATTTCACCCATTTTGTCCTATTGTTGTGGGGTTTAGCCTTATAGACATATTCGTTGGTATGGCTTTGTACGTGGGTACATGGCGCACCCTACATCCTTGTCAATAACCGTTCTTGAGGAAGATCTGTGGCACATTTTATATACACAGTTTATCACCCAAAGAACAGCGTTGGCCTCAGGCCTCATGGAAAGTCTGTGATAGCAGACATGCTTCACCCCATTTGCAGGATGATACCTCAGCCTTTCTGCCCCTTGGAAGAGGCGGGTGGAAGAGAGCAGCAGATCAGCACAGGAGAAGAGAACAGGGAGTTAAAGAAGGAGGTGGGTGGAAGAGAGCAGCAGATCAGCACAGGAGAAGAGAACAGGGAGTAAAAGAAGGAGGTGGGGTGGAAGAGAGCAGCAGATCGGCACAGGAGAAGAGAACAGGGAGTTAAAGAAGGAAGCGGGTAGAAGAGAACAGCAGATCGGCACAGGAGAAGAGAACAGGGAGTTAAAGAAGGAGTTGGGGTGGAAGAGAGCAGCAGATCAGCACAGGAGAAGAGAACAGGGAGTAAAAGAAGGAGGTGGGGTGGAAGAGAGCAGCAGATCAGCACAGGAGAAGAGAACAGGGAGTTAAAGAAGGAAGCGGGTAGAAGAGAACAGCAGATCGGCACAGGAGAAGAGAACAGGGAGTTAAAGAAGGAGGTGGGGTGGAAGAGAGCAGCAGATCAGCACAGGAGAAGAGAACAGGGAGTAAAAGAAGGAGGTGGGGTGGAAGAGAGCAGCAGATCAGCACAGGAGAAGAGAACAGGGAGTTAAAGAAGGAAGCGGGTAGAAGAGAACAGCAGATCGGCACAGGAGAAGAGAACAGGGAGCTAGAGAAAGAGGCGGAATGAAGAGAACAGCAGATTAGCACAGTTGAAGAGAACAGGGAGTTAAAGAAGGAGGCGGGTGGAAGAGAGCAGCAGATCGGCACAGAAGAGAACAGGGAGTTAAACAAGGAGGTGGGGTGGAAGAGAGCAGCAGATCAGCCCAGGAGAAGAGAACAGGGAGTTAAAGAAGGAGGTGGGGTGGAAGAGAACAGCAGATCAGCACAGGAGAAGAGAACAGGGGGTTAGAGAAGGAGGCGGGTGGAAGAGAGCAGCAGATCAGCACGGGAGACGAGAAAAGGGAGTTAGAGAAGTAGGCGGGTGGAAGGGAGCAGCAGATCAGCACAGGAGAAGAGAATAGGGAGTTAAAGAAGGAGGTGGGGTGGAAGAGAGCAGCATATTAGCACAGAAGAAGAGAACAGGGAGTTAGAGAAAGAGGCGGAATGAATAGAACAGCAGATCAGCACAGGAGAAGAGAACAGGGAGTTAAAGAAGGAAGCAGGTGGAAGAGAACAGCAGATCGGCACAGGAGAAGAGAACAGGGAGTTCGAGAAAGAGGCAGAATGAAGAGAACAGCAGATCAGCACAGGAGAAGAGAACAGGTAGTTAAAGAAGGAAGCGGGTGGAAGAGAACAGCAGATCGGCACAGGAGAAGAGAACAGGGAGTTAGAGAACGAGACGGGTGGAATAGAACAGCAGATTAGCACAGGAGAAGAGAACATGGACTTAAAGAAGGACGCTGGTGGAAGAGAGCAGCAGATCAGCATAGAAGAGAACAGGGAGTTAAACAAGGAGGTGGGGTGGAAGAGAGCATCAGATCAGCACAGGAGAAGAGAACAGGGAGTTAAAGAAGGAGGTGGGGTGGAAGAGAGCAGCAGATCAGCACAGGAGAAGAGAACAGGGAGTTAAAGAAGGAGGTGGGGTGGAAGAGAGCAGTAGATCAGCACAGGAGAAGAGAACAGGGAGTAAAAGAAGGAGGTGTGGTGGAAGAGAGCAGCAGATCAGCACAGGAGAAGAGAACAGGGAGTTAAAGAAGGAGGCGGGTGGAAGAGAACAGCACATCGGCACAGGAGAAGAGAAGAGAACAGGGAGCTAGAGAAGGAGGCGGTGGAAGAGAGTAGCAGATCAGTGCGGGAGAAGAGAAGATAACAGGGAATTAGAGAAGGAGGTGGGTGGAAGAGAGCAGCAGATCAGCACAGGAGAAGAGAACAGGGAGTTAAAGAAGGAGGCGGGTGGAAGAGAGCAGCTGATCAGCACAGGAGAAGAGAACAGGGAGTTAAAGAAGGAGGCGGGTGGAAGATAGCAGCACATCGGCAAAGGAGAAGAGAACATGGAGTTAGAGAAAGAGGCGGGTGGAAGAGAACAGCAGATTAGCACAGGAGAAGAGAACAGGGAGTTAAAGAAGGAGGCAGGTGGAAGAGAGCAGCAGATCAGCACAGGAGAAGAGAATAGAACAGGGAGTTAGAGAAGGAAGCAGGGTGGAAGAGAGCAGCAGATCAGCACGAGAGAAGAGAACAGGGATTTAGAGAAGGAGGTGGGTGGAAGAGAGAAACAGATCAGCACAGCAGAAGTTAACAGGGAGTTAAAGAAGGAGGCGGGTGGAAGAGAGCAACAGATCAGCAGAGGAGAAGAGAAGAGAACAGGGAGTTAGAGAAGGAGGCGGGTGGAAGAGAGTAGCAGATCAGCACAGGAGAAGAGAAGAGAACAGGGAGTTAGAGAACGAGGTGGGTGGAAGAGAGCAGCAGATAGATCAGCACAGCAGAAGAGAACAGGGAGTTAAAGAGGGAGGTGGGGTGGAAGAGAGCAGCAGATCAGCACAGGAGAAGAGAATAGAACAGGGAGTTAGAGAAGGAAGCAGGGTGGAAGAGAGCAGCAGATCAGCACGAGAGAAGAGAACAGGGATTTAGAGAAGGAGGTGGGTGGAAGAGAGAAACAGATCAGCACAGCAGAAGTTAACAGGGAGTTAAAGAAGGAGGCGGGTGGAAGAGAGCAACAGATCAGCAGAGGAGAAGAGAAGAGAACAGGGAGTTAGAGAAGGAGGCGGGTGGAAGAGAGTAGCAGATCAGCACAGGAGAAGAGAAGAGAACAGGGAGTTAGAGAACGAGGTGGGTGGAAGAGAGCAGCAGATAGATCAGCACAGCAGAAGAGAACAGGGAGTTAAAGAGGGAGGTGGGGTGGAAGAGAGCAGCAGAACAACATAGGAGAAGAGAACAGGGAGGTAGAAAAGGACGTGGGGTAGAAGATAGCAGCTGATCAGCACAGGAGAAGGGAACAGGGAGTTAAAGAAGGAGGCGGGGTGGAAGAGAACAGCAGATCGGCACAGGAGAAGAGAACAGGGAGTTAGAGAAGGAGGCGGGTGAAAGAGAACAGCAGATCAGCACCGGAGAAGGGAAAAGAGAGTTAGAGAAGGAGGCGGATGGAAGAGAGCAAAAAGATCATCACAGGAGAAGGCAACAAGGAGTTCGAGAATGAGGCGGGTGGAAGAGAACAGCAGATCAGCACAGGAGAAGACAACAGGGAGTTAAAGAAGGGGGCGGGTGGAAGAGAGCAGCAGATCAGCACAGGAGAATAGAACAGGGAATTAAAGAAGGAGGTGGGGTGGAAGGGAGCAGCAGATCAGCACAGGAGAAGAGAACAGAGAGTTAAAGAAGGAGGCGGGTGAAAGAGAACAGCAGATCAGCACAGGAGAAAAGAACAGGAAGTTAAAGAAGGAGGTGGGGTGGAGGAGAGCAGCAGATCACCACAGGTGAAGAGAACATGGAGTTAAAGAAGGAGGTGGGGTGGAAGAGAGCAGCAGATCAGCACAGGAGAAGAGAACAGGGAATTAAGGAAGGAAGCGGGTGGAAGAGAACATCATATTAGCACAGGAGAAGAGAACAGGGAGTTAAGGAAGGAAGCGGGTGGAAGAGAGCAGCATATTAGCACAGGAGAAGAGAACAGGGAGTTAGAGAAGGAGGCTGAGTGAAAGTGAACAGCAGATCAGCACAGGAGAAGAGAACAGCAGATCAGCTTGAGAGAAGAGAACAGTGAGTTAGAGAAGGAGGCGGGTGAAAAGGGAACAGCAGATCAGCACAGGAGAAGAGGGCAGGTAGTTAGAACAGCAGGCTGGGAGGGAGAGGGCTGCAGATTAGCAATTGTTGCCAATTTAGCTCTGTCACTCAAAAGATTGGTTTGCACCTCTGCCATGATGTGCAGCCAGTAGTTTGTTTTCCTGCCGGGCGGTGTCTGCCATTCTTCCGAGGTTGGTATTTGAATTATGATTAAAAGCTGGTTAAGGCAGTAATGGCTATTTACAGCGCTTACAATCTGCAAAAAAGTGGTACGTTCAGCTTTAAATTAAGTTAGTGGCGAAATCGTACAGACAGCAAATGTGTATTTGAAACATGTTTGCTATGTTGTGACCTATTCCTGTTGGTGTAGGCAGGTATGAATTTGTTGACAGTTCAGTCCATAGTAGGGATGACATTATAGACAAAAAAAGCAACAAGAGAGACTGCCAGGAGCAACGAGGAGCCAGCACTCAGGATGTGTGGGAGGGAGATACGAAATGGGGATTCACAGGGGGGTGGGAGAGGAGGAACCGCTGTTCTGTTCCTCTGAGTGCTAAATGTCAAATTCTGTGCGTGATGATTGCATTCCACAGAGGAAAAATTGCCCCTCAGGCACAACCGGGCAAAGACAGGGGGTGGGAGGCAACCGCAGGAGGGTGGAATAGGTGGTAGCAACAAGGAGCTGACATACAGGGGAAAAGGTGGTGGTGGAAGAATACCCCCATGCTGGTCGGTTAAAGTGAAACAAGGCGTCACTTCCCTGAAGGCATGGAGCAGTGACGTATCACATAATAGAGTACAGTCCCGGGTGCCTCAAGCCAGTTCTAAGCACCAAACTCTGTAAAATGTAAAATTGCATGGCATACCAGCTCGCCACGCTCTTTGTGTAGTAGTTGGGACAACATTTTAAATGTAATTAAGTGACACTTTGCTCTGAAAAAAATCGATATGACTACAACCAGCATTGAAGGGGCAAGCAGCAATAAAAAGATGGGGGACGGGTGGGTGTATGTGGAAGCAAGAACTGCCTGAAGGGGAGGAAGGACGGGGAAAACAAATCCATGTTATTAATGTAGCTCCTGAGAAGCTGATAATGTGCAGGGATAATGCGGACTCGAACCACCCAAGCAAACAAAAGTCCTGACATGACGACCTTTAGGCTGAATGCCGCCTCCCCCTACTCCTCCCGCCACTACGAACAAGCTCTCGGCATTGGGTGGCGGGGGCGCGGCTTCCTATGAAGTCTGATGCCGAGGCTCAGACAAATGGTGTGGGTGTTCGATGTGCGATGTGCACGCGCCCAGCTCACATGAACTGTACCTAATCCGCAGTTTGGGGAGACTTTTCCAAACCCTTACTATAATCTCGCCCAACATCCCTACGGGTTGGCGTAGACGAGACCTAAAAAATATGATTCTGCATATGTGTCAACATATGGAAACAGAGAAGAGGGAGGGTTTGAACAAATAATCAGGGAGATTTATTTTCTACATTGATTTGCATTGAAATAGGGGCAATTTTAGACAGGCAAAAAGCTAAATTATTTTGGGCTTTAGCAGTCCGGATTCTTCCACCTGAGTGGGGTTTGTTGATGTGGAGTTTGGCTAGCATCTTGAAGCATTAGACTACTAGGTCAGAGCTTCTGAGTCCTGAGCAGACTCCTACCCTTCCCCATCACAGAGGGTACCAGAGTTGTGTGAGGTATGTACTTTTCCAGTGTGAAGTCAGGCAAAGGTTTCCATCTTCAGACAATTTCACTTGAGTTGACCATAAAAGCACAATCAACAATTTCATGCTGCAAGATGTCACGTGGGCAGAGCATCGTGCAGAAGCAGATCTTGATTCTTCTGTCCCCGAGCTGGGAAAAGGTACAGGGCACTGGAGTTGGGTCAGAACAGTAAAAGTAAGGTGGATGGGTGTGGTGCTTTCATAGAAGTCTGTAGGAGAACGGTGCGGAAATGAGGAGCTGGGTAGGACTGGAAAACATAATCAGCCCTGGCAAAAATGTTTAAGCCAGCCCCACACTGTAGGCGGCTTTGACCAGAATGGACTATGGTGCCATGGTTGAGTTATGGCAACCCTCCCTGTTCTGAAAACGTACTCTTACACAGCGGCCAAGCAGCAAAAAACCAGAGTGGGAGAATGGCCCGTCTGGCCCTAGTAAGCGGACAGGATTAGAGGGTTTACTGTTACAGCACAACAGACAATGGGTGCTGGAACAAACTCTTTATTATCTTTAAGGTGCTGATAACTGTACATAACAAAAAGCTTAACCTTTAGCCAACTATATACTTGGAACTTTAGGATTCACCATGTTATCTGCAGGGCACCAAGCGAGCCCCCTGCACTTTTAGCACCAGCCTTAAGACTGACACTTGCTTCCCCTTTGCTTCCTTCTCCATACATTCCCTGAACATGCCCACTAGGGGTGGTATTACATAAAGTGCCCGGGGGGATCAACAGGTGTTTGTGCGCCCCCTGGGGACTTTGCTATTACAGAAGGGTCTGCAGATGCTTGTGCGCCCATTCTGTAATACCATTAGCGCTGGCGCACATAAAGCGCCAGCGCTATCTCCAAGGGGTGTTCCCTCATTTGCATGGGGGTGTGCCCCATGCAAATGAGGGAATCCCTTTGCGCCCATGCTGTATTACTGACGTGGGGCAAGAGGCAAAGAAGTCCTGAGGTGGTGCACCGTAAGGGTGTTGCACTGTGAGTGCACCCCCTGATGGCAGCCTTCTGGCGGGGGGAAATGAGGTCCCTGACTGCACCCGCCTGCAAGGGAATCTCTAATCCCCTTCAAAAGTGCAGGCGGGTTGCCACCGGCACTGTCATAACACAGAGCGGCTGTAAAGCAGCTGCTCTGTTTTTCACCTGAATGCGCTGCTCTGGGGGCAGCGTGAGTTTAATAGGTCGCATTTTCATTGTTTACGCAGGGTGCTCCTTTTTAGGTCTCGCCTGTCGATGCGCATGCGCATCGAGCAAGCGAGACTATAGGGGCTTATCCACTCTTTATCCACCACTGCAAGGAATCGTGGCGATTCCTTGCAGTGCACGAGAAATTTAAGCTCAATGCGCATGCGCATTGAGCTTAAATGCGCGTGCACATGCCCCCAGCCGCCTGCCTTGCCTACTCTCCCAGCTGGTGCCGCTCCACCCCCTGCGGCATCAAAGGCTTTCACGGCCGGCCGGCCATGCTTTCAGTTTCACGACCGGCCGGCCGTGTGAAGCCCGCTCTCCCTGCTCCGCCCCCTGCTCCGGCCGAGACGCATTTCTCCTCCCTCCTCCCCCCTCCTGGGTCAGGTTACCCTGCTTTGCGTAGACTCTTTCAGGTACCGCCCATCCCGCACATGGAGCAGTCGCAGTCCACTGAACCCGTCACAGCTGTCGCACCATTTCCATGGTCTTCCACTGGCGAGCCCTCCCGGACCTTCATTTTCATCTTGGCCGCCTTCCCCTCACTCTGCCGATCTCAGTGGTTTGGTTCGTTTTACCTTTAAAACGTGGTTTAACCTATACGGGGATGCCTGTTAGTTTGCATAGAAGCATTCGCCACCTTGCTTGTGTCTTACGGCCGGCCGGCCATGCTTTCAGTTTCACGACCGGCCGGCCGTGTGAAGCCCGCTCTCCCTGCTCCGCCCCCTGCTCCGGCCGAGGCGCATTTCTCCTCCCTCCTCCCCCCTCCTGGGTCAGGTTACCCTGCTTTGCGTAGACTCTTTCAGGTACCGCCCATCCCGCACATGGAGCAGTCGCAGTCCACTGAACCCGTCGTCTGCATGCGTCTTGCTCTTTCCACTTGCTGTAGATATCCATATACGTTTTGTAAAGCAAGAAGTTGGCTCTTAAAGCCTTCGTTCATCGACTTGTCTCGCTGCATGAGCCGTTGGTACAATCTCTTGAAATCCACCGTGTTTGACCTGCTAGCCTACAGTATTGTATATCCGGGGGGCTGTTGATTTTTCTAACTTGTTTTCAGAGATATGGACCTGGAAACGAAATGTGTAGTGTGGCAAGAGCTTGCCTGACTTGGCAGGAAGATATGATAGTTGCGTGGGTAATGTCCACTGGTTCATTGATGGGATTTTTTTGCAAAGACCCACTTTTTTTAATTTTTGATGGAGAAATTCAGATTACACATTTTTCTGTTAGCGTGGTTAGTTGGTTCGTCTACCAGGCAATTCCCTGATATTTTCATTCCTAGTATGGCAGTCACTGGTATCACCCTCAACCCCTCACCCTCACTCACCCTCAACCCCTCACCCTCACTCACCCTCAACCCCTCCCCCTCAACCCCTCACCCTCACTCACCCTCAACCCCTCACCCTCACCCTCACTCACCCTCAACCCTTCACCCTCAACCCCTCACCCTCACTCACCCTCACTCACCCTCAACCCCTCACCCTCACTCACCCTCACCCTCACTCACCCTCACCCACCCTCAACCCCTCAAACTCACCCTCACTCACCCTCAACCCCTCACCCTCACCCACCCTCAACCCCTCACCCTCAACCCCTCACCCTCACTCACCCTCACTCACCCTCAACCCCTCACCCTCACTCACCCTCACCCTCACTCACCCTCACCCACCCTCAACCCCTCAAACTCACCCTCACTCACCCTCACTCACCCTCAACCCCTCACCCACCCTCACCCTCACTCACCCTGACCATCACTCACCCTCAACCCCTCACTCACCCTCAACCCCTCACTTACCCTCACTCTCACTCATCCTCACTCACCCTCACTCTCACTCATCCTCACTCACCCTCACTCTCACTCATCCTCACTCACCCTCAACCCCTCACTCACCCTCACTCACCCTCAACCCCTCACCCTCACTCACCCTCAACCCCTCACCCTCAACCCCTCACCCTCAACCCCTCACTCACCCTCACTCTCACTCATCCTCACTCACCCTCAACCCCTCACCCTCACTCACCCTCACTCACCCTCACTCACCCTCAACCCCTCACCCACTCACCCTCAACCCCTCACCCTCAACCCCTCACTCACCCTCACTCTCACTCATCCTCACTCAACCACCCTCAACCTCACTCACCCTCAACCCCTCACCCTCACTCACCCTCAACCCCTCACCCTCACCCTCACTCACTCACCCTCAACCCCTCACCCTCAACCCCTCACCCTCACTCACCCACCCTCAACCCCTCACCCTCACTCACCCTCAACCCCTCACCCTCACTCACCCTCAACCCCTCACCCTCAACCCCTCACCCTCAACCCCTCACCCTCATTCACCCTCACCCTCACTCACCCACAACCCCTCACCCTCACTCACCCTCACCCTCACCCACCCTCAACCCCTCAAACTCACCCTCACTCACCCTCAACCCCTCACCCACCCTCACCCTCACTCATCCTGACCATCACTCACCCTCAACCCCTCACTCACCCTCAACCCCTCACTCACCCTCACTCTCACTCATCCTCACTCACCCTCACTCACCCTCACTCACCCTCAACCCCTCACCCTCACTCACCCTCACCCTCACTCACCCTCAACCCCTCACCCTCAAACCCTCACTCACCCTCAACCCCTCACCCTCAACCCCTCACTCACCCTCACTCTCACTCATCCTCACTCACCCTCAACCCCTCACTCACCCTCACCCTCACTCACCCTCAACCCCTCACCCTCACTCACTCACCCTCAACCCCTCACCCTCAACCCCTCACTCACCCTCACTCTCACTCACCCTCACTCAGCCTCAACTACTCCCCCTCACCCTCACTCACCCAAAACCCCTCACCCTCACTCACCCTCACCCTCACTCACCCTCAACACCTCACTCACCCTCACTCACCCTCACCCTCACTCACCCTCAACACCTCACCCTCAACCCCTCACCCTCACTCACCCTCACTCACCCTCACTCACCCTCACTCTCACTCACCCTCAACCCCTTACCCTCACTCACCCTCACTCACCCTTACTCTCACTCACCCTCAACCCCTCACCCTCACTCACCCTCACTCACACTCACCCTCACACAGTGCAATAGTTCTCAGACCATTTCAGTTAGAGCTTTTAGAAATGTTTATGGCTTTTTTTATTTGTAATACTTTAGCATTGGCTACAGGAAACAAAAATGCTAAACATTTACAAAAAAACCCATAAACAATTCTAAAAGCACTAACTCTAATGGTGCGAGACCTATTGCATTTCCAATGCTTGTTAAAAGTGTGTCTGGCCCAAACAATGAAAATGCGCTTTATGTTAATGTGGCCCCAGAAAGTGTCAACCACACCATTTGCGGTCATTTTTAGGTCTCACTGAGCCAGCGCATGCGCTGCTCTGCGAGAAATTTAGTGAGTTGCTTTTGAAAGTGCTACCACAGGCTTTTCCTGGCCTCAAGCTTGCGTGCACGTGCGCGTGCATGCACGCAGCCGCCATGTGGGTTTCTGTCAAGGCTCATTAAGCCTTGCACGCCTATCTCCACGCTCCAATTCCCTCCACCTTCCCCACCACAGATCGCGTCACTCTGCTGGCCTCCACTCCCACCCTCTCCAAACCACCCCCGACTCTCTATACTGCAGAAGGCGCACGCGCGGCCAATGCTTGTTTCTTTAGCAATGCTCCAAGTTTGTCTCAGTATATGCCAACTGTTTCCTCTTTTCAGACACCTTTCTAATTACCATTCTACTGTTCTATAGCAATGCCTGTACCTTTCCCATCTTGATTCGTCTTCAATCTGTCTGTCCATTTCTTTTGAAGATAAACAAACATAGGCTCGTTGGGGCACTCTGTCAAGCTCCATGGCATGTTAGGCTGCTCCATGGCTATAAAATATTCCCATAAAAATACGCCGCTTCGGACTCCAGGAAACATGATCGTGTATAGCGTGCTTGTGCAGCTGTCATCAAAATCCAGCAACATAACGCTTTACTTAGCGCGGATGCCGCGATTTCTGCAAGATAAAAGAAATAATGTTTTTTTCTATTGCTTTACTTTTGTAGCAATCGCGGCACCGCGCTTTACCTTTATGATTAAAGAAAAGCACGGGTGCCGTGATTGTACCAAAAGTAAACATATGGAAACACGCTTTGGCATACCCAATAGGTCTCGCCTTAGGCTAAACACTTATACGGTCCCAAAGGCGAGACCTATTGGCTATGCCAATGCTTGTGTTTTGAGGTGGCCATGTACCTTTGGAGTGGGGAATGAAATTTGGCCTTCCTGCCCACTCCCTTTTATTGCTAGGTTTCCTGGTAGGGTATGTGGGGGTGGGAATGATAAGGATAAGGGCTCATTTGTTTTAAATGAGTTGTTTTAGATAATAAGCAGTTTATTTGGGGTAGTTAAGAAGAGGTAGTGTTTTTCAGATTGATAGCAGTCGTTGATGGAGCAGGGTTGAGCCATTGATGAATGTTGTTATTGCCGCGGCTAGGAAAGGTTTGCAAAGTGGCAGAATTGGGAACAGATTATTTATGTATTCATTTCTTTTTCAAATCTTATATAGTGTGAAATTGACCTGAGAGCATCAGAGCACTTTACAAACTATGTACAGACAGCATTTATAAGGAATAAAAACATATTGTGCCGACATTTCAGCAATTTATCAACATATATATATTTACACAAACAGGGGTGTAATAGGTGGTCGATATAGTTTGGGGATAGTGATGGTAGGATGTAGCATGGGTTGGTGAAATGAAAAGCAGTTGTTTCAGAGGTAGAGACATAGTCTTCGATAGAGGGGGTGAGGTGCATCTGATTTTAGGAGGGTGAGTTTAGGGATATGTTGAGAAGAAATAGTTTGAGGCTTTTCCCGAAGTATAGGTATGATTGATTGTCACATAGTTCTTGAAGCAGAGTATTCCAAATTCTGGGCGCATTCCCAGGGAAGGAACAGGTGAGTGAATTTTTTTTAAAATTTGGGCAGAATCAGGAGCACAGTGTTTGAGCTTTGCAATCTCTTTTGGCCAGCTTTTGAAAGTTTGTTGGTGAGGTAACTTGGATTTATGTATCAGAGATCGACTGTTCCCACCTCAGTGTAGTAGGGGTGGGGAGGGATGGGTTATGAGGACAATGACACGAGTTTGGGTCTATGACTTAACGGAATGACATTTAATAGGTCTTTAGTAAATTGGCCTGGTGTGTTGTGGATAATTTGAGTTTTTTGGGTTACAGGGCAGTTTACAGGTTGGGGTGGGGGGGGGGGTTGGGCTCTATAGGCAGTGTCAAACGTTGTGGAACGCTCAGATCTGTTCCGTTAAACTGGCCTTTGGCACTTATTCAGACTGGTTGGTGGTGTTTAGCGCTTAGTGCTACAGAGGGTTCTGGATTAACGATGCCAAGATGAGTTGAGGTTGTGAACGTGGAATACCTGCTGGGTGGTGTAGCCAGCCAGCCTTCCTTCACTGCAGTAGGGACTGGGCGAGCATGGCACTTCGTGATGCTCACCAAGATGTCTTTAACAACATGTGAAGTAGGGACTCGGTAAACCCCGCTTCACTCCCTCCCCAAGCTTCAGTAAGCCCTGGAACCATGCTTCCTGTATCAATTAATCGGGTCATATTTGTAAAGCGCTATTTGTCCCCCCAGAGGGTCTCCAGGCACTTGCTGCTGGTCTCAGATAAACAGCCAGGTCTTAAGTCTCTTCCTGATCTCGGCCAGGAGTCCCTACCTGAACTCGGTCAGCGGTGGTGCATAGCGGAGGTACCCTCTACCCTTGAAATGTGCTCTTACACCCCGGGTGAACCTGCATATGTGTGGGTAGGCTGCTCCCTGAAGGGAGCCTTAAAAATGACACATAGCATTGCTCACGAAAATTGTTTTCCCAATGTCTTCGCTTCGGGATAATAAAAACCTTTGGAAGAATGTCAAGTAGAGAGGGGAGGGCAGGGTGCCTGGCATTTGTATGGTGTCTGGCACACTATCAGGGGTACGAGGGCAAGGTAAGTCTGCCCACGCACCGTGCACACGCCTTAGGCACGTGGGATTTCACCCTTATTTCCATGCCAACGCCTGCCCCTTAGAAAGTGAGCAAAGAGCAATGAACAGGCCTGTGTAAAAACCACTCCACACACAGACGTAACGTGCGTTCCTGAGAACGTTCTAGAACAAGTAAAAAAAATTGAATTACTTTGCGGCCGCTGGAAATAAGCATGCGTCTGTGGAAATGTAATTATATCGATCAAATCTCAAAACCAAGACGTGTACAATTCATCATGGAGAGGGGTATTGTGAAGGGGTTTTAGAAGTGGTCAAGCCTGCAGCCAGATGGCAGTTGTAAATGGGGCATCTTCCCAACGGGACAGGGTGGTCGACCTCAGAGGGTCAGTATCGGGACCAGTATTATTTTATGCTACTTTTCAGTACCTAAGAAACCACCAAAAAATCTTAGTTTTTATATTGATTGCTTACCCAAGATTGGAGAGGCAGTGAGCACTGGAAAAAGGAAAAGGAACATGGGGAGTATGCAGTGATAGGAGGGGAAGAAGTGGGAGCAAAATGGTAAATAGGAAAGGGGGAGGTGTACAGAAAAAGTGAGTAAAGAAGAAAAATGGAGAAGTGAGGGTAGAGGGAAGCAAGGAAGAGGAATAAGAGGGATTGAGTGAAATAAGTGAGGGGCATGGACAAGACGTAAAGAATAAATAAAGGGAAATGAGGGAGGAGAAATGTGGAAAAGAGGGGAGTAAGGAAGAGATAGAAAAAAGTACAATGAAGACTAGAGAGGAAAAAGAGTACTAGAGAAAATAAGAGAAAGAAGTTAGGGTAGAGTGAACAGAAGCACTGAGACAATAGAGATGAGAAAGGTGAGTTGAATTAAATGCGAGGGGCAGGTGGTAGAAAAGAGGCGAAAGACGACCCATGAAAAGACTGAGGACCAGTAGAGAAAAGATGAGATACGTTGTGAAACGAAGGGAGGAGGCAGTCAAAATAGATGAAGGTTAGGGGTTACAGAGGAATACGAAAGTGGAGAAGGACTTATAAAAAGGATGAAAAATATGGGACAATGTGGAAATAGAGATGGAAAAAGATAAACCGTACAGGGAATGAGAGTTGAAAGTGAGTAGGGATTTACAACAGAGAAAAAAGTCACGGGGTGTTTAAAAATAAAGTTAAAAAACTTACCTGACCAGGTCCGCGCCGCGGCCGCCTATGTTCCCCACACAGAGCGCCATCTGGGCCCCACTTTATCCTGTCATGATCCGGCGACCCTGAGCCCCATCGACACCCCACATGCTCCTGAAGGCTATGCGGAGGACTTGAGCAGCTCAGTGAAGCCCTCGAGTGTCACCCGACCAGGAGAAGGCGAGCGCAGCAGATTGTGCCTGGCAGCCGCCTCCTTCACAGTGAATCAAGGCAAACAAGAGGCATCTCCTGACCTCTGGGGCCTCAAGCAGTGGCGCTAAACATCGGACATAGCTCGGTTGTGGGCTATTCACCTTACCTTCTGTTCCTTACTGAAAGCCAGCGTTGGATTGGTAACGGGGGCATTCGGGCAATGCCCGAGGGGCCGGGGTCCGAGTTCCACCTGAGGGCTACTTTTGAGCAGCCTGGGGGCCGATTTGGGTGGTGTCTCTGTTGTTCGACTATACCGCCAGCTGCCCGGTGGGTGTCTGAGTGGCCATTCGGGAGGGAGATGGGCACTCATTATCTCCCGTATAGCAGCAACTCTCGCTGGGCCTCCAATTAATGTAGGCATACTGAGCGGGGCAGGGGGCCTGATCAGAACTGGCCTCACTTGTTTTCAGGCGTTTCACTAGTGTAAACTGATGCGTGCATATTTTTTTTTACCACTTCCCTTTTATGTAAAATTACGCTGAAGCAGTGATTTGAGGGAAGGCATTATGCAAATGTGGGCCGATTTATTTATCCGTGCCCGGGCCGATTTTTAATCCCAATCCAACCCTGCTGAAAGCTAACACAAAGACGGTGTTAACAATCTACCAGCTCAAATGCTTACCTGTTGCTACGGTTTCCAGTCAATTCAATGACCAAATACGCTTTTGTAACCCTCTGGCACAAAGCAATACCAGCTGATCTGACTGCAATATTTTATTCTCAGCTGCAATAAAAAAAAGTTGGTTATGGTGCCAAACCAGTGTCCAAAACTAATCTATTTATTGTGAAAAGTCAAAAAGGCAGTGCACCCGACACGACATACTTATACATACAAAGCCAGTAAGAAAGTTACGTTTGGTTATTAGACAGGGTTGAAGCCAGTAGACATTGTTACACGTAACCTCAATGATTAAACTTAGCAGGCAAGAGTTATGGTAATACTTGCATCCTTTGACAAATTAAGAATGGTAAAGTTGCGTCGTGATAATTCTAGATAGAACCTCCGAGGCGCAGACTACTTTGGACGTCTTCAATGTTTACTTTATTTGCAGTTTTAAACAAGCAGAGAGAGTTTACAAACTGCAGAGATTCGGCTACATGAACAGACCATCCAATGTAGTCAGGTGTTTACCCACTGGTGACATAATTCCTGCAATAAAGATGACGTCACTCACCTGTGTGGATCAGATGATGGCTAGAACATCAGGTCACCTGCCACGGGTATGAAGGATGGGCAAGTCTTGACCCCATGGTGGAAGCTCCGCGCATGCGCTTTAGTAATAAAGGTGAGCACAATTCCACAGGAAGTCTTCAGCTTCGGCATAACGTGTCCCTTCAACCGAAGCGCATCTTCAGCACTTCCAAACACTAATCTGCACACAATCAACACCACTTCCGCCATCTTGAGTGAAGGTACGTGTTTAAGCTTCCCTGTGTGAGGGGTGCACCAAATTTCCTTCCAGATACGGGATACACTGGACTTACCCGCACCATTCACAACTCACACGAGAAGATCACATGAAAGTATCACCCCCATCGTTAGTGCTGATGGCCTTGTCTCGCTCAATGAGTTACAAGTGCCCGGCCAACATACCTTGTGCAGGGAGAAGTAACAACGACAAACAAGTGCTCGGCGGCAGGGGGCCTGCGCGATTCCCTTGCGGGAGCGTGTGACCATATGGCGCTGCGTGCTCCCGCAAGGAAATCACCAAGACGTGCACGCGTTGCATTGCAATCAATGCAACGCATGCGTGTTTTTGCCCCCAAAGCTGTGCCGATGGCATTAGGTCTCTCTCCTATGCAGCGCATGTGTACTGCGTAGGCGAGACCTAAATAACTGAAAAATAGCTGGAAGCAACAGAAGAAGCAAAGGGGAGGATAAAAGCAACGCACACAGCATGGTTAAGTGTGTATTTGGGGGGAGCGGCAAGCTAGGGAGAGCAAAATAAACATGTGTTCCTATGGATTGCTGCAATCAAAACAAAACAGTATTTCACTGACTGTTAGCAGTGGAAGGAAATGAGCCATCCACACAAAAGGATAATAAGCCATGCTACAGGGAAGGGACAAATACAAGAAGAGTAGGGAAAAACATTTAATGAGAAACAAGCAAATGAAAATGACAGAAATACTACCAATGGCTAGCAATGGCCTGTTGCAGAAGCCATTGTGAGTTTTGGTATTATCCACAATACGTCTTCAACCACAGACAGCTAAAACTATCTGTAGATGAGACCAAAACATGTAATAAAACTAGCCTTTATACTGTTGCAATGTTGAGACAAAGTCTGCACTTGACTATATAAAGAAAACCTGCCAATGAAAACCAGAGGCATGGGTAAGACAAATAATTGGCTCTCATCTCAAGATGGGCACAACCCTGCCAAATCATCCTAAAACCAAGGCTGGAAATTTGCGTCAGACTATATGGCAGAGATGTGTGCTCATTTCTGGAATGAGTGTCCAGTGAATTTCAAGGTGCATTCCAAATTTACAGGATACTCACATCTGATATAGTTACATAAAATTAATCTAAATAGAAATTACTTACATAGTTTGTGGTTATCCAAAATGTATTGCATGACTCTGGCCCTCTTGGGCCTACACTGGAAAGTGGTGTCTTCATTTGAACACTTTTGTCTAATTAATTTAAGACACATAGATTGCTCGATTGTAAACGTTACCAAATGACTCACTAACATCAAGGACCAAATGTGTCAATCTGGGACCTGGATTTACCAACGCAATGCATTCTGAGAGTTGTGTTTTATTTCATCTCAACTGTTCTAAATTACTAGGTTGCTGGGAGGAATATCTGAACGGAATGTTGTGTCCCTAATAATATAGAGTTGGAGTCATCAGGTTTGAGTAGCTCATCCAGTTCAGTTTCCCACTTTGCATTTTGTGATTTGTAGTCCTTCTGGTCCAATTTTGAATTCAACACTAAAACTTCAGAATGGAGAGAAAGAACCTGGACTGGATGAACTATTCAAGCATGGAGCTGGAAAACATTCGAGCTCTGGGACCCTTATTCAGCCAATGCATTGGACGTGACAGCCTAAGTTCAAAAGGCTGAAACATAAGTCATAGATGGGTAGGAGTGTGTGTGCTCATCGCTGCGCTCTGTCATCACGAGCCCAGGTTTCTAGGTGTGTGATTTCTAGTGACAACCTAATGAGTTCTGGGTGTTGTAGTCTTGGTTTGTCATCACTGGCGACCAATAGCATTCATCCCAATGTGTATTACCCTACTAACCACGCCTATTCCTCCACTAATGAGACTGCAAGGCTGAAATTAGTTATGCATTAATGTAATATATATATATATATCAATTGCAAGTCCTAGAGTGCAAAGCAGTGACGTAACCAGCATGTCATGAGCCCTAGGACTTGGAAGGAAATGGGCCCTATATGGCTGCTGTTTGAATTGTAAAATGCAGCAATAATCAGGATTTGGTGGGGCCCTGAAGCCACTAGACCTCGGTGCCACTGCACCTACTGCACTAATGGAAACGGATGGAAAAGGAACCACCTCTCTACGTCATGCATGACGCTTTGAACGAAATGTAGCTTTTTAACCAAGAGCATTTTGGGCTGGGGAGCCCAGAACAATTTTTAAAACGATAAATAGAACAATGATCAGTGGGGTGGATAAGATTCGAGTGCTGGCCCAGGGTGCCTCGCGGGAGCGCTTGGAAGCACCGCAGTGTTCACGGAGTGAGAGCAGCCGGAGTTAAACAAGTGAGAAAGGACAGCTGTTGGAGCGGCACCAGACAGAAGAAGAATGATTTGTGCACAGGATGTTTTTGTGCCTGCTGTACAGAATGAAAAAGAAAACTGAAAAAAAGATTAGCTGGGAACATTTGGAAAACATGACTGTTTTTTGGGACTTTTTTTTGGCTCCTGTTAATGAGATTTCCCCTGTTATAGAAGCTGGCTGTTGGTTGCGACTCTGCAGGCTCTGGGTTACGAAACGCAATAAACTGGGCGCTTGACGGGTGGGGCGGCGGGATGAGCGCGAGCGGCAGGAAGTGCATCACGCGCGCGCTCTCAGTACAGCCAGTTCCCTTCCCGGAATGCCATTGAGCAGAAGTCCCGCGTGCAGCCTCGCAGAACGCCCGCGTGCACCCTGGCTTACGCGGGAGTCGGCCTCGCTACTCAGAACTCGCTCCAGGTGGAAAGCACACCGCTCCCTTCCTCAGAAAGGCTGCCTGGGTTAAGGACATGCTTATTTCTGCATTTAACTCCTGCCTTGTCCTTGAGCGTCTTGCCTCGATATGTAAACACCCCTCCCCTGTTCAAAGAACTATTTCCCAGTGTGCACACACTCCCTCTGTATTCACGCTGCCAATATTTTTTTTAAGTCGATGGCAAGTTCTTCTTATTTGAGGGCCCTTTCGCCTTGTAAACATGTTTTCATCAGAGAAATGCTCTTACGTCAGGCAGTAGTCTATATTCAGGATACAAATTGGAGCACTTGGTTTGCCGTGGAAATGTTGCTCTGCCTGCACAGCTCCACGCGGCTCACTATTTCTCTTAATGCCCTGAACCAGCCTTGGTAGCCAACATCACTTTGAGTACTGAGACGTATGGGCCCAGGCAGAGGGGACGTGGTGATAGTAAAGAAATGTAGCGGCCTACAGGGACTATGAATGAACAGCAGCCCTGGCAACTGTTGTCATCCCAGGCCACATACTGCATGCAGCAAGCGAGCCTGGTCACTGCAAGGGGAGTTTAGAGGAGGGGTATGCTCTCCCGGCCCTCACATTTTGTAATTAAAAAAATTGCAAATATATGGTACGTTTTACAACACACATTTTATTACAGAATCTTGTCCGATGGTTGAAGGGATTGACGGAGATTGGGGACATGGTTGTATAGCTTAACCCCTTCCATGCTGATGACGTCCGGGAGCCGTCATGGCACACAGTGCTCGTGTGCTGATGACGGCTCCCGGCCGTCATGACCGCACCCGCGATCGGAATGTGCCGCACAGGCACAGAATCGCGGCCGCGCCCAAGGGGTTAATGAATGAATGGTTGGTAAGAAGTAGGTGGAAAAAATAATTCAAGAATGGCTGACAATGGATAAAGGCTCATAGTTACGTGGACCAGATGATGATCTTAATGCACTGACCAAGGGTGGGTGATCTTGTTTTCATTGTAACCTCTGCATTAAAACATCACCCTTCTCAAATGCTACTACTACCACCAATCCTTGTGAAACATGTATAGCCTAGAGGTATTTAACCCTGTTCACTGAGTTAACGCATCAGTGAATTAAACATTAAACAATAAGCCTTGATCTAAAGCAGGAACATGAGATAATCATGTAGTGGCTGAATTTCATAATGTGAAACCAGGAAACCTGGCATCAATCCTGGCTTGCACTAGATCTCATTGTGTGATCCTAGGCAATTACTTTTTTCCACAGTGCCTCCTTTTTCTTCATCATCATTGAAAACCCCTTGAAATACATCAGTTCAGGGTGTGCACTGCAGAAAAGTAAAAGACTATAGTATTTCTCCGTCTATAGTAACACCCTAGCAGGCCTCAAATCTATTTGCCGACTGCTGTTTTGACAAATAACAGGTGTTCTGTTCAGTCAGAAAGTAAAGGAGCAATAAAGATGCCTTTAAATCTTGTTTTTAGCTTGTCGCATTTCTCTCTGTTCAGAGGCAGAGGTTAGAAGTCAGTTTCCAATTACTTTTCCTTCTCTGACTGCAGAGTTCCAGGATTTTGTAAAGTGAACTGTCTGACCCTCTGTACAAAGTATGAAATAATAGGCTGTAGTGTGTCAGATTTTCCCCAACACACATTTGGATAGCTAGTAAGTCAACTGTACACACATTTCAAAATATATTTCAGTAGTTGTAAAAGCCCATTTTTTGGGCTTGTGTGTAATGAAAAAAATATTTTAGTAGGATGAAAAACAAATCGGAACACTTTACTTGGTGGTGTGCAAATTATAAATATGTTTTCTGAAACCCAATTTTCACAGATTGTGTATACACTACATAGCTTTATCAGTAAAGCAGTAAAGTACTAGGAAGGTTTTTTGCCATTACTTGGAGATTTCATGTCTGTAAATGACAGCACGCTACCACATTATGCCTTAGCAATATTTATTTAAAGTAAGAGTTTAGACGTAAACTAAGAAACACTCCTGCCCTACCCTACCCTGATGGCAATGCTATTAGTAAACTGAGAGGCAAGTCAGGGATCATGTGTACCCAAATGTGGGCTATATTCTTATTACACATGGAATAAATGTTTAGTCTATTTAATGATACAGAAGAGTTTTGTTTTGTACAGCAGATATTTGAAGGTGCACTCGTGTGAGAATGAAGAAAAAGACGACTGTGAAATAAACTATTGACAACAAACACACAATTTGAGACCAGTTTACTGGTCAAGTACATTACAGTTAGGTCGAGTAGATTATTAAAGTTACTCGGCCTGTAGGTAAAGTAAAATGTTTATGATTTTTCGACGCCTGCCATAGGCCAAGTACAGAGGCAAAATACAGTTGGCTTTCCTTTTGGCTCACTAATAGCACTGTTAGGGCAGTTGCAGTGGGGGAGTAAATGTTTCTAAGTCAGAGTTTCACGACTGTGGGTCACAAGCTGATTTTTAGTGAGTCGGGAAAGTCCGAACTATAATTAAAGATGAATTTGAATTGTGTACTTATGTGGTCACATTTGTGGTGCTTCAAAGGCATAGGTCAAATGTCAGGCTATGTTTCTGACAAATTGCTGCTTATTCTTTTACCATGGGGACTGGTGTTTACTTTTCTTTCTATGAATCTAAAGTGATAGGAGTTTTTGAAGTGAATTATGTGACAATCTTGTTGGCGTACAGGGAGTGTGAAAGGAAAGGCTTTAGGATGTCGTTTCTTTTGCAACACAAAAGAAAGTGTAGAAAACTTTAAATACACTATGTATTTTGCAGTTAGGAAAGTAAAAATGAAGTACTTTCTTGTATTCTGAAAAGTGCTGGAAACACTAAATAGGAAAAACAAATCAAGACACTTTACTTGGGGATACACAAATGATAAATACTCACAGAGCCCTGATTTGCGCACAATATTATTTGTGTGCTATATAGTTTTATCAGTAAAACTGTACGTCTGTGCAAATTTAGTAGCTATTACAATGCAAAATGTGTTGTCTGTAAATGGCAATGCAGTATAACACTATGCTTTAGTTGCTTTTAAAAAATCTATATATATATTCCAAACAACTTGCCCCTTCTGGAAACACTTGGCCCAAGGGAAGGTGGTGCACTATGTCGGTGGAGCAGGCCTTTCATTAGAATTCCACAAAAGAGTCCAAATAGAGAGCGCACACTCAGGAAATCAATGTGCAGTGCAGAATGAATTTATTAAATCCTGTATCGCGTTTCGACTGTTACCAGTCTTGATCACACAAGGATTGTAATGAGAACAAGCCATACATATCCTGGATAGGCAAGAGACAAAGGACTGACAAAACAAGCATTTGCGGGGCCTAAAGGTCACCGTAAGCAGCCAATGCCAGACCTACTGTTTTTGCCAGTGTTTGTTTCAAGTATGGCAGAGCTACCAAAGGAGGAAGCCAGTTGTTCCAATAGCACTCTAAACCTCTCCCAGGCCTTTTGCTTTTACAACCAGCTAGAGTCAGCGGCAAGGCCAGACTGGGAACACAAACCAGCCCTGGCCATTCTGCCAGACTAACTCTGGGTGGTTGTTAGCGAGAAGCAGCACTGCTTCCTTCCTCTTTAGCACTGCTGCTGGTTTTGTGACAGGGTGCTGATAGTGTATCACTGCTGCAAAACCGGCCCTCAGTAACAAAACCGGACATTACCAGTTGAAAACTGGCCCCCACCCTTCCGGCCAACTGGGAAAACGCTTGGTGCCAGTCCGGCCCTAGTCAGCGGGCCACCTACCACTGACTGGATGGGCTAAGGAACCGATATACTTCCAGCGCATCTTCCACCTAAGCTTTCGGCAACATAGAACCAACTAGCTGATCTGGCATTGGTGTGGCTAGATAGAGACCGGTCTAGAACTCCATGCGATCAAATGGGAGATCCCAAGTTTGCCCAGGTCTAGCAACTAACCTAGCTAGTCATGTTTATCCAAGGAACTCTGGTCCTCTTGGTTCTCCATTATAAATGTAGGATTACAAACAATAGAACGCATAAAGAGCACTGAGGAAGCTACTCGCGCGTAGCATAGAACACCTCTGTATCAATCTATCTCCTCTTCAGTGCAGACTCTTCCTTATTCTAAACAAAAGGCAAAATGTAAGCTATGAATTAGTTGCAATTTCTCATTACAAAAATCTTTGAGTTTGGGACTTGCAACCGCAAAGGCTAGAAAAAGCATCCCTTCAGTGAAACATTTAGACATGCTTTGCCCTAACACCTCCTAGGAAACTGCTGGATGTTCTTGCTTGTGTTTTTTCTCCACCTCCCTCCATCAGTGGGAGCCTTCTGAAGCTGTCAGGCGACTTGAGAGATGTATAAAAATAAATACTGTCAGCACTTTTAATGTTGCCTGTAACGCTCATTTTTTTTTTTGTAAGGAGGTCTCTTAACGTCATGGGTTTTACCTGCCCTGTGCTTATGACGAGTTGACCTTGTCATGAACAATGGGGATCATGTATATTCAGCACAGGACGGGAAAACCCCCTAGCAGCCAAGGTGTTAAATAAAGAAAGCTGCGAAAAGTCTCCTTACACAAACGTTTGTTCTATTCTTACCTGCTGAGCACCCTGCTTTCCTTGTGCTTATCCCTATCGCACCAAGCGAAGTGTCCCAAAACTTCATTTAGGCACGAGGTGCTTTATAAATGTAACCAAGTAGCGAGGAAACCAGGTGCAAGTTCGTATTTTTTTATTACATTTGGGTTTTACGAAGGGTTTCAGTATGAGTGGTAAGGAAAGGCACACGTGAAGAGGGACGTGGTGTGGACGGTGTTTGTGGGCATGTGGACATGCTGACGGGGAGGTGTGGCGAATGTCCTGTCTACTGAGGAATGCTCACTGAAGTCCTCCCAAGCCTAGTTTTGCAGATGGTCCCAGTTCAGGGTTTAATATGAATGGTAAGCAAATTGGTGTGCACCTGAGTGTGTGTGGGGTGCATAGTGTATGTGTTTGTGCGTGTGGGGAAGAAAGTGATGTGTTGGGGCGCTCTCTGATGCCATTTCATTGGCCTGCCCGAGCTACTCCTGCATGAATCAGGAGCCTGGACAGCGCTGATATTTACAGTGACGAGCAGCCATGAAAACACCGCCTTATAAATGTGTACTGATACTTAGGCGCTCGCTCGCTCTGCTTCAACTTCCTGCTGAATGCATTGAACTGAAGGAGTAACTTGGAGGGACACATTAGAAAATGATCAAATTGTAGGTATATATTTCCCTAAATATTTTTTAGATTTTAATTTTTTTCCATTATGGGATGCATTGATTTGTGTGTGTATCAATCAATCAAATAGTGCTTATATAGCACGACTTATCACCCGTGAGGGTATCCAGGCGCTGGGCTTAGGGTTTCAGCCGACGACCCACGTCTCGGCTCCCTTCCTGAAGTCTGCTAATGAGGCTGATGTCTGACGGTGGAGGGGAAGGGCATTCAAGGATTTGGCTGTGAGGTGGGAGAAGCATCGTCCTCTGCTGCAGCAGTGGCGGATGCGCGGTGTCTGTGCGAGGACGAGGTGAGCGGAGGTTTCTGGGTGGTTGGTGGAAGTTTAGGCGGTGGTTCATGTACGCTGGTCCTTGATCACGGAGGGCTTTGTAGGCGTGGTTCAGAAGCTTGAAACGGCATCCCTTCTGGAGGGAGAGCCAGTGTGGCTGCTGCGGTCTGGATTGAAGGCTGTCTTGTGGATTTAGAGAGTGAAGCTAACCACAAGGCAGCTGCACGCTCTGTTGTTTTATAATCTACGTGTTCCTGTTGTGGAGTTGATTGTTGACTGAGGAAATGCTTGAACCTCTATTGCAGAAGAATTACTTACATAACCTGCTGTGGAATGGGAAGGGACACTTGTTGGACTAGGGAACAGGTTTGCCATCTACCCTGCCTGAATGAATCACAATGAAGAACTGGAGCTATTGCTTTAAAAAGCTGTTCCCTCTTATGTTGTTGTTATTCATACGTCAAGCTCATCAAGTTGTTGCCAGGAATACATAAAGCAAGTGTGACATAGCGAGATATTTATGATCATGTTATGGTATGTGACTTGTAAAGAAACAATTAAAATTAAAAATGACAATCACTTTTGACTGACGCTTAAAGAGGGAGTAGTTTGCTGGTACTGGTGAAGTGAGAGTACGGGTCAGTTATGAATCGCGGACACAGATAGTCTTCTACTAGCAGCCCTCGGGCGCACTAACAATCACTTTTACCACTTCCAGAAACAGGCAACCTGGTAAGATGAAGAGATTTCCTAGTATGAATGAGTTTTGTTACCCCCTTACCCCTTCCACCTCAGGTAAGCGCTATGTGCCCCCGCTTAAAGGCCAAGCTCTGGTTCTTTACAGTCTGGGACCTCTAGTCCTGTACTTTTATTTCAATAGTGTATAATGTTTCGGATAAAAGCCATATAGATTCAATGCACCACAGGCATTTAGAAGTTCAAAATGAGAGCACACATCAAGAAATGACAGAGTATAGTCCGACTCCAGAGCAACCCGCAGGTTTGCCATCAGGAGTGGTCACTCTTGTCAGCCGAAGGGCTCGCTTCTCGTGAGTTTGTACTCGAAGGCAGTGTGGGCTGCAATGGACAAGAAAGTGCTTGCCGCCTGATTGCATCCTTGCAGGATCTGCGCTTTATAATCAGTGAAAAGAGTAGCCACCTTCTTAAGACAACAGGTTTTGAGCTAAGAGGCATGCAGTGCTGAGTGCTTCCAACCCTCCTAGATTGCCGTGGAAGAGTCCAGCATTTCCCTTAAGATCAGAGTTTCTGGGACCTGCCTTTCAGTTATTTGGGAGCTATTTCATGGTAAGAGCGAGCACAGGTGACACGCCAAACTGGAATTTTAGGAAGTTGAGTTCTTCTGGATTCCGATGAAGTAGCAGCTAGGGAGGGTTCATGAACATTGTGTTTTTATATTTTAGCTACTTAAGTAACAAGGAGACAGATGTTTAGTGAGTTGCAAATTGGTTTGCTACGGCCAAACGTACAAATTGGATTTGCCTAAATATTAAAAAGGTCAATTTCTACAATTTAGACTCTGTGCTTTATTTGAGCCGGTGGTTTCGCTGTTTCTCTAATTTAGAGAGGAGCACGACTACAGTTGTTTCCTAATACAATATTCATTAAAATTAGTAATACCTGCCGCCCAAGCCATTTTATAGCTTTGGGGGGTGTCTGGAATAGTTTGCATTGTCACACTTGTAGGAGTGTGATGGTTAGTAGTTGTGCTGGTACTATCATTGGCAGTGCTGACTGGCGCAATTGGTGGTGCATAATTTACAAATTAACCACTGACGAAGCCAAACAAATAGGGAATCACAAGTTTTGCTGCATGAAATAACGGGTTCCTAAATGTGATTACCGAATAACAAATCGCATTTAAAATGTACCAAACGTTCACAAATCGCGAATGACTGCATTTTATTCATTTTGCACTTCCAATTTGCCACCAAGTGGAAGCAGGTGTTAACCAGGTGCAAATCATAAAAAGAGAAAGAGGAAGTTCGTTGTCATTCAAAATGGCAGCAGTATGGATGGTGCCAGGAAAGGTTAGTTAGGGTCAAGATGGCACTATGTTATCAGACAAAGCAACAAATCTATGATATGTGCAGGCCCAGCAGACAGGTCATCTTGGAACTAGACCCCTAATAGGTAGAAACACCCAAAGCGGTTCCTTCTATAGAACATTCAAACAAACCGAACACTGTTTCTACATTTAATGCTCAGGAATGTTTCTTTCATCCTTTGCTGCTTGAGCCCCTGTGTGGGCCTGTCAGTGTGTCAGCTTGCTTCTCACTGCAAGCACTAGAGCGCTGACCGCTCTGGGTCTCTGGCACAGATACATAGTGCCTCATGGATGCTTCCTTACTATCCTCTGCAGGGGTACCATATAACGAGAGGCCACTTGCATCTAGTCACTTGTGCAATACCTCTGGTAACATCATGGATGCAGTGTGCCATCTGAGTCTGAGTGTGTATAGTCTGCTGGTTGGTATAGGGCGGTGGTGGTTGTGGCTAGTCTGTTGACTGGCCTCCTGTGACTGCCTAGATGTGTTGTTGTGCCTACGCCTGCTGCCGTCTTTGCTCGGCGCAGTGCGCTGTGCCTTTATGGCGTCAGACCGGGTGCCCATGCTTGTGCTAATGGCACTGACTCCTTCCTTTGTGTCAGTCTCTAGACCATCGAGCGTAAGGCACAGAGCTGTCAACTGATTGCACTGCACTGTCAGCATCTGTTTTTCTAATTTGAGGAACTCCCTTTATTGGGGGATCCCCACTCCTGCGTCATGACTCAATGATGCCACTGTACGGGCATTGGAGTGTTGTGCATTCCATACCCTAGGTGAGTCCGATGTCCCCTAACTATTGTCTGTGTTGGGGGTCTGTCACTGCCACTTGGTTGTTGGTGTCTTCTTATGATCTATCTTGACGGTGCTGGGGTGATAGTTGCAGATGTGTCCCTACTCTGCTTCACTGTGCGCTCTCTCTAGCATCTCTTCCCTTCCTACTTCAGCAGGTTCATGAACCACAACTGTGTTGGAGGGATTTGTGCACGTGTATAGCAGTGGCCATTAGTACAGTGCATTACACCTACAGCTCCAGAGACACTTGCGGATTAATATTGTGGAGCACAACAACCCTTGCTGACATGGATGTGCGTTGGCCTACTAAACCTTTTTACTCACATTCACAATGATTTGACAGGGATTTGAACTTCACAGTACCACATTTCCCATAATGCATTGTTCAGGTCATAGACAATGTAGTAATGGCGTAAGCATCACACGTCCTTGGGAATTGTGCTACACACACGCCCATCTATCACGTTCACGCTGTCATAATTACACTGAGGTGCAATGGGGATAAATGTACACTTACCTGTTGGTGGTATCCATGTCTCTTACTCAAGTGACTGCCTCAGGTGGTTGGAAGGACTCTGCGACCTTCTCAACTGGTGTTGATGGTCATTTTGTTGACAGAACCCCTCAACTACTAGCTGCCTTTTGTTGCCAATCTTCTCTGCGCTTTTGTGTATTTCTTCAGTGTTGTGGCTGGCTACCCTCACTGCATCCTGTCTTGCATCCTCTGATAAAATTTAGACTTGCTTGCCTCTGGCACAGAGTTTCCAAAGAGTGTGTTGTTGTTTGCAGCACAATCCTCCACCAGCATAGCCAGCTCTGCTTGGTTGAATGTTCTTATGCTTTACTAACATCTCTCATTCATTCTTACGCAGCAGTGGCTGGTGTTCTTTAGTCTTTTGGAGCAACGCAGGTACTTCCAATCACCACCCCGACCTCTTCCGTTGTACGCGTCGCATTTCCTATTTGTGATGTCATTAGAGTGAGCCATGGGCTCTGTCACAATTCATAAGTAGCTAATAATGTTCATAATGACCACTTAGCATCTAGCCTCTATATAGATTATTGCTATCTGATTTTCATAATCTCAAAATTAATTGAAATTGCCTTATATAACTTATGGAATTAATCAAATTGAAGTCTGACTGATTTCTAGAGTATGTAAATGTCATTCATGGAATACTATATTGCTTTAATTATCGCTCTAAAGATCGTTGTCTTTTTATATATTTATATTTATTTGTTTATTACTATTCAAGAATTGATTGGCCCTGCCGTGAAGACTAATGATATTTTATCTTTTGTACTTGAGGTCACGGTACGTGGTCCGTTTAAAGATGGTATTGTTTTTATTCTAAACATGATAATGTATTTTATTTATTGGTAATGGTTTCAATTAAACACAAATTAATAAATAACTTTGATTTTCAAAATGTGAATCACAATTTTTCCAACAACTACTGATTCATTATTCAGTAGTTGCAATTTAGAAATAGGGACCATTTAGAAATTGCAAAATGAACATTTCTAAGTTGCATACATCTCAATTTGTAAATCAGTATTTGCTAATTCTTCCCATTCACAATTAGAATTTACAATTCCTTTTGTTTGCACATTTGCCTTCCCTCCCATTGTCAATTGATTCTGTTTGTTTAACTTTCTTGTAATACCTTGGTGTTGGACGCTTTGTGAACGTTTAATGGATAAATAGAAGTACAAGGGGCAGAATGCATTGAAAAATATGAACGAAACAAGCACTTTACAAATGGGATTGGGAATCTAAAGAGATATGACGAATGTACCCACAGATTCTGCTTTTGGCTTGGTTTCGAGTGAGAGAGCTTAATTATAGAGCATAAGACCTGTGTTAGTGGCGATCATAGGACGTGCCAATGTTCATGGAAAGTGCCAGGGATTGTAGGAAGCCAGTGATCATAGTAAGTGCCTTCGGTCATATTGGAAGTGCCAGTGATCCGATGATCATAGGAAGTGCCGATGATTATAGGAAACCGGTGATCATAAGAAGCGCTGATGATCATTGTAGGAAGTGCCAGTGATCCGTTCATAGGAAGTGCTGATGATCATTAAAAAAACGATAGTAATTGGAAGTGCCAATCGTCATAGAAGATGCTGGTGATCCGATGATCATAGGAAGTTGGGATGACTATAGGATGTGCCAGTAATTCGATGGTAATAGGAAGTGCTGATGATCCGATGATCATAGGAAGCGTAGATGATTATAGGAAAGCAGTGATCATAGAAAGCTCCAGTGATCATAGAATGTGCCTTAGATTTGATTAGCATAAAAAGGCAGTGATCACTGGAACTGCTGATCGTCATAGGAGGTGGCGGTGGTGATTTGATGATCATAGGAAGCGCAGATGATTATAGGAAGGCGTTGATCATAGGAAGAGCCGATCATATTGGGATGTGCCCGTGAGTTAATGATCATAGGAAGTGCTGATGATCATAGGAATTGCTGATGATTTTAGGAAAGCAGTGATCATAGGATACGCAAGTAGTCATAGGTTGTGCCGGTGATTCAATGTTCGTAAGAAGTGCTGATGATCATAGGAAGTGCCGATGATCAATTGCCAGTGTCATAGAAAGTGCTGGTCTTGTATGAGAGCAGGAACAGTAGATAGATAAAGAGGAAGGCTAAAAAGAGAAGGATTGAGGACAGTGGAAGAGAGAAAGTTAGTGTTCAGTATCATGAGGAAGAAGAGAGACAGAAGCTGGAAAGAAGGAGGGGCAGGGAGAGAGACCTAGAGAGGGAGTTTAGAGTGTTGGGTGAAAAAGGAGAGCTCTGGAGAACGAGAGCTTGTACGTGAGGGTAGGTGGAGAAAGGGGAGAGCGAAACTAACTGGATTTATGTGTTTGAAAGGTGTGTCCTGATATAAAGAGAGCTTCCTTTGGGCCCTGGTTTATCTCACTGCTCTAAGTCCACCACTTCTGCTCGACTTTACTCCTAAATACACATGTGCATTCTGTGACAACAAAGTTATCGATTCGAGGAAATAAAAGAATGAGGTATGCGTAGGCAACGCTGGCCCAGACTTGAGCCTCATAAGCGGTTGATAAGTTATGCATTATTGTCCTCTCAGGTTCTAACTGCAGGGAACACCCTTTGTTCATGAAATTAACTCAGATTAATTTTCCGCCCCACAATGATGGTTTGGGGCGGGCTGTTTGTGGCTGACTGCACGTGGACAATATGGCTATCAGCACGTGCCTACACACTCTCATTCTTACCTATCACAAGCAGGCACCTGGGCCCACTGTCCCAGTGAGCGTCATGCCACTGCCTCACGCGCTCACTGAACTCGGCCATTGGTAGTCCGTGCCAGCGTTCTAAGCATTCCGATTGGCTGAACCTGTTGCCGCATTCCTCGCATTGTGCTAAAATATATTAGATGTATCCAACCATGTGGAATTGTTCAAGCTTTGATGGTAAAAGGCAGAGCCAGGCCTCCATGTTTAAAACCTCAGGCTGCCCACATAGCTGCTGCAGGCTCTTAATCTCTGCACTCTCCTGCCCACATATGTGACCTCTCCAGACAGCGAGAGTTCAAACCACACGCCACAAGCGCTCCACGTGCGGTGCTCTGCTGCTTTCAGTCGGAGCTATCCTCGCTGCAGAGCACGAGTTCCCCAACCAATGTTGCCTTTGTATCATTTTGTCTGCATACACGTCTGTAATGTCTAGGAAACATAGTTTAAAACAATTTGCAAACTTGTAAGAAGGAACACTTTTTAAAAAAAATAACACTTTAATGAGTCGTGTCTGTGTGTGTCTGCGCGTGTACACCTGTGTGTGTGCTTGTGTCTGAGTGAGGTGTGTCAGCGTGTGTGCCTGTGTGTGTGCTTGTGTCTCGGTATGAGGTGTGTCTGCGTGCCTGCCTTTGTGTGTGCCTGTGCGTATCTCTGTGTATACGCCTGTGTGTGTCTCTGTGTGGACACCTGTGTGTGTGTGCTTGTGTGTGCTTGTGTCTGAATGAGGTGTGTTAACGTGTGTGCCTGTCTGAGTGCTTGTGTCTCTGTATGAGGTGTGCCTTTGTGTATGCATGTGCGTATCTCTGTGTATACGCCTGTGTGTGTCTCTGTGTGTGTGTGTGTGTGTGCTTGTGTCTGAGTGAGGTGTGTCAGTGTGTGTGCCTGTGTGTGTGCTTGTGTCTCTGTATGAGGTGTGTGCATGTGCGTATCTCTGTGTATATGCCTCTGTTTGTCTTTGTGTGGATGCCTGTGTGTGTGTGTGTGCTTGTGTCTGAGTGAGGTGTGTCAGCGTGTGTGCCTGTGTGTGTGCTTGTGTCTGTATGAGGTGTGACTGCTTGCATGCCTTTGTGTGTGCCTGTGCGTATCTCTGTGTATACGCCTGTGTGTGTCTCTGTGTGGATTCCTGTGTGTGTGTGTGTGTGTGTGTGTGTGCTTGTGTCTGAGTGAGGTGTGTCAGTGTGTGTGCCTGTGTGTGTGTGTGTGCTTGTGTCTGTATGAGGCGTGTCTGCTTGCGTGTCTTTGTCTGTGCCTGTGCGTATCTCTGTGTATACGCCTGTGTGTGTCTCTGTGTGGATGCCCGTGTGTGTTTTTGTGTGTGCTTGTGTCTGAATGAGGTGTGTCAGCCTGTGTTCCTGTGTGTATGCTTGTGTCTCTGTGTGTCTGTGTGTGTGCCTTTGTGTGTGCCTGTGCGTATCTCTGTGTACACGCCTGTGTGTGTCTCTGTGTGGATGCCTGTGTTTGTGTGTGTGCTTGTGTCTGAATGAGGTCTGTCAGCGTGTGTGCTTGTGTGTGTGCTTGTGTCTCGGTATGAGGTGTGTCTGCATGCGTGCCTTTGTGTCTGCCTGTGCGTACCTCTGTGTATACGCCTGTGTGTGTCTCTGTGTGGATACCTGTGTGTATGTGTGCCTGTCTGTGTGCTTGTGTCTCTGTATGAGGTGTGTCTGCGTGCGTGCCTGTGCGTATCTCTGTGTATACGCCTATGTGTGTCTCTGTGTGGATGCCTGTGTTTGTGTGTGTGCTTGTGTCTGAATGAGGTGTGTCAGCGTGTGTGCCTGTGTGTGTGCTTGTGTCTCTGTATGAGGTGTGTCTGCGTGCGTGCCTGTGCGTATCTCTGTGTATACGCCTGTGTGTGTCTCTGTGTGGATGCCTGTGTTTGCGTGTGTGCTTGTGTCTGAATGAGGTCTGTCAGCATGTGTGCTTGTGTGTGTGCTTGTGTCTCTGTATGAGGTGTGTCTGCTTGCGTGCCTTTGTGTGTCCCTGTGCGTATCTATGTGTATAAGCCTGTGTGTGTCTCTGTGTGGATGCCTGTGTGTGTGTGCTTGTGTCTGAGTGAGGTGTGTCAGCGTGTGTGCCTGTGTGTGTGCTTGTGTCTGTATGAGGTGTGACTGCTTGCATGCCTTTGTGTGTGCCTGTGCGTATCTCTGTGTATACGCCTGTGTGTGTCTCTGTGTGGATGCCTGTGTGTGTGTGTGTGCTTATGTATGAATGAGGTGTGTCAACCTGTCTGCCTGTGTGTGTGCCTGTGTCTCTGTATGAGATGTGTCTGCATGCGTGCCTTTGTGTGTGCCTGTGTGTATCTCTGTGCACACGCCTGTGTGTGTCTCTGTGTGGATGCCTCTGTGTGGGTGTGTCTGTGTGTGTGTGTGTGTGCTTGTGTCTGAATGAGGCGTGTCAGCGTGTGTGTATGCTGGTGTCTCTGTATGAGGTGTGTCTGCTTGCGTGCCTTTGTGTGTGCCTGTGCGTATCTCTGTGTATAAGTCTGTGTGTGTCTCTGTGTGGATGCCTGTGTGTGTGTGTCTGTGTGCTTGTGTCTGAATGAGGTGTGTCAGCGTGTGTGCCTGTGTGTATGCTTGTGTCTCTGTATGAGGTGTGTCTGCTTGCGTGCCTTTGTGTGTGCCTGTGCGTATCTCTGTGTATAAGTCTGTGTGTGTCTCTGTGTGGATGCCTGTGTGTGTGTGTCTGTGTGTGTGTGTGCTTGTGTCTGAGTGAGGTGTGTCAGCGTGTGTGCCTGTTTGTGTGCCTGTCTCTGTATGAGGTGTGTCTGCTTGCGTGCCTTTGTGTTTGCCTGTGCGTATCTCTGTGTATACGCCAGTGTGTGTCTCTGTGTGTGCTTGTGTCTGTGTGAGGTGTGTCTGCGTGTGTGCCTGTGTGTGTGCTTGTGTCTCTGTATGAGGTGTCTGCGTGTGCGTGCTTTTGTGTGTGCCTGTGCCTATCTCTGTGTATACGCCTGTTTGTATGCCTGTGTGTGTGTGAGTGTGTGTGCGAGGTGTGTTAATATGTTTTGGAAGCAGGTGAGTGCATACTGCTCCTTAGTGAGTATTGATAATCTTTTGACCAAAGAAAACTCAAAATTCCAGGTGATTGTTTTCTGCTTTTATTCTTCACCTTTATATCCTGGTTCATAAATTACCATCACACTCCAGAAGTTTACTGGAATAGTTGTATTTAGCCCCACCCCCCTCCCCGCCATCTGACGCGCCCACCGTGGCACTAAATGTGCCCTGCTCCAGTCTTCCAACACTTCACCCTTCTACAATGATTTCGGATAAATATCTCCTCGGTAACTGAGAGCTCTAGGGCTTAGTCTACCTACTTAGACATATAGCATACATTTAACGTTTGTGTCATTTCAGCGGGAAAAGGCTTCACAGAACACCGCTCCTGAGAAATCATTTAACCAACATGTTTAATCCATTTTTTCAGGATGAATGGGTTTTGCCACTTGGTAGAAGCTAATTCATAGAATTAATTGTTTTCATAGTATAAATGCCATTTATCTTGATACTGTTGTCTCTTGCTTGGTTTTTTTTTCAACGATTGCACGTTTTCCTTCCATTCAACAACTGCTATTCCAACTCCTGTTACTAAAATATTTCTCACGTTTTTTAAGTCTAGTCTAGACACATCTTTAGTTGTATCAGTAGCCTCATGTGATACATTATGCCATATACATACCAATATATACATACATAGAAGGCTTTGGGTAAGCCTTCCTCATCCGTTGTTCTGTTTGCTTGTCATTCACATTTTGCTTCCGCCCACCACACTATAGAGCATAGGGCAATGGGTCAGCCCATTTTAGCCATTAGCTATCTTATATTTTGAGTGACGTAATTTTGTCTGATTACATGTGTACATTTGCCGATCAAAAAGTGCATTTCAGGACCAGGACTGATTGGCTAGTGGATGTTTTACTATCCCGATGTTTTTTCCTTTCCAATTTTTAATCTTTATTCTTCTTTATTTATGGTTATGCTATCCTTTCGTGTTTACACTGTCTTCATTTAGAGTAATTCATAGCCAATTTTATATTTTCCTTTCACCAGCAATATTCTTATTTTCTTGTGATGGGAATGAAAAATAATGGGGGTTTCTCTACCTGTTCAAAGTACACCTGCCTGCTGCTTGGAGGCACCCATATTGTTCTTTTAAAAGTATAGGGAATGGTTATTCTTTGTTTTTTTATATAGGTTTTAAGAAATTTAATTTCATAGAATACCAGAATTTACATCAATTTTATTCAACCCAAGGAACATCAGAACATCTAACTTAAAACCCCAACTATCCCCCACCCCATCCTCCATCCCGACCCAGATTCCCAGTCAAGACCTACAACTTAATAAAAAAAATCCCCCTAATGTCCTACGTCGCACGGAAACCACCTCCCTCCTTATTCTTTGTCAACTGCTGCAGAAGCCCAGAAATTGTAATCACACAGTCGTAGTGCTCGCAACCTTGGAGGACATATCATCTACTAATGCTCATCATCTTTAAATGTTAACACTGGTTGCCAGACCTTTAGCAATATATTTTATAAACCATGGTTACATTTTTAAATTTCGACATTTTATTGCATGCACATGGCCGCCACGTTTATATGGTTGCATGCGTTATTTTTTTAAAAACGTTTTTGTGGCCTCCTTTTGAATTGAATTAAAAACAAAAAAGTAAAAAAATACCCCCACCTATTTTTTAAATTATTTTATTTTTTCCCCTGCAGTAGACACCTCATACCATTTTTTGTGGGGTACCCTCATTCCAACCCGAAACGGTTGTGTTTCCTTATCGTTTCTTGCTTTAATATTAAACTATGTTCAATTTGTGGGATTCACAATCTAGGTACACATTTTTTTTTAACTGTACTTGCTAATTTTTCTATTATTTCGGCCAGGCTGTATTTGTATAATTCATGTGTCCACTAAATGGATTTCCCAAAATATCTTTTTCACAAAAAATGTGAAACAGTTATTTTTTCTATATACGCACTGACTTAAGTATAAAATGTCAATTTGTTCCCTTGTTTCCTTATCCCTAGATTTATAAAGTATTCATTCTTCACTACCATGTATCTGGCTGAATATGGGGCTCTGTGTACTCAGTTAACCACTGAAGTAACAACATATTAATTGAGTAGTTATGTGACCTGAGTAGCTTTGAACTGCTTAGCCTGTCTTCGTCTTAGGCGCTAACAGCCATTCTCTGTATGCAGCAGTAAGTTGAGCTCTTCGTCATATCGTATTGCTCTAAGAATATATTACTGACCTAAAAGTAAACTCTTCAGCGCCATACCGTGTTTCCATTGAAGATTTATCTTGCTCTGCCTCATTACAGAGACTACCGATGTTACTGATTCCACACAAGGTAATGCAGATTTCCATAGGAAGAAGGATGGAATTTCTGTGACCTCTCCACTCCTCAAATTGCAATTGGGCGCCATCTTAAAGCAGAGTGTTTTCCATTCCCCGCTAGGAATCTCTGTAGAGGTCCACAGTTAGTTGCACAGAATGTGTGCTCTGCAAATGAAAACATGGTAAATATGATACTGGCAGCACTTAATAAAGCAACAGTTTTATTATAAACCTAGCTATTATTTCATAACTAAGCCTGACTATTATTAAATAAACCAAAGATTTGGTTTTAAAATGCGTGACCTGCTGTTTTAATAATACCTTCTAATCAATGCTAGTGGCAATTTAATATATCTAGCCTGAGACCCTCCACTTCGTTCCATAGTCTGACAGCCGGTTCTCTTGAATCTCATGGTCCTCTGAGGATCACCTCGTACTGGGTTTGTCCACCGGCCTGTTGGACCGCGGTTGTCCATAATAATGCAAGGCCAGCCATGATCAGACACTGTGATTTTCCCCTTAACAAATGTAACCATAACCATTTAAACTTTTGCTAAGAGCTCCTCGAGTTGTGCTGTGTCAGTGCGTGTTCCACATATCACTATTGGGCTGTAGAGCAGTACCAATCTTTTACACCTCCAAGAAGAGTGAGATAAAGAGATCGAATGCTTTTGGATGGTGATCCAGTTGAAACTGGTGACAATTAAATCATGTTTAGAGGGCAAGGAGGGTCTGAGTCCAAGGAAGGCGCCACCTTCCTTGTAGAGTTTGAGTTAACAGATATGGCATAACTCATAACTTCCATGGTGGGTGCGAGAGGGATTTAAGCGACTTCGCCTCCTACCCTGAGTCTAAATCTTAACTACGTGTAAGCTTCTAACAACCATGTATTTTGAATGGAAACTAACTTGCGGTGCCTAGGGGAGAGGAGGCTGCTGATGTCTCACCCCCGTCCTTTTGGGTGAGTGGTGCGGCCCAACTGCTGTATTTAGTTGGCTGGTTGGTGAGGGGTTTAGGCTGATTAACATCTAGAGGCAGACCTCATCTTTTGCATTTACCATCTTTTGTCCTTTTTGGGACCGCAAGAAATTCTGCTCCGTGGAACAAAACTGGGCACCTGAGAACTTGTTGTTCATTGCTGCCAGCAGACAGCTTTGAAGATTTGGAGGGTTAAACATTTGTTCTGCCCGTTGAGGAAAAGTTGGGGGGATGACAAGAGGTTGGGCTCCATCACAAGTGAGCTTCGGGGAGCGTTGGTCAGCACGGAAGCTCTGGTAAAGAACAGATGATGAAAGAAAGAACAGTTTAAGACTGCAAGAAGTAGGGTCAAATAAAGAACAAAGGGAAGTGTCTGTAGGACCTGTACAGTTAACATTTTTAAGGTCAAGGGGATTTTGAGATGTTTTAAAGACGGCTGTGTCTGTATTCTTTAGAGGGTTTCTAAGGCTTTATTTGTGTCAGGCGTGAACATTGTGTTAGTAAAGAGAGATCATTTTAGGATGTAGTCCTATTCTGGACTTCTCAGCCACTCAACCTGCCAAACATGCATAGAGAAAATGTTCTCCCATAATTTACCTGACTTTCAGTGTGTAGGAAAATGTTAAACGTACCCCCTTTAATCCTGTGAACAACAGCCTGAATCCTATCTGTTCAAGACTGATCTATTTAGATAAGTGACGGATTCCGGTCCGACAAAATATAAATCCCATTATGTCCTATGGTATTTATTATTTCCGGGGACACGATATCCGTCACCGTTGTGACTGAGTAACCCGTCCACCAAGATCTAAATCAGCCCCTAAATCTCTGTTACTACTCTTATTGTTCAAATGAACTCTTCTTAAATGTGACTTGTTTCCTCAGCTGTGACATGTATTTGTGATTGCTGTACGTTTTTGAAGCAATGTTAGACCCTTGTCCCATTTACCTTTACTTTAAGCCTTCTCACCAAATGTTTGCATTGCCGAAACTCTTGGCTCACTAGTGAGTTCTCAGGCTCTGGCATATACTGCTTTTGGCTAAGTTTGTGCTATACAAATACTACATGCATACATACCTTTAAGTGTCTCCGCTGCTCTGACAATCTTGATGGCTTTCTGTAGGAAGCGTTCTACGACCGGACCCAATCTTTATTATCTCTTGTCATTTTTTCATGTTCCTCATCAATGGACCATGCGTTCTCTCTTCAGTAAATCGCTCATGTCCCTGAGCACACAAGTGTCTGAAGAGCTGTTTTAAATTCTGGCCTTTTGTATGCACATTGATGTTTTAAGATTGTCATGGTTTAATTGTGCACAGATTCTTTTCATATAGCGCTTGCCCATTTGGTAACTCTGTACAAAATAGTTATTGCTTTAAGGCTACTCATAGATGCTCAGTTTATCATCCTTGGAAGGATAGAATGCTGAGTTGACCCTGTCTTAATTAAATCTTTGAATGACAACATGCGCACACACACATACACACCCATTACACTTACGAAGAATATAATGATCCTCGTCCAAATTATTAGGTATTGGCAAATCCTTTAAATCCATCTGTCCTTATGGACTCAGAAAACACACAAGCAAGGAGTTTTATTTTAATATGGGTTGGAAGCATAGCCTCTGCACAAGACATAATTACATTATTTTTTCTGTTGCAAAGAATATTTAATGAAGACAGCAAAAGACCAGTAGATGGTGAATTAAGTACATTTTACTTGTGCACCCCATGTTATCTACTTTGTCGGAACATTTTATTTTATTTATTTTTATTTATGCAGTAGTACAGTGCCATTATATTGATGCAATAAAATAAATATTATTAACAAAACATCGGCTTCCTGTCATTAAAAAATATCGATTTTTTTATTTATATCGAAAACACAAATATTAGAAACAAAAATATTGTCGCATTTAAATAAATATGCAAGATTTCTCAAATATCGATTCACACAATATTGACTACAATAGTATTGCCCAAATATTTACATTATCATTAACAAATATAAAAAAACACTTTTTGCATTAAACAACTATTTAAAATAAACATAAAGCATTTTGTATACGTTACGTATATTACATCACCCAAATATTTATAATTCACCTTGATAACATATATAACAAAAATCATAATAATATAACTGCCAAAAAAATTGCATGAACTACATTTATACAACAACATATATAAGTAAGGCAAGCACTATCTCCCAGTAACCCACAACCAAAATCCTAAAAGATATACTGCCTAAAGTCCCTATACACATCAAAGGGCAACTAACACCTGTATCCACTTTAAAACTTTTAGTTGCACAAACTAAAAAAAAACCAGTGATACTCCTCCTGCCCATCGAAAATACCAAGACATAGAAATACCTGAATATTTAAGAATGACATATAACGAGAAGCCTTTCTGTTTATATGACAACCTAAACAATGATAAATAAACCCTAATATTCTTTACAGGATATAACTTACTAAAACTAAGCATTGTCAAACCTAGATGATGGATGGGACCCTCAAAATGTGTCCCAAACCATTCACTCGGATATGCGCCACACGTAGTGAATGTCAGACCACAAATATCCCTTTTATATATGCCCTACTACCAAATAAACAAAGCAGCACTTACTAAGACCTCTTAAACCACATCAAACATAAAACAAATAACTACTATCCACAAGAAGTAATCAGACGTTGAACAAGCCATGATTCAAACCATTCTAAAAATGTATCCCCCACACATCCATACAAGGCTGTTACTATCATTTCAATCAAAGCATATGGAGATACCTCCAACAATCTGCACTAAGTGTAGAATGTGCAACAAACTGCCAATTTGCCTTTGAAATAAAGGAAAATGATAACGCTAGCCCATGATCCTGTCACAGTGTTAGCTAATCAGTACAATTTAATAACAGAAAGCTCTTTCTGCTAACAAAATGAAGACAAACTAAGCACCCTGATGGATTATTTTGAAGACACTTGAGTTGGCAGACAGCATAGCTCCAGTCACAGACACCAACCCAGATTTAAAATACCATGGTGAAATGTCTATAACAGCACCTTGGCACAGAAAGCCAAAACAAATAAAGCACTGGAAGGATGGCACAGTGCCTTCCAATCCACACTAGGCAGAAACCAAACTACAGTCTATACATTTATAGGCACATTACAAAAGAGCAACGCTACCAACAACTACAAATGGAGGACTCTACAAATGCAGGCACCTAAACATAGTAAACAAACTAAAGGAATGTATGACATTCTTCAATTTAAAGTCAAACTCTTCCTAAACAACAAAGGAGTAGATTACTTAGAAATAGTAGCCAAAATAATATTATAAAATAAATAGTAACCCACTAAAGTCCCAAAAAACTGTCACAAATATCTAAGCCAACATCACTAATCATATTTAAATAAATAATAAAAATAATATTTTATTTCATTAGTCTAAATATTAGATAAAGCTCAAATGTTAAATAAGACTGGTATAATAAAATTATGTACAAATTATTTACATGAAAAACGTAAACCTCACCAACCAAAAAACTCAAAGAACAAACTCAATCGATCACATAAAATAAAAACAACACGTAAACCAGACATTCCTAATAACAGTCACATAATATTTACACAAACGATAAACTATAACATTTCCTACCTAAAAGAAATAAAACAAATACAACTTACTGTTCTGTAGCTGCCGATCTTCCTCTGTATCCATGCAGTCAAAAATAATAATCTTCCAATACGGGAAAAATATTTTCCCTAAAGCCCCAAAAAATGCAGAAATAAAAATAATTCAATTGACATCCCTCGAAGCAATTGAAAGAAGTGTAAAAAATAAACGCTCCTGGAAACCAGAAAAAAGGACATAAAAGTTACAAGTATTGGTTTCATTTAAACCAAAACTGATTTTCTTAGACAAAAACCTGTAAAGTAAACAAGAAAAAATACCAGCAAAACACATTGCATTCCTAAAAATACATATAAATTACACTTAATCATCATAAAATAAGTAGCATAACACAGTGTAACATGGCATAACAATAGTATGAAAACTCAAAAGTGCACACTAGTGAAAAACACCACTATTAATACAAATACATGCACAACAAAATCCCTAAAACAACACTATAACTAACCTTTAGACCCCCCCCCCCCAACACCTCCCCTACCCTCAAAACCCTTTATAAAAGTAGAAAAGGAATCTCCTCTTCTGACGAACAGCAGCATCTCATGCGACCGGGATCCAGGAAAAGACACTAAAAATTACACAAATAGACTACAAAATAGAAGGTATCAGTAAAAAATGGGCGCTTAGTTGAAACGGAAAAAAAACATGTCCCCATAGGAAATCATTTAATTTTAAGTGTATTCATTTTTTTTAACAATTATTAAACATATAAGACATATAAAAAATATGTAAATACATGTTAGAAAATTGTAACATATAAAATTAAATACTTGTATGAAATGTATACAATATATACTGAAAAACGTATGTTAAAATGATGTTGAAAATATGTATTTGCAACAATTTAGGAAATGTCAAGAAAGTTAAACAATGAAAAACAGTAGAAAATGTACAACATACAATATGATTTACATTTTTTGTATGTATCATTAAAAATGTATTATTTTTAAATGGAAATATACACAACAGCCTAACTTAGGTTTGCTGAATTCTGAGATTGCCATAGACCAAAGCTGCCTCGTCTTGATTGGTCTTGATTCCACCTCATGCCTCTCACATCTTGTTTGTCGGTTCTTTTTCATACCTCATAGCTGCTTTTGTCACTATTTACCTATCTTTTTTCTTCCTCCTCCATTTTCTCTTTTCTGACATTCTCTTTCTTACTCTGGGTGAAAGTCTCATCATGAAAAGAAGTTGTGGTACCAAAAAAATGAGTGTAGATTCCAAACAATTGCAACCACTCGTACCTATTAAGCAATGACTTAACGGATATAGCTGTCTTCTTTCTCAAGGTAAGGTCTGTTCTTTTTCTCACAGAACTGATTATTCTTAATTCTGACAGGTCCTTACTTTTAACAGGTTCTCTGTTTTGTGGGTCCTGATTCTTAGGGAGGAGGTGCAGCTGGTTTTCGCATGCCAGGGCGCTATTTGTTCTCCCAAGCCTGGGAACTATTCGGTCTCCCAGACATGGGAACTGTTGGTTGTCTGGTCAATAACTTGGTAAGTTATCTGCGGGTCTCTGTCCAGCACTGTGCAGCTGACAGACACTTTTAGCTGACTGATCTAGTAGTTTGTTATATTTTCCCACTGGTCTATGCCTGCTATGGCTACAGCTAATACCAGAGAAGCTCACAGGAATCGTGTGGGGGGGAGGGGGGGGGGGGTATAAAAAGGGGCAGTAGATGTGTGAGAGAGGGGACATACTTATGGAACCTGAATCTTCTCTGTTAAAATTGCGCCTTTGCTTCCTAACCATTTTAGTTGCAACAGTACATAGTAATGATCCAGTAAAAAGTGTGCATAAATACAAGCCATTTAAAGCGATAGGGGCCTATTACGATGGAGGTCGGAAAGCCTTCGACTTACGGTCGATGGCTTTCCGACAGCCATCTCCGGTTTCCATCTGACCGGATGATAATGTATCAGCCAGTTGCAATTGAAACAAAGGAGGCCGTCAACCAGTCGGAACTGGCTCGTAATCGAAAAGAACGGCCATTTCTGTCGTTGGGATTATATGATGCACGGTTTCCGGCATGGTTCCATGCCAGCCTGTCTGAAATGGAAACCATGTCAGAAAGCGTGTTTGTTCCCCAGCAGTGCCCCCTTGTGTGTGCAGCCTCCGGTTGGGGGCAGAGGGGGCCCCAATGGTGCTCCCCTGTTAATACTTGCACCCACGGAGTGCAGGAATGAACAACACCTCCATTTCCCTTTGGGAGCATGTATTGCGACCGGTTTATGGCCGTAATGCATGCTCCCATCGAGAACTATCGGCCCATTATTGCAATCGGTCTCCTAGTTGTTTAACTACATTTTGTTGATTTTAAAGATTCAGAAGGTTTCAATGATGTACAGCAGTACATCTTGCATGTTAATACCATAAGACTGGCCGTCCGATGCAAAATAGAGATTTACCTCTCTCACCTTGAACATCTCCCGCCCTTTCTCTGCATGCTGTCTGTGCGGCTATCGCTTGTTGGCGTCCATGTCAGAAACCCCTTCTATGATGTACAGGACTCTCAGGTTTTTAGGGCGCAGCTCAGCTCTTGTAAGTGCCTAGATAAATCCCTCGCTAGTGGGCCCCGAGTCTTCAGAAATGTCCTGTCGTTCCCTTGCTGTGGCCTTACTGTTGTGTATGCAGTGCGCCTTCTAGCCCTAGCAGGGACAACACCCAGTGCCTATACTTGGGGTCAGTACCCTTCCCCACGTCGCTTACAGTTTCATTTTTGCAGGTAGAAGCATATGTGCTTTGAGCTAGGTAGATTCCTTCTGATGCCCCCCCCCCCCCACCCCCCCCCCCCAACAAGAACAACTCTGGACACCTCACTATCTGACTTCCCATTATCTTTGTAATAACATTATGAATCTTATCCTAAAAGCCCTTGATGTTGAGACAACACTCAATTATGTGAAATATGGTAGCCAGGAGCTGCCTACCTCTTGGCATCTGGTTATATAGTCTTGCAGGCATTAAATGCCACCTATACAGAATTTCGTGCAGTATTTCAGTCTTATGAGTGGTGGGTATAGTTGGGCTGGTGAATATCTTTTGCCACTGATCTTCATCGAGATGGATTTGATAGTTAGCCTAGTGATCTGAATGTTTTATTTTAAAAGCTGTATAAATATGAGAAATGGCATGAGCTGGTCTGCTTTGCTTGCAACTGCACTTTTTATTTGCCGTGATGCGTCTGTTTGCCCCAAGCTTCGCCTCCGATGTAGTCACTGCGCTGCCCTGCGTATCTGAGGTGTTCACCTTCTGATAGTCCATATTCTTGTTTAAAGTCATCAAACCCTTTCAGTTGCCCCTTACGAAACATGCCCTAGGCTGAAAAATCGTGCCTCCTTCCATTTCTTGAAGATTGCCCTCTCCTCCCCAGGAGAGTAATCACAGTTTCCCCACTAGGGTGAGGAATCAGTGGTCACTCCCACTCTTGTACCCAGTGCATCTCATGTTTTTAGTGGTGTATTGCGCGCAGGTGATTGGTAAAGTGACTTCCCACAGTGCCCTCACTGCTAGGGTGTGATCTGACATGCAGCATCCCTTTTACATGTTCTCCCTCTTCCATTCATCCAAGTATCTGGATGAGCTGGACACACTGACAGTATGCGGTCGTATCCTGGACACTAATCCTCCTTTGTTAGGTTGTAGGGTACTCTGCTTGCCATATGTATCCATCCACTAGTTTCACCAATTGTAGAAGATTTGTTTTCTCTTTCCACAATGGCAGGGCCTGGAAGACTTAGTGTATTTTGGGGAGTACTCCCACATTACCTACCTCTCTACCCATGCTTCCACAATATTGCATGTTCATGCCACTTCTGTAATAACACCTCAATCGACCTATGTAAAGGTGGTACATTTTTGTCACTATGTAACTGCCCGGTTATTGTCTGTGTATGAGGTGTAGGGCACCTGATGGGGGATATTCCTTAGCTGGTCAGATGTTGCTTCCTCTAAAGGCTGTGCGCAGCAGCAGTTGACTGCTTGCTGCGGGTTGGGCAAAGAGTCTCATTGTGGGCCAAACTTTACACCCAACCCTTACTCTGCAGGCGCAGCGGGGGTTGGCTGTCGGCAGGAGGTTAGGGGCAGTATGTGGGCAAAAGCCAGACCTGCAGTTGAAGTCCTTTGGGTGCAGGGAATGACTGTAAATCGGTTAGGCACATAGAACAGTTGGGTGTGATATATGACCCCACCCCGCAGAAACTCACATCCATGCCTCTGCAGTTATTAACTACTGCATATGACAATAAGCCCTTTTTTCCTACAATTTTTTTTAATGGAGATGTTGTCAATGTAGATATGTCTGTCATCAGTGATGTTTTTAATGAGGTAATTTAACATGTCTTGAGTAATGTCATATGCAAGGTCATAAGCATTGCATGTTGGGAGCATGAGGTTTGTTTAGCTTATCTTACCATAACTGGTGAACTTCAGTGTTTTTTAGAATGTGTATTGTAACCATATCTGCACTTTGGTTTTTTCCGTGAGTTTCTGAAGATTTTTACACACACGTTAAAACTTCAGAACCAAAGCTAATCACAATTTCACTTTGGTGCTTTGATTGCACAAAATGCAGTGGTACAAAAACCCATATTTCGACAGGGAACCGTGAAATACAAAAACATTGCATGGCTTCCTGTGAAATGTGGATTTCGGCATCATAGTGGAACCCCCCAAATCACTCTGCAGAGCTTTACCATTGTCAGGGCCACTAAGGTTAAGCCTAATTAGTCAGCAAGTTTATCTAAATTATGTGGTAAAATATGTGGCAACAATGCACCAATGTGACACATTCTCTAGCAGTATTTCGTTATCTGAGCTAGAAATAATATGTTTACAATATGCAAATTACATTGCAACTGCAGTACATTTTTCATTAGCAGGTAAATGCTGAAGCCAAAGAATCCCACAACTCCACTGGCACTCACAATCGTCCTCTGCTTTATCAGCAATTTATTTATGGAAGTTAAACATAACCTAAACATTCTAGCTTGTAAGTATCAGTTGTTAGTTGCACATTGAAGAAAACAGCTTTTTGAAACGAACTATCCCAAAATGAAGATGATACATAAAAAAGGACATCATGGGAACCATGTAAAATAGTCCTACGTTGACATCTCTCAGTTCTGGTGACATTTGCAAACCACCCAGCCTCTTGCCTCGTGCTTTATGGTGTCACCAGAACTCCTTGACGCAGCAGTGATCTGCATCACACAGTTACCCGAGGAACTGTGTGATGTCGCCATGGGGCAGACAGTGTCTACTGGGCACCCTCCGTGGTGGCTGCGGTTGTTTGCCACAAGGGTCTTGGTGTCCTTCCTTCTATGGCTTTGCAAAGTGGGCCAAGTAGGGGAGGCGCTAGGGGGCGCACAGCGGAATGGCTGCCTGAACTGCAGCTCCGCCGGGCGGTCCCGAATAATGTGATCCATTGCCACCGGGACCCACCAACCCACGCTGCGCGATTGTGTACTGGTGTGGGAAGGTACGGAGCAGCATCGGACCTTTGCAGCTGCGGATTCTGCCCCCGCAATGCAGAAAAATACCGAGATCTTCGCAGGGAACACCGGACTGCCTGACAATATGGCCGGCGGTTGCGGACGGAAACGCTATGGGCAAAAGCGTTAAACAGCAGCGGACTGCACAGACACCCCACCGAACGTTCCCGGAGGTGAGCGCACACTGCCAGATCTAGCGAGGCAGATTTGCGCTGCATTTATCCCCGAAAATTACCGGCGGAGCTCGTCAGTGCTCCGGCCGGATGCCTGACAAGATGGCGGCGATCGTTGCTGGAAAGGCGGGATCGGCAGAATAGCGCCGGCGGACAAACACTCGGCGTACTGTGCTCACAGCCGGTGAACAGTTATTGAACACGACGGGGCATGATATTCCAGGGAATATAGGCTGGTGAAGGCACAACACACGCGTCCTGCTGCCACTTGAACTAGCTAGCGGGAGAAAACGCGCCCATGGGACAGGTGGACAACGGGAGCGAGATAACGCACGAAGGGATATTTCACCTGCAGGACTGATTGCAGAACCGCCCCCCCCCCCAAAGCCAGGAGCGAGCCCATACACCACACTTCGGAACGAAGCTGGAGTGACCAATCCGCACCCCCATCCGTACCCCTTTACACGCTGGTGTGAGTCAACTACAGGTGGCCATATTCGAAGCGGATTTGAAACCACGTGCAGCTGCAGGCCACCACTAACGAGGAATCACGGCGACGACGGCCAGAGTGACGAGGGCGTCTAGACCCACGGTGGGGAAAGTGCATTCACCGGCAACCGCAATGGGAAAACCAGATAAGCAGCAGCCGAAACTTTCCTTCGACAACAGGAAAGCGACTAAACCTACAGACGACATGGCGGAGGCCGGAGGGTCTTCTGAATCGCCGCCAACTACCAACATAGAGAAGATTTTAATAGCGATTCAATCAAATCTGCAGGACATAAATGGCAAGCTGGACAATCTGACGTGCAGGATGGATGGCATGGCTGCCCGACAAGAAAAACATGGCGAACGGTTGGATGAGGCCGAAACGAGGATATCGGCTGTTGAAGATGAAGCGCGAACATCCACCACTAAATGCGCGGGAATGGAACGCATCCTGGAGGTCATAAAAGCGAAGGAGGAGGATTTGGAAGCGCGCTCGAGGCGCAACAACGTGCGAATCACAGGCCTGCCGGAATCGACCAACACGGGACGCATGGAACAATACGTAGAAGGTCTCTGTAGGGATATTTTTGGAGCGGAGGCCCTGTCGCAGATCTTCATTGTGGAACGAGCCCATAGGTCATTGGGCCCCAAACCACCACCCGGCGCTACACCCAGGCCGATTGTGGCACGGATCCTTAACTACCGTGACAGGGACACAATCCTCCGGCTGGCGAGGGAGAAGGGCAACATCACGCATCAAGGCAACTCCCTGGAGTTTTATCCTGATCACACGGTCGCCGTTCAACAAGCACGAAAAGAGTACACCGCAGTGAAGGCCAAACTACGTGAGCTGAACGTTGTATATTCTATGTTATATCCGGCGCGACTTCGAGTGGTGTGGAAGGAACATACGGTCATTCTGGCGACACCGAAAGCAGCTCTGGAATTTGTCAAGAAGATACAGCGCGAGGCAAGGTCCGAATCCCGGAACGATCAGAACAGAGACTCAGACTGATGCAACTGGCAATGTCCATCGTCGAATAGTGGTAAGAAGGACTGCACGAATGTTTGCAATGGCCGGGTGCGATGTCACCTTCAGCTGGACTGAGCGGGGCTATATGACATGAGCCTACTGAAGGTGAGATGGTGGCATTAAATTTGACATTGTCCGGCGGCGGGGTGGGGATCAGCAGAGGGGTGGTGAAGATAACGCAATCCTATATTGAACTGTGATGGTTGCCATCGGCTGAGCGCTGTTGCCGCGCTTCCCCGCTGGATAAATAGTAATGCGACCGATTAAACCTGACAATAATGCCGCCACTATGAAGCCGGGTCAGGGCCTGTTGTATGAAATATGCTCGCAGACACATTAGACTGAATTAGACAGCGAATGTGGTGACGAACCTTTGATCGCTGGGATGCATTTCAAGCTGCAGGGCATGGACCAATTAAGGTGATTAGCCTCTGCACGATACTGCTTGCCGAACTATATGTGGCCAGACGATAGCGATGTGGGGGGCGTGCTATACTTTGGCTTTACTGAGTCTGGTCCCTTTCATGAGCATTTGTTCGCTGCGAGGAACGGCTACATATCCTTAATGGCTGCTCCACTGCCTGCATCTAGGTGTGGGATGTTGGTGGGTCAATGGGTCTATGGTTTAATGGACACATACATCGCGATTATATTCGATTCTTACTAGGATCGCCCGCACCCGTACACCGGGTGTAGGGATGTGCCACTGGCGGACCTCCATGAGGGTAATACCCGACACAAGTTCTGATATGAGCACCAAGTTGTTGTTTAAATGGTTGAGGGGAATGTGCTCTGAAGGGATAAGGCTTCGGCAGGTTGGGGATGCTGGAGTGGGCGGGATGTGGGGTGGGGGGGAGTTTGACTGTTTGAGAAGACCGAGAATACTACACATGTACACATTATTTGGATACACACTGAGAAGTTTTGTGAATGCAGCTTACGATCATTTTGATGAGCGGGATCGGACTCCGGGGGTGTTATTGGGGAGTGCAGGTATGAGTGGTATTGTATCATTTGGGAACACCAGGTTCTAGAAGTGTAAGCAGTCACGGATTGAACGTTCTCACTTGGAATATACGGGGGTTCTCACGCCCTCAGAAAATCAGACAGGTATTTGCCAGCCTCACTAGATGGAACATTGATATAGCATTCCTGCAAGAATCACATCTAGCGCCGAACACTCACGCTACATTGGGATCGAGGTGGGCAGGTTCATCCTACAGAGCCTCATACTCATCTTACTCCAGGGGGGTGATTATATTGATCAAGAAAGGGATTAACTTTGAGAAAAAACAAGTGCTGCAAGACCCTACTGGCAGATATGTGCTGGTGACGGGTACACTGCGAGGCCAACACATAACACTCCTTAATGTATATGGCCCGAATATTGACGCACCGGAATTCTACCGTGAAATATGGGGACACTTGCAGAAACATGCTTGCACGCACATATTATGTGGGGGAGACTGGAATGTGACGTTACAGGACGGACTGGACCGCTCCTTACATTCAGTAGAACAGCACAAACAGTCGAGGCAAATGTTGGGTCACATGTTGGAGGACTTAGCACTAGCGGATATCTGGAGATTGCACCACAAGGACGACCCAGGCGCTACGCACATCACCGCATCTCACAATAGTTGGTCCAGACTGGACTATTGGTTGGGTTCTAAGGACTTGGCTCTGTGGGCAAGTAAGATACAGGTACTACCGCGTACATTATCGGACCACAACCCGGTGCTATTGCAACTGGGTATTCCACATTACACACCCCCCCCCTTTCAATGGCGATTTAACTCCCAGGCCCTCACAGACCCAATATATGTTAACGCAGTGACTACGGCGATCAAAGACTACTTTGCTAATAATGCTCAAACTACTGATGACCCATGTCTCCTCTGGGAAGCCTTTAAGGCCACGTTGAGAGGCGTCTGCATCAGCACTACCATAGGAGTGCTCAAGGACATCAGGTGCCAAATTCGCCGCTGCGAAAGTCAAATGAGGGATTTAGAACTGCAGTACGAAAATACACAGGACGTATTGCTACTACCCAAGCTGCGCGACTTACACACTGAACATGCTGACTTTCTAGCTTCAGAAATCAAGTACCTGGACCGCAAACATGTGGCCAGGGCCTTTGGCGAAGGGGGTAGACCAGGGAGAGTGCTGGCGCGTAAAATTTGTGAGGGAAGGGGACAATCGGCGATACTCCGCGTCAAATCAGGGGAGGGTATACTCCAAACACATTCAACAGATATAGTGAAATGTTTTGCAGACTCCTATAGTACACTGTACCAATCTCAACCCACCGCTACAACAGAGGAAACATACGACTATTTACATGATGTGGCGATTGGCTGGCTATCGGATGCCCACAGGGAATATCTAGCTCGGCCAATCACAGTTGAAGAAGTCACTGAGGTGATCGCCTCGCTCCCGAATGGAAAGGCGCCAGGTCCCGACGGGTACACATCCGAATTTTATAAAAAATTTGTGGATATCATTGCCCCATACTTGGTGGATATGTATGGTACTTCCTTTGAGAAAGAGTTACTCCCCTCCACGCTGCGAGAGGCAATGATAATAGCACTCCTCAAACCATCCAAAGATCCGGAAAACTGTGACTCCTACAGACCCCTATCCCTCATAAACGTAGACTCGAAAATACTCGCAAAACTACTAGCTGTTAGGTTGTCCCCTCTGATGACTCGACTAGTGCTTCCGGACCAGGCGGGATTTGTTCCCTCTAGATCCACCTCACATAATACCAGATCCCTGTTTGCACTGGCACACTACCTGAAGCCCTCGGTTAAAGCGGTGGCTGTAATGCTCGACGCTGCGAAAGCGTTTGATTCCATTGAATGGCGCTATATGCTACTTGTCCTCAATAGGATGGGTTTCCCTAAACGATTTGTCCAGTGGATCTCCTTATTGTATACTAAACCGAGAGCGAGAGTCCGAATCAATGGCTATGTTTCAGCTCCATTCGACATTGGACGAGGAACGAGGCAGGGATGCCCCCTGTCACCTCTGCTCTTCGCTTTGGCGTTAGAACCACTAGCGTGCATAGTGCGACAAAATTACAAGGAATCGGCATTGCAATTTGTGTCCAGGCCACTGCATATCTCGCTCTACGCGGATGATATGCTGCTATATGTACGGGACCCGGAGTTGCATCTGAACCCGCTACTTAGGGAGTACATCCGATTTGGGGGCCACTCGGGATTAACGATTAATTGGTCCAAGTCCTCACTCATTCCTCTCACTGATGCCACCGACTCCTTTGCAGTGGATTACCCACTAGAATGGCAACAAGACCCGATCCGCTACCTGGGGGTCATGTTCCACAGGGATCCTGACGAAGTCATGCGTGCGAACTATGGTGTAGCACTCTCCAGACTGGAAGAAAAGGTCCGTCGCTGGATCCACTTACCATTGTCTATAGCTGATCGAATAGCGATCGTCAAAATGAACATTTTGCCCAAGTTATTATATCTCTTTAATAACATACCTATTACGCCTCCACAAGAGGTCTTCCGTCGCATAAAGTCCTTGGTTCTAACATTGATATGGGCAGGTAAACAAGCTCGTATTGACCTACAGACACTAACACTCCCGATTGCACAGGGCGGATTCGGGGTACCTGATTTTCTACTGTATTACCTCTGTGCTCAGGCACAGTACGCAGCGTATTGGTACCATGAGGTCCCCTATATTACTCACGTGGCCATTGAGGAGGGAGATGCCCATCCTGTCCCCCTATCTGCGATATTGTCACACAAAAGACCGCCGCTCCACACGAAAGATATCAACACTGTAGACACCACAATCAAAGCATGGCACAAACTTGGGCAATTGACTCACAAAACCCCATTATATGCACCGGACATGCCACTACAGCACCATCAGGATTTATCAGTCACTAACGAAAAAGTGGGGATGACACTGCTAAATAGAGCTGGGATCGACAAAATGGGAGACGTGTTTCAAGAAGGCAAATTTTTAGACATTGGCAACTTGACTTATATTCGGAACCAGACTCCCATGTTTAGATTCACATACTACAGATTGACGAGGGCATTACGGGAACACTACCCGTCATTCCCAGCAGAGCCGGAAACCCTAGCACCTTTACAAATGCTGATCACTACAAGGGACCTCTCTCACTTGGTGTCCAGACTGTACACTGCTGCGCAATCCGAAATAGCGGGACACACACTTAAGGCTAAGGAAAGATGGGATGAGCTATTAGAAGATCCGCTAACAGACATAGAATGGAACAGTTCATGCGCGCTAACGCAGATACTGACACCAAATGGGAATCTACGGATTATTCACTTCAAGTTCTTACACCAAGCTTACTACACTCCTGTGAAAATGCGTAGATTTGGGCTGCAAGAGGAAGACAGATGTAAGCGTTGTAACAGGGAAGGGGCAGACTTTGTACACCTGGCATGGAAGTGTGCGAAAGTGGCTGATTATTGGACGGAGGTCACTGCTGCACTCACGATTATGTTAGAGGATGAGGTGCAGTGCACGCCGCAGATTTGTCTGCTAGGTATTATACCCCACTTCAGGGCGCTGAAACGCAAATTTTGTGCTATCGCCTTACTGTTAGCCAAAAGACAGGTGGCGCAATGTTGGCATAGCCGCAGGGTACCAACCACGAAAGTATGGCTGCATGACATGTCCGTCTGTCGGGATAAACTCCTAATGTATGAGGAGGACTTACCAGCTAAATCAAAACCCAAGGACATATGGGGGTTCCTATCAGACTATCTAAATGCTTTGCAGGAAACTGAGGAAGACTAGCTGGTACACTGGTTATGCTGGAATGGGTGATGTTTGGTATGAGAGTTGGAGACGACTGTGGGCTACTCTAGGACATACCGGGACACGATTCACTCACTGTGTAGGGTGTATATGAGGGCAATGTAAGGTCTTAAGTTGGGGAATGTTGTATTTTTCTGTTCATAAAACTATAAAATGTAAGACTCATATAGACTGTTGACAAGAGACCTACGTAGGACATGCGTGGAAGATACGCAGGCAGTATTTGCACTGAGTTATCAGGACTAACATATGGTGTATTGAACAAACGTCGTGTAGTGGCGAGCCGGCCTCCGGGTTGTAGGCTCATGCTGTGTAACTTGCAATGTGTGAATAAAGGTCTTACGCAAAAAAAAAAAAAAAAAAAAAAAAAAAAAAAAGTGGGCCAAGTATGCCCTTCCTGCTCTTAAACTTCAGGGTAGTAAGGGCGACTAGTCAGAGGCTTGTCAGGGAGAAAGAAGGAAGAGAGAAGCACTAAACAGACACAACAACGTGTTGTCTAGCACATTTCTTCTATTTAGAATAGTGAGTACTTTCATCACACAGCGTTACTTAATACTACACAGCACAATTAGGATAATGTAACACAGTGCTGGAATCCCGTTGGTGATCTTGAGGCGCTACCAACACGTCTAAGTACCCGCCTAAAGGTTTTCCTCCTTTAACTGTAATTCCTGGTGTCGAACCTGAGATAGGGGCGGATTTAGGCACAGATGCTGTTCACTCAGTCACCCTCATGCCATAGATACACGCAGCAGCTGAGTTTGCTTTTCCCTTCTTGAACTTACTCATAAAAAGCCTGAGTTCATGAGGCAGACCGCGGCCTGCATCTGGGACATCAGCAGCTGTTGCCTTCAGTTCAGTCAAGGCGCTCACCTTGGCCATGGTTGAGTTTTTGAAGCCTGACAGCAGTAGCAGCACCAGTATTTTAGCACAGTGAACTGCTGATCGCACGCAATACTTGATGTTTGTTGTGGCTTGGGGTGGTTTATGGCCAGTACTGTTTAGGGAGACTAGGAGCCTACTTCCATTCACGGGTCACACCTGGCTCCCTTCCCTCGCCCCTACCACTGACCAAATGGCCCTAGCGCCTTGAGACCCGTAAGTATTTTAGCACAATTGACTGCTGATCGCACGCAATACTTGATGTTTGTTGTGGCTTGGGGTGGTTTATGGCCAGTACTGTTTAGGGAGACTAGGAGCCTACTTCCATTCACGGGTCACACCTGGCTCCCTTCCCTCGCCCCTACCACTGACCAAATGGCCCTAGCGCCTTGAGACCCGTAAGTATTTTAGCACAATTGACTGCTGATCGCACGCAATACTTGATGTTTGTTGTGGCTTGGGGTGGTTTATGGCCAGTACTGTTTAGGGAGACTAGGAGCCTACTTCCATTCACGGGTCACACCTGGCTGCCTTCCCTCGCCCCTTCTACTGACCAAATGGCCCTAGCGCCTTGAGACCCGTAAGTATTTTAGCACAATTGACTGCTGATCGCACGCAATACTTGATGTTTGTTGTGGCTTGGGGTGGTTTATGGCCAGTACTGTTTAGGGAGACTAGGAGCCTACTTCCATTCACGGGTCACACCTGGCTGCCTTCCCTCGCCCCTTCTACTGACCAAATGGCCCTAGCGCCTTGAGACCCGTAAGTATTTTAGCACAATTGACTGCTGATCGCACGCAATACTTGATGTTTGTTGTGGCTTGGGGTGGTTTATGGCCAGTACTGTTTAGGGAGACGAGGAGCCTACTTCCATTCACGGGTCACACCTGGCTCCCTTCCCTCGCCCCTTCTACTGACCAAATGGCCCTAGCGCCTTGAGACCCGTAAGTATTTTAGCACAATTGACTGCTGATCGCACGCAATACTTGATGTTTGTTGCGGCTTGGGGTGGTTTACGGCCAGTACTGTTTAGGGAGACTAGGAGCCTACTTCCATTCACGGGTCACACCTGGCTCCCTTCCCTCGCCCCTTCTACTGACCAAATGGCCCTAGCGCCTTGAGACCCGTAAGTATTTTAGCACAATTGACTGCTGATCGCACGCAATACTTGATGTTTGTTGTGGCTTGGGGTGGTTTATGGCCAGTACTGTTTAGGGAGACTAGGAGCCTACTTCCATTCACGGGTCACACCTGGCTGCCTTCCCTCGCCCCTTCTACTGACCAAATGGCCCTAGCGCCTTGAGACCCGTAAGTATTTTAGCACAATTGACTGCTGATCGCACGCAATACTTGATGTTTGTTGCGGCTTGGGGTGGTTTATGGCCAGTACTGTTTAGGGAGACTAGGAGCCTACTTCCATTCACGGGTCACACCTGGCTCCCTCTCCTCGCCCCTACTACTGACCAAAAGACAGTTCTCAGGAACCTCTAATCAGTTGTCCTTTGCCAATGGGGTCCTTATTGAATTTCCATGGGGAGCCGGGCCTCCATTCTCCTTCACTTCAGTGTCTGGGTATCCACTATCAGTCAATGAACATCTTTAGTCTTGAGAAACTGTATCCACCCACCACCATCTTGAGCCTCGTTAATCCAGGAGCCGTCCAAATGGACCCCACTGGTCCCAGTACTCAGACTCTCACAACACAGTCCTACCACTGAGTATGTTTCACACACAGGCACTGCATAGCCACACTAAATGTCAGCACAGGGATCTCTGTGTCACCAGAAATATAAATGCAAATAGTCAGTAGAGAGGAACTAGGTTGGTTTAACTCTTATTGGCAGCATGTGCTGCATCTCAAAAGTATGGAGCATTGACTGAGCTTAGCGGAGAGGTGTGGTGCAGCGGCCAGGGCAGCTGCCTTTGGAGCACATGGCAGCAGCTCAACTCAGCACCATGTGACGCTGGGCACCAGCTCACTTAATGTCCATGATGGCCCTAGCGCCTTGAGACCCGTAAGAATATGGATTTTTATTTACTTTTACTTAGCTGACACCATGGACATGTTTTTCCGAGGGGGCTCATGTTCAGGACTGAAGTGCATCGGCCAGATGTGTCATTGTGGAAAGGTACGTGGTGTTCCCACCCTCTTGCCATCAGCCAACCTCCCTCTGTGCAGCGGCTTTAGCCCTTCACTAGACCTGATGTACTCTGCAATGATTGGGTAAGGGGAATGAAACGTCCCTCTCCTGGGGCTGTGCTCTGCAGTGATTGGGTAGGAGGGATGAAAACCCCCTCTCCAGGGCTGTGCTCTCAGTGATTGGGTGGTAGGGATGAAAAACCATTGGGTGGTAGGGATGATTAGCCCCTTTTCAGGGGCTGTGTTCTGCAGTGATTGGGTGGTAGGTATAAGGGGGAAAAAATCCAGTGGTAGTACTCTGTATCGATTGGGTGGTAGGGATGAAAAACTCCTCTCCAGAAGCTGTGCTCTGGAGTGGTTTGGTGGTAGGGTTGGAAGCCCCCTCTCCAGGTGCTTTGGTCTGTAGTGATTTAGTGGTAGGGATGAAAACCCCCCTCTCCAGAGGCTGCGCTCTACATTGAGTAGTAGGGATGAAACCCCCTCTCCAGTGGCTCTGCTCTGCAGTGATTGGGTGGTAGGGATGAAAAACCCCTCTCCAGCGGCTCTGCTCGGCAGTGATTGAATCGTAGCGATGAAAAACGATTCTTGAGGCCTGACCAGCTCTGGAGTGAATAAACATTAGGGATGAAACACCCTTTCCAAGCCTCAGGTGCTGGGCAGTGATTGGGTGATAAGGTTGCAAGGCCCCGCTCCAGGGCTGAGGCGCTCAGCTGAGATTGGGTGGTAAGGACAGAGACCCTCACCCTGGGCCTTACTGTCATCTAGTGTAGCAAAAGCACCCTTTCTGTGCTGTGTGATGGGTGATGTCTCTGGGAGGGCCACACGCACCCTTGCTACCGGCTCCCTAGGGGGGATGTGAGAGAACACAAAGCATTTCCCTGCAAGGCCGGTGGAGGCGGGGGTGAGTCGGGAAGGGTGGCAGGGGGTCTCGGGAAGGGAGGCAGGCACCCAGGGAGTGCTGCTGTGATGTCTCTAGGAGGGCCACACGCACCCTTGCTACCGGCTCCCTAGGGGGGATGTGACAGAACACAAAGCATTTCCCTGCAAGGCCGGTGGAGGCGGGGGTGAGTCGGGAAGGGTGGCAGGGGGTCTCGGGAAGGGAGGCAGGCACCCAGGGAGTGCTGCTGTGATGTCTCTGGAGGGCCACACGCACCCTTTCTACCGGCTCCCTAGGGGGGGGGGGGGGGGGGGGGGTGAGAGAACACAAAGCATTTCCATGCAAGGCCGGTGGAGACGGGGGTGAGGCGGGAAGGGTGGCAGGGGGTCTCGGGAAGGGAGGCAGGCACCCAGGGAGTGCTGCTGTGATGTCTCTGGAGGGCCACACGCACCCTTTCTACCGGCTCCCTAGGGGGGGGGGGGGTGAGAGAACACAAAGCATTTCCATGCAAGGCCGGTGGAGACGGGGGTGAGGCGGGAAGGGTGGCAGGGGGTCTCGGGAAGGGAGGCAGGCACCCAGGGAGTGCTGCTGTGATGTCTCTGGAGGGCCACACGCACCCTTTCTACCGGCTCCCTAGGGGCGGGGGGGGGGGGGGGGGTGAGAGAACACAAAGCATTTCCATGCAAGGCCGGTGGAGACGGGGGTGAGGCGGGAAGGGTGGCAGGGGGTCTCGGGAAGGGAGGCAGGCACCCAGGGAGTGCTGCTGTGGTAATGCGATGCCAGGGAAGGAGAGGGGGTTGGTGGGGGGGGGGGGGGGGGGGGGCGGTCACCCACCGTGCGGGGCTTGGAGTCTAATCGGAAGCTCATTAGTCTGTGCCCCCTTGAAGCCCCCAGACAGGCTGAGAGGCAGATGGCTGAGAGCACCGAGATTTCCATAGTAATGAGATTAAGGTCAGAGTGACAAGTCTTCCTTTCTTGAAATTGTTTTTGTAAATGTCTGAAGTTCAGAGGGGTGGGGGGTTTAACCCGTTATCTTCCTTCAGCTGAACAGACAGTGTCTTTGCAGCAGCCTCTGGAAAAATGTAGTCAATTGAAAATAATATTGTGGAAAGTACTTCCGAGGCAGATTTACTTTAGACACCCGCCTCTCTGTAGTACATGTGGCATATTTATATGAAAAGGATTTCACCTGGTGCGAGCGAGCTACTGAGGGCTCGAGTCAGATGGCGGGCTCTGGCTCGGGGTCCTTTTGGGCTCTCGAGCCTAAAGCAAGCCGATCTTTCATGTGATTTGCTCTAACCTCATGCTCTAAGAATTTAAGGCAAATTATTATTCTTTGATATAAAACAGAACACAGAAGGAGATACCCATCTAGAGGCTGAATTGCACAATGTGAATCAGAAAACTGTGATATTCCCCATTTCCAGTCTTGACTAAATTGTGTGATGCTAGAACAATATCTCGTGTTGGATTTAATATACTCTTATATTACTTCATGCCCAAGAAGAATCTAGGAGACACACATTTGACAACTGACTTGCCTCTTAGTCACTAAGCTCACTGGTTAGAGGAGGCAGACCCGGACACAGAGGTCAGACCCGGGACCAGGATTCAATCCCCGACGCGGCAGGGTCTTGAGCTCAAAAATGTCCACGGACTGGATAATTCTCGCTTCGGTGCCTACTCTAATCATGGGTCCCACTCTGCAACTCTGGGCAATAGCTTGCTTAATCTCCACTATGGCCCCACCGCGATGGGATGCCTGGCTTTCACCTTGTGGATGCCCAGTAGGGGTTATCTCACAGGGAAAAGCCAGGACGGATTCCCAAAGCAAGCGCCTTGAGACCTTACGGTGAAGGGCGCTATATAAGAACGTATGATTTATTTATTTTAAATGCATCCCAATGCAGTGATGTCGTCTGATGTACTAAGGGGAAATACTTCTGTGTGTTGAAGAAATACACGTATTTTAATTTTGAAGAGACTTTATTGTAGTTTTACATGACGTGGCTTGATTTACATTTTAACATTTTCATGGCTCGGCTCGTGCACGGGCTCTGAAAGCCAAGGCAGACCATGGCTCGGCTCTTCCTATCAATTGGTTGGCTCGCCCACTTCTGGCTCTTGCTTAGTGGTGCAGTGTAATCCTTGCCAGAGGGTGTGTGCATCGTACAATAATGCATCATGGATGATAGGCCTGTGCGTTCAGGAGAGGGAAGGGTGGGGAGCAGCATGACAACTCCCCCATCAGTGTGCTCCTGTCTTTCTTAGCCAGAGGCAGCTCCTCCGCTAAGGCGGAGGAGCATCGACCCACTGCTTTTTCAGCAGGGAAAAAAAATGATAACAAGACGTTATTAGCATTTCATTTTTCTGTGCGGGACTGGAGCCAGGGCAGGGCGGGGCTGGGCTCGCCAGTGCAGAGTACGGGTGGTCTGCACTCTCTAAGTGTGCATGGCTGTTTGACCGGCCCTCTTGAGCTGGTCAGACACTCATGTGCGCTTATTATGGGCTCCTAGGCACTGCCTGAGCTGGCAAACAGGCCGCCCAGACCAATGACAACCCTGCAGGTCGTGATTTGCTGGGAGAGCCTGGGAGCCTGGGTGCTTCCGGTGCTACCACTGCAGAGAGATGGGGACGGAGGAGCGGTGGGCGGTAGTGAAGGTGAATTTATTTTATTTTTCTATCTATATCTTCCACCCAGCTCCGCCCACCACCCCGTTACGAGGCAGCTTCCAGTGCTTAGGACCCAGAGCCATGCCGCTCGCGGATCTGTCCAGTGATGTGTGCTCCTCACACCGGGAAACAACCTGTTCCGTGGTAGCAGTGTGAGCCTGTCTTAGGTCAGGCTGAGCATGTGCTGCAAGGCGGTGTAGAGAGGACTGAGGTTAAAAGATCTCAAGACAGGAATTGACAGTAAGATAGGTCACGTGCGAGGTGGGTAACATTAACTTAGTCAAGTGGGGTAGCTCTGCTGCCTGCTCTGTGAGTGGGGTTGGGGCAGGCTTCGCTGAAGAGTAGCTCGTGAGCTACTGGTAGTTCTCCAGCCACCTGTGGGTAGCTCTCCTGAGTGCCGCCCAGCATACTAAATAAGAAGCTTTTCCTTGGCTGCATTAATATATGTTTATCAAAACTGAAAAGTGAATATTCAAGATGAAAATGTATGTATTTTCAGAACTGATAAGCTGATGTTTAGAAAAGAATAGTTGAATTTCCAAAATGTATTTAAAGATTATATTTGAATGATATATCAAGCAAAACTGTGAAGACTTATTACAGATATTATTACCTTGGTGCCAGGGGCACAGCAACTATGACTGTTACATATTACCCATTTAGAGGCAGTCCACATTGACAAACCGTTGTTTGCATCACCGATGGGCACTGAGGTGAAGAGTGCCTGTAATCTTGCAAATTGTGGCAACTAATGATATGTTCACAATATTCGGAGCTCGGGTGATCTTCATTGAACTCTTATTACTGTAAAGGTTGGAGACCCCTAGTTTGGGGGCTACAGGAGCTGTGGTGTTCCCAGAACTCTGCCAGGAGCCCTGAAGGGACACTGGACAGGCCTACAGTGGCCTGCGCCTGCGTCGACTCCTTCACCTGCAGAGCCCAGAGATGCTGTGATACTATGAGAAGGAAGTGCTGCGGCCCAGTGTCGTCCACTGGAGGCCACCACAGCTCACCATCCCACTGCCTCAGCACGTTATGCGAGTACCAGCACTACCTACTGTCACACTCATGCAAGAGCGGCATTCTGATCCATCTCAGGCTCGTGCGAGCGTTGAGGCCGGGCAAACCCCAGCACAAATTAAGCACTGCAGAGAGTTCAAAGGAGGGAGTAGTAGAGGAGTTCTGATCACTTAGTTCATTGTGTGAAGTTCAGTTGCTACAGGATCTGCAAACAGTAATTGGCTTGCACTGAGATAGGACATGCATTTTCGCCGGGGGGCAGGTAGGGAGGTTGAACGGCCCCACCAGACCGCCGGGGATGCCTGGTCTCACCCTGGAGATACCCATTAAGGGACCATCTCTCAGGGAAGCCAGGAAGGGTTTCGCAGCGGTCGAAGCGCCTTGGGACCCTCCGGGTAAGTAGTGCGCTATATAAATGCCTATACATTTACATTTACATACAGTTCAGCACTGAAGTGATTGCCACAAGTATGCCTGAGACATGTTGAAAAGGTACCTAGCGCCAAGAGACCGTCTGGTGTATGTGCGCTTTACAATCTATAGTTAATAAGAATAATGCAAATAATAATATTAATGCTAGATGGTGAAAAAGTAAGTGGTTTGTTTTGGCATAGCTATATGAAATCATAAGCATTTGGCACAAGGGTTCCTGTAGTTTAATTCATTTTGGTGCCACTCAGACCCCACTGGGCCGATTTTTAATCCCAATTCAACCGTGGTCGGTTCGCGTGTATAAGTGAAGATCGAGAGAGGCAGTGTGTGAAAGAGGAGGAGCTGCAGATTCTAAGTGTAGTAATATGGGGTACTTCAGGTGAGGATTGACAGACTATGGAAGAGCGAAGCGGTGCTTTTGCAGAAGATTGTGACTGTTCAGTGGCTCACGGTACTCTCTTTGGTACTCACTCGTACATGCCTATGTGAATCGATCCAACTCCCTCTAAGTGTCAGTGCAAAGAGTGCACAATTGCTATTTATAGCAACTGTATTTAAATATTCCCTGAATATTTCCATTTTATTCCAATTTTAGATGGGTAGAGCCTAGTTCATAAAGGCGTGTACGAGTGCGTAAAGGGTACTGTGTGAGTACTTCTTTATGTACCCCAAAGTATCTTTGTGAATAAGCCCAGTATATTTAGGGTTCTTGCTGCTCTTCAGCTGCGGAGTGTTACCTGTGTGTTTCTGGATGTGAGTCTTGTTAATGTTAAGTGTTTTATAAAGCGCACTGTTACCCTGGGGTGTCCGGGTGCCAGCTCCAAAGAACAGAGAGAGCCCGGAGGGCCAAGTTACCCAAAAGCCATGTTTTGAATTCTTTCCTGAATGCAGTCAGGCCAGGGGTTGCATAATGAAAGGCGTAGCTCATTCCAGGCCGTAGTGTTGTTAATGACGACACTTCCGCGGTTCTTGTGCCTTCTATTCGATACATACCATGCGCACTTCTGTCTGAGATGAATGGGGCCACTGTTGTGAAGAGCCTTGTGGGCAATATACAAGGATTTCAATGTAATCCTATTTCTTGGGACTGTTTGAAGTTGCATAGGCCTCCAGCTTGAAGTTTCGCAAAGATTTGGAAAAAAGAATTTGCCAGCTCCGCTGGGCCCACACCTGGGGACTTTTTGAAGAAGAAAATGTTCCTTGAGCAGTAATGGACACTGTGCTGCTGCTGGGCTCAGCTGGCAAGGTCCTTCCCCATACATGACCACAGACCCGATTCAGGCGCGAGCGTCCCGATTGTGGGGTCTTGTTTCCTGGTGCATGCAGTAATCATAACTCAACCCCATAGAATCTTAGCAGTGCAGGCCAGACGATGTTTGCCATGGCAACATGCAAGCTGAGGGAACTGCACCTTATCCCAAAAACGGAGTGTCCATCTATCACCTAGAGCTGGCCACTTCTTATTTACTGACTTGGTTAGCCTCATTAATTTGACTTAATGTTAAACCTGGCTTTGGGTAATTAATGGCATGGCAAAACAGCCCTGTTGTAGCATCAATAAGTTGCCCATTAAATGCATTTTAATCACAGCGAGTGTGCTGTGTCGGTCAGAGACTGAAAACATTGTTAAATCATGATATGAGGTCAAATAAGTGGTGAAAAGAGTTTAGAGGAATTTATATATGTATATGTTGTAGATCTGGCAGCTAATTTGTGAAAACTATTTATGGATGGTTCTTAATATCTTTGACACCATGAGCTGTTAAAAAGCTAATAGCACCTTGTTTTGATGTGGTCCCTGCGTTCATATACTGGCTGTCACATCATTGCAGGGCCCTGTAGGCCCTCTGCCTAGAGGTCGTATGGATGTTTCCATTGATGTCTATAGCAAGGATGTGCAGTCTGTGCGTCACAGCCCCCAGAGTCCTCTGCTCTTTCCGCTGCTGCGAAGCTGCGTTGACCTCTCATCTTCTGTCACCTCCCACAGGATGGAAGCAAACGTCAACCACTCCTCGGCTACTGTTCTACACCAACCAACCCCCTCCGCCAATAACCTCTCCTCTCCTATTTTCCACAGGGCTCCTGAGATCATTCTGGGCTTGCCGTTCTGCGAAGCTATCGACATGTGGTCGTTGGGCTGCGTCATTGCGGAGCTCTTCTTGGGATGGCCCCTGTATCCCGGCGCTTCTGAGTACGACCAGGTAAGTGACTCCCTCCTGTGTCACTGCACGGGAGCACCAATCGCAGCGATGTGAAGAAAGGGAGAGAAGGTGCTCCTGGATAAACTCAAGATATGCTCCAAAATGGCTACCATGTGGTTGTATGACACAACCACGCTTTTCTTAACAACACTGGCGGAACAATAAATGCTTCTGAAACACACATTACATTTACTACGCAAGTTGTTGCAACGACTTGCCTTAGGGGGTCGCTGGAATTTGGAATAGTATAATTTACTATTCAAACTTCAGTCCCTGCAACAGTAGGGAAAGCGTTGGACTTTAAAGTTCGACGGCCGTGGTATTTACTGCTTCCCATGGCATGTAGATCAGTGGTTCCTAACCTGTGTCCGCGGAACCTGTGGCTTTGTGTACCCATACCACCTCCAACCATTCTTTTCTCGCAATATTCATAAGCATTTTCAGCTAACAGGGCTAAAAGTTCTAGCAAGCTATAATAATACTTTACTCGCAGTGACCTGGTGATTTGGGAATACAACTTGGGTCTTATTCAGGCATTCAGGCTTTCTTGCAGAGGAAAGTGGATGGGCTGAGTTCATATAGTGTAGGCTTATATGTGTATTTTTGTGTAATATTGTTCAGGTACAAATTGTAGAAATAGCTGTAGATCCTTGGCTTCCAGCAATGGTTCAGTGGGGTCCACAGAGGTAACAAGGTACTGGAACGCTCTGCCCGAGGATTTGCGTAAATGCTCCAGTCTTCCTCGGTTCAGGAAACTCCTGAAGACTGAATTATTCTGTGACTGATTTCTCCTGACTGGTCCTTTGCCTCCTCTGCAGTGGTGAGATACCCCTTCGGGGTGATTGCAGCGCTTTATAAATCCCATACAAATACAAATACAAGGTAAAGAACCACTGCAGAACCAGTGTGATTTCCACCTCACAAAACAATTGTGCAGCACACTATACCCAGGAGTCTCACGCAGCGCACAACCTGTTACATGAGTACGGAGTGCCATAAATACTTGTGTTTTTAGCAGGTTTTTAAAGGTGGAATAGGTGGGATGCAGTCTTAGTTCTGTTTTCAAAGCCTCCGGCTCAGGGCCATGCTCCATGCCGAGCCAAGCCCCTGAATTCTGCACTAACTGAAGACTCCCAATGCCACATTTTTGCACCATCAACTTGTCACATCTCAATACCTGTCTTCCGTGCTCATGAGTTTTAGGCCTTACTCAGAATTTTGCTCAATTGAAAAAAATTGAACAGTTGTACAACACAAACTGAAGACTTACCTATATCCTATCACCAGTCTTTCATCTATCCTCTGAACTTGTTTTCAGTACAGTCCTTTATACTCTATGTTTGCTATTCCAGGTCTCCCTGTGGCGCCATTGACAGACCAAGTGTGTACTGCATGTCCTTTATAGCAACTCACCAGTCTGATCTACAAACCCTCTGGCTCTCCACCCACCCGCCCCTGGCCATCCTTTGTTCATCTACCCTCTCAATCAACCCTGAAGTCTTTGCATGGTCATAGGTCTTCTAAACTCCTACCTGCCCTGCCACAATCGTCTTGGCGCACCATTTTGACCAGCCACCATAGCTTCTCTGCCCACCGTCCACTCTGCCCAACTGTACTGCCATTCACCCTGCCAACCCACCACTGAGCATCAAAAAGGCCCATCCACTTTACCATTCCATCTTGCTTGCTTGCGCTGCCTGTTCACCTTGCCTTTTTCCTGCTTTTGTCATTTTCCACTGCTTTAGAAAACAATTTGCCTATGTTACACAAGCAAAGCATAATTATGTTGGTTGTTCGCTAACAGCAATGTTGGAAAGATGCACCACCTACAACATAGCAGAATTAGATACAACTCTCACAGTGCAGAAGCACAAAATGTACGCACATTTACATATTGTTGATAAATTATCGCTAACCCCAGGCAATATTTCTAAGCTGCAATACGATTGCTAAAATACTGTTATGTTTATTGTTTTTATAACCAGTAGTACTCCCTGGTGTGTTATCGCCAAGGCGCTTTAGTCTTATGACAAGGCCTTCCTGCCTGTGAAGTACCCCAAGTGTTAGTCATTTTTTGAGCAAGTTCCCACACATTAGTGCCGACTGGGAAAGTAAATATCTCCAGTTCACAGAGGGATTTGTGAAAGAATTGCTTGGCCAGAAAACTCTTTGATAGGCCATGTAACTTGGCGAGGCTTCTTTATATTTTATACACCATTGGGACAGATAACCAAACCGAAACCTGCACTGCGAAGAGTCGCAACTCACCAAGGAAGACACCGCACTACGACATTGTGTGAGACTCTTAAAAAGAGGACTCCGTAATGGCAGTAAGACAATTTACCACCCATTCCCTTTCTCTTTCCGTTGTGCACCTCACTCCCCTGCACCCACCAAAACTGAGGTACGTCTCTAGGCATTGTGACCTATTTCCTTATATGTTAACCTGAGGGCTTCATTAGAAATGTGAAACATGGTGTACAGTCTTTACGTTTAAGTTAATGGAGGAACTGTCAGCTGGTAAAACACATATATATCAATAATAATATTTTTCTCAGGGTGTCCTTGGGTTTAGGCCTGGGCCGAGCTTGTGGAGTTCTGCGGTCCGGTGACTAAAAAATCCAGCCACGCTACGCTGAGGTCCGTAAGCGGCAGAGTGCATTACGCTAAGCCGTTCGCGCTGTAAAATCAGAACGAACTGCACTACGCGCAGCACAAGCTAGCGCTGCTTATTTCTACCGCTCGAGTAGATGGTCTACTCGAGCGTCAGCTTCCTTAACGTGAACAGAAGGGTTGTCAACGCAATCCGTGACTGCCCACGTTGAGAAATCTCGCCAGGAGGGGGTCTGGAGTAAGATTTCCTCCGCTCACTTTCGCCAACTTAATACTGGCGAGTGAGGAAAAAACTCAGTGGAGCATAGCAAGGTGCAGTTTTTCAGAACTTCCTGCTCTGCACGGAGTAGGAAAACGCTACAAACTCTGCGAGCGGAGCAGAATTTTACGGCCTGGCCTACTTGTGTTACCCCATGTTGAGATTGGGGAGTGCTGGATGGTTGGAATTACCTTACCAGTCGAGAGAGCTCTGCATTTAACAATTGTTTTAGCTACTTAGGCCTAAATAACGACTAGTGTTGGATATTCCTGGGTGACTTACAGAACTTCAGTTTAATTCCTAGACCTTTATATCCCTTATACATTATATTGGAGTTACACATTTTATTTTAAGTATTACACTTCGCACCACACAGATTAGTTCTCATCGTGCGACAATTCGGGCATGGCTTGGCTGAGTGTAATTCAGCAAAGACCACTGTTGTCTGAAGTTGGAACATGAGAAAAGACTTTGGCACGTGGAGTCTACAAATATCAGTCTAGGGTGAGTGGTCTCCAGGCTGCCCTGAGGTCTAAGAACGTCACGAAACTTGTCCTTCACATAAAGCTTAGCCAAGTCGTGTACTTGGGACTCAGAGAAAGTCGGCCTGTTAGTGCCGGTCAGTGCTGGGCAAATAGGGAGTGAGTTTGTGCAGAGTACCAGTTTCACGTTTAAATCACAAACTATATAAATGTCAGATCAATTTAAGCTCGGAATCCTTGTCTGTCTCAAAAATAAATCAAAGCTGAGGTATGCCAGTGTCAGACACCCTTGAAGAGCATTAATCTGGGGCCCAGTGAGAAAGCACCATTGACAAACATAGAGAGACGGCATTAGTCTTGAGAAGGCACTTTATTGAATTGAATCCTGCTAAGGTTCAGTTTGATTGTGTTCTGCAACCATGCAGGATCCTTAGCCCTCTTCTAGACCACAAGAACTCTAATGCACATACTCTGAGGAATGATCAACACTTTTTTATAGACCTAGATTAATTAGGTCCTCATTGTTGGGGTTGTTTTTCGCCTTCTTTCAGGTTTCAAGATTTATAAGCTTGCTTGGTTGCTGAGCTTGTGAGCATCTTGTGAAATCTGACTGTAATCGAACTGTGCTTGCACAGCTGATCTGTCATGAAACTTACTTTGAACGTATTGCACCAGGATTGGTGCAAACATATTGCATCTTACTTCTTCCTGGCTTAGTGGGTATTGGGGCAGATCTAAGACCTGGTCTTCTGTTAAAGACTCTCTTACGTAGTTGAGGTAACGCATTTGAACCTTAGGCGTCTGGACCTCTGATTTACACTTCCCTTGCGACTCCAATATGAATGTTGCTGCCCTGAATTACGCTGCCTGTGAGGAATCGTCTACTTTATCATTCAGCTGGGAGAGGATGCTGTATGATTCACAGCAATGATGGAAGATGGGATTGTATAGAGAGGGATCTGGAACAAAGGAACAACAAGTCCGACTGCCGCACTAAAGTCCTGATGAAGGCCTAACAACTACTGTCACAAAAAAGCCTCTACTAGAGAGTGCTAACACATGGTTTGTTGTTAGTGTAGCTTTGAGCATCAGGGTATAATAGAGTGAAAAGATGGGTAAAGGTAAGTAGAACTCCATGGCTGGGGTAACAAGGAAAGGTAAAGGGAAGTAAAACTGCCCAGTAGCTTGACTGAACAGTGTCTGGAATCCATACTTACTAAGAGTTGTCGGCAATGATACTGGAAACTGACCCTACTCCCGCCTTCTCTTTTAGATCCGGTACATTTCACAGACGCAGGGCTTGCCAGCAGAGTACCTGTTAAGTGCTGGAACGAAGACCTCCAGGTTCTTCAATAGAGACACCGACTCACCCTATCCACTCTGGAGGCTAAAGGTAAGCGTGCATGTGAAGCTCACATTCTTGCCAGCATGAACACACACAAAGCAGGAGATTGTTAGCACTGCAGTCGTATTGTTTGAGAGTGTTGCAGGAGGAAGCCTAGAAGATGCAGCAGTACAGCGGAGTGATGTTGCCCCATCAGCCTTCCTGTGTTGCTGTTGCAGTAGGACTTCTTCAAGCATAGAGTCTATATCTCCGGTACCAAGAATAGTAGTATTTGTGCTGAACACACTGATGCACATCTCAGAACTGCCCTCCTCCACTATGGTGCTGTCTGATCTTTCTAACCCCTTGGAGGGCAACTTCTGTTCATAAGTCAGTTACCCTTTTTAACGTCTATTGGCCACAGAGGAGGAAACCGGGCAGCAGAAAAACATTTAGAAGAAACAGTTTTTCCTCTTTTCTGATAGATTAATTGTCTGACAGAGATTACTGAGATATTTATTACTAAGCTATAGACCAATGTCCACGCTTAGGGCCTGGTTTAGAGTTTAGTGGTAACTGAAAATCTTCCAGCTTGTGGATGAAACTCTAAATACAGTGTAAATGTCGTCAACTAAATTTACTACATCATTTTATCTCTGTGGTGCAGAAAATTAAACCAGTGGAGTCTAGTGTGTGTTGTGCGTAATTTCTGTGTGTTGACAACAGGGCTGTTTACAGCGTAGACACTAATCTTCTCTCTTATGTCTTATTTAGACACCGGACGATCATGAGACGGAAACTGGGATTAAGTCGAAGGAGGCGAGGAAGTACATTTTCAATTGTTTGGATGACATGGCACAGGTAATACTCTTTCATTGACCATCAGTTCCCCAGAGGAAGAGAGCCTTTGTTCTACTAAAGGAAAGATGGGAGGTTGTGCTGGGTAAACAATACAAACTCAATCACACATCTGAATAAGTTAAGATACTCTGGACGTAATAGCAGGAAAAGACGCAAAAGTTGTACTTCATTGTGGGAAGTTAGGTGCACATAGGGAACTGTAATTGGAGTATGATAGGTTTCACTGTACTGTAAAGGAATCCAAGGTAGCTGCAATGAGTTGAGGTAGTTTGCCCTTCACAATAACAGTTTGGAATGAGGTGCACTAAGTGTGGTTGCTTGCACTGTAAGGTATAAGGTTCAAAAGATGCTGCTCTTCACAGCGAAGAATAGGGATAAGTTATAGACCTAGACAAAATATATTTCTTCATGGATGCCAGACGGCTACTAACAATTTAACAGCTCAATGTAGGAGGTCACTGCTTTTGGGGCAAATGCACACTCATACGGACGGCCCTGAATTGGACTTCACATCGCGGCTACAGGGAGACTGAGACATCTGCGGCTTACTTTTTATACAGATAAGTTAGTAGTCTGTATCTGCTCCTGCTCTGAGTTTTGAAAACTCAACTCCTTTCTTCCGCACTGATAGTGCTGCAGTAAACCTCACCTTCTCTATTTCAATGCTTTTTATTGTGTTTTGCCTAAAAAAGACATATTTCGACTGCAGAGAGCTCAAATGTGGCAGTTCCAACCACTTCTTGCCATAAAAAACCCAAACATGCCTCATTACAATCTGCACTAAAGACAGGGGTTCTTTCGCTGTAGAAGCAGCTTGCATCCGAAGCTCTCTTCACAAGTTCGATGTGCCTCTTCCCCGATGGTGTTTAGAAGAAATATCAAGACAGTCTTATTTGGCTATAGGAGGCACTGTGAATAGCACCAACACAACCCCAAGTTTTAAGTCTGTCGTAAGTGCCATCAGTCTGTTAGTCACAGTACAGAAAAATGACTTGGGGTGGATTGCCCTGTTCAGTACCATGTTTGAGCGGGTTGAATTGCTCAGTAAAATGAGCAACAGTAGTTTGCACTGTACCGCAATAATAGTTGAACTAGGTTGCACACTACAAAAGCGTAAGTAGCAGTAGGTTATGTAGGAAATCCGCCTTTACTTCATGGTCACCTGAATTGTCTGTTTTTTGCTAAACCCTATGTTGTTGCTGGCTTTAGAACTCTGCACACTTTACCCCTGCTAACCACTAGTTAAAGTGTCTGTGCTCCTCCTTTTATCATGATCAAATTTGCAAACTGCTAATTGGTATATTTAACATGCCTATAATTCCCTATTATATGTTACAAAATGCACACAGGGCCTGAAAGTTACATGCAACTAGTGAACTGCGGCACCTACTGTGCCATGCACTGCATTGGCAGTGCAAACATGGCTTCAGGCCTTCCCTGCGTAACCTGACTGTAGCAGTGTAAAACCTACAATTCGACCTATCAAAAGAAACCCTTTAGACAGGTCAAAGTTAGTTTTAGAAAGTTATCGTTTTGCTGCCTAAAGTTACTGGAGGCTAAATTGCATTCCCTCTACCACTTTTCCAAATTAGTGATTATCATTTGAATAGGGGTGAAAAAGGTGTGAAATGCCTGCCAGGAGCAAACAATAGTCTGACCTGAATGGGCAGAGATGGCTACTCTGAGCTTTGCAGAATATGCAGGGTGGGGCTGTGGACCTCCTTTTGACAGAACAGTGTTAAATCCTGCTTGACGGGTCTTCTGAACCACGTGCAACAATTGAAAGGGAACGAACAGGATGCCAAGACAATTCTAATGTATCTATTGTCTGGTTGCTGAAAACCGTGCTTTTGTCCCACCAGGCCTCCATCTCTGGGCTAATAGTGGGTACAATGGCTGCCTCAAAGTGCATTTAGTGTTGGATATGGAGGACACTAGACTTTTCCTAGTGCACCCCCCACATACCCTCAACCCTCTGAGCCCAACTTCAGTGTGACTGAACACTTTTGCCATCTTGAAAATGCCCAAAATAATGAGGGTTCGGTTCAGGCACTTTTACCCCATTGATTATGCTGTGTTTAGGAGTCATTGCCACCCACCAGCTGGTGCCAGGCTTAAGGTGGGCATCTTCAGGCACTCACCTCAGACAACTGCTGAATCTGAGGAAACACAGAAGAGGACTGAACCTGTTATCTGATACCTGAGATAAACCTGTAAGAACTGGAACTGCTCCCTCTTGTGCCCAGGATAAAGATGTAAACTCCAAGGGTCATAGGGGTGACAGGAAGACAACTAGCCACAAAATCCCTTTCCTGCAACTGTCCCAGCTGATGAGCAGAGCAGTAGCACCTGGACTGGACCCTTTTGTTAGCCTCCACCCAACCCCCTGTGAGTCTCTTTAAGCGCATCCCCTAAGGTCTTGGGAGCTTTAGAAGTGTACTCCTGTGGCAGATTGGGACTTAAAAGACTAAGCCATAGGTAAAATCTTTGAGGAGGACAAACCTGGTTGGTGTGTCTGACCCGTGCTCCCCTGCAGCCAGCCTCAAATTGAACCTAGGTTCTAGTCTGCCGTGACAATTGAATATCATTGGCATTTTGTGCTTTCCAGCTCTGTCCCTACCTAAAATATCAAAAAATCATATCACCAGTTCCCCTTATTGTGTTTTAGTATTTAAGATATCATTTTGTTTATTATATTTCGGTTTGGGATTTTTATGGTTTTGCACTTTGAGTTTATTACTCTTTTGGTACTCCATAAATTCTTAACATGTTGCCCATAATTAGCCCTGTTTGTGCCATAGTTACCTGCTGGTTGAGCTCAGGTTAATTTAGTGACTTCAGGGGCTCACCCTGATATAGGGTTATGATTATTCCTTGAGGTAGTCACCCAGCCAAAATATTAACCACATGGCTGCTGGTCATTTTCCCCCCCTGTGCTGGAAAATGCCATTTTAGTGGCACCATGACGAGCTCAGCTCGTCATCAGCACACGACACCCGTGGGTGATGACGAGCTGAGCTCGTCATCAGCATCGAAAGGGTTAATCCAATTTCTTGCCGGATACCCACTACAGTAATTGAGTTTGGGTAGGTTTCTCTCTCAAAGAAGAGGAGTCCGGCATAGTACGTACCATGCAAGCAAATGCTGAAGTCGGTTTCACTCTACAGTAGCATGACTTGAGTTAACGTGTACTATACAGTAAGAAAAAATGAAGTGGGTTGCTCCATGTAGTAAGATGATTCAGGGGAGGTTGCTCCAGGTAGTAGTAGAAGATTTTTCTAAAAATATTTGTTATTGCATTTTAAACAATGATACAACTAAGCATCCATGCAGAATCACATAACAGAGAAACTAGCCCCATAAAACACCATTACACCTCCATCCTACACTGCTAGCGGCACAACCGGATCCTTTCCACCCAGTTCAACTGCAGAATGCTATACAACAGAGGCAACAGAGTTTTGTCATGCAGTTTAAGGTGGTCTAATATCATGCTTAGCTATCAGTTTTCAACCTACACACCCCACAATAGCCTTACTAGTGCACAGCCACCTTACTGTTTAAGCAACGTTAATGTATCGGCCCCTGCCCTAGCCCATTTTAATCAATCCTGGGTCCATAAATCAATTTCCTGACTATGGCGATCCGTCTTTTAAAGAGTACCAACGCCAGATCCACAAACATACATTCCAATCAATTGACTTTGTCCGTGTAATGAGTCCCAGCAGACAGAGCTCAGGCGTACACGGGATCCGACATCCCGATGTCTCTGAGGTGGTGGCTATCACCAGCACCCACCCCGTCTGTAGCGCCAAACAGTCCCACTCCATGTAATACAACCCCATATCCACCTTCCTACAGCATGGGCATTCCCTAAGTGCTCCCAGGCAGTAGTAGAAGTTTAAGTAGGTTGATTACATCTGTAAAATAAATTAGGGTAAGTTGCACTGAACAGTAAGATGAGGGGTTAGGCTGAATTTTTACAAAATCAATTTACGAGAGGCTTCACTTCCCATCAGAATAACTTGTTTCTTATCTCGCACTTCCAACTCCAATACTGTCATTTCTAAGTGCTGTGCGTAACAGGAGATATACTATTACCAGTGTAACAGTATTCAGATTATAAATCCCGTAAGAATGGAAGGGTAAGTTAAACTGGCTAGGAATCAAATCTGTGACCTGCAGATCATAACACGTCGGCAGCGAGGATTCATTCAGCCGGCTGCCTTGCCGGCAATATGAGGTGCAGCTATTTAAAACCCAGCGACAAGTTCTCACCCATCCGAGAACTTACATATGCTTCCCAACACGCACATTGAACCCACACTTGCTTATAGTTTAAAGTAGATTTATGATACACCTTTATTTCTTTCCTCTGGTATTTTGTCTACAACTGTAGTATGTTTATTAACTGTGTTACCCAACATGCACCAGTCAACTTCTTTAAAGGCCACAATCACTTTAACTAACCCAAACATTAATACATTGTGAGTACATTCTGGCAAACTATATATCATAAGTACTTGTTTATTTCAAACTTGCTTTCTGTTTTATAATAATAAATCACCATTATTTCATATGCAAATACAGCAAAAGAAAATACAACTTTTGATTATTGTCTATTAGCATAATTTATCTTGGTATTTTTGCTTCGTAATAAAAACCTCGAGTCCAGCATGCTATTACTGATGGAGATGGAGGCTACTGGCCCAGAGCTTACACTGGAACCAATCTAGAGTTTCACCCAACACAAATAAGGATAGTGTGGATACCCTTCCCTTCCGCAGGCGTCGCTGCTCCACGGGAAGGTGTATGCATGCGCGGTGTCCTTAGTAACATTTGATTCGTTTGGGATACTAGAAACATCTTTTTGTTGAAGGAGGCAAATTATGTGCTTAATGCAGCAAATCCATAATTATGCGGAAAATAATCCGTGTTTGAGTGGCTCTGACTCCAGTGTACGAGAAAGCAATGAAAGGTTGTGTTATAGCAAAAGAGTTACAGAAGTTCTTACTGCCCCATTGGAGATGCTGCGCAAGGTTCTACTGAAGAATATAACATAAGGGATTTTTGTAAGGTATCTTCTGTACTGTCGAAGCCCGCCCGTAACGGGTTTACAAGCTGGATTAGGGGATTTGGGGGATTCTAATATACCTTATGAGTTAGCTATTGAAAGTGGTATATGTTTACCCTGCATAGTATGGATCTTTTTAGAAGGTTCCCTGTACAACAGTAAGCCATGGACTCCAAGGCTGTCATTTTTTTGAGGAGGTTCTTCACACAATGATTTAGGAGAAAGTATAACTAGCTACGGAGTATACTACCAGGCGCTTTAGCTATAGGAATACGCTGTACAAAAGAGTGCACCACTGAAGGAAATGTTTGAGTAAATCAGAATTTGCAAGTCAGAAGTTTTGGTTCTTTTGGGATTACTACATGTATAAGCCAGAGTACACCTGTGGACACCTTGGACTGTGCAGTACTAAGGGTATAGGTGCAGAATCCATTAACATGTTAGATAGAAGTGTCAGGTGTAGAAACTCAATGGTCGAGGAAGGATGTATGTCGTTACAACGCATGCTTTTACCACGCATGCCTTTACCACGCAGGTTTTACACCGCAAGTCGTTACAACGACTTGCGTTGGGGGGCGCTGGATAGTGGAATAGTTTAATTTACTATTCCAACTCCAGTCCCCGTGGATAGTAGGGAAGGTTTTGTATAGTAAATTAAACTATTCCCTATCCTACAGCACCCCCCAGAGCAAGTCGTTGTAACGACTTGCATTGTAATACCTGCATGGTAAAGGTACTGCATTGTAAAAGTTGCGTGGTAAAGGATGTTCCCCGTCGAGGAGTAGTGTTAAGGTGTGTTTTCTTTTGTGTTCTAGATTACTGGGTTTATGAACAGCCTAGACTTGTAGACATAGTGTAAACGGGAAGACCAGAACACACTATGCCGGAGGATACGCTGGGACATATGTGCTCAGGTACAAAGCTTGGAATTCAAGTGTGTAAACTTTCTCCCATTTTCATCCATAGGTGAATATGTCAACAGACTTGGAGGGAAGCGATATGTTGATTGAAAAGGCAGACCGACGGGAGTTTATTGATCTGTTGAAGAAGATGTTAACGATTGATGCAGACAAGAGGATAACCCCCATAGAAACACTGAATAGCCCTTTCGTCACCATGACACATCTGCTGGACTTCCCACACAGCACACAGTAGGTTATGTTTTTATGTCTTAAATCTGGGTTTCGAGAGAATGACAAGAAAGATGCTGCTCTAAGGTCAGCTCTTGGGAGCAGGAAAAAGACAAACACTGAGGTGAGGGTACGGCTCTGTTCAGTGGTAGAGAAGCGGAGCAGAGGCTTCTGGGTAAGAGTGTGGGTGACTTTGGCTTTCTTAGTGGGGTTTGGTCCTCAAAGAAGTAAGATGCAAAGAGATGGGATATCACCCATTGTAGGGGGAGGAAAAGCTGATGGCCAAGTGGGAGGATGAAGTTTGCGGGACAAAAACAGAGCTGCCTGGTAAGATTGAGCTTCAGAAGCTTCTTGGCAGGGATTGGGTTTTAATGGGTATACGGAATGTTTTGCAAGAGGGCAGCTAGTGCCTTTTTGCACCTCTGGGGTGACCTCAAGCAAAATACTGCAGGAGCTAATGGGAGGATAAAGGCAGCAGCACTAGACATTTGCCGAATTTACTGTAAACAGGAAAGATCAATAACATGTTACCATTGTTGGCATGTAGACTCTAGCTTTTATACTCAATGCAGTGTGAGTATCATTTGTACCAAAAGCATTGGCAAAGCCAGTAGGTCTCGCCATTTGCCTTTGCAAAGGCAAACTCATTGCTTTGACACTGTTTTTTGATAATTATTTTCAGTATTGACAAAAAATAAAATGGTATTGTCAGTGTTGAAAAGTAACAAACAAAAAAGTGAGATTATGTCCACAGATCCATAAATGTCACAGATGCACACGTATGCTTCAAGACGCTACAGTGTTTTAGAGTGATGATGTATACATTCTACAGGCATCAAGTCACATGCGCACGCTTGTCTTGTAACGTTATCACCATTTGTTATTTTCCTGTTCCAAGATGAAGGACACCCATCTTGGAGGAGTAAATTTAAAATGTGCACAAAAGTGCATTTTCACAAAAGAGCTGCCCAAGAGCAAATTACAGCTGCTAGGCCCTCCTTAGAAGTTGAACCAGAAATAAAACTGGGAGAGTGGGCCCAATGGATGAGCAGGGAGTGTAGGGATATTTAGTCAATGCCACCAATGAGTGGTGTTGACCTTTGATGGGCAGAGGGGTTAATAGAGGACAGGACTGTATCCTGGACTGGTGCAATGTAGTTCCAAATGCAGAATTTAATTTAGGCCCACATGGATCGCAGTCAACCCAGAATTGGGACTTGTAGGGTAAACCTGATGAATTGCCCGCCATCTTATAAAGTAAGGATATGTATGGAATTCTGCAGAACACTCAAGTTTCCAGGATTTTGTGTCAGGCTCGCCATCGTGAAGTGTACTCCGAATCGAATCGGACACCGGCTTGGCTGCATGGAAATAGCAGTACGGTGTTTTATTTGATCTATCCAGATTAATGTTCAGTAGTTTTCCGGATATAGCAACGATGGATAACTTAAATATTGAAATTCTTCATCAAGAGAACAAAAGAAGGAGGAATCTTTATTGATTCAAATATCTCAATTTTTTTTAGCTTCAACAGAAAAGGGGCCAACATGTGTTTCACAACATCAAGGTCGCTTTATCAGGGCCAAATCATTATTCTTCAGTAACATTAAATAAAATACAAATTCCCACACTCCGTGAACAGAAAGAGACTACGATCAGGAAAAAAGTATGAACATACAACATATAGCACAGAAAACATGAGAATCGCTGATCAATATCCTCTAAGTAGTATGTCATAATTACAATGCACAAAAATTAAGGATAAAAAAGAGAAGAAAAAACATGCACAATATAAATCAGGATATGCAATGACTTTAAACAGTACGAAAACCATGTATGAATCTACAAGTTGTAACGGCCCGAGTTAAAGTACGAGAGAAAAAATAACTGTGTCCCCTGCTGCATGTGTGGATCAGTGCCTATATCCTTCTACCACAGGAGAGAATCAGTTCTCATTAAGAAACCAACACCATGAAGGGAAAAAGATAATCATAAAAAGATAAGCCATCATAAAAAGCAGTGAATAAAGGGTGTAACAAGTCAAATAAAAGCAACTGAAACAGGTGCATCAGAAATTCCCTGACAATTTAATAATCCAAAGTGTTAAAGTTATGATGAACATTCACCAAAAATCAATACAAAATCTAATTTCTATTTTCGTCCAAATTTTAAAACAAATGTTTTCACACTCCATGTCTATATTCATACCAATATAGTAATCATCAGGATCAGGTCACACCAGAGCAGCTGTAATAGTGCAGTTCTTCACATCAACTACAGCTTCCCTTGTTGCTCTCCATAGTTTCTTCATCTTTGCCTGGGTCACTGAAAGAGACGATTCTTACTCTTCTACTTACACTGGTTCCGTTCTCTGCCTGTGATGGGCAGACACCAGGGACAGTGTGTGTGGACAGGAGGATAGAGCAGACTGTGGTTGTGGTTTCCCGAAGCACAGGGGCAGGCTGGCAGGATCCTAGACAGGGTAGATTTGCCTCAAATCGAAAGCACTTTGGAAGGTATTGAAATGTCGTACAGTAGACACTGAGCCGGAAGTGAGCAGAGCCAGGCGGCAGTGTGGGAACCCAAAGCAGCTTAATGGATCTGCCATTTTTCAACCCAGTGCCTGAAGATGGAGCTAATCCATACAGTTTAGCCCACTATTTGGGCGCAATGGGTGTTGTCACTTTGTTGCTACTGTACCATAAACGTCGAGATATTTCCATGAACTTTTGACATTCCGCAATAATTTCGTTGGTTTTTTTTTGCACTACTTAGGAGCCTTATCTTTATTTGACTCGTGGATGTTTCTCAAGTGAAATGAAGACATTTTGACTAAAACTGTGTGGAAAACATTTTGAGCTGCATTTAATTTTAAAAAATTGCCACAGTATAGGAGGCCTTCGCATTTTATGTTATTTTCTGGCAGTAACGAAGCTTGTGTTTTTGTATCACCTATTATTATCTGCAGTGTGTAAAGGAACTTCCTTCAGGAAGACATTGCTAGGAAATGGCGAGATCCATGTAAGTGGTTGGAACTGGATAGACCATTCCTGGAAGGGGAGAATCACAGGTGGGGGCGTGGGAAAGGACAGGATGGTGAGGCCGTTCACTCCGCAAAAAGAGGGCATTTAAGGGCAAGTAGGTAAAGAGTTTCTCATTTGGGGCTTTGCCTTGCTTGACTCCCCGTAAACAACCACAGAACAGCAGTTACTGGATATTTAGTTTTTTAGTGCATGCGACAATTACTGCACTGTATTGACCATGCCTATTGATTATGTATTGTTTGGACCCTAACCTAGCAGATCCATGACGGGTTGCAATACCCTGTTTTCTTTGACTGTGAGATAGAGCTTAATAGGACCTGTGTGATCTAAAGCCCTTTGGGGATACCTTAATGGTGACCTCACCTCACACTGTGTCCATAAAAAAACTTTACTTGGGTGATTTCCTACTATCTCAATTGTCCTTCCACTTCCGACTCCTTTCTCTTAATCCATTCTATCTCTCTCGCCAGTGTCAAGTCCTGCTTTCAGAACATGGAGATCTGCAAGAGAAGGGTCAATTTATACGACACTGTGAACCAGAGCAAGACGCCCTTCATCACCCATGTGGCACCAAGCACGTCCACCAACCTAACCATGACCTTCAACAACCAGCTCAACAGTGTCCACAACCAGGTGAGGTGGGATTTCAAGAGAACAGAGACCTCAGGAAGAGGAATGAATGAATGACTGATTGCGGGAGAAGGGGTACAGGTCTGTAGAGAAGTAGTGTCTAAAAGTAGGTGAAGGCTGCCTGCCAGTGACGTTTAAAGGGAAAACACCGGGGATGGGGGGTGAATGACTTATGGTGGAGTAAGAGGGCTGGAGAGAAACAGGATCTGTAACCAAGAAAGGACTATCCGACAGTCACTCAGCTAGAAGAGACCTGAGGTTCAGGGACACATGACTGATATTGTGGCAATGAGAGCAGGTTAAAGAGGTGTTAACAGAAGAGTATGGAATCTATGGACAGAGGGAGCTAGAAGAAAGGTAAAGAAAGTGGGTAAAAATATATAGATTAGTGTGCTAGAGCAGGGCATCCAGGCACACCTTCAAATTGACACATTGTAAGTGACAGAGAGAAAACTCTTAAAAGTGGATTGTTTCTTCTGCCTGCAGTCGTGGATGCAGTTCAAATGACCACAACATACTGGCCATGCGTCCAGTGCCCAAGAAAGAACAGGAGGTGTGAGGATGCAGAGACTGAGATTAAAAGAGGAGATAACGATGGGAATGGTTATGGAGAGCGACTTGAAGATGAGGTGGAAAGAACACAGAGATAGGTTGGGGGAATATGGAAACAAAATGTGAAGGGCTGCAGATTTGAGAAGGAATGGGTTTGAGAAAACGTGGCTTCACACACTCACTAACCGTCTCCTATCCCCAGATATTTATAAAAGTTGAGTTGGGAAAGAGATCTAGCAAATTGTGAATCAGTGTGGACAAATGTACTTGCAACTTGTCATTGAGTCTGGTTATGCCAAATGCTAGGCTAGAGTTTAACCCACAAGGCCCTGTGGCTTGCAGTTGAAAACATTTGAAAATGATAGTGCAAAGCATAGAAGCAAAAGGATGGTAGGATGAGTATTGTGTGGAAATAAAATGAAGAGGAGCTAGGTCCCCATCATAGTGGCAGGTAACTCTGCTCCCTAATGCAGGATTCTCAGTAACTTACTAAGTCAGCAATGCTACTAATTTTTAAAGGCACACATGCCAAAATGTTACTTTTCTCCTTCTTAAAACGTTGTCTCCTCTCAGAATTAAATGGGAATTAAATGGGAGAATTAAAAGCTCCAGATTTCTTAAATCTCTCTTAAATGTTTCAATGTTCATCCAGAATATAAGGCAAGATGCTCAGCTGGCGCACTTTACAAAATCAGGCAGTAAAACCCAGACGTGAGTTTTCAGTTTGCTAGGCTTTTTCTTTTGATTTTTAAATATGCACAACATAGGGTAGTAGCATTAACGTAGAGTTTTGTGCATTTTGAACCATGCAGTTTGGTGGGATGAAAATGTCCCCTGCATGGGACAGGGGCATGTACCCCTGCCCTGAGTGACACAGCTACACCTAAAACTAGAATCTTGAGTTTTTACATGCACAGCTAACAGGCCGAAACCTGTCCATGGTAATGTCACGGCAGTGCCCTCTCTTGTCGACATGGGACTACTGTCCGCCTCCCAGGCTGTTGACATGAAGCAGTGATGGCAGCATGCTCATTTTTGTGAATTAATAGTCCATAACAGACCCTTTTTCTGTGTCAGAAGAGAGTGAGGCCAACCTGCCACTTGAGTGTATGCTTGTAACGCAACTGGTACTATGTAAAGCGCTCTGATACCCGACACCTTCGGGTCAAGTTCGCGCTATATAAAACTCTGTAATAAAAAAAATGTAGAGTAAATAGTTACAGCTTCCCCAGGCATGGAAGTTTGTAGCCTGCATCCCCATTGCTGGGGGATGAAGTCAAGACACAGATGGGAGGAAGGAAGGAGTCGGGGCCAAACCTAACAATCTTTTAATGCGGTGGGGTCAGGGGACCCTAACACTGATTGTGGGATCGAATCACACCGCACACATGAATAATGGTTCCATTCAGTGCTGCAGTCCTTGTGAGTACAGCATCATGAGGCTCGGAGAGCAGGGTGTGAGAACTCATTGGGATCACGAGGGCAGAGGGTCCCTCACAGATGAACTGTGGTTCATTTGAAGGAGTCTCTGGGTGTGTGAAAGCAGCACTGCTGGATTGAAGTGGTTTTGAGCGCTCATCTTAACAAATGAACTAAGCCTTGCGTGCATTTCAAGATGTTTTAGATTTCTGCAGTAAAGGACTTGAATTGTTCAAATCTGGTTTTGCAAGAGTGTGAGCTGGGATCTATGTAACACATATGGACTTTACTGACTGCAGGTTCGGCGCTCAGTGGCACGGGCGGGATATGGTTTTATAGTGAATTCATTTAAGAGTGTAATGTTTGTTTGTTGCCGCTGATACTGAGAAGCTCCCGCAATGTGAAAATGTCTGACATGTTTTACGTGTCCCCTCATGTCTGCTAATGGAAGTGTATTGTTTATGCCTATTGTTTCTGATGTTTTAAATGGAGCACCAACATGGCACACTCTAGATTGCAAAAGGCAGTGATGCTGCCGAAACGCGTCTCTCCTGTATTCTAGTGCCCAAGGTTGACCTGATTGAATAAACAGGTTTCAACCCATGTGGTAAGAGAGACGTGTTTCGGCTTATAAAAAAAGCCTTTGTCTATATATATATATATATATATATATATATATATATATATATATATATATATATATATCGAGAGAGAGATATATTTGGTAAATACACGACGTCAGGGAGTTTCAGATATGGGAATACACAGCTTCAAGGAGCTACAGAAATAGTGGTTACTGTACAAGACTTCGGAGTGTTATAGAATTTAAGGAGGCAGCAAGTTAAAGAGTTCCATGATGGTTCTACAGCACTTTCGAGAAGTCGTGCATGTGGTATGTGTGGGGTATAACTAAAAAGTTGTCACTGAGAGGCGACAGGACTTCAGCATGTGGTCTACAAGGAAATAAAAAGACTTGAAGATCCTGCACAGATAGAGGGTGTGGAACTTTCAAAAGTTAGAAGCCAAAGATCATGTTCATTGGTGGAGAGCAAGTCTGAAGGGTTGCGCGTGTCCCACAGTGCCTTGTTCCTAACATTGTGATGCCGCTCCTCCCATGTTCTCATGCCATGCCTCCTCACCATCGACCGCCTCTAATACCAGACATTTCTTTTCCTCCGTTGCTGATTCATCTGAAGCGGCGGATTCAGAATGGCATTCGGGAGATGCAGGCAGCAGAAGCTAGGATAAGACACGAGGTAATGCCCCGTGCTATGAACTCTATACACAGCCAGGTGACTGGTCCGCTGACAGCAAGAAAAAGTGTATTGTGCTGCCGCCTGCTCAGCTTTAGATGTTCTGTCATTGGTGATAAGTGTACGGCAAACTTGGGTAATTGGCAGCACAGAATTGGTGGGGGCACTTCTGCTTACGATGGTAGATCCTGCAAAAGGGCCATGGTGCCACCAAATAGACTGGGCTTGTATGCCAGGGACCCTTAGTTTGAATTTGTGCTTCCAGCTGACACTCACTGTAATTTTGGCCTAGTCACTTAAAGTAATCAACCAGCTGACTATATAAGGTGCATATACTTCCGATGTTATCATTTCTATGCCTTCGTATCCTGGGGCTCTAAAGGGGATTTAATCCAGACTTACATTCAGCTTCTGGATATTGTGATTTATGCAATACTGCAATCATTATGCACTGCTAAGTAACTGTCACTGGCCCAAGATCACAAAGTGTGTCAGTAAGAAATGTCCTGACTCCAAACCTGATACACTTCAGATGAATGGTCACCTGAGTGTAACAGGTTCTATTCCTGAGGAACTCTGCCTCTGTAGTAGGATCTATAAATGCGTAAGAACGCTTACTGTCTTTTTACAGCGAAAAACACAAGGTGACTGTATGTTTCGGATACCATCTAGCTGGAGAGAAAGTCGAAGAATATTTGGAGTGTGGTGATGGGGCGTCTCATGGGGCTGTGAGAACCAGGCCTAGCTTTTGTGTTATAATTCCAGAATGGCCGTGTCCTACAGGCAGCCCATTTGTAGTCACACCTCATCAGGTTGTGGGACATTAACACGGTTCTTTTCCATTGATCTCTTTGAAATATTTTTCACTTCCATGTTTGTCTGCACCAGTCTGTGTCCACGACAGTCCTCTTTTCCATGCCATCTCAATGCTTGACTTTTTTGTATCAGTTCTTCAGAGCATCTAATTTTTTTCTGTTTTGTTCAGCTCTACATCCTCTGCTCTCCATTCCTTCTGCATTACATCCTTTACTGTCCGTGTATTCCTGTGTTTCAATCTGATGCGTTCTCTGATATTCCTGACTTATGACCTTTTAAATATAATTAGTTTGTCGTAATGTTTCCCTTGTATCAATATAGTTTCCCTTGTTCTCCCTCATTTACTGGTTTAGATGTCGTTCTCCTTCCTTCTTTCCTTCTGCTATGTGTCCACCTATTTCTCATCTCTCTTCTGCCATACCTCTGTCCCTTAAGTCTGCTTATTTCTCTTTTTCTCCTACAAATTGTTTGTCAATGACGCGTTATTTTCTCTGCCTCTACGACTTAAACTCTTCCCCATGCATCTTTCATTTTTCATGTCCCTGTCAGTCTTTCCAACTTCATCTACACTCACTTAGTCTTTCGAAACACATTCCATCACTCCAACCCTCGATTCTCACCACCACTCTTCTCAAAACATTCGTGGCCAGGCTTTTTCAAAACTTGTTTGACACAGGCAAACACAGCAAAAGGTGTCCTTTCTATCTCCCCATCTGTTTGCCACATACATCAATGTCCTACCTTTCCATGTTCTTCATATTTCAGCCTATCTGGCTCATCAATCCAATAATCTCTCCTCCACTCGTATTCGTCTCCCAGTCTCTCTCCCTCCTAATCAATCTACCATCTTCCTCCCTAACATAGTAATTGAAATATCCATTGCCTGCCCCCAAATAAATATTCCCATCTCCCTTGTCGCCTTCACTTGCATCCCTTAATCAGTTCTACCATTTCACTCCCTAAATGATGCTTGTCCTAATGTGCTCCCCTGGATCAAACATACTACCCCATTCCTAAATTACCATATGCCAATCCATCTCTTTAAATAACAACACTTCCATATTGCATGCATTTATTTCTTTAAACTAACTGTTTCATCATATATCTTTGATTTTAAAGTCAATAATGTTGTTTGTATTTTTAAATGTTCTCAATTCTCCGATGTTTATTTTAAATGTCCCATCTCTTAATCTGCTCCATCTAATTTTGAAATCTCTTACACCTATATTTTACACCTATATTGACCATCATATGCTTTCATTAGGTGTGCCATCCTTCTACATCTGTCCCTGTATCGTGATTTTTCGAGTCAACTTCCTTACACTAATTATTACAGATCTGTCTCTATAAACCAGTTTGTATTCACTCTACATCTCCCAGTTTGTCTCTCTTGCTTGTCTGCGTCCTCTACATCCTTGTTCTCTTTTCTGGTGTCCCGGTGGGCCTTTCCCAGGGTGCAGAGTTGCGGTCAGTAGGGCTGAATGGGGCTCTCTCTTCTAGTTCTAGTCGTAGGCCACTCTCACTTTATCCCTATTGCTCTTTGGTTTTCCTTTGCTTGTTTGCCGTCCCCTTATGTTTGAGTTGTCGTTGGCTCACTGGTTTGTGTTGCTCTTCCCTCATTGTTGTCATTGTTCTTGTTGTCGTTGTTTGATTCCCACCATTCTTTAGGCCAACAACCTGGCTCCCACCACCACAAGTGCCACCCTTACCCTAACCAATCCTGAAGTCTCCATACTAAATTACCAATCTGCACTCTACCAGCCTTCGGCGGCATCCATGGCTGCGGTGGCCCAGCGAAGCATGCCCCTGCCAGCGGGGACGGCACAGATTTGTACACGGCCTGACCCCTTCCAGCAAGCCCTCATTGTGTGCCCACCAGGATTCCAAGGTGAGGAACTCAGACTTTCGATACTCTGCCTTCATGTTTCCGTATTGTGAGATCTCGCCCTTTTCTTTCATGCACGCCTTGTAGTTTATTTCTTAGATACACAACATTTCTTTGTATGTTAATGCAACAGTCTGTATGGAGCTGAGCTACATGACTGGTTATGTCTCATTTAAAACGTGTTTTTTGATGTTAGGTCAGTGCACACCAATATGTTTACCTCATTCCCACAATATTTCTTTCACTCCTTGTGGGACAACTTGACAGAACCACAACCACGCAGTGCCCCCACTGGTCTATATAACACAGAGGAAGTGGCGCTCAAATATTGTACTTTCAGGGGGAGGGATAATTGCTTCTCCATATTACACAGAGGAAGCAGCACTAAAGATATTGAACTTTCAGAGGGGTGTGATAATCCATGCTCCTTTTTACACAGAGGAAGCAACACTCCCAATACTGAACTTTCAGGGGGGAGGAATAGTCACTGCACCATATTACACAGAGGAAGCAACACTCCCAATACTGAACTTTCAGAGGGTGTCATAATCACTGCACCATATTACACAGAGGAAGCAACACCCCCAATACTAAACGTTCTGGGGGGAGTGGGGGTAATCACTGCTCTTTATTACAGAGAGAAAGCAACACTCCCAATACTGAACTTTCAACTTTAAGGGGGGAGGAATTGTCATTGCACCATATTACACAGAGGAAGCAACACCCCCAATACTGAACTTTTCAGGCGGGTGTCATAATCACTGCACCATATTATACAGAGGAAGCAACACTCCCAATACTGAACTTTCAGGGGGGAGGAATAGTCACTGCACCATATTACACAGAGGAAGCAACACTCCCAATACTGAACTTTCAGGGGGGAGGAATAGTCACTGCACCATAATACACAGAGGAAGCAACACTCCCAATACTGAACTTTCAACTTTAAGGGGGGAGGAATTGTCATTGCACCATATTACACAGAGGAAGCAACACCCCCAATACTGAACTTTTCAGGCGGGTGTCATAATCACTGCACCATATTATACAGAGGAAGCAACACTCCCAATACTGAACTTTCAGGGGGGAGGAATAGTCACTGCACCATATTATACAGAGGAAGCAACACTCCCAATACTGAACTTTCAGGGGGGAGGAATAGTCACTGCACCATATTACACAGAGGAAGCAACACTCCCAATACTGAACTTTCAGGGGGGAGGAATAGTCACTGCACCATAATACACAGAGGAAGCAACACTCCCAATACTGAACTTTCAACTTTAAGGGGGGAGGAATTGTCATTGCACCATATTACACAGAGGAAGCAACACCCCCAATACTGAACTTTTCAGGCGGGTGTCATAATCACTGCACCATATTATACAGAGGAAGCAACACTCCCAATACTGAACTTTTCAGGCGGGTGTCATAATCACTGCACCATATTATACAGAGGAAGCAACACTCCCAATACTGAACTTTCAGGGGGGAGGAATAGTCACTGCTCCTTATTACACAGTGGAAGCAACTCTCCCAATACTGAACTTTCGGGGAGGAGGAATAGTCACTGCACCATATTACACAGAGGAAGCAACACTCCCAATACTAAACTTTCAGGGAGGAGGAATAATCACAGCACCATATTACACAGAGGAAGCAACACTCCCAATACTGAACTTTCAGGGGGGAGGAATAGTCACTGCACCATAATAGACAGTGGAAGCAACTCTCTCAATACTGAACTTTCATGGGGAGGAATAGTCACTGCACCATATTACACAGAGGATGCAACACTCCCAATACTGAACTTTCAGGGGGGGGGGGAATAATCACTGCACCATATTACACAGAGGAAGCAACACTCCCAATACTAAACTTTCAGGGGGAGGAATAATCACAGCACCATATTACACAGAGGAAGCAACACTCCCAATACTGAACTTTCAGGGAGGAGGAATAATCACTGCACCATATTACACAGAGGAAGCAACACTCCCAATACTGCACTTTCATGGGGAGGAATAGTCACTGCACCATATTACACAGAGGAAGCAACTCTCCCAATACTGAACTTTCAGGGGGGGGGGAATAATCACTGCACCATATTACACAGAGGAAGCAACACTCCCAATACTGAACTTTCAGGGGGAGGAATAATCACAGCACCATATTACACAGAGGAAGCAACACTCCCAATACTGAACTTTCAGGGGGAGGAATAGTCACTGCACCATATTACACAGAGGAAGCAACACTCCCAATACTGAACTTTCAGGGGGGGGGGGAATAATCACTGCACCATATTACACAGAGGAAGCAACACTCCCAATACTGAACTTTCAGGGGGAGGAATAATCACAGCACCATATTACACAGAGGAAGCAACACTCCCAATACTGAACTTTCAGGGAGGAGGAATAATCACTGCACCATATTACACAGAGGAAGCAACACTCCCAATACTGTACTTTCAGGGGGGAGGAATAGTCACTGCACCATATCACACAGAGGAAGCAACACTCCCAATACTGCACTTTCATGGGGAGGAATAGTCACTGCACCATATTACACAGAGGAAGCAACACTCCCAATACTGAACTTTCAGGGGGAGGAATAGTCACTGCACCATATTACACAGAGGAAGCAACACTCCCAATACTGAACTTTCAGGGGGGGGGGGAATAATCACTGCACCATATTACACAGAGGAAGCAACACTCCCAATACTGAACTTTCAGGGGGAGGAATAATCACAGCACCATATTACACAGAGGAAGCAACACTCCCAATACTGAACTTTCAGGGAGGAGGAATAATCACTGCACCATATTACACAGAGGAAGCAACACTCCCAATACTGTACTTTCAGGGGGGAGGAATAGTCACTGCACCATATCACACAGAGGAAGCAACACTCCCAATACTGAACTTTCAGGGAGGAGGAATAATCACTGCACCATATTACACAGAGGAAGCAACACTCCCAATACTGCACTTTCATGGGGAGGAATAGTCACTGCACCATATTACACAGAGGAAGCAACACTCCCAATACTGAACTTTCAGGGGGGAGGAATAGTCACTGCTCCTTATTACACAGTGGAAGCAACTCTCCCAATACTGAACTTACAGGGGGGGGGGAGGAATAATCACTGCACCATATTACACAGAGGAAGCATCCCACCGCCATGTTATATTTTAAACTGCAAGGGGTGCACGTTGCTCCTGTATTCCTAATCCATATCTGCTCTTTGTACTACTTTGTACGACAGTGCAGAACCTCTACTTTATTGGTTTACAAAAGTGTCAGGCATGGCAACTGTGGAATCAAAACAGTTCTTCTAATTAGACCACAGATGATGGCATTTTATATATACATTATTTTTGGCATACCTCCCCGACTTTTCCAAATACAAATAATAGTTCAATTTATTTTATAGTTAGTATAATGGTATCAGCTTGTGATTTCCATAAAGCATACACATAAATGACTTCATTTCCAGGTAATGCCTCACAAGCCCACATTTAGTGTCCATTGATGGCCACCAAGTATATGGGTTACCCACCAGCTACTATCAGATGTGGCAACCAACTGTGATCAGTGGCCACCAGAAATCATTTGTACCCGCTTTGTCAGAGAGGCCCATCTTAGGTGCACCATGTCTACACATCCTAATAATCATGCAACCATCTGTTCAGAATAATTCTCTAGTCATAGTACTACATTTGTCTCACACATTTTCTGTATATTCCCCAGGTTTACAAGCATCCCCCGCAAAGCATGCTGGATATTCGGTGCGAATGGACAATGCCCTCCCCATCGTAACACAGGCTCCTGGCGCTCAGGCCCTTCAGATCCAGTCCGGGCTGCTCACTCAGGTACGGTTACTGCCTCTCTCTAGGGCCTTGGTAGAAGCTGAATGATGACCTGACCAATAGACGCATTGGTCATTTCCAGCAGTCTGGTGCCTCTGGTAGTTCAGTAGGGTTGTGGTGGAGTCGTGGAGTTTGCAGCAACTGATTTGGCCTGTTATTACATTTGATAATTTCCTTAAAGGCATGTATACCTCTGAAGAAGTGTGCTGTGCTCCTGTCACAGCATTCAACATTCTGCACACTGATTCTGATGAACACTTCTAGCCACAGATTGCTTACCTTTAGTATATCCTCATGCCTCAGACTAGATCCGAAAGATGTTCAGCATATACCCTGCACACCTGTATGTGGCATCATGCAGCCCTCCATCAACCCTTCTCTATCCCAGAATTGACTGCTGGAACCGCACATAGGCACCGCCCCAGTGCATTAATGTCAGCTCCATTCTTTCTGCGCCGTCGTATGTGGATCTGAGGCTTGCTTCTAACCTTTTCTTATCTATTGACAAGCGTTTTCTCTCAAAATACCTTTCCAGTGTGCAAGGGAACATGTCCACTCCTAAAACTACAGGGTTTAAGCCTTGCGGTGATTGTCGAAAACCAATGTCTGTGACAGAAGCACACAACGGTGTGCCTCTGTTGTGTGTGCTCAGGTCATGACTTCAAGTTGTGCAAGGAGTGTGCCCTGATGCACTGACAGTGGATCCGGGAACACAAAGCCAACTTATACATCTCTGAACACCGCCGGAATTGTGTAATGGCTACTCCCGCTCAGAATCATGGATATGGACTTGTTCCCACTCTCAGAGCCAGACCCACAACTGTTCATCAACACAGTCCAAGGCTTCAGATCAGTTCAAATCCAAAAAGAAGCTGGGTGTGTTCTGACACCACAACAAATTAAGGCTTTTAAGGAGGACATGCTCTGTATCTTCGGCACCCTACCATCTCCCTCTGGTTTGTGTTTGGGCCTCAAGGTGTCGTAAATATTTAATTTACTATCTTAATTTCTATGCAGGTAAGTACTTAATCAATAATAACTTAATCGGAAAGAAAGAAAACAGAGTCCGTGGTGTTAGAGTTCTTAGGGGTTTTATTCCTTAAAAAGGAATTATTCCGGAATAGGATATCATGTTCCTGCAACCACACGGGGTTCAGGAAGGGATAGAGCCCTGTTTTATTGACAATACATAGCTTATATACTTAATTTACATCATAGGAAGCAATATAGTAGGCGTAACAGCTGAGAGTAGACAAGATAACAGCATCCACGTGTTACTAGTACGTAATCAGAAGGCGTGGACTAGGCGTAACTGGAGGTGTGCTCTAGAAACGTCATAGGTAGGTGTCACATGTGGGTGGCACTAAAACAGAAATGTTGCAATGTCAGCAGAAATCAGAGGCAGGGATGCGCGCGCAGCTGCATGACGTGTGATTTGGCGTGAAACTGGAGGGTGCAGGGGGCTTGACATTTACACTGACGGAAAGAGACAGAAGTCTGGCATGTCAGATCAACTTGTGCTTCTATCATATCTGATATCTGATGTTTTAGGAACTGAGCTATCTGGGCGGAAAGGTCTCTGGGGCAGAAGCTATTCTATACTGACTGTGAGTGCGTGTATAAGCGCCTGAGTGTCTGTATGAGAAGCGTGGGGGCATGGGCCTTCCATGGGAGCATGGTAACAGAGGCTATGAATTACTTGCACGGAGACAGGCCGGCCCTTTGGCTCTGCAGCTGGGGAATGTTTACTGAAACTAGTAGGCAGGAATGTATCTTCGAGGAGCGGAACAGATAACTCGAAGGTTGTAGTCAGTCTTGGCAGGCAGCAGGCTGAGCTGAGCGTGGTGGGCCGCGCTGGAAGTAAGGCAGAGTTCACGGGTACGGGGGCAGCCTGGGCTGAGGCTTTCAGAGTCAGAAGGAAGGAAAAGGCTCGATGGCAGAAATTCTGGGCCTGCTTTGCCAGAGCTGAAAAACATGTAGAGTACACTACAAAAAGACGTTGGCATAGCATACTTAGGAACGGACTATCCAACCCATTCAGGGTGGGTCTGAAAGAGGACATGTTAACGTTGGACGCAAATGTATTTGCGTCTTCATAGCTGGCACAGGAGGGAAGTTACATGCACTTTAACTCGTGCATGGAGACGGTGGGGTACACGATAGGGAACATAACTTGACCAAAAATTTATATTTCCTCATTCCCTCCTTGTTCCCTACGGACCCTTCATGATATATCGATCATCATAAATTGATCAGTTTGTTCTTGTAACATAATTTGTTCGTCTCTCTTCCGTTGTCTGTTTGAGAGAAAACTGGAATGTTCAATGCACGATGTGGCACACAGTCCACATATCGCCGGCCCACACTGTAGGCACAGGCAGCAACTGAATACTATGACAAGGCCGAAGCCTAGGAAGGATAGGATCTTCCATCCCCAAGCGGACAACGTTGTCCAGAACCAACCGGACCAAGTCCAGGTGCCTGGATTCTGATGTATTAAACTTGCAATTTTGTGAAGACGTGTAATAGCTTTGTATACAGATGGCGCGTTTTCTGGAATGAAAACACAGCAACTTGACCCGATGACCTTACAGGCTCCACCTCTATCTGCCAAGATGACGTCAATAACAAGACGATTCTGAAGGACAACAACCCGCATGGCGGACTGTTCCTCTGTTAGGTTACCTAAGGCGGAGGCAGTTTCATGTACTACAGCTTCAAGGGTTCTAGTTAATCTACGTATTAATTTACTGTTTTGGACGGGGCCTAAAAAGAAAAAGAATCCTTTATTAAAATCGGTGTATTGTTTCCATGCCGTTTCTGTATAGTCGACAAGCGGGAGATCTCTTCGGAGTCTATTCTTTACTAGATTTGTGTTTCTGTGGTAATCAGGAGGGGCTAAAAAAACAGGTGGCAGAAGGAATGCAATATAACAGGTACCATCCCAATCTGGAGGCAGACGTATGTATGCGGTATGACCACAAACAAAATAAGAATGACGGGTAGCTTTAAAGGATGATTTACCATGATCACTGAATTCGACCACAGTAGTACATTTACTATGACCTAAGTGTACTGAACCTTTCTTTCTGACACATAATTCACCAGTGACTGGTAATACTGACATAGCGGGCAGAACTGGTGCAGCTTCGGATTCAACAGTAAGAATCATAAGATTAATTGTGTAATTACTTAATCCATATACTTCATTTTCTAGATCAGTTCCTATTCTAATGGGGAGTCCCTCCTTATCAGGGTAACAGACGTTGAGCAGGACTAAGTCCAGGTTTCCCCAAACCCAGTTCCTGTCGAGAACAGCAATATCAGGATCTAAGGAATTAATTATTTTGAACCATGCACCACAGGAGCCGTTGTGAGTGAACGGGTACGGAAAGAGGGGCAGAGCTCCCTTGTAATTCTGGTAGGGAGGGAGTCGGCCACATATCCAGCAATTTGTAGCGTTATTAGTCTGATGGGAGTGGTGTAACATACTAATGAATGTGTTGTTGCGCAGCGCAAGTCTGTAAGAAAGTTCATGTGGAGGTAACTCGCTAAAAGAATGTTCAGCAGAAACATTGTAAGCAGATTGTTCACGCTTGAAAATAGGGCAATAGATTGGAAGAAGTACACTTGCAACAATTATCAGAATACTTAGAAAAAACATGATTAATAATGTCACTATACAGTGACTACGCAGTGATTTGCAGTATGTACGTTTCTTGAATTGTCTCTCTCTCTCTCTATCTCGATCTAGGGGATACATGTCAGAAACTATTTAACCGATTCACCTAGGGGAGGACTTAAACAATTAAACTGTCTGACTTGCTAGATCGAAGCTTGAGTCGGTACTCCTCTTGGGGAGTTTTCTCTCGTTCAGGTAATTTAAAGTCACTAGGTTTAATACAGTCTTTGGTGGGGGTGGGCGAGTCAGGGTCTGGTTTCAGTTCATTACATAATTCAATATGACTCGTGTGGACCCACCCCTTTCTGCCCTCCAACTTCACTGCGGTCCTCGTAGTAAGAAGGACGGTCTTCGGCGCTTTCCAGCGGGGCTCCAGCGGGCTTTTCCTGTCAAAGTTCCTCACTAGGACTATGTCGCCAGGACGGACATCATGTGGCTTTACATCAGTGTTGTCAGGAAAGGCTGCGGCAACCTGTGAACGACATGATTGGAGTGCAGACATCAAGGAGGCAAGGTAATCTGTCAACATATTACAATCAACATCGGTAATTTTCTTAGGAATGGGCGTCCCCCACATATTCGGTGGTCTGCCAAAGACCACTTCGTACGGGGATAGCCCTGATCTCGAATGTGCAACCATTCTCATATAGAACAGTGCAACTGGCAGGGCGACTATCCAGTCGACCCCTTTCTCCTGGCATATTTTGGCAAGGCGTATCTTGAGTGTCTGGTTATGCCTCTCTACAAGGCCTGCGGCTTCGGGATGTCGGACACAGTGGAATTTCCACTGATATCCTAGCAAAAGGGAAACATGCTTCATAAGTTCGGATGAGAACGGCTGTCCGTTATCTGAGTACACGACACGAGGCAGGCCGTATCGTGGGAAGAATTCTCGAACCAGCTGCTTGGCAGTGGTCGGGGCAGTGTAATCTGAGACTGGGTATGCTTCGGTCCAACGAGACAGTGCACAAACAACTACGAGGACATATTTGAATCCTCGACAACGGTCCATCTGGATATAATCCATCTGGAGGACTTCAAAAGGGTGATCGGGAGGATGAAATCCACCTTGCTCTACGGGGACGCTTTTTCCTGGATTGAACTGACAACAGATCATGCAAGTACGCACTTTCTGTTTTGCTGCTGCTCGTAAGTGTTTGTTGTACCAGAGATTCTGTAAACTGTCTAACATAGCTTTTTCTCCTAGATGTGCAGGACTATGTGCTGTATTTATCATGATTTGAACCATGGAGTCGGGGAGGAACCATGTAGGTTTTCCCTTTGTGACTCATCCTTGATCTGTCTGGATCCCTCCTAGTTCGGTCCATTTCTTTATTTCATCTGAAGTGGCATGTGTCTGGATATCGATTACGTCTAGGGTGGGATCCCTGACTGACATACACTGAGTTGGTACTATTGTCTTTGTCACATCAGTAGTCTGGGTGTGAGTCAATGCTGTATGTTTCGCTGTCTGGTCTGCCAGGTCGTTACCCTGGGAAACAGAATCTGTAACTTTAGTATGTGCTTTACACTTCATGACTGATATGCCTGAGGGCAAATGTATTGCCTCTAATAATGCTTGAATGAGGGGACCGTGTTGGATCTTGGCACCATGAGAGGTCAAAAAACCTCTTTCTTGCCATAACATGCCGAAGTCGTGTACGACTCCGAACGCATAGCGGGAATCAGTGTATATGTTAACATTTCTGTTCTTTGCTAGAATACAAGCTCGGGTCAGAGCGATGAGCTCCGCTGCTTGAGCAGACAATGTGTCAATACGGTGTGTTTCTTTAACTTCAGTTTCAGTGGTCACTGCATATGCGGCCACTAATTCTCCTGTACTTGTTCTCATGCATGAACCGTCCACATAAAGTGTCAGGTCTGGATTTGTCAGTGGAACATCTGTTAGATCTCGTCGAGGTTTTGTTACTGTATTAATGATCTCTATGCAATCATGCGGTGTTGGATCGGTCATAAGTGCAGGTAACAATGTTGCGGGGTTCAAGATGCTACAGCGTCTGATTTCTATGTGTGGCTGGAATAGTGTCAATTCATAACCTGTCAATCGTGCTATGGTCAAGTGTTGAGTCTGGGTTCTGTTTAAAAGAACCTCTACAGAATGTGGAACTTGAACTGTTAATGGATGTCCTAAAACAATTGAATCGCTCTGTCTGATTGCTAATGCTGTTGCTGCTACTGACTTTAAACACGCAGGGAGTGCCTGGGCTACTGAATCCAATGTACTCGAAAAATAAGCACAAGGCTTATATGAACCTGCTTGGTCTTGAGTGAGGACAGACAGTGCTGTACCTTCACGTTCTGTAACAAAAAGTGTAAAAGGTTTGCTGTAACATGGTGTCGCTAGAACTGGTGCTTGGCATAATGCTTTCTTTAATTCCTCAAAGGCTTGTGTGTGTTCCTGAGTCCAGGGAAGGACAGTCGAAGTCGCTGCCTCCTGTGTTGTTAACTGAATGAGTGGTTTGGCTAGAAATGCATACTGAGGAATCCATTGTCTACAGTACGAAGTGAGGCCTATGAAGGCCCGCACTTCCTTTTGTGTCTGAGGTTGTGGCATATTTGCAATTAACTGAATGCGATCGGGAGTGAGCTGTCTCCCCACTTTGGACAGCAAGTGACCCAAGTACACAACTTGCTGAACACAGAATTGTAGCTTCGAAGGGGACACCTTGTGTCCCTTGTCGGCCAGAAAATGTAAAACTGTCAGTGATGCTTGTTCACATTCGGGCTCACTTCGTGCGGTGATCAGCAGATCATCGACGTATTGCAGTAAAGCGGTGTTAACTGGCATTGTGATACAATCAAGTTGTCTTTTCAGTGCTTGGCTATAGATGCTGGGGCTTTCTGTGAATCCTTGAGGTGCGCGTGAAAATTTGAAACTGCGTCCATTTAAACTGAATCCGAAGAGATATTGGCTCTCTGGATCAATAGGTACGCTGAAGAAGGCGTTCTTGAGGTCAATTACAGTAAAGAACGTCGCTTCTGAATCAATAGCAGTCAATAAGGATGAGATGTCGGGAACCACAGGGTACTGTGGAATAATGCATTTATTCAGTTCTCTTAGATCAATCACCAGCCGATATACTGGCGGTGCATTGGGATCAGTACGTTTAAGAATCGGAATGATGGGTGAATTACAGATATTGGAGTCGGTCTCTACGACCACTCCCTGGGTAATGAGCTCTTCAATGATTTCCAGTAAAGCCACTACAGCATCGGGTGGTAACCTGTATTGTCTGATTCTGGGTAAAACTACACCTTGTTTGAGTGTAACACGGTATGGGGTAATGTGCATACAACCTACATCAGTTGGGCCTTTTGCCCACAGGTGGTCTGGTACATTTTTCAATCTGACATCAAACTCACGCAACATATAATGACCCTTGAAATCCCGCAAAAAGAGTCTGACTCCCTCCGGGGAACAGCAGATCACGGCTCCTAGAGCCTTCAATGTTTTAATTCCCAACAGATTTTCTGGACATGATTTCGTAAGTAACAAGTCTGTAACACGTGATAATGGACCCACAGCCAGGGGAACTGGTTCTGATACCTCATTTACAATGGGCTTTCCTGAAAAACCAAGGGAAACATTCTGTGAGCCTGAGAGGGGTGCCCCTGGAACTTCCTCATGACTGATTGTGGTGCGACTTGCCCCTGTATCAATTAAAAACTTTCTGTCTTTTCCCAATACTTGACTGTGTACATAAGGACCCTCTTGATCTACAGGAATCTCAATAAGAGGCAAGCCACCCTCCCTCTCTAGGCTGTTTCATGTATATCGTGGATAATCGGGGTAAGCGGACTGGGCATACTGGTACATTTGTTGTGAAACTTGCTGTGTTGCGGCAATGGGCTGTGGCTGTGATACCGCTACTGTCTGTGCTGTAGGTGATGAAGCATGCGTAGGCTGTGTATTCTGCATGGGCTGCATATTCTGTGAAGACTGATGCTGATTATGGTCTTGTCTAGGCGGATGCGGTCTTTCTTTAGTTTTACCTGTCGCTATGTTATGTTTCAGAACTGGGCATTCATGTACGTAGTGACCTGGCTGCTTGCAATAGTTGCATGTCCCTTTAACGGGAGCTGCGGTGTGACCGGTCTGGGTCGTACCCTTTCTGTGGCCGTCGGTTGGGACCGACTGGGCTACTAGCATTTTCATTTTCGTGTCTTTCATACGTTTTTGTTCCTGATCCTGCTCTTCTCTAATTCTGTTCTGATGATATTGTAACATTTGTAACATCTGGGATGGCGTATTGGCTTGCCATGTACTCTCGACCTTGTATACACGGTTTTTAACTGCTAACAGGGAATTTTCGACTAACTTTGATACAAAAAGATGCGGGTACAACTCGCTACTTGGTTTAAGACCACTATTAATAATGAAACATTTCTCGAATCTTGAATAGAAATCACTAGTATCTTCGTCGGGTTTCTGTTTACAGGCTGATATTGCATCCCAGTCTTCCTTTCTAGTTGTCAATAATCTTGGCAGAACCTGTACTATCAGGCCTGGTAATGCTTTAGTTTTCTCCCCAAGGCCTACCCCTGGGACCCGTTTGTTCTCTTCGTCTTCTATTTCTGTCCATACAATCTTTTTCTCTCCCACCTCCCATTCTTTTTCTTTTAGTTTCTCGTAGATGCCCGTGGGCAGCAATACTTTTAACATTTTCGTGATATCTTCGTACGAATAATCCCCCATCAGTAACATGTCTTTAAGCTCTCTATGAAAACCTGCAGGGTCTTTATCATGGCACGGGACTAGTTTCTTCATTTCTAACAGTTCTAACTTAGTCAGAGGTGTGTGTACATACACTCGTTTCAAGTTATGATCGTCACCCATAACTGGGTGCACTTCTCGTAAGGGGTTCTGACTTTCAATGCCATGCCGACGTTCCATATGATACATTTTCCTTTCTGGGGGCGGGGCGGGAACATATTCGGAACTTATGAAAGTATCATATCGATGGCGTTGTTCTAGAATTATTTGCATTAATTTGGTACTTAAACCTCTCCATCTGTCCATGAGTAGTTCTTCTAATGTTTCGTGTAAGGGACCTGGATCAGAATGTTGATTTCTGTATTTCGTGAGAAGGTGCTGAATCATGTATACACCTGCTAATTTCTGCTCGTCTGGGGAAAGGTTCAAGAATGTCTGTGCTACGGTGTCATCATTGTATATATCCGGATTTTCAGTCCATAATATGGCTGACCGGGCTAGTTCTTGTTCATCCATAGAATTGAGTACATGGTACCCTACTCGATCTCGAAGCCTTTTATCAGTCTCCTGGAACTGATGTTCAGCAGAGTTTGGGTTTGTCAAGGCAGAGAAAAGAACTCTCTTGCTTTCTGGACGGATGCCTTTCCTAAGATAAGTTCCCTTACCTACATACGCTATAGTGTCTGTAGTCTTTTCTGGTTCTTCAGGTTCTTCTTCCCCCTCGGAGGAAGCCTTTTCTTTCTCTTCTTTGTGTACGTCTATCACTGCTTTTTTTATTTTCTTGTACATACTGGCTATGCAAGTCCCCTTGTCGTGTTTTCCTTCATATATATTTTGACCCCACCTGTTGAGTGCATCTAATTCACCCTGATCTGTCTCGGGCCTGTCTCGTTCTCTTATTAGGCAATTTATGAAAAAACGTAATATCTGTCCTTGAACGTCAACTTTCTGATGCTCCATGGCATCCTTAATACTGTCGGGGTCTTTCCCAGTCTGAATAAACTGATATATTCTATCTAGATGCTTGTTCATTCCTGGAAACATCAGCAGGAAATCAGTAGCAGATCGTAACCGTAGTGATGCCATTATCATTCTATCGTCTTTGCCGGGTACTGGATCATATCTGCAAACTGTAAGTTGTCCCTTGAATATATCGAGACGGGGTGATTTGTACGTGTAGGGACTCTGCAAGTCCCCTAGCTGTAACCTGCGTGTTAATGGCGGGGTCTGGGGACCCCCCATCGCACCTCCTGAGGCGGAAGCTTGGACATTATCTCTCTGTGGAGTCTGTATCTGTACTTGAATTTGTCCTTTAGTAGGGTCAGGTAAACGTGGCTTCGCTATATTAACTTTAGGTATGGGAGGCGGTGGAGGGGGTGGAACAGGCGGAATATGATCTTGGGGCGGGTTACCACCCCCATCCCCGTCGTTAGGCAGGGCGCGGACAGGCAGATTGGTGTAAGCGGGTGCTACATCCTCTAGATAGGAATTCAGGAATATGTCTTTAGTAGCCTTGTGAGTTACTTTAGTTGGAACCAATGGTGACGGTAGATTTTTCGGTATTTCTGAAATGGCCTCAGACGAACCCTCGGCCGCGAGATACATACCGTTTACGAGGTTATTTCGTGCACGGTCTATCTGTTCTGACTTTACTCGGATCCCCTCAGTAATTAATTCGTTTTCTCGGGCTTTCTCTGATTCTTTAAGTCTGTCCTCTCTACGTAGTTCTTTTTCAGCACGCTTACGTGATTCCTTACGCCAAAACTCTATGGCGTCTTTCTGAGATTGTCTGGCTTTCTTTTTCCATAATGCTTCCTCTACCTTCATGATGCACTCGGCATCCCATGTTCCAGTAACTGGCCATCTGTGTCTCTCGTCTAGATGTTTAGTATAGTCGGCCCATAAATCTAGATACACTATGGCATCTATGCCATGCTTGTGGTACATAAAGTTACCAGGAGTATCCTTAGGGGGGATAGGAATTTCTTCCTCTAGTATCCCTTTCCTAGTTCCTATCTGCTTTAATTTGTTGAAAAACGGCATCTTGTTTACTCGGTACTGAACGCTCAATCCTTGCTACTTAATACTAGATACAGCTAGTTATACAAGAACACAATAATGCACATAAAAACAGTCACACTCATACCACGACATTAATCACACAAAAAAAGGACATTTGCGACATATACGACTACCCCCTATATCAGATGTACTGCTAAACAGCACAGATACACTGCTGAAAACAGTGCAAGAACTTGAATCATCGGATGTACTGCTAAACAGTACAGATACACTGTCTAAAACAGTGCAGACCGGACTTGTGTACCCAAACCCGTCTAGATACGTCCCAGCAATGGTACTCACCGGGAAGCACGGAAAACAGAAGGCCTCGGAAAACTCGACTGGACTGGACTGGACCGGACTCGACTCGACTCGACACGTGGACACTTCGGAAAACTGGTGGGCCTCTTGACACCTCGGACCTTGCTTCTTTCGGCTAGGCTCTGGTCGGGATCCTCCGCACTCCTCACCGCCTCGTCTGGGTACTGATCGTAATCTTCGTCACCTCCGTGGGCCAGAGGGAGATACAGGAAATCCTGCCGATACGCGTAGTTTCCTTCTAACTGATGGCAGGGGACAGAGCTTACATCGCACCAACCGGCGCGTGAGGTGGGGGAGGGGTCCCTATTCGGGCGCCAAAATGTCGTAAATATTTAATTTACTATCTTAATTTCTATGCAGGTAAGTACTTAATCAATAATAACTCAATCGGAAAGAAAGAAAACAGAGTCCGTGGTGTTAGAGTTCTTAGGGGTTTTATTCCTTAAAAAGGAATTATTCCGGAATAGGATATCATGTTCCTGCAACCACACGGGGTTCAGGAAGGGATAGAGCCCTGTTTTATTGACAATACATAGCTTATATACTTAATTTACATCATAGGAAGCAATATAGTAGGCGTAACAGCTGAGAGTAGACAAGATAACAGCATCCACGTGTTACTAGTACGTAATCAGAAGGCGTGGACTAGGCGTAACTGGAGGTGTGCTCTAGAAACGTCATGGGTAGGTGTCACATGTGGGTGGCACTAAAACAGAAATGTTGCAATGTCAGCAGAAATCAGAGGCAGGGATGCGCGCGCAGCTGCATGACGTGTGATTTGGCGTGAAACTGGAGGGTGCAGGGGGCTTGACATTTACACTGACGGAAAGAGACAGAAGTCTGGCATGTCAGATCAACTTGTGCTTCTATCATATCTGATATCTGATGTTTTAGGAACTGAGCTATCTGGGCGGAAAGGTCTCTGGGGCAGAAGCTATTCTATACTGACTGTGAGTGCGTGTATAAGCGCCTGAGTGTCTGTATGAGAAGCGTGGGGGCATGGGCCTTCCATGGGAGCATGGTAACAGAGGCTATGAATTACTTGCACGGAGACAGGCCGGCCCTTTGGCTCTGCAGCTGGGGAATGTTTACTGAAACTAGTAGGCAGGAATGTATCTTCGAGGAGCGGAACAGATAACTCGAAGGTTGTAGTCAGTCTTGGCAGGCAGCAGGCTGAGCTGAGCGTGGTGGGCCGCGCTGGAAGTAAGGCAGAGTTCACGGGTACGGGGGCAGCCTGGGCTGAGGCTTTCAGAGTCAGAAGGAAGGAAAAGGCTCGATGGCAGAAATTCTGGGCCTGCTTTGCCAGAGCTGAAAAACATGTAGAGTACACTACAAAAAGACGTTGGCATAGCATACTTAGGAACGGACTATCCAACCCATTCAGGGTGGGTCTGAAAGAGGACATGTTAACGTTGGACGCAAATGTATTTGCGTCTTCATAGCTGGCACAGGAGGGAAGTTACATGCACTTTAACTCGTGCATGGAGACGGTGGGGTACACGATAGGGAACATAACTTGACCAAAAATTTATATTTCCTCAAAGGATCCACGGAGGCCTCCAGGTGGCTTACTACTGGCGGTCTCACCCTTGGCACCATCTGTGCTTCCTGAACCTGCTTTGGGTTCAGCTCTGACTTTGGAGTTGACTCCACGCTCAGTACTATGATCCATGCCGGCTCCTGCTGCGTGAATGCTGGCACCTAATGATAGAGGAGGACGTAAATCCCACTATGCTGTCTAACTCCGTACCAAATCCGTCTCAACCTCAGACGAAGCCATGTTCTGGCACAGTCACAACCTATCTAGCTCCCTTACACTCTGACAGTGCCTCTACCTCGGAGTCCGCCCCTCACCCCCACCCCCGAATGCTTCAGTAGTTGTTAGGATGGGATTTTGACCACAGACAACCAGCTTTTGGTCATGATGATGATGGTGGAAACAAGTTCTTCCCACACTATGATTATGACAATTGTTACCTGTGCCTACAAGAGGCCAGTGATTTGGACAAGGGGTTTAGTTTCTTCCCCTAACCCTTCCACAGAAGAGTCTGCTTCATTCGCCATGGTCATATGATGGACGGCTGAAGTTTTAGATTTGTAGTTGCCTCCTGTTGAGGTAGAAACCAATGTCCTCGCGGTTACACCCTGGACAGTCTTCATCTAAATCCCTGCTGCCTTTCAACGACGCTGTGACTGACACCCTTATGGGCACTTAGACTAAACCACTGCCCACTTGTTAACAGATAGGTGGCCCCCTGTCACAGACCTGCTCTGAGTGACTCTGCCTTCCTGACGCAGCGCCCTCTTCCTTAGAGCCTGGTAGTGCAGGCCTCCACTAGCAGGTTTAATCCCAACTCTTTTCTTACTACCCCTTGAAGCATTTCGGAAGAATATGTTTTGTTCTGCTAGCTTTGAACTAAGGTCAGGTACCATCAGTTTGCTGGGAAGGTTCTGCCATGCATTATGGTACTCCTTTGCTGAAATCTTATCAGAAGTCCAGAGGTTAAACTATTCAGGATGGGCAGGTTGCCGCCATGTATGTCATGCAGTGAGGCCTGGACATAACTGACTGTTTAGGCAAAGCAGTTGGGACGAGGTGTTTTTTAGAAGACCTATCCTCGTTACATCTTACTCACGTAGTAACCTATGCCACACATTCAGCGGGTCACTTTAAACCTAATTTTCACCAACTTAGAAAACCTCTTGTGCAAAACACGACGCCCCATGCCTGGTCGGACTACTCTTACTCAAAAGGCAGTGCAGTAAACTGAAAAAGAATCGGCTTATTACCTTAGCTGAAACTGAAACTGAAAGAAAGTCATATTGCATAGCTATAAAGCTATAAAACATCATCAAAAAGAAATCAAACGAACTAAAACCACATTGTATGCGATAGGCCACGAAACATTCCTCAAAGTAGATTTTTGGGATTGTAAAATCTATGACTCATCCGGCCGCAACGAATCAGAAGATTGTACTTTCCCTAGCTATGTGTGACACATTAGCAAACTTTTATAGAAACAAAATTATTACTATGCAAGATTCTTTCCATATCTCTAATGACCCATAAACATCCAGTCTACGACAGATCGATGCTAAGAGAATTCACTCCTATTTCCTCCTCCAAAATGACCAACCTTCTGAATAAATGCACTTAGGATTCCCCGAATGACCCCTGCTGACCGTTAATTCTCAAATTAGGAGCTTCCACGATTGCTCCTATTCTTTGCAATGTACTTAACTCCTCTATCTACTTAGTACCTTTACCTGCTTCTTGGAAATTGACACTAGTGTCTCCCATTTTTAGGAAGACCAATCCGGGTCCTGACATTCCAGTGAGTTACAGGCCAATCTTGTTGCTCCTGTGCCAAGTAAACATGCTTAAAATGCACATCAGTCTTCAGTTATCTTTGCCTCGTGAATCTTACAACATTCTTGACATCTCACAGTGTGGCTCCTGTGCTGCTCATAGCATGGAATCCACCCTTTTTAAGCACCTGTTGAATAATGGTGGTACTGCCACCCTCATCCTTCTTGATCTGTTGGTGACCTTTAAAGCCATATGCCATACGATTCTCATAGTCGTCTAACTGAGATTGGCGTGGAAAGACCAACACGTGCATGGATTGCTAACTTCTTTACTAATGGGCATCCAGCAGTTAGACTTCCGCCTTTTTCCTCAGCTGCAATCCACTTAACTCAGGGATCATTTTTGTGCTCTATGCTCTTTACTGCTTATATGGTCCCTCTGGCAAGTCTGATTCGTGGTTTCAACTTTGAAGTGGCGTCCTTTGCTGATGACACAAAATTGATTGTTCCGTCGGCTAATGATAACTCTAGTAGGCAATGCCTAACATCCTTACCCACCTGGCTGAATGAGAGACATCTAAAACTTAGCAGTGGAAGTGGGCTGAAATCTTGGCATCACATTTGATGCCAGTCTATCTTTTAAACACCATATTCTTGCAGTAACTTCTACTTGCTTTGGATTATTAAAAAGTCTCCTCTAGTTTCTAGTCTTCTCACCTCCCTCTGCAAAAAAAAAACTGTGATCTATGTGTAATAACTTCCAGACTGGTCTATGCAAACGCACCTCTTCTAGGTCTGCCCAATTAACTCATTAGGAAACTGCAGTTAGCCAAGAACTAATCTGTAAGATGATTGCTCAGTCTTCCGAGGCCCTGCTCTATGTCCTCCAGATTGAAGGATCTGCACTGGATTCCCATAGTAGGAAAGGATTCAATTCAAAACCTGATGCATATTCAGAGTTTTACATACTTCGGGTTCCTACCTCCTCCAGAATATTTTCGTTCTCTGTTCCTGCAGACCCCTGAGGTCTGCAAACTCCTTTTGCATTCGTTCTCCTAAATGTTGTCGAACCAAGAGAGGAGGCAGCTTCTCCTCCTGTTTAGGATATAAACAAAATTGCCTCTCACTCCACGCCACAGTAGATTGTTCATGATTCCTGAAAAACCTCAGAACCTGTGTTTTTTTAACAGAATTAGTTTTGGCGATTCTCTTCTGTATTCTGTCTCGTTATTTCTTGACTTATTACACTTTGGTCCTGGTTGCATTTTCGGGGACATTAGCACCTAGAAGCTCTTTCTGCGAATTGTCATACTTTGGAAAACATACTTACATCACATTGGTCAGTGAGTCATCCTGTCAGCATTCTTCACTCTGCCTCAAGATGAAGAGGCTTCGCCGCCTTGATCTGAAGCAGACATCGAGTAAACGAAAGATGGTGCAAAGTTAGGCAGGGTAGTGCCTAAAAGAATTCTGCAGAGGTGGATACTCCTCCGCAAAAAGATTTGCTTTACATTGACTCCAGAGGGCAGGAGAGCCCATTCCACTAGAGCCAAGGCCGCTATTTTGGCATTGGCGCAAGGGGTGCCTGTTCTAGACATCTGGTAGGCTACGTTGGTACATATGTACCCCGTCGCAGCCACATCTCCGGACACCTGAGAGACCTGCACTGGCTCCCGGTCAACAAGAGAATCACCTTCCGACTCCTCACCCACGCACACAAAGCCCTACACAACCAAGGCCCAAGATACCTCAACAGCCGCCTCAACTTCTACGCTCCCAAACGCCAGCTTCGATCGACCGGCCACGCCCTCGCCACCGTCCCCCGCATCCGAAGAGCCACCACAGGGGGACGGTCCTTCTCCTACCTCGCCGCCAAGACTTGGAACTCCCTCCCAACCCACCTCCGCCTGACCCAGGACTACCTCGCCTTCAGGAAGCAACTCAAGACCTGGCTGTTCGAGCAGTAGCGGACCCCCCTCCCCTAGCGCCTTGAGACCCTCTGGGTGAGTAGTACGCTATATAAATGCTTTGATTGATTGATTGAAAGCCCCACTGCCATGACAGCTAGGTGTGTCAAGAGTGTCACTTCACTTGCTCGGTACTGCAGGATTTTTGGTCCGAGCTCACTCTGCAGACACTCCCCCTTTGCAAAGTTCCAGCTTTGGCATCTGTTCTAAAGAGGAGGAATCCATCAAAAGAACAAGTGACTTACCTTTCATAACACTCTTTCAGTGGAAGCTGTATAAGACTGCAGATTCATCCCTGCCCTCCCACCTCCTGTTTCTACGGAGTGGCCTCTTTATCATCTAAAAAGATCCCAAGATCACACGGCCCTCAATCATTGTTCTGTTGCTTGCATCTGGGCACAGAAAGGAAAAGGGTCACGAAAATGACGTCAGCCTGCTTCTATGCAGCTCCTTTCCGTCAAGTGTGGGGCAGTAGGAAGCCTATGCGGAGCTGCCCGATGCCCCCTGCCGGTGCGCAAGAGCACTGCTGTTGATATTCTCTGAATCCAGTCAGGCACCTAGGGATATTCTAAAGGTGACAAATCTGTGGTTGGATCGAATATCCACCAGATAGAGCGCTACCAAAGGTAAGTACCTTGTTCAACTGGTAAAGCTGTAATATGGTCCTATGTTTGACATCTTTGTCTTCTGATGATGTTTAAAAACCACTTTGCTTTTGGCTTCATGCTTTACCATGTCACCACAACTCCTTAATGCCACCATCGGGCCCTATTACAGCGTTCCTGGTTATATATATTGCACAGTCCGACATAGCGCCTGTGTAGCTATGTTAATCCTCACTTTACATGCATAACATAACATAACATAACATAACATAACATAACATAAGGAGATTTTTGGTTTGCTAATAATGTTGTTCCCATTTGATGAATCTGCACAAAACTTGGCGCAGTTGGTTAATTTTCAGCATGCCACGTTTTATGCAGATCTGTTCTAGGGTAAAAAGCAAAAGGCAGGGGAAGTTAAAAAAGTAGTATTTATTAGTCCTTCTTCCATAGAATGTTTGCGCTCTGCTACAGCAAAAACTGCTTGCCTGGATCACAGTAAACTTGTCATCGATCTAGAACTTTATGATGAATATGTTCTTTTTGCGGCTTGGCATCAATCGGTTCAGTCATTTTATAGATGGTTGCATTATAAACAGGCGTCCGGCAAGCTTCAAAGTTTTAATCAATTGCATATCTTGACTATTAATTTGCGGTACAAGAGCTGCCAAAAATTCATGAATCAATTTTAGAAAAATCAACGAATTGTGTAGCACATGGGTACATGTGTTCAACGCATTTTAGAAAAATCAACGAATTGTGTAGCACATGGGTACATGTGTTCAACGCATTTTAGAAAAATCAACGAATTGTGTAGCACATGGGTACATGTGTTCAACGCAGGACATGCTGGTCCACAAATCTGCTGATGCCATTAGGTGGCTCCAACTGAAGTTATTTTGTGACATGACCATACCCGGAGACCAGGTACTACAGCCTGTGCCCTGAATAAAGTGTAATGTGGGTATAAGGCGGCAGGGGGAGCATCCCCTGACCTCAGGGAGGATGTGAGACTAGGTTCCAAAGCAAGAGAGTCTGCCTCCAAATAATTTTTTTTGTACACATGTTTTCTAATGGAATTCCCGGTCCCATTAATGTATATTTTTTATTAAATTCAGTGATTTGGGTCCTCGGATCTGCAAACGTGCGCATAAATGATATTTAAAGTACAGTCTGCTGCACATCGTCAAAGACCTGTGCAGCTGGTGTGAATGGGAAGAGGGCTGGAATGGCTTGGTGTAGTCCACCTCCACTGCACATTGGTACGAGCCATCTGCATGTAGGGTTGGCCAAAGGTTTGCTCAGTAGTTATGTCCATTTTTATAAAGGTACCCTCCACAGGGCCTGAAAAAAATCCACTATCCTTTCTCTTTGAAATAAAGCACATTTTCATTGTAACTACAACAAATAAACATGTGATATCAAAAAAATATATGAGAGTTAGTATTTCGAATGTGGTCCATATAACCAGCTTGGGGTTCTGGTGACATTTGCAAACTTGTCTAGTTTATGATGTCACCAGAACTGCTCAATGGCTATGAAGGTCTATACACCAGGATAAAGTACCCCAAGTGTCTGTTATTACAAATCTAAATCGTATTTGTAAAGCGCCAACTACCCAAGTCTCAAAGCGCTGGGGGCCGTCAGGGAGATTAAGTGACCTATTGCCCAGAGTCACATGGTGTTGAGTATCGAACCGTGAGCCCTGCGCTCTGGAGTCAGCTGCTCTGACCGTTGCGCCACACCTCTCTCTTACAGGGCTCTCTATATTTCAAATGTTGGAATTCAAAAACTCGGAGATTCCTTGTGTGTGTGTGTTGTGCGGTGTAACTCTTTTCCTGCACAGCTTGACCAGTTTAACAAGAAACGTAAAACGTCTCTGTTTCCGCCACCCCCAACTATTGACGGTAAATCTGAAATGTCTAACGACTTTTTACATCAGTGAGGTCACAAGCAAGTCATGTATTCTGAATTTCCCCAAGCAAACGACGCACTGTGCTGCACTCATGAAGCGGCCATATAATGCTGTTGTTCATTAATTTCCCTATACAGTTGTGCTCAGTAAGGAATACACATGTTTTAAATGCCTGTCCTGAAGTCCACTTGTGTTTTTGCATTGCCCCTCGTGTGGGAGGGAGACACATGTCCTTATGTAAAGAGGTGGCAGTGCCCTGATCCCCCCATCTCTAGATCCCTGGAGGTTTCCTGTAACATGACGGCAGCAGGATGATGGACCCAGGGTTACCTGTAGAGGGAGGCAGGAGTATCTGGTCCTGGGGCCGTAGACATTTAAGGAATGAAACTGCTTGGAATAACGGTTCAGGGAAGCCCAAAGACAGCATTCCTAGTTCCTGAGGACTCCACCACAACTCATTTTCTCAGTAGCAGAATCCCGCTTCTGTAAGTTCCAGTAAGTATCTGCTCCTCAGCGCGGGGACACGCCGCTGTGCGTCACCAAGCGCTTTACAAAACCCCCTAAATAGAAATAGAAACAGACGAGGCGGGTCCACGCGATAAGAATCGTGCTTGTCGCTGACTATTTCCGTGACTGTTTAGTCGACGGGTGTCGCATCGTACGTCAAGGGGTCAGGTTTTCAGGATAACCACAGACTATGTCAATAAGTTGCACTTATCCACGGTATGTACACTTGTCGAGGGCGAGCATCATGGAACCCTGGTGTGGACCGGACGCCCTAGAACTGAGCCTATGTTGAACACCCCTGGCAGCGCCTTGAGACCCTCTGGGTGAGTAGTGCGCTATACAAAAGCGATGATTGATTGATTGGTTTTGAGGCACGCGGCTGACTTGCTTTGTGAGGTCACGAGATGCTTTACTATATGCTTTCACATACTCGTAGAGAAATGTTGGTCCTTATTATAATGCACCTCGATAGGAAAGGGGCAGGAGCAGCAGGCCTTTGAGGAATACCTGTTCAAACTGGATATGGGGTGCCACGTGCGCTGTGGCGTCCCCTGCAGGCGGTCTGAGGGAATACCCAGGCCAGTCTGCAGCTGTTACGTCAGACCCGGAGCAGCACGTCACCTTCCGGCTGCCACGTTCAGAGCACGCCTTGTCTCCAGACAAATATATCGTCCTCTTTAATTGTGCCCTTGTACTCGTTTTAATCAATCCGTGGCTCTGAATCCTGTGACTGCGCGCTCGAACCCGTGGCCGGTTTCATTCCTCCTGCTCTGTGCGGTCACACTGTTTGTGTGATTTGCACGTGCCCGTGAGCCTCGGCCTGGAACAAAAGGCGGCCTTGAGAAGTTAATAATCAGCCGCGTAGCTAGGGGGGGGCGAGGGGGGCGGTCCGCCCCAGGCGGCACTATTTTGGGGGCGGCGGCCTTTATGATTTATTTAAACTCGCTGACATAAATTATACAGGCCGACGTCAGTGCCGTGCCGCACCCCCCACCCCCCGTGTGACCAGCAAGCACACACCTGCTTGTTAAGACCTATCTACCCCGTTTGTGGTTCCTGTCCCAGGGCCGTCAATCAAGTAGCGCGCCAAAGCGCTGCCAATGACGGCCCTGGGCATAATGTTTGGCCAGCCCTCGCGCTGAAATGTAGCGCAGCACGGCCGCAATGACGTGTCACGTGCTCGCCGCTCACTTTGCCACTGACCAGCAATCTACTCAAAGCGCTGAAGCGTCGCCTCTCCAAGCGACGGGCCGCAGCAGGTGCGGCCAAAGCTGTCCCAGACGTCTGAGCCTCATTTATGTGGAGCCCCAAGTGCCCCGTACGTGGTGTTCCTACAGTGGCGGCTCAAGCGCTGTGCACTCGCCCTTTTGCCTGCCATTTGCTGCCAAATCGGTAGAAGCCACTATTTGCCAGCCCTTCCTATCGGACCATTGCCGGTCGGAGTGCCGCTCCTGCTGCACCAGGCCACCCTGCTGCTGATTTCGGCCAGAGAAGGGCTCACCGCTCTGCACTCTTTGGCGGCTCCCTGCCCTGCAGAGTCCTTCTGCAGATCCCACACGCAGCTCGAAGAATTCACACAAAGTTGTCCCCTATTTCCATTTCGGCCCAGCGCCCGCCTCCTCTGGTCTGCTTGCCTCCCACGGTACGGCCGCCTGTGCCCTGCTCACTGTCTCCCGCCTCCACTGTGCTTATGCTTACATTGGTCTGGTGCCCCTCTTCAGTTTCAATGCCACCTATGGCCCTGCATCCTTTGACTGCCCCCTGCTGGGTCCTGTTGCCGCCCCTGTACGCAGCTCTTCACTGCGCCTTCATTGCGCCGTTTAGCCTCTCCTTCCTGCTGCTCCGAATGCCTTAACAGCAGTCTAAGGTGCGCCCGCTCCTCCCCACAGTCACAGGCCTGGGACAGAGGCCTACTTTAATGTCCCCCTGTGGAGGGTGCGGGTTGATTGCAGCACCATGACACGTTTCCAATGAACACCGTCGGACCTCGAGGAGCGCCTGAGAGATAGGGCAGTGGGATTGTAAACGAGGGGCTGGCTGCCAGTTACATGCTACACTGGCCTAATCTTTGTGTCGACGTCACACAGACCCTTTGATCTCTGCTTTCCATTTCAGGTAAGCCAGAAATATGCCTCCTGCTTTATAATTGACTATTTCTTTTGCGAAGTTTGTATTAATTGTGTCAGTAAACAATGTATTTTTGTAACTTTTGGGTAAATTTTAACCTAGGGAGTTCTGCGTGACGATTTAAAAACGACATGCATTACTGGGCCTATGCAATCATAATGCACCTGGTGTTGGCATGTTGTCACTTTTCACCAGTGGGTGCATTTACATGAAAACATCGTACTTTTCATTTTTCCCTAGTCACCTGCCCAGCTGGGGTCATGCTCAACACTTATGCTGGTCTGTGCTGTTGAGTATGTGGGCTCGGCGCATGATGTTTTCTCTAATTGCTGTCTTCCCCCAGCCCATCTGGACATAACTGGCAGGCCAGACGAATCTGAACTTCACACTTACCAGTGAAGCCCTCCAGTCATTTGCGTTTGGGACAGGCTGGAGGAGAGGCCCTGATTGCATCCCTAACATGACCCACGGGAGAAAGACACTATAACAGAAAGGCTGTCTGTCACATGACAGCGCTAGCCCCAACTAGCAGCCCTGTAACACCTTCAGAGAGGAGTCGAGGCCATCCCTGCTGTGTCAATGTGCAGTGGCCCGGAGTCTGCAGCTGTGGTGCACTTTGCCATGAGCACTTTTAGTTCAATATTAAACCGGTTAAATCTTATTGGCAATTTTGCATTCATTTATCACTACGGGCCCGCGTGTGAAGTTAGTTCCTTTCCATTTCTGGTGCTGTGCAGAAGTTTTAAGATCTCCTTAGAGTGTTTTGTTGCTCAAATTGGTGTAATTTCTGATATTTACGTTTCCCTCATCTTCATTGCATGATTTTGCACACAAGAAAGTGTCACTCATAGTCACTGTATGCCATCATAATTACACTGAAATTATGAAAATGTTAGATAGCAATCTGAAACATTGACAGCTATGCACAGTTTAATAATTAGTGCTTGTGTCGTCGCCACAGCAGAGTGGCACGCACAGTCTGATCATCTCTGATAAATTATTTCAGGCACAAACACACAATCAATTTAGTTTAAAATCTGCAGGCAGGGCTGCTCTGTCTCATCATCCTTCTGAGTAAGCCTGGTTTATCTGCAGATCGGATTTAAGCACAGTGAATCTTCAGGCCCGGCCGCAGAGCTGCTCTGTCTCCTCATCCTTATCATGGGCGACCTGACTAACTGGGTTTATCTTCACAGACTGCTGGTCAGTGCGTGACAGTTTTACCAGCCAGGCTGGCTCTTGCTGCTCTCTTGGCACTAGGGCCCGCCCGGGCGAAGGAGGTAGCGGGTGAGTTTCTTGTTGGTCAAATGTCTGTAATTTCTGATATTTAGAATTTTCCCTAGTCTTCGTTGCATGATTTTTGCTTGTGAGGAAGTGTCACTCTTAGTCGTTGGAATGTCACTCATAATTTCACAGAATTTTTAAAAATGTCACACATAGCAATCTGAAACCTTGGCAGCAATGCTATCACACTCCTCCGGACTCTGCCCAAGTAAGTACCACCAGCCTGTTGAGAGTGGGGTAAAAAATCTGGACTAGTGGTTCGTTAGAGTCAGCTGACTCACGGACTCCGGCCACCACAGTGAGCATGTGTGTGATAGCATGATTGCTGGGCAAGCCTCGGGAGAGCCTGTGAGACACCCATAGCGGCCACAGTCAGGCAGGATGACAAATATGTTTGAAAGTATTTAAAAAAAATCACACCAGTATTATTAAGCGAGTGGCCCTAGGTGCTGTGCGCAGCCCTCTACAACTGCAAGTTCAGATAGTTAACACTTACTTGCACTAGTTAATAGACCAATGCAAAACTAGCATTCTAATGATACATGTGAGCAGAAGCATTTGTGCCGGAAATTTGACAGTGAGATGAGATTCAAAATTTGAGTCCGAGACTTAAGCTCACACAATCACGGTGCTGCGGATGCCATGGGCGGCAATCTGAGGGGTAGCCCCGGGCGCCACAAGCTCTAGCTACGCCCCTGTTAATAATACTTAGATGAGTCACAACCAAGAGAGGACAAAGGATGTGAACAGGATTCTTTGGGCGTAGAGAGTGTGCCGGACTGGAAGCCCGCATTGCCACGGCGCGTCACGTGTAGGCCATCACCCCTAATTATCAGAGGTTGTAAAACAAACACGGTTTTACTAACTCAAAGCACTCTTTAGTTTGCTCCTGTTTTGGTGCGAGTGAAATGTTCTGTTAATCGTGGTAATCTCACGTAAATTCAGTTATTTATTTTTAGGCTTGTTATGCCAAACTTCTCAAATTGCATCATTCCCCTATGTTGCTTGATGGCAATCCGTGCAGGTAAAGCAATGGGAACACTGGAAACGAACAGAACTGGCGGTCGCCACACTTGTGTTTTTTGCACTTTATTTTTTTTGGTGCAGAATGCATTCTGGACAGGAGGACTCATTTTGCAATAAAACATTTAATGCTAGACGTGTATTTTACGTAATTTTGTACGATTTTAATACAATTTTGCAAAACCATGCAAAAGGAAATTACATTTATTTCGCACACCGCCATTCCTGTTGTATTGCCTGAGGTCCTATGCCATCTTGTGACGGCACCAAAACATGTGGCCTAACAGACTAACTGGTAACAATTTCACAATTAAACAGGATGCAAGCACAATCTCGTAATGTGCTGAGCGTACACAAATATCAGGTTAGGCTTGCAGTTAGAGGTGCAGTTTGGCTCATGGAAGAGAGTTCAGAGATTGAACACACACTTCAAGTAAGCTTTCACAATTCCCTGGCTTGTTCAGTAGTTGATGGAAAAAGGCAGATCAAGGCCTTCTTGCAGTAACCTTGGATTACACATAAAAAAAAGTGCTGGCCGAGCTTAAGTCTTCCGCAAAGATGCTGGAGATGCCTGCCTCCATGAACTACCATGCAATACAGTTAAAAGATAAAGAGCATAAGGGCAAACCAGAGTGGTATACACATACATGCCAATAGAACAACAAGCAACAGTTATGAAAAGTTCCCAAATACGCTTCTTGACGTTTTAGACACGACTGGTATGAATCGGCCTACCAGTCTGCAATTGAACTTGGCTTACTCCGAAGATAAGGATCGGACCAGGTGAGAAACGTTACCTCCGTATTTATATATGGATTAAATATACATCTAGCAGAAGCTGATCACAATCAAAGGCTCGAGACAGAGAATAGAACCTTATGTGACGGAAAACACCGGGTGTGAGAAGAGGTTCCCTAAGCCAATGATGGATACGATGCTGCCGGATCCGCTTTGAGTTTATCCTGGGTGGATATCGATGTATTGATTTCCTGGAGTTAGGGCCGGCCTTGAGCATGGGCTAGCGTGGCCCAGGCCCGGCCACCAAATATTCTGAGGGGCGCAGCAGGGAGCTGCCTGACTTAATGTCATGCAAACAGCAGCTTGGCTATGCCACTTGGTCTCAATCAGCTCCTGTTAAAGACTTTGTAACTGTTAGCACCTCATCAGCCCATCTTCCTCCTCCCATCTTCCTCACACCTCCTGCTGTCACATCGCCACCTGCCCTCCACCCCCCCTCCCATCTACCCCCCAAAAAACCCCACCAAATGTTATTTCCGCCCAGGTCGCTGTCCCGGTCAATCCGATCTAGGGCCGGTCTTGCCTGGAGTACAGACTACTTGGGGGAGTGTTGGATCACAGTCTGAGATTGTGAGGGTAAGTAGTTCATTGTGTATAATGTTTGTTGCCAGGAAAATTCTCCAAACAAGAGCAAGCCATGATAGAGGCTAAGAAGAGTGTGACTTCCTCAGGTGGTTGCAGGAGTCTGTCCATATCAGAGCCATCTCTTGGCTTCCAGGAGCTCCTGCGGTTGCTCTCACTGACTGGGCATGACGGTAACCCAGCACTGCTTCACATGGCCACCGGCACTATGACACATAGTAGCTAGACAGAAACAGGGTGGCAATGCAAAGTCTCATCTATACTACTATTATAAAGAGAGAACTTGCACCTTTTGGCCAGGTAAACTCGGGAACCACAGCACCAATCACAACACCCAATACAGCGTTGGAAAGGGCAGTTGCAGCAGAAGGACATAGGCTATGCAGAAGCCCACCATATACATTTAAAATGTAAAAGAACCGGGCCAGCAAAGTAGTCCCTTGTGGGCGTGTCTGCATTGTGCTGTGGGTGTGGGCTGGGGGCGTGACAATCGCTGGGGGCATTCCGTCACGAGTGTTGTTTTTTCTTCCCAGGTTCTATACATTCCTGCTCCCTTTAAATAGTAATTCAGTGGAGGTCCCATTCTCTTAGAACCACCCCATGCACAGTTATTGGCAAAAATACAACTAAAAGGCCCTGCAAAGCATTATGGGATAGGCTTAGCATCAATTTTAGCATTCATGAAAGGGTTTCAATGTTTTTGAATTTTACTCATAAGGGACATCTTGGGACGACGAGGTGAACTGCAGCTTGATGTATAATATTTTAAATGCTTTGCATTTGCCTCATCAGGGACATCTAGGGACGGCGAGGTGAACTGCAGCTTGATATATAATATTTTAAATGCTATTGCATTTGCATCATCAGGGACATCTAGGGACATGAGGTGAACTGCAGCTTGATGTGTAATATTTTAAATGCTATTGCATTTGCCTCATCAGAGACATCTAGGGACCATGAGGCGAACTGCAGCTTGATGTATAATATTTTAAATGCTATTGCATTTGCCTCTTGGGGACAACTGGGGAGAACGAGGTGAACTGCAGCTCTTTGTAGAATTATTTGGATACTATAATATTCACTTCCCACTGCTAATCTCGTCCCATAATGGTTTGCAGGGGCTTGATCTCAAAATCATCACCTCTCTCACTGCTTGCTGGAAGCTAATTTCACTTTTGTGAAATGACTATATACATTTTAGCATGTAGAAATACTTGTTATTTTACCTTGAATATATGAGGTTTCTGTTTTAATAATTGGAAATCTGACGGAACGAAATATTGCGAATTTATTGTACCAAGTTCGCGCCAATTCCACCCACCCCTACTTTAAATACCCCTGCACCCCATAATCATAACCCACCCTTACTCTATAAAATACACCAACACCCTTAAACACTAACCCATCTTAACCCTATAAATATACCCTGTACCCCAAACCCCAAACCTATCCATAAACCCTAAAAATACCCTGTACCCCAAAACCAAAACCTAGCCCTGAACCCTATAAATACCCCTGTACCTCAAAACCCAAACATACCCCTGAACCCTAAAAATACCCCTGTACCCCAAAACCCAAACCTACCCCTGAACCCTAAAATACACCTGTACCCCAAAACCCAAACCTAGCCCATAACCCTTAAAATACCCCTGTACCCCAAAACCCAAACCTACACCTGAACCCTAAAAATACCCCTGTACCCCAAAACCCAAACCTAGCCCAGAACCCTAAAATACCCCTGTATCCCAAAACCCAAACCTAGCCCTGAACCCTAAAAATACCCCTGTACCCCAAAACCCAAAACTATATCTGAGCCATTAAAATACCCAAACACCCCAAAACATATACCTCAGTACCCCAAAACATATACCCCTATACCCATACTTGCCTTATCCAAACATTTTTAAAAAACATGCTTGTACCATTCATGCATTTACAATGAATTTCGTTGTAAATGTATGCGTGGTAAAAACATATAAAATGTAATGCCATGCGTTATAATGGCATTGCGGAGCCATGGTACTTTGATAATGAAAGTATGCAGAGTGATGGTATGCGGAAAGAAATTTGCGGAATGATGGGTGTTTACCCTCCCCCGTAAGTACATTGGTGGCACGGCGGCCCACATCTCCAGCAACATACTCATATTTTTCACCACCAATTGGAAAAATGCACAGGTCTCTCTCATTGATGCCCAGCACCGACATACACTTTTAGACACACCTCCCGCCACAAGTTCGAGAATTGCGAACTTTAGACATGGGGAGCTACGTTAGAATCTCGGCATCAGCTCAGCATCCTGTGAGTCCAGGCAAATCGCTTTGTCTCCCCGTGCTTACCACAAATCAATGTGTTCTTCTATAATGTTAATTGTGCTCATTCCATGTTGTCGAGTTCGCGCTATATAATATTGCAAGGAAAATAAAGTAGGGAAACTCGAGTTCACACACTACTGAACACGCACTCTTAAGTGCATCAGCAGTGCACTGTGAATCGGAGCGTTTCACAGGCCTGTCACAGATAAGAAATGCTATCAAAACGAAATCCTACAAAACAATATACTACTGGCCGGCAGCAATTCATACCCGGACAACGTCGGGACGGGCTGCTAGTACATATATATTTTTAAAGAGTTTTATATAGCGCAAACTAGACCCGAGACATCAGCATGGAACCCCGTCAACTTTCTCAAGGCGCTTCACCAAGCCACTCATGGCACCCTTGGCTGCGGTCCTGTTCTGCATGGTACTGCCTCCTTGCTTAGCATAACAGCTCCACTGCTTCCTGTAATAACACTGCCCTTCTTGTAACAGCCCAAGTGGTGCATGTGTCAACCCTGAGGTTTCCTATAACAAGACCCAGTGCTTATGGTACTAGACCTAAACATATTGCAATGGCTGCAGGGTTTGCACAAAAACCAGCTGAGGTGCTTCCATCAATGGACGAGGGCAGTTGCTGCGTCAATCCCTGCTCATAGGCGCAGCAACTGCCCTCGTCCCCCTCGTCGCCCCTGCAACCCTTCACACAATCACACCTCCCCGCCCAACTTGTCCCCCACCCTTCCGATTAACCCGCCCACTCAACTCTCCCCCAACCTGACCTCAATCCCAGCTCGCAATCGCAACAACCGCCCTCGTCGCACCCACAACCCCACTTCTGACCTCGACACACTCACCCTTCTCCGCTCCTATGACCCAGCCCCCCAAAATCACACAACAACCCCACACCTCACCATTCCCACGATACATTCAAATCCCCTTAGACCCCCCACACTAAACAGTAGATTCTCCATCCCCAATAACCTTAGAAAAGTCCCTCTCTCTCTAGAACCATCTATCTCCCTCAACACACCCTGTCTCAAATGCACTCTCCTCAACTGCAGATCGGCCTCGAAACATTCCGCCGCCATTGCTGATCTCCTCTTATCGCTGGACCTTGACCTAATCATCCTGACTGAAACCTGGCTAACTGAATCTTCGACACCTATAATGGACATTCTGGTTTCTCTCAACTACCACATTATCAGGCTCGACAGATCAGGCAAAATAGGTGGTGGAATTGCATACATCTACAGGAACAACCTCTCTGTTCTGAAAGTCAATTTCACCTCCCTACCATCCCCAACATCCTGGGAATACATCTACCTCGACATTATTAGTGAGGGCAAACCGATATGCTCTCTTCACAGCATTTACCACCCACCCAGGGACAACCTCACCTTTTCCCAACAAATCATGGATATGATCTCAACCAATTCCGGACGGCAGCTCACCCAAATATACCTTGGCGACTTCAACCTCCACTGGAACGATCGCAATGACGCGGTGGTAAATAGTCTTAAAAATTTCCTCGATGCCCTTAACCTCACCCAAATATGCGACAGCCCGACCCACGAGAAAGGTTCTATCCTCGACCTGATCATCTCCAAAGAGGACTCTATCCAACTCGAGTCCATCCAACCCTGTGACTGGTCAGATCATCATATTGTCACATTCTTCATCAATGAAAAAGTTAAAGTTAACCCGGCACAATTCTCCAAACCCAAAGTCTGGAAAAGGGACATGAAAAAACTCAACCCAGGCTCTTTGCCCCCTAACAGTTGCAATCTCCTACTCCCACCGTCTGGCACTATGGACGTTCAAACCTTGACTGACCACTATCTCAACGCTATGACCTCAATAATTAATGAGGCTGCACCTATGCAGCTAAAAAGAGTCTCTACCAAAATCTCCAATCCATGGTACGACGGGAGTCTCAATGAGGATAGACGAGACATGCGAATGGCAGAGCGTACCTGGAGATCAGCTCCCTCTGCAATGCACCTAAAAGATCTGAAGAAAAAGATAAACGCCTACTTCAGGAAAATAAAACGCTCAAAAGCAGACTTATTCAGCCTCCTGCTCGACCAAGCAAAAAACCGCCCGAGAAAACTGTTTGAGCTAATCAGAGCACAATCCAAGGATCAACCCCAACCACTCAGCACTGTGCGGGAGGCACCCTCCTGCGAAGTCTTCGCTACCTTCTTTATCCAAAAAACTGACAACATAAAGAACGATCTCCTCATTGACGCAAGCCTCTACTCCAAACCCCAGTGCCTAGCACCCATTGAACCAAAAAACAATGCTACATGGTCAACCTTTGGCACATACTCGGAAGAAGAAATTGCAAACTGCTCAGCACCCTGAAACCATCCAATCACCTCACGGACCCCCTTCCTGCTACCGCAGTGAAAGACTTTACCCCTTTGCTTCTCCCTCTCTGGACTAAAATTATCAACAGCTCTCTCCAACAAAGAAGCATACCTGACTCCCTCAAAGTTGGTCAGGTCACACCTCTACTAAAGAAACCTACAGCCGACCCCTCTGATCTTAACAATTACCGTCCCATTACCAATATTCCCACTCTCGCTAAACTGCTGGAAAAATGCGCACAACTACAATTGACTAAACACATTGAACAATTTGATCTCCTTAACCCTCACCAGTCAGGCTTCCGAGCAGGACACAGTACAGAAACTGCTATGACTCACATAATTGACGACGCACTCCAAATGCTAGACCAAAACGACACCTGCCTCCTCATCCTCCTTGATCTCTCTTCAGCATTCGACACCGTTAAACATGACAATCTACTAGAACTACTAAACACAAGAATGGGTTTATCTGGAACTGTTCTCAAGTGGTTCACTTCCTTTCTTCACAACAGGTCGCAGAAATTCAAGAGCAACAACCTGATGTCCTCGCCAATACCCGTAACGCTAGGCGTCCCCCAAGGATCCTCTCTTTCCCCAACTCTGTTCAACCTAGTCATGGAACCTCTCACCACTTTGCTACAAGCATCCAATGTACACTTTCACATGTACGCCGATGACACCCAACTTTATCTCAAATTACAGTCCCCCAAAGACATCTTGCTCCTGAACTCAACGATCAGATGCACCCAATCCTGGCTTGCCGACAATCATCTCAAACTCAATGCCCTGAAAACAGAGTTCCTTCTGATCTCACCTCCAGCGAAGATCTCCACCACCCAAATTTGGCTTAAACACCTAACCGCACTCAATGTCCAACCCACCATCGTGGACTCAGCAAAATCTTTAGGCATAACACTCGACACCAATCTCAACATGCAGCAACATATCAGCAAGGCAACAAAGGGAGCGAACTTCCAGATCAATACTCTGAGGAAACTTAAACCCTTCCTCCCGGCCAAAGACTTCCAAACCGCAGTACAAGCACTTGTCATACCTCGAATTGAATATGGCAGCACCGCCCTCTGCGGACTCCCCCTAACTACAACCGCACCCCTAAGAGCTTCTCTAAACGCTGCAGCGAGACTCATCACTGGGTCAAAAAAGCACTCCCATATCACCCCTGACTTGAAATCCCTGAACTGGCTGCCATTTGAAGCTCAATCCCAGCTCGCAATCGCAACAACCGCCCTCGTCGCACCCACAACCCCACTTCTGACCTCGACACACTCACCCTTCTCCGCTCCTATGACCCAGCCCCCCAAAATCACACAACAACCCCACACCTCACCATTCCCACGATACATTCAAATCCCCTTAGACCCCCCACACTAAACAGTAGATTCTCCATCCCCAATAACCTTAGAAAAGTCCCTCTCTCTCTAGAACCATCTATCTCCCTCAACACACCCTGTCTCAAATGCACTCTCCTCAACTGCAGATCGGCCTCGAAACATTCCGCCGCCATTGCCAAATTGTTCAAAGCCCTGAACTGGCTGCCTTTTGAAGCCAGAATACATCTGAAAATCGCCTGCATGACACACAAGGCAGTACATCTAAACTCACCCGGATACCTCGCTCAGAAACTGTCAATCTCTGGCGGAGCCAGAAACACTAGAGGCACAAACAATCTTCTGCTGAAACCTCGAAGATTCTGAAAGGAAAAAACGTATAAGCGCTCCTTCTCGGGAATGGCGCCTAGGATCTGGAACTCACTCCCGCCCGAAACCAGGCTTATCTCCTCCACTACACTCTTTAAAAATGAAGTAAAAGCTATCCTCATGGCTAAATACACTTGAACTACTATCTCGAACACTGTTAATACTCTGCACCGATCTGTACTACATGTTTGACCCCTTTGCTTATTTGTATTTGTATTAGTTGTCCTATTACTCACATGATTGGCTTTGCAGCCACCTTTTTGTACTGTTTGACCTATTGATTTATTTGTCAGATTATGCTCCTTCATGTACTATTCTTTGTAAAGCGCTCTGATATCTGCGAAGATCTTGTCCGCGCTATATAAAACTTTCAAATAAATAATAAATAAATAATAAAATTGCTTCGAACAACCTCAGTGCTTCATAAAATAGCCCTGGTGCATCATGAGAAAACTGCTGTGTTCTGAGTTGTTGTTGAAGCTATCACAGGTTTGCAGCAGTTACAGGCCCTGTGTTTGAGTATCGCTGAGATGGGCCTGCAGCCTAGCCCATCCTACCTCAGTGGAAAAACCTCTGCCTAAATTTGGAGCCAATAAGGCCTTCCCTATAGGTCACTGCTAAGAGGCACAATCTGCCTGTTCCCCGTTGGCAGTGGCTGGTACCAGTGATGAGAGAGGCATGTAGGAACTATTTCATTTTATTTATTTATTTTGAGGAAGTGTAGTAGACTTTAGAGTTGTGGCTGGAAGTCACAGGTTCTGCCAGTATTTTGGTGTAGGTGTCGCTTTAGATGGCATCATTGTCTTCATCATTTGTACTGATTGGGTCTGGTGTTGGGGTTGCAGCACTGGACTGCACCATTGTTTGAATATTGTATTTTTCAGAAACTCAGTCTTGCATACAGTGTATGGGTGACATTCTGTCTGATGTTTCTGCGGCCTCAAGATTATGTGGTACTGTTTGTAGTTTCAGGTGCTTTCTTCCGTCTTGCACTTGATCACATTGGTTTGTCCTGTTAATAGGACTGGATGTTGGGCATAATGTAGTGCAGGCCTGCACTTGCGCGTGTGTATGTATGTGAGAGGTCCTTGTGAACATGTATAAACAGCCAAACACCAACGACGGACTCAAATAGACGCACCTCACATAAAGCTCCAACCAATCGTAAATCTGTGCACTTCTTTTCTGGTACCCGCTGTTGTTGGGTACCACTGCCAAGCAGAAATTGAATTAATTAAAGAATAAAATGGTGCACCTGAAAATTTAGCAGTCCACAAACCCTCGGTTGTTAAAAAATATTTTCTATTCTTCCTTCAAATTATATTCATAAAATCAACAGCCAACACGTTTCGTTTAAAAATGATTTAACTTCGTCAGGGCTCAAATATATTGATATCCTTTATACTCCTGGTACAGAGATTACTGAAAGCAATGCACAAAATGATTAGATCAGATGAAAACTATAATGGAAAGGTCTGCCAGAAACATATTCCACTGATCGATATTATGTAGGGTAATAGTGTCCACCTTAAGATACCTGAATCCGTATCTCACTTCACCCTCCGTGCTTGTTACCGGAGGACTACACTTGCATCTCTTGCCATCTTACCTATCTGTAAGAAAAGGGAATGGTGTTGTGACATGGCAGGCCGGTTATCCCGTCTTTCAGGAGGGAGAATAGTGTTGTGAGGTGATGCATCTGTGATGCATGGGTTTAGTGGGCCTGCTGTGGAATGTTGAAGTTAGAGCTGCGAGAATGTGATGGTGCATAGAATGTTGAGGTCTGCGCGCTTGGTGCAGCCTGGCAGTGAATTTGAGTTGGCGGAAGGATGAAACCCTAACCACAGCGATCAGGCTATGGCTAAAACCTCAGGGCCCCAACATGAAATAAAGAACTTGTCTCCTAACTGAGCGGGTCCAGATTCTTCTGTGAAGACCCTGCCCTCGAATTACTTGAGTGGGTCAGGAGTGAATGATACTAATTGAAGGTGTGAGTGATGCGAGCAATGAATGTGATCTTTGGCCTATGACTATGAGTAGATCCACTTGTGATTCAGCGATATGAGGAATGAAACAGCCTTGGCCAATGCATGCACCAGAGCCTTGAGAAATGAGCGGGCCACGGGTGATGTGTGTATCAGGGGTGTGAAGAATAAGCGAGTCTCAGCCGATGCATCTATGAGCAATGTGAGGAATGAGTACTTCTCAGTGACGTATGTGCTGGCAGTTTGCTGAAGGAGTGAGCTTTGCTTGATGCTTGCACCAGCAATGTAAAGCCTTGGCGGATGTGTGCAAAAGCGGTGTGAGGAATGAGTAAGTCTCTCCCGATGTGTGAGGTGAGGAATGAGTGAGCCTTGGCCAATGAGGGAATCAGGTGTATGGAACAGTGAGTATACCTTGCCCAATGCCTGGGCCAGGGGTGTGTTAAGAGTGAGTCTTGGCCGATGCGCGCATCCGGGGTATGAGGAATGAGTAGCCCTACCTCGATGTGTGAATTAGGCGTGTGAGCAGTGAGTGAACCTTGGCCAGTGCGTATATAATGGTGGTATGTGGAATGAGTAAGCATTAGCCATTGTATGCATCAAGGGTGTGAAGAATCAGTGAGCCCTGGCCGATGCATGCAACAGTGATGAGAGGAATGAAGGAGTGAGTGAGCCTCGGAATGTGCGTATTATGAGAAATGAGTGAGTCTCGGCTGCATGCAGCTATTTCTGGGAAATGGGTGAGGCTCGGCCGATGCTTGCACCAGTCATGCAAGAGGAATGAGTGAGTGAGCCTTGGACTGTACAGTGCGTATTGCAGTGTTTAAAGAAACCAGTGAGCCTCACCCTATGCGTGCACCAGTGATACTAGGAAGGAGTGAGCCTCGGACTGTGTTTATTGCAGAATTAAGAGAAACAAATGAGCTTCGGCCCATGCGTGCACCAGTGATACGAGGACTGAGTGAGCCTCGGACTGTACGTATTGCAGCATTATGAGAAACGAGTGAGCCTCAGCCCATGCGTGCACCAGTGATACGAGGACTGAGTGAGCCTCGGACTGTACGTATTGCAGCATTATGAGAAACGAGTGAGCCTCAGCCTATGCGTGCACTAGTGATACATGGACTGAGTGAGCCTCGGACCGTGCATATTGCAGCATTAAAAGAAACGAGTGAACCTCAGCCTATGTGTGCACCAGTGATACTAAGAATAAGTGAGCCTCGGACCGTGCGTATTGCAGAGTTATGAGAAACGAGTGAGCCTCAGCCTACGCGTGCACCAGTGATACTACAAAGGAGTGAGCCTCGGACCGTGCTTATTGCAGGATTATGAGAAATAAGTGAGCCTCGGCCCATGCGTGCACCAGTGATACGAGGACTGAGTGAGCCTCGGACTGTACGTATTGCAGCGTTATGAGAAACGAGTGAGCCTCAGCCTAGGTGTGCACTAGTGATACAAGGACTGACTGAGCCTCGGACCGCGCGGATTGCAGAATGAAAAGAAACGAGTGAGCCTCAGCCTATGCGTGCTGTACGTATTGCAGCGTTATGAGAAACGAGTGAGCCTCAGCATATGCGTGCACTAGTGATACAAGGACTGAGTGAGCCTCGGACTGTGCGTTTGCAGCATCTGTCCGATTACCAACATTCCTACTCTCGCCAAATTGTTGAAAAAATGCGTTCAACTACAACTGACAAAGCACATAGAACAGTTTGATCTCCTCAACCCTCATCAATCAGGCTTCCGAGCAGGGCACAGCACCGAAACTGCTATGACTCACATAATTGACGACGCCCTCCAAATTTTAGATCAAAATGATACATGCCTCCTCATCCTTCTTGATCTCTCTTCAGCATTCGACACTGTGAAACATGAGAGCTTACTCGAACTCCTAAAAACAAGAATGGGTCTCTCTGGGACTGTTCTTCAGTGGTTCACCTCCTTTCTACACAACCGATCTCAAAAATTCAAGAGCAACAACCTGATGTCCGCTCCAATACCTGTTTCGTTAGGTGTCCCCCAAGGATCCTGCCTATCCCCTACCCTGTTCAACCTAGTTATGGAACCTCTCACCACCCTGTTACAAACATCCAATGTTCACTTTCACATGTACGCCGATGACACGCAACTATATCTCAAACTACAATCCCCCAAAGACATTATGCGTCTGAACTCAACGATCAGAAACACCCAATCCTGGCTGGCCGATAACCACCTCAAACTCAATGCTATGAAAACTGAGTTCCTTCTAATCTCTCCTCCCGCGAAAATCTCCACCACTCAAACCTGGCTTAAGCACCTAACTGCACTCAATGTCCAACCGACCATCGTGGACTCAGCAAAATCTCTAGGCATAACACTCGACGCAAATCTCAACATGCAGCAGCTTATCAACAAGGCAACTAAGGGAGCGAACTTCCAAATAAATACCTTGAGGAAACTTAAACCCTTCCTCCCAGCCAAGGACTTCCAAACTGCAGTACAAGCACTAGTCATCCCTCGCATAGACTATGGCAGCATCGCCCTCTGTGGTCTCCCCCTAACTACAACAGCACCCCTAAGAGCTTCACTAAATGCGGCAGCGAGACTCATCACTGGATCTAAAAACACTCACATATCTCCCCTGACTTTAAATCCCTGAACTGGCTACCTTTTGAAGCCAAAATACAGCTGAAAATTGCCTGCATGACGCACAAGGCTATTCACCTGAAATCACCCGGCTACCTCACTCAGAAGTTTACAATATCCGGCGGGTCCAGAACCACCAAAAGTACAAACAATCTTCTGTTGAAGCCTCGAAGATTCCGGAAGGAAAAAACTTACAAACGCTCCCTCTCAGGAAAGGCGTCTAGGATCTGGAACTCACTCCCTCCTGAAACCAGACTCATCTCCTCCACTCTTCTTTTTAAAAAAGAAGTTAAAGCTATCCTCATGGCTAAATACACTTGAACTACTACTCTTGAGCTTTTAAGTCTTTGCGTCGTTTTGTACTATTTGTTTGATTCCTAGGCACCTGTGTTTTACTTGTATTTTTGACCTACCTGACTGTCCCTGATCCCCCTATTTGTACTACTTGCATTGACCTTACCTTACCTTACCTCACCTTACCTTCCTAACTATGCTCCCCCGTGTACCCACCCTACCACTCATTGATGCCTTTGTAAAGCGCTCTGTTATCTGCAAAGATTTTGTTTGCGCTATATAAACCTTTCAAAATAAAATAAATAAAAAATAAAAGAAACAAGTGAGCCTCAGCCTATGCGTGCACCAGTGATACTAGGAAGGAGTGAGCCTCTGACCGTGCGTATTGCAGCATTATGAGAAAGAAGTGAGCCTCGGCCCATGCGTGCACCAGTAATACTAAGAATCAATGACCCTCGGACCGTGCTAATTGCAGCGTTATGAGAAATGAGTGAGCTTCAGCCTACGCGTGCACCAGTGATACAAGGACTGAGTGAGCCTCAGCCCATGCTTGTACCAGTGATATAAAGACTAAGTGAGCCACAAACCGTGCGTATTGTAGCGTTATGAGAAACCAGTGAGCCTCAGCCTATGCGTGCAACAGTGATACTAGGAATGAGTGAGCCTTGGACCATGCAGATTGCAGCGTTATGAGAAACAAATGAGGCTCAGCCTAATGTATAATTTTTTATATATCGCTTACAACCCCTGATGAGGCATCGATGCGTGCACCAGTGATACGAGGACTGAGTGAGCCTCGGCCCATGCGTGCACCAGTGATTTGAGGACTGAGTGAGCCTCGGCCCATGCGTGCGCCAGTGATAGGAGGACTGAGTGAGACTTGGACCGTGCGTGCACCAGTGATAAAAGGACTAAGCCTCGGACCGTGTGTATTGCAGCGTTATTAGAAATGAGTGAGTCTCGACCCATGCGTGCATCAGTGATACGAGGACTGAGTGAGCCTCGGCCCATGCGTGCAACAGTGATACAAGGTCTAGGAGAGCCTCAGACCGTGCGTATTGCAGCGTTATTAGAAATGAGTGAGCCTCCGCCCATGCGTGCACCAGTGATACACGGACTGAGCGAGCCTCGGACCGTGCGTACACCAGTGATAAAAGGACTAAGCCTCGCACCGTCCGTATTGCAGCGTTTTTAGAAATGAGTGAGCCTCAACCCATGCGTGCACCAGTGATACGAGGACTAAGTGAGCCTCGGCCCATGCGTGCACCAGAGATTCAAGGTCTAAGAGAGCCTCAGACTGTGGGTATTGCAGTGTTATTAGAAACGAGTGAGCCTCGGCCCATGCGTGCACCAGTGATAACAGGACTGAGTGAGCCTTGGACTGTGCGTCTTGCAGCGTTATGAGAAACGAGTGAGTCTCGGCCCATGTGTGCACCAGTGATACGAGGACTGACAGAGCCTTGGACAGTGCGTATTGCAGCTTTATGAGAAACAAATGAGCCTCGGCCCATGCATGCACCAGTGATATGAGGACTAAGTGAGCCTTGGCACATGCGTGCACCAGTGATACGAGGACTGAGTGAGCCTCTGCCTATGCGTGCACCAGTGATACAAGGACTGAGTGAGCCTCGGACCGTGCATATTGCAGAGTTAAAACGAGTGAGCCTCGGCCCATGCGTGCACCAGTGATACGAGAACTAAGTGAGCCTCGGCCCATGCGTGCACCAGTGATATGAGGACTAAGTGAGCCTTGGCCCATGCATGCACCAGTGATACAAGGACTGAGGGTGCCTCCGCCCATGCGTGCACCTGTGATACAAGGACTGAGTGAGCCTCGGACATTGCGTATTGCAGCGTTATGAGAAATGAGTAAGCCTCGGCCCATGCGTGCCCCAGTGATACGAGGACTGAGTGAGCCTCGGCCCATTCGTGCACCAGTGATACGAGGACTAAGTGAGCCTCAGCTCATGAGTGCACCCCTGATACACGGAATGAGTAAGTCTCGGACCGTGCGTATTGCAGCGTTATGAGAAATGAGTGAGCCTCGGTCCATGCATGCACCATTGATACGAGGACTGAGTGAGCCTCGGCCCATGCATGCAGCAGTGATACAAGGATTAAGTGAGCCTTGGCCCATGTGTGCACCAGTGATACAAGGACTGAGTGAGCCTCGGACCGTGCGTATTGCAGTGTTATGAGAAACGAGTGAGCCTCGGCCCATGCGTGCACCAGTGATACGAGGATTAATTGAGCCTCGGTCCATGCATGCACCAGTGATACGAGGACTAAGAGAGCCTCGGCCCAAGGGTGCACCAATGATACGAGGACTAAGTGAGCCTCGGCCCATGCGTGCACCAGGGATACAAGGACTAAGTGAGCCTCGGAACATGCGTGCACCATTGATAGGAGGACTAAGTGAGCCATGGCCCATAAGTGCACCAGTGATTCAAGGACTGAGTGAGCCTCGGACTGTGCGTATTGCAGTGTTATGAGAAACAAGTGAGCCTCGGCCCATGCGTGCACCAGTGATACGAGGACTGAGTGAGCTTCGGACCGTGCGTATTGCAGCGTTATGAGAAACGAGTGAGCCTCAGCCCATGCGTGCACCAGTGATACGAGGACTAATTGAGCCTCTGCCCATGCGTGCACCAGTGATACGAGGACTGAGTGAGCCTCGGCCCATGCGTGCACCAGTGATACAAGGACTGAGTGAGCCTCGGCCCATGCGTGCACCAGTGATACAAGGACTGAGTGAGCCTCGGACCGTACGTATTGCAGTGTTATGAAAAACGAGTGAGCCTCGGCCCATGCATGCACCAGTGATACGAGGACTAATTGAGCCTCGGCCCATGCGTGCACCAGTGATACGAGGACTAAGTGAGCCTCGGCCCATGCGTGCACCAGTTATTCAAGGACTTAGTGATCCTCGACCCATGCGTGCACCAGTGATACAAGGACTGAGTGAGCCTCGGATCATGCATATTGCAGTGTTATGAGAAACGAGTGAGCCTCGGTCCATGCATGCACTAGTGATATGAGGACTGAGTGAGCCTCGGCCCATGAGTGCACCAGTGATACGAGGACTAATTGAGCCTCGGTCCATGCGTGCACCAGGGATATGAGGACTGAGTGAGCCTCGGCCCATGCGTGCACCAGTGATATGAGGACTAATTGAGCCTCGGTCCATGCGTGCACCAGTGATATGAGGACTAATTGAGCCTCCGTCCATGCATTGCACCAGTGTTATGAGACACGAGTGAGCCTCGGCCCATGCGTACACTAGTGATATGAGACACGAGTCAGCCTCGGCCCATGCGTGCACCAGTGATACGAGTACTAAATCAGCCTCGGCCCATGCATTGCACCAGTGTTATGAGACACGAGTCAGCCTCGGCCCATGCGTGCACCAGTGATACGAGTACTAAATCAGCCTCGGCCCATGCGTGCACCAGTGATACGAGTACACAGTCAGCCTCGACTCATGCGTGCACCAGTGATACGAGTACTAAGTCAGCCTCGGCCCATGCGTCCACCAGTGATATGAGACACGAGTGAGCCTCGGCCTCATGCGTGCACCAGTGATATGAGACACGAGTCAGCCTTGGCCCATGCGTGCACCAGTGATATGAGACACGAGTCAGCCTCGGCCGATGCGTGCACCAGTGATATGAGACACGAGTCAGCCTCGGCCGATGCGTGCACCAGTGTTATGAGACACGAGTCAGCCTCGGCCCATGCGTGCACCAGTGATACGAGTACTAAGTCAGCCTCGGCCCATGCGTCCACCAGTGATATGAGACACGAGTGAGCCTCGGCCCAATCGTGCACCAGTGATATGAGACACGAGTCAGCCTTGTCCCATGCGTGCACCAGTGATATGAGACACGAGTTAGCCTTGGCCCATGCGTGCACCAGTGATACTGAGACACGAGTCAGCCTTGGCCCATGCGTGCACCAGTGATATGAGACACGAGTGAGCCTCGGCCCATGCGTGCATCAGTGATATGAGACAGGAGTCAGCCTCGGCCCATGCGTGCACCAGTGATACGAGTACTAAGTCAGCCTCGGCCCATGCGTGCACCATTGATGCGAGTACTAAGTCAGCCTCGGCCCATACGTGCACCAGTGATACGAGTACTGAGTCAGCCTCGGCCCATGCGTTGCACCAGTGTTATGAGACACGAGTGAGCCTCGGCCCATGCGTGCACCAGTGATATGAGGCACGAGTCAGCCTCGGCCCATGCGTCCACCAGTGATATGAGACACGAGTGAGCCTCGGCCTCATGCGTGCACCAGTGATATGAGACACGAGTCAGCCTTGGCCCATGCATGCACCAGTGATATGAGACACGAGTCAGCCTTGGCCCATGCGTGCACCAGTGATATGAGACACGAGTCAGCCTTGGCCCATGCGTGCACCAGTGATATGAGACACGAGTGAGCCTCGGCCCATGCGTGCACCAGTGATATGAGACACGAGTGAGCCTCGGCCCATGCGTGCACCAGTGATATGATGCACGAGTCAGCCTCGGCCCATGCGTTCCCCAGTGATATGAGACACGAGTGAGCCTCGGCCTCATGCGTGCACCAGTGATAGGAGACACGAGTCAGCCTCGGCCGATGCGTGCACCAGTGATATGAGACACGAGTCAGCCTCGGCCGATGCGTGCACCAGTGATATGAGACACGAGTGAGCCTCGGCCCATGCGTGCACCAGTGATACGAGTACTAAATCAGCCTCGGCCGATGCGTGCACCAGTGATATGAGACACGAGTCAGCCTTGGCCCATGCGTGCACCAGTGATATGAGACACGAGTCAGCCTTGGCCCATGCGTGCACCAGTGATATGAGACACGAGTGAGCCTCGGCCCATGCGTGCACCAGTGATATGAGACACGAGTGAGCCTCGGCCCATGCGTGCACCAGTGATATGAGACACGAGTCAGCCTCGGCCCATGCGTCCACCAGTGATATGAGACACGAGTGAGCCTCGGCCTCATGCGTGCACCAGTGATATGAGACACGAGTCAGCCTCGGCCTCATGCGTGCACCAGTGATATGAGACACGAGTCAGCCTCGGCCGATGCGTGCACCAGTGATATGAGACACGAGTCAGCCTCGGCCCATGCGTGCACCATTGATGCGAGTACTAAGTCAGCCTCGGCCCATACGTGCACCAGTGATATGAGACACGAGTGAGCCTCGGCCCATACGTGCACCAGTGATATGAGACACGAGTCAGCCTCGGCCCAGGCGTGCACGGATTTCTGGAGAATGAGCGAGCGCTAATTTAACACACCAGAACTATTTCTAGCGCGGAGGGTTCGCGTGGGTCTCCGTGAGTCAGCCCCGGCCCGGCGGCCAGGCTCTGCAGAGGCGGTTTAGACGCGGGGACGGAAGGGGAAACAGGCAGCCTTTCTTCTGATGCAGGAATGCGGAAAATTCCAAGACAATTGTATTTTTAGACCAGAGCCCCGTTGTGGTTTTTATCCTCTTTGGAAGCCGTGGAGATAATGAAGTTTCTGCTCCGGATATGAATGTGCGGCTCCGAGAGGGGGCAAGGGAGGGGCACAGAGATTGTGAGGGGCGAGAAATGTTTTGCTGAGTAGAGAGATGAAGTGTGAGGAGTGAAGAACACGAGGGAGTGGGAAAAATAAAAAGAGGCTACGTGCACAGAAGGGAGTTTCAATGAGAAAGAAGAGTTGCTACTAGTTAGAGAGAAGAGGAGGCAGGTGAGGCAGGTGAGACAGGGGTGTATTAGCGAATGCACTCTCATGACAAGGCGAACAGCGAAGACATCATAGGTAAGAACAGGAGAGGGTGGCTGTGGTGAGCCGTTGGCTAGGGCTGCAGTGGTGATAGCAGGGGCGGGGCTACAGAGGGGAGAGCAAAGATGGCTGCAGTGGTGAGAGCAGGGGGGCTACAGAGGGGAGAGCAAAGATGGCTGCAGTGGTGAGAGCAGGGGGGGTAAAGAGGGGAGAGCAAAGATGGCTGCAGTGGTGAGAGCAGGGGGGGTAAAGAGGGGAGAGCAAAGATGGCTGCAGTGGTAAGAGCAGGGGGGGTAAAGAGGGGAGAGCAAAGATGGCTGCAGTGGTGAGAGCAGGGGGGTAAAGAGGGGAGAGCAAAGATGGCTGCAGTGGTGAGAGCAGGGGGGGCTACAGAGGGGAGAGCAAAGATGGCTGCAGTGGTAAGAGCAGGGGGGGCTACAGAGGGGAGAGCAAAGGGGGCTGCAGTGGTGAGAGCAAGGGGAGGGCTGCAGTGGTGAGAGCAAGAGAAGGGGTGAGAGCAAGGGGAGGGTCTGCAATGGTGAGAGCAAGGGGCTACAAAGGGGAGAGCAAGGGGGGATGCATTGGTGAGATCAGGGGGGCTACAGAGGGGAGAGCAAAGGGGGCTGCAGTGGTGAGAGCAGGGGGGCTACAGAGGGGAGAGCAAAGGGGGCTGCAGTGGTAAGAGCAGGGGGGGCTACAGAGGGGAGAGCAAAGGGGGCTGCAGTGGTGAGAGCAGGGGGAGGCGACAGAGGGGAGAGCAAAGGGGGCTGCAGTGGTGAGAGCAGAAGGGCTACAGAGGGGAGAGCAAAGGGAGCTGCAGTGGTGAGAGCAGGGGGGCTACAGAGGGGAGAGCAAAGGGGGCTGCAGTGGTGAGTGCAAGAGAAGGGGTGAGAGCAAGGAGAGGTCAGCAGTGGTGAGAGCAGGGGGTGGCTACAGAGGGGAGAGCAAAGGGGGCTGCAGTGGTGAGAGCAAGGGAAGGGGTGAAGCAAGGGGAGGGCAGCAGTGGTGAGAGCAGGGGGTGGCTACAGAGGGGAGAGCAAGGCGAGGGACTGCAGTGGTGAGAGCAAGGGAAGGGGCTGCAGTTGTGAGAGCAAAAAGGAGGGGCTGCAATGGTGAGAGCAACAGGGAGGGACTGCAGTGGTGAGAACAAGGTGAGGGGCTGCAATGGTGAGAGCAGGGGGAGGGGCTGCAGTCGTGAAAGCACAATGAGAGGCTGCAGTAGTGTGAGCAAGTGGAGGGACTGCGGTGGTGAGAGTCTGCAGTGGTCCAAGCAAGGGGAGGGGCTGCAGTGCTGAGAGCAAGATGAGCGTCTGAAGTTGTGAGTGCAAGGTGAGAGTCTGCAGTTGTGAGAGCAAGGTGAGGGAGTGAGAGCAGTTGTGAAAGCAATATATATATAAAATTCTGAAACAATGCCACATGAGAGAGTAATTGTACATTGCACTAGACAGCTACCAAACACAAATGATCGCAAAAAGCACACGCAGTCATTTTAAAAGCAATTTAATGTATGTTTTCATTTACATGATTTCAATGTTATAATGATGACGTGAATTTTTAACACACAAACTTTTCCATGTCTATCACCACCCCACATGTTGCCTTGCCAACCCACCTGATTGGCTTGTGGGTCCTCTGTACCGCTATAAAAATGCTCATTACTTTGGTGAACACAGATGTAGTGAACAAGGCGGACTTGTCCGCCGAAACGCATCTGGTCGTTTTTGGAATAAAACAGAATCTTTGATCACTATTCCACGGAGTCGGTGCCTGTTTTAGAATTTGCAGAAAAAGGATTGGAACTATATATATATATATATAACTAGCAGCCCGTCCCGACCTTGCCAGGGAGCAACAGGCTTCCCCTACCCCCGCCCGCCCCAACATTGTCCAGCAGCCCGTCCCCCGCCTGCCCAGACATGGGTCCCCTTACCTCAGCCGCCGCTCCTCCCGCCTGTCCGCTGTTCGCACCGCCGCTGGCCTGTCCGCTGCTCCTCACGTCACCGCTCCACCCCACGCCATGTCCTCCGCTCCCTTACCTCAGCCGCCGTCGAGGAGGTTATTTTCGGTGCACATTCCGTCGTCGAGGGATCGTCGCTGGGCATTGGTGTTAATGTCCCAGATTGAACTGGCATAGATGACTACACCGTTATTCACGATGCATCTCTCGTAGTCGAGGCCGTCGATGATGCAATGGGAGAATTTATCTACAAGAGAGTCGTTGACGGTAGACTCGTCGCCAACGCAGGCAAAACCATGGATGAAGCACTCGGCGTCATCTTCGTTGTTGGAATCTTCGACGACGGCGACTTTCTGGATATCTTTATCGTCGATGACAAAGGACCCTGACTCGTCGACAAAGACATTGTCGACAGTGAAATTGACGCCGATGAGACTGAAACCGTGGCGACGGTTGTTGTTGATGAAGTTACTCCAGCAACAGTCAGTGAAGGTCTTGTCGTCGTTGGTACTGCCGTCGCCGAGCTGTCTGTCGACGGGGCTGAGGAAGGTTTCTTAAAAGTATGTTTTATCTTCACACGAGGAGTAGGATGGTCGAAGCTGATTTCTGCAGTGATCTTTTGACAGAAATCGAACTCTGATGTGAAGGAAACGCTCTGGAAGGCAGATCTTTTTTTTTTAGTAGCCCATGAAGACTTTTTGTGTGTCTGCTTTGGAGGTTGCTGCGAGGAATGACCTAGAGAGACGTCCAGTGATGTTTTTTGAGGTGTCTTTGAGGAGGATCTTGAGGAACTTTCGCTCTCCTCAGGAGATACTGGGTCCTCCTTGTCTTTAAGCCTCTGCAGCCATAATAACAGCCTCCCCTCCCTTTAAAGTCTTTGACGAAACGGTGTGACATACCTTACAGTCCTTTGGTTTGTGATCAGGATAAAGGCAGTCTTTATGGGGGTCATCGATGTGCAGTCTTTACTTTCTGCAGGTACCACAGGGCCTAAAAAGGCCTTTTTGAGATGTGTTTGACATGGAAAAATCTATGGAATTCACCCAGGGAAAGGAATTATAGTTGAAAAATACCTTGAATACAAGAGAAAAACTAAAGACCAGAATATTTCAAAAGTTATGAGGAAAAAACCTGAGCAGAGCTCAGTGGAGACTCCCTAGCACTACGTGCGGTTGAAAATCTGAGGGACTGGAGCTCCTTTCAGGAAGGTTCTAGAGGGTGATTGTTTTTTTCCTTAAGTTTGGTCCTTTTTAAATAAGGACTTAGATATGTTACTAAATAATGAGGCCTAAGGCCTCTAGCTTCTATGTCTATTGTGACAATACTTTTTAAATGTACCGGACACTCCCATCTTGACAACGGGGAATGATTCAAACATGTGAATGTATGAAAATTCGAATACTGGAGTAAGCAGTAGTAAGAGAAAGTAATGAGGGCCGCAGGGGCAAGAATGAATGAGTGTAACAGAGGTACTATGAGCCTATTGTTTGATGCTCTAGTTGTCTCCGCTCCTCAGTGGTACAGTTAGTGCATCTCCTCCTTCGGAAGATAAAGTTCCTCAATGTTAGACTCAGCCTTGGTCCACTTTGGTGGAGTCAGCCAACACCTCAGTGATAATTGCTGCAACTCCTCAGTTGTAGAGTTTGACCAGCCTCTAGTTGTCACTGTAAGCCAAGTTCCTTGGTATTGGAGTTGGGTTTGCTGGCCATTTGTTATAAATTGTGTTGTAAATGATCCCACCTCCTTGATGTGAGTGTTGGTACAACCCCCCACTAGTATTGATTCATTCATCTTTTCTGTTACAGTGTTCATATCTGAAGGTAGTAGAGATGGCTCATTCAGTATTAGAATTAGTCACTCCCTTAGTCATGCAGGTACCTATGGGTTTATAAGAAATGTTTTCGAGAAAGCATAATATGGACCTTTTCATATTGTTATAACTTGTTAACCTATTATTTTCTTTCACCGCAGGCTTGGCCCAGTGGTACCCAGCAGATTCTGCTACCCCCAACTTGGCAGCAGTTGACTGGAGTGGCTGCACACACTTCTGTCCAACATGCAGCAGTAATCCCAGAGTCCATTGCAGGAACTCAGCAGCTGTCAGACTGGAGGTAATGAGTGTGTTCTTCTGTTTTTTATGCATCTTTCTTCAGGGCCTCATTATTAAGTTCAGGGCCTCATCATATGTCACACAGGCCTCCTTGTCAGCATTTTATCACTATGTAACCCTTGACAACCCACTGTCTCTATTTATCAGTTATGCTAATGCAAGCAAAAACATAACTGAATAAAGTTTTGCCATGGCATCCATTAAATAAAATTAGCATGAAAGTGAACACTGCTGCCAATGAACATGTAGCTGAAAGATTTATTTTGGATGGCCAAATAAGATGCAGCTACCAGTCATAGTGCCTTGGTCAATGAAATAACACAGACAAGCATTTGCAATGTGATAGGTCTCGCCTTTACGCGAGTTTAAGCTATTGGCATTGTAAATGACAATGCCTTCTATTTATCTTTTTAAAACAAAAACAAAAATAAAGGCATTGTTATTTGCAATGTCAATAGCTCAAACTTGCTTAAAAGATAGACCTATTGCATTGCAAATTCGTGTTTTGTTTGGCCTTTCTGGAAAAGCAGCAGACACACAAACCCCCAGCCCTCTTTCCACCTGCCCTGCCTCATATCAGGTCCCTTACCACCTTCTAAGCTTAAGAAGGTACATGTGTGTGTGTAAAAACCTGCAGAACAGGTAATTCTGTGTGGTACTATACACTGTATTTCTATTTACTCACATGTTTGCAAAGGAGCTTGCCTTGTAATTGCATGGTACTGGAGGGGGGGGTTGTGCATTTTACACCTCGCAGCACTGTACAACTCACTATCAGAGCTACAGAGTTCGCTGTGTTCGCCTGCTAACTGCTTGGATGGAAATTGATGCAAACATGGCTGTACTGAGTAAAGCGCCCTTCACGTGAGCGCGTGCACAGGTAGAATTCCATGCATTCCTTTAATGAGACATCTGCCAACGCTGGCTGGAGATAACAACGTTGCGTGCCTTCCCTTGCCCCCCTGACCTTGCTGCTGGTAAACAGGCAGGTCTAATACAATTGAGGGGGGTGTGGAATCCCTTCAGGTGCGTTCTGCAGGAATTAGGTTGGCAAATGCTGAGAAACATGCGATTGTGTCTGGAGGCTTGTTTTATAGGTTTGTTTTAATAAACCTGTATGTCTATGAAATAGCTTTGTCTGTTGATTGTTTAACGCCATCCTCAGCTAAAAGCATTTTGGCATTACTCCGGCTTTAAATGTCTACTGACTATACCAGCACTGAATTGAAACCAGTGGTGCCCGCGCACCACAGAGGAGCGGGG